>NC_064617.1:868626809-869261531 GCF_023898315.1 Schistocerca nitens
CGAGGGCATGCAGCTTTACTGTATGATTAAATGATGATGGCGTCCTCTTGGGTAAAATATTCCGGAGGTAAAATAGTCCCCCATTCAGATCTCCGGGCGGGGACTACTCAACAGGATGTCGTTATCAGGAGAAAGAAAACTGGCATTCTACGGATCGGAGCGTGGAATGTCAGATCCCTTAATCGGGCAGGTAGGTTAGAAAATTTCAAAAGGGAAATGGATAGGTTAAAGTTAGATATAGTGGGAATTAGTGAACTTTGGTGGCAGGAGGAACAAGACTTCTGGTTAGGTGACTACAGGGTTATAAACACAAAATCGAATAGAGGTAATGCAGGAGTAGGTATAATAATGAATCAAAAAATAGGAATGCGGGTAAGCTACTACAAACAGCATAGTGAACGCATTATTGTGGCCAAGATAGATACGAAGCCCACACCTACTACAGTAGTACAAGTTTATATGCCAACTAGCTCTGCAGATGACGAAGAAATTGAAGAAATGTATGATGAAATAAAAGAAATTATTCAGATAGTGAAGGGAGACGAAAATTTAATAGTCATGGGTGACTGGAATTCGGTAGTAGGAAAAGGGAGAGAAGGAAACGTAGTAGGTGAATATGGATTGGGGGTAAGAAATGAAAGAGGAAACCGTCTGGTAGAATTTTGCAAAGAGCACAACTTAATCATAGCTAACACTTGGTTTAAGAATCATGATAGAAGGTTGTATACATGGAAGAACCCTGGAGATACTAAAAGGTATCAGATAGATTATATTATGGTAAGACAGAGATTTAGGAACCAGGTTTTAAATTGTAAGACATTTCCAGGGGCAGATGTGGACTGACCACAATCTATTAGTTACGACCTGTAGATTAAAACTGAAGAAACTGCAAAAAGGTGGGAATTTAAGGAGATGGGACCTGGATAAAATGAAAGAACCAGAGGTTGTACAGAGTTTCAGGGAGAGCATAAGGGAACAATTGACAGGAATGGGGAAAAGAAGTACAGTAGAAGAAGAATGGGTGGCTCTGAGGGATGAAGTAGTGAAGGCAGCAGAGGATCATGTAGGTAAAAAGACAAGGGCTAGTAGAAATCCTTGGGTAACAGGAGAGATATTGAATTTAATTGATGAAAGGAGAAAATATAAAAATGCAGTAAATGAAGCAGGCAAAAGGGAATACAAACGTCTCAAAAATGAGATCGAAAGGAAGTGCAAAATGGCTAAGCAGGGATGGCTAGAGGACAAATGTAAGGATGTAGAGGCTTGTCTCACTAGGGGTAAGATAGATACTGCCTACAGGAAAATTAAAGAGACCTTTGGAGAGAAGAGAACCACTTGTATGAACATCAAGAGCTCAGATGGAAACCCAGTTCTAAGCAATGAAGGGAAAGCAGAAAGGTGGAAGGAGTATATAGAGGGTCTATACAAGGGCGATGTACTTGAGGACAATATTATGGAAATGGAAGAGGATGTAGATGAAGATGAAATGGGAGATACGATACTGCGTGGAGAGTTTGACAGAGCACTGAAAGACCTGAGTCGAAACAAGGCCCCCGGAGTAGACAACATTCCATTGGAACTACTGACGGCCTTGGGAGAGCCAGTCATGACAAAACTCTACCATCTGGTGAGGAAGATGTATGAAACAGGTGAAATACCCTCAGACTTCAAGAAGAATATAATAATTCCAATCCCAAAGAAAGCAGGTGTTGACAGATGTGAAAATTACCGGACAATCAGTTTAATAAGCCACAGCTGCAAAATACTAACACGAATTCTTTACAGACGAATGGAAAAACTAGTAGAAGCCGGCCTCGGGGAAGATCAGTTTGGATTCCGTAGAAATACTGGAACACGTGAGGCAATACTGACCTTATGACTTACCTTAGAAGAAAGATTAAGGAAACGCAAACCTACGTTTCTAGCATTTGTAGACTTAGAGAAAGCTTTAGACAATGTTGACTGGAATGCTCTCTTTCAAATTCTAAAGGTGGCAGGGGTAAAATACAGGGAGCGAAAGGCTATTTACAATTTGTACAGAAACCAGATGGCAGTTATAAGAGTCTAGGGGCAAGAAAGGGAAGCAGAGGTTGGGAAGGGAGTAAGACAGGGTTGTAGCCTCTCCCCGATGTTATTCAATCTGTATATTGAGCAAGCAGTAAAGGAAACAAAAGAAAAATTCGGAGTAGGTATTAAAATTCATGGAGAAGAAGTAAAAACTTTGAGGTTCGCCGATGACATTGTAATTCTGTCAGAGACAGCAAAGGACTTGGAACAGCAGTTGAACGGAATGGATGGTGTCTTGAAGGGAGGATATAAGATGAACATCAACAAAAGCAAAACGAGGATAATGGAATGTAGTCGAATTAAGTCGGGTGATGTTGAGGGTATTAGATTAGGAAATGAGACACTTAAAGTAGTAGACAAGTTTTGCTATTTGGGGAGCAAAATAACTGATGATGGTCGAAGTAGAGAGGGTATAAAATGTAGACTGGCAATGGCAAGGAAAGCGTTTGTGAAGAAGAGAAATTTGTTAACATCGAGTATAGATTCAAGTGTCAGGAAGTCATTTCTGAAAGTATTTGTATGGAGTGTAGCCATGTATGGAAGTGAAACATGGACGGCAAATAGTTTGGACAAGAAGAGAATAGAAGCTTTTGAAATGTGGTGCTACAGAAGAATGCTGAAGATTAGATGGGTAGATCACATAACTAATGAGGAGGTATTGAATAGAATTGGGGAGAAGAGGAGTTTGTGGCACAACTTGACAAGAGGAAGGGACCGGTTGGTAGGACATGTTCTGAGGCATCAAGGGATCACAAATTTAGCATTGGAGGGCAGTGTGGAGGGTAAAAATCGTAGAGGGAGACCAAGAGATGAATACACTAAGCAGATTCAGAAGGATGTAGGTTGCAGTAAGTACTGGGAGATGAAGCTTGCACAGGATAGAGTAGCATGGAGAGCTGCATCAAACCAGTCTCAGGACTGAAGACCACAACAACAACAACAACAACAACAACAAGGTAAGTCTTTCTGCTCCCGGGATTGGAATGACTCCTTACGCTCTCCCTTAAAACCCACATCCTTTCGTCTTGGTCTTCAGTCCTGAGACTGGTTTGATGCAGCACTCCATGCTACTCTATCCTGTGCAAGCTTCATCATCTCCCAGTACCTACTGCAACCTACATCCTTCTGAATCTGCTTAGTGTATTCATCTCTTGGTCTCCCTCTACGATTTTTACCCTCCACGCTGCCCTCCAATGCTAAATTTGTGATCCCTTGATGCCTCAAAACATGTCCTACCAACCGATCCCTTCTTCTAGTCAAGTTGTGCCACAAACTCCTCTTCTCCCCAATCCTATTCAACACCTCCTCATTTGTTATGTGATCTACCCATCTAATCTTCAGCATTCTTCTGTAGCACCACATTTCGAAAGCTTCTATTCTCTTCTTGTTCAAACTAGTTATCGTCCATGTTTCACTTCCATACATGGCTACACTCCATACAAATACTTTCAGAAACGGCTTCCTGACACTTAAATCTATACTCGATGTTAACAAATTTCTCTTCTTCAGAAACGATTTCCTTGCCATTGCCAGTCTACATTTTATATCCTCTCTACTTCGACCATCATCAGTTATTTTACTCCCTAAATAGGAAAACTCCTTTACTGCTTTAAGTGTCTCATTTCCTAATCTAATTCCCTCAGCATCACCCGATTTAATTTGACTACATTCCATTATCCCCATTTTGCTTTTGTTAATGTTCATCTTATATCCTCCTTTCAAGACACTGTCCATTCCGTTCAACTGCTGTTCCAAGTCCTTTGCTGTCTCTGACAGAATTACAATGTCATCGGCGAAGCTCAAAGTTTTTACTTCTTCTCCATGAATTTTAATACCTACTCCGAATTTTTCTTTTGCTTCCTTTACTGCTTGCTCAATATACAGATTGAATAACATCGGGGGGAGGCTACAACCCTGTCTCACTCCTTTCCCAACCACTGCTTCCCTTTCTTGCCCCTAGACTCTTATAACTGCCATCTGGTTTCTGTACAAATTGTAAATAGCCTTTCGCTCCATGTATTTTACCCCTGCCACCTTTAGAATTTGAAAGAGAGTATTCCAGTTAACATTGTCAAAAGCTTTCTCTAAGTCTACAAATGTTAGAAACGTAGGTTTGCCTTTCCTTAACCTTTCTTCTAAGTCTTAAGGTTAGTAATGCCTCATGTGTTCCAACATTTCTGCGGAATCCAAACTGATCCTCCCCGAGGTCCGCTTCTACCAGTTTTTCCATTCGTCTGTAAAGAATTCGCGTTAGTATTTTGCAGCTGTGACTTACTAAACTGATAGTTCGGTAATTTTCACATCTGTCAACACCTGCTTTCTTTGGGATTGGAATTATTATATTCTTCTTGAAGTCTGAGGGTATTTCGCCTGTCTCATACATCTTGCTCACCAGATGGTAGAGTTTTGTCATGACTGGCTCTCCCAAGGCCATCAGTAGTTCTAATGGAATGTTGTCTACTCCCGGGGCCTTGTTTCGATTCAGGTCTTTCAGTGCTCTGTCAAACTCTTCACGTAGTATCTTATCTCCCATTTCGTCTTCATCTACATCCTCTTCCATTTCCACAATATTGTCCTCAAGCACGTCGCCCTTGTATAAACCCTCTATATACTCCTTCCACCTTTCTGCCTTCCCTTCTTTGTTTAGAACTGGGTTTCCATCTGAGCTCTTGATATCCATACAAGTGGTTCTCTTCTCTCCAAAGGTCTCTTTAATTTTCCTGTAGGCAGTATCTATCTTACCCCTAGTGAGACAAGCCTCTACATCCTTACATTTGTCCTCTAGCCATCCCTGCTTAGCCATTTTGCACTTCCTGTCGATATCATTTTTGAGAAGTTTGTATTCCTTTTTGCCTGCTTCATTTACTGCATTTTTATATTTTCTCCTTTCATCAATTAAATTCAATATTTCTTCTGTTACCCAAGGATTTCTATTAGCCCTCGTCTTTTTACCTACTAGATCGTCTGCTGCCTTCACTACTTCATCCCTCAGAGCTACCCATTCCTCTTCTACTGTATTTCTTTCCCCCATTCCTGTCAATTGTTCCCTTATGCTCTCCCTGAAACTCTGTACAACCTCTGGTTCTTTCATTTTATCCAGGTCCCACCTCCTTAAATTCCCACCTTTTTGCAGTTTCTTCAGTTTCAATCTGCAGTTCATAACCAATAGATTGTGGTCAGAATCCACATCTGCCCCTGGAAATGTCTTACAATTTAAAACCTGGTTCCTAAATCTCTGTCTTACCATTATATAATCTATCTGATACCTTTTAGTATCTCCAGGATTCTTCCAGGTATACAACCTTCAAAATTCACACACACACACACACACACACACACACACACACACACACACACACACACACACACACACGTCTGCTTGTGTCTGTATATGTGTGGATGGATATGTGTGTGTGTGCGCGAGTGTATACCCGTCCTTTTTTCCCCCTAAGGTACGTCTTTCCGCTCCCGGGATTGGAATGACTCCTTACCCTCTCCCTTAAAACCCACATCCTTTCGTCTTTCCCTCTCCTTCCCTCTTTCCTGATGAGGCAACAGTTTGTTGCGAAAGCTTGAATTTTGTGTGTATGTTTGTGTTTGTTTGTGTGTCTGTCGACCTGCCAGCACTTTCATTTGGTAAGTCACATTATCTTTGTTTTTAGATATATTTTTTCCTACGTGGAGTGACTTACCAAATGAAAGTGCTGGCAGGTCGACAGACACACTAACGAACACAAACACACACACACAAAATTCAAGCTTTCGCAACGAACTGTTGCCTCATATATATATGAGAAAGAGTGTATTCAGTGGTATACAAACCTACACCCTTTGCCACAGCAGTTTGCCGCTTTAGCAAATTTGCTACTTCAACTCGCATGCTGTAGGAGGCTTTATTTTATGTAATTCCGTTCGAGAGAGATGCTGGCTGAGTTAGTTGACAAATGATGCGGGCATAAGCCACAAATGAATTAAATTTTGGAAGGTTTCCTCTATCAGACTTCACAAAATTCCTTGGCATTGTTACTTAGAAGTTTTAAACACGTTTCGATAATTAATAAGTAAAACATATGCGGAAAAGAGTACACAAAGTCAATAGTAATTTTAACTAACACTCATGTAATATACGTAAGCAGAGCCAATGTCTTGATATTTAATGATCTTTAAACTCTTAATTGCATAAAAACAACAGGTATTTTGAGATTTTTTAATGTTGTTATCATTTACAGTAACAACCAAACCTAACCATATTTCTTATAAAAGGTAAGTAGTCTATTATGAACTCGTTTTCCAACGGAACATGTCCTGTTGTGATTCTTTAGCAACACAATCACTAAATCCAAAGCTAGAACTGCTCAATATGTTTAAAATAACAAATTATAGGTGTAAATAAACCATAGCTAACCAACTGTCAGGGCTATACCGAAATCCAAAACCTCTCGGTACAGTTGTTGAAAAATCGGCTGGATGACCGTTCCGTAATAGGTGTCGGAAGCTTACTGAATAGGAAATTCGGATATAGAACCAAAAATGGCGACAGTACCGAAACTAACCTACTGCGCCGATCAGTATGAACGATATAGAATAGGGCCCCAGCTTACCAATAGCAAAGCCCTCAAAAATGCCAAAGCTATTTGCATCAAGGCAACAACCACCAAACATCAGCTTCAAGAACTGGTCATGTGGTACTTATGCCAGACTCATCTCACCAAACAAATCATGTAGCTCAAGCTACAGATGAACATTGTACATAGAGAGAACAGTGGAAAAGGAAGGAAGATTCCCTGAAATGTAACATGCATATATGCTTGATCATTATTGAAAACTGAGAAACGACACCATCTAATCAACAAGCATGGTGTCATGAAGGCCCATAACATTTCTAACAAGAACATCCTTAAGTTGGTACATGGCAAGTCAGAAAGGAATAAATGACCATTAGAAGAAATACTCCTAAGCAATGTGTGATTGCAACATATAACTGAACATGTGAAAGAATATGTGGGTCCAGAGCTGCTCTATGCTCTATACAGTTACCATATGGCCCATAGTCAATGACTTCCTGAGGTGGAAGAAGCCATCATTATAATCAGTATGTGATACGCAAGTGACGACTGTCTTTTAGAAGTAATGCCACTATATGAGGTCTGTTCAAAAATTTCCAAAACATTCGTAATTTCATGCCGATGGGTGTTGGTGCGAAATGCAGTTGACATCACTGCACAGACCTGTATTTAATGTTTAACTGCTGGAAATTACCTTTTTGTATGGCTGTTAGTTATTTTTCAGTGCTGTACTGAGTAGAATGTTGTGTCACACAGTTCGCGAATTTTGAGATGGCAGAGTTAGAGGAACAACGCGTCTGCATTAACTTTTATGTGAAAACTCAAGAAAACCTTTACAGAGACACGTCAAATGGTGCAAGAAGCCTACGGTGACGAGAGCTTAAGCTATAATCAGTGTTACGAATGGTTCACAGGTTTTAAAAATGGCTGGACGGAAATTAAGGTGCGCCTCGTTCAGGACGCCCTTTGATGTCTACCGACAATGCTCTTGTCAGGAATGTCAATGAAACTGTGCATGCCAATTGAAGTCTGACTGTCCGAGATATTGCAGAAGAGCGTAACATTTCAGTTGGATCATAACATGAAATCCTGACATCCTGGAATGCATCGTGTTCCTGTCAAGTTCATCCTACGGCTCACGAGTCAAGACCAGATTGCCTCGCAATCTGTGAAGAGCTTTTCGATAGCGCAAATGAGAACTAGATGTACCTTAAGAGAATCATAACTGGCGATGAGACATGGGTCTATGGTTATGATGTCGAGACCAAGACTCAATCGTCACAATGGGTTGGGAAAGATTCTCCAAGACCAAAATTGAAGGATTAGTTCATTATGAGTTTGTGCCACAGGAAGAAACTGTTAATCGATAGTACTATTGGGATGTGTTCCAATGCCTGCAAGAAAATGTGAGAAGGAAACGGCCTGAAATGTGGTGAGACAATCCATGGCTCTTGCATCATGATAACGTATCTGCACATTCATCAGATTTTGGTGCGCGACTGCTGCACAAAAATGAAACCACTCTGCTATCTCATCCTAAGTACTCTCTAGACCTGGCACCAGCGGACTTTGTTTTATTTCCAAAGTTGAAAACCCTGTTGAAAGGACGAAGATTTGCAAGAATAGACGAGATAAATGAAAATTTGCAGAGGGTACTCTGTGGGATCCAGCAAAAATTTTGCGTACAAAGTTCCAGAAGTTTTTAAACAGACATCATATACAACGCAAGTAATCAGAACTAGGACAATTGGGTAATAACATACATGCACAACTTGGGATGAACTGAATAACATACCTTCTTCTTTGGCTCAAACATATCCTCTGAATCAGACCCTGAAAGGCTCTTCTTTTTCTTCTTGGCTGGTCGAGGTTGCTTTGGAGCTTTTTGTGTCGTATCTTTCTTTTTAGCTGGACCTTTGAGTCATATAAAATGATAACTGTTAGCAACATTATCAAGAGTACAGACCTGACTTTCTTGTTCCTACAAGAGAACTGTAGAACTCTTACCTTTCTTCTTCTTCTTCTTGTCATCATCTGAATGTGATAATTCCATCTGCTCTGCAGAAGGCTTATCAGTCGAGCCTGACTGCATAAGTGAGTCAAACATGTCATCTGAAGTTCTCTGCTCTGAAAAATAAGATGATAAAGGATTCTGAGAACGGCACACAGGCTACTATGATGACAAAAATGTAGGTAACTCCAACTTGCCACAAACAGCAGTAATTTATATAACTGTAATACATGTAGATTAGTGAAATAATTTACATAAACCTGAAGTTAACAGAAAATTATAACACAAAGTATCCTTAAGTTATGTTCAGTATTTGTTGCGTTCAATATTCAGGATGCAACTGAGACGATCATGTTCCACAGACTTCTCACACAGCTTTCCCTCTTCCAAGCTCCACATAAGTTCTCCTACAAGCTACATAAATCTAAAGCTGTGAGCAGAACTGAAGACAAGACTCGCAATCCATTTTGTGGCAAGACAGACAGATAATGTAGTCTATCTCCCTCCCTTAATCCCACACCACAAACTTCAGCTATTTCCCTACCAGAAACTGTCTATTTTGGAGTGTATTTGTTTTGGTGACTAAGTTTGTGCTTCTGATGGTCACTTGAGAAGTGTACACTGCAACATCTTAGTTCTCTTGTAGATCATTCTCTCACATGTAAATTCATTTGTGCGAGTTTATACCCACTACAAATTACAAAAAGTCATTACTACAATAATATTGTAAAAATCACACACTGCCAATAAGCCATATAAGGCCTGGTGTTCGGTCAATCAGAGAGAATTGTTGACTCGGGGTGAATGGTAGTTGCAAGACTTGGTTATGAGGAGTTGCAGTCTGTTATTAGTCTGGAACATTTTATGAATAACTAAAGAAAATTTATACCACCCTTTTAAACATATACGTAACGGGTATCAATCACCAAGTACTTGTTTCGAAGTCGAAAAACACAAAATAGGATTAAATAGCCAAGAAACTATTATCAAAGTTTTTGAGAGGCTCTTAAACTGCCCGGTTCCAATAGTTAAATTCGAAGATTTTCGACGAACAAAGCTACATAACTACACTGCAACAGAATTATTTATATTGTCATAATCTGACATTATAAATGATCACCATTTGCTTTTTGAGGGACATCTGGAAAAATGAAAATATCCCTAAAGAGTGGAAAATAGCATTAATCCTACCACTACATAAAAAGAGAGACAAACAAGATGTCAACAGACACAAAGCAATTAATGACACAAGCTGTCAGTGGGCACTGATTTAAATCAGTGGGAAAAGTTGAAAATTTGTGCCCAGCTGCGATTTGAACCCAGGTCTGTTGCTTACTGTGCAGATACGATGACCACTGTACCATCTGGATGTAGCAGTCATTGCAACTGCATGGCCTACCCTAGCACGCCTTCAGTCAGACCCGAATTCTCTACTTGTCCATCACCTATTATCCCGATTACTCGCAGCATTTTGTCCATTTTGCTGATTCCCGGAGTTCGAGTGTGATGTGCTTCCACACTGAAGTGATCATTGACTGTCCTTAGCTTAATTATATTTGTCGTGTCAGTTCCGAGGACCTGAAAGAGCGATTATTAGAAAAATAATAGATGCAATGCAAAGTACAGATGGTTTGAAAATGATAAGTAATGAGGAAACAATAGCAATGAAACAAAAGGGATTGAAGTTGTTACACGATCCTAATTTGCGAATACAGAGCAGCAGAGCAGGGGGGGGGGGGGGGGGGGCGCAAATGGTTTAAATTAAATAGGCAAGAAGCAATCAATCAAGTCGTCATTCAAACACAAATTACGAAAAGGTTTAAAGCAAAGAGGACAAAGGTGAATAAAGTAAAACTTGTACACGCTCCAGAAGTTAACTCACCTACTGATTGCCACAAGCAAGCAAAAGCCACACACAAGTAAGACACTGACAACTTTTTAAGATAAAGTGTTGTATTAGAAATGCCGTTAGATAAGGAATCAGAAACCATTTCATATTAACTTCAGTTTCAGAATATGCATTAGCAAGTCATTTTAGCTAAGAGTTCTTATATTTAAGAAAGAAAGAAAGAAAGACTTCAAACTTTTCATTGCTAAGCTGCCAGAGTTTTATTTCATAATTATTAACATATATAGAGCACCAAGTGGAAATCTGCCAGTCTTCATGAGCAAACTACAGGTTCTGCTGAACAAAATCAGTGCGTTACATATGAAGGTAGTGCTTTGTGGCAATTTCAATACTGAATTTCAAAAGACAACAGTACCAGAGATGCTTTTATAAATATAACCAGCACATTCAGTAGGATCCCCACAATACACTGTGCAACAAGATTAACAGAACGTACATATGCCATCATTAACCAAATATTCACATCAGGTACAAGTCACAAATTCACAAGTAGAGTACTGAACATGGGCTATAGTTAGAATGAGGCAAGGCTGCCGTGTGCTGTGCACATAAATGCCAACAGGTAGATAACATCAGAATTTTTATTTTCTTACTGACTAAGGAAAATTGGGAAAGCATCTGCATTCAGAGCACTGTCGATAGCATGTACACGAGTTTTCAGAATATCTATCTATATTGTTTTAACGTGGCTTCCAAAAGAAAAACAGTAAAACTGAACAACAGTAAGCAATGGGTAAATAAAGGCATAAAAATTTCCAGTGAGAGGCATATTTCTGCAGTTTTGTTGTAAGAAATACAGTTACACAAGAATTTTCAGATTATACTGAATCCTACAAAAGAATCTATGCTAGAGCAGTCAGAGGGTCAAAAATTATGTGGAATAAGGAACTCATCTAACAAAATGAGCTCAATGTCAAGAGTTAGAAAGAAACTTGTAGCTCAGTTTTTTTAAAAAAAATCATTAACATTAGAGGGCTCAAAAGCCAGACTCTAAATCAGTCATGACAAAATTCAATGAACACTTCACTTCACTTCACTAGCTGAAGACTTCATTCAAATAAACTGTAAAGGACTGATCCCACACATCCCAGCAAATTGGTAATCTAGGATGCCCCCATATACACACTGATCAAAAGTATTCGGACACCTGGCTGAAAATGACTTGCAGGTTCGTGGTGCCCTCTATCAGTAATGCTGGAATTCAATATGGTGTTGGCACACCCTTAGCCTTGATGACAGCTTTCACTCTCGCAGGCATAGGTTCAATAATGTGCTGGAGGGCTCCTTGAGGAATGGAAGCCCATTCTTCACAGAGTGCTGCACGAGAGGAGACGTATCGATGTCGGTCAGTGAGGTCTGGCACAAAGTTGGTATCCCAGAACATCCCAAAGGCGCTCTATAGGATTCAGGTCAGGGCTATGTGCAGGCCAGTCCATTACAGGGCTGTTATTGTCGTATAACCACTCCACCACAGGCTGTGAATTATGAACAGGTGCTCGATCATGCTGAAAGATGCAGTCACCATTGCTGAACTGCTCTTCAGCAGTGGGAAGCAAGAAGGTTCTCAAAACAACAATGTAGGCCTGTCCCTCCATGTTAAACATGACCACACCATAACACCACCACCTCCGAATTTTACTGATGGCACTACACACGCTGGAAGATGACGTTTATCGGGCATTCGCAACACCCACACCCTGCCATTGGATCACCACATTGTGTACCGTAATTCGTCACTCCACACAACGTTTTTCCACTGTTCAATTGTCCGATGTGCATGTTCCTTACACCAAGCGAGGAGTCGTTTGACATTTACCAGCGCAATGTGTGGCTTACGAGCAGCTGCTTGACCATGAAATCCAAATTTTCTCAACTCCTCCTTAACTGTCATAGTACTTGCAACAGATCCTGATGCAGTTTGGAATTCCTGTGCGATGGTCTGGATAGATGTCTGCTTATTACACATTATGCGCCTCTTCAACTGTTGGCGGTCTCAACAGACGAGATTGGGCTGTGCGCTTTTGTGCTGTATGTGTCCCTTCATGTTTCCACTTCACCATCACATCAGAAGCAGTGGACCTAGGGATGTTTAAGAGCATGGAAATCTCGCACAAAGACGTATGACACTAGTGACACCCAATCACCTGACCACGTTCGAAGTTTATGAGTTCTGTGGAGCGCCCCATTCTGCTCTCTCACAATGTCTAATGACCACTGAGGTTGCTAAGATGGAGTACCTGGCAGTAGGTGGGAGCACAATGCACCTAATATTAAAAATGTATGTTCTTGGGGGAGTGTTTGGATACTTTAGATCACATAGTGTATGTTTATGAAATAAATCCCAATGAAATTATACGTAAAATTAAATAATTAAGGAATAAAATGTCATGTGGCCTTGGTGAAGTACCTGACTTCATATTAAAAGCATGTGTTCGCCACATAGCAAAGCTGCTGGCAAAAATTTTCAAACTATCTCTAGAAACCGCTGTGTTTCCGGATATTTTCAAAATAGCAAAAGTTTTGCCATTGTTTTAACACAGCAAACTACCAACCTGTGTCACAGTTAAATTCCTTCTCTAAAATTCTATAAAAACTTTATGACAGCCTTTTAAGTTTCATAACTAAATATTCTTCTCTTACTGTACAACATGGTTTTCGAAAGTCTAAATCTGCACTGACAGTGATTTTCGTAGATTGTGCTTTAAAAATCTCTTGATCAACATAAATTAGTTGCATGTATATTTCTAGACCCGTCGAAAAGATTTCAACATCCTGGACCATGCCAATCCACTTGAAAAATTAGAAAGACGAGAAGTATGAGGTATAGCAGACAGCTGGTTGTGTTTGTACCTGAAAAACTGCAGGCGGAAGGTATCACTTCAATATGAATTAAACACTAAGAATAAAACAAGAAGCAACTCCTTCCTTTCTAGTCTATTACCAATTAAATATGACGTACTGCAGGGCTCAATCTTAGGTCCACCACTCTTCTTGATTTATGTGGACAACTGTGTTGAATACATGAATCTCCAAAAAACTATTCCCTTTGCCTATGACACCAGCACAGGATAAAGCCAAGAAACCTCGCAGTCAACAGCAGAAAGTTCTATGGAAAGATTTTCTGAGTGCTTCTTCAAAACCAAACTCATTGTAAATACTGAAAAAACTGTGTGTGTGGACTTTCACTCATTTCCTCCATCTAATCAAATGTCTATTTATGCACAATTAAAAAATGATCTCCTAGAAAAAGTTGTCACAATTTTTTTTTTTGGATATGTGGGTTCAGCAATATTTAAAGCGGAGTGTGTGCACACACACACACACACACACACACACACACACACACACACACACACACAAATAACTTATCTAGGAAACTTTAAGCCATGTGCTACCGTCTAATAATATTGAAGTCAAAAACAGTATTGCCAGCATACTGTGTGCAGTTCCACTCATTGCTTAGATGTGGGATCAACTCACAGAATAAAAGTGTTTAGAATAGAAAAAAGAGCTCTACGAATAATTTGTGGCCTTAAAAAGATGGAGTCCTGTAAATCTCTTTTTATGTTTTGAAAGTTCCAAGTTTATCCATTTATGAAACTATCTTGTTCACCAGAGACAACCTCTTGAAAACAGGCAACGACAGAATAAAAATATATGCAACTATTGACCATACAGATATGAAATATACACCAGAAATATATCAGGACAGAACAGCCTATCAGAGAAACATAATTAACATAGGTGTAATACTGCACAATAAGATACCACAGGAAAGAAATATTGCTATATATCTCAATTAAATTTATAACAAAGCTCTGTTCCTATTCTGTAAAAGAATTTCTGAATATGTAACCAAAAAAAAGGTTACTTGAAAATTAAATTTGAAGAATAAGCATCTAATTTTAATACAACCATTATTTGCTCATACTATGTACTATTGCAACTTTTCTTGACCTGTCCAATTTTGTGCTGTATCATAAAAAACTGAACCAATAAATTCCAATAGATCTCCAAACTTTCAAAGAAGCTGTTTGCATCTGTTGTAAACTGATCATTCAATGTATTTTCTTTTCCCCAGTACGTATCATAACTGTAACTGTTCCATTAGTACTACTTTACAACCCTTATGCTGTATATACAGAATTCCCAACAAAGAGTTGCCTGTTTCATGAATGTTCATGGCTACAGCCAATTTTTCGAAATTATTGAGCTCTAAAGCATCTCCAAGTTTCCTTGTACTTCAACTTGAAAGATCTACCAGCCTGTATTTGTATTACAATTGTTACATTGAATTTTGCAGATACTATAGTCGAGATGGTGTTAAGACGATCCCTGAGAGTTCACAGCACTGTTTTTCAGCTTGCAACTGAGAAACGCTAACTGCTGCAGGCGAAAACAATAGCCGTCTACGGAGCTGTGGCAACAGTGAGGCAGTGCAGTGCCACGTAGACATTTACAAAATAGTGTTACATTACTGATTGAAGGTAGGCCCGTGAAGCTGCAGCACCCAGTTTGCTGCAACTGTCAGGGATCAGCTTAAGCTGACTCAACTATAGCTTTATCATATTTATTAATCTTGTTTTAAATTATTTCTGAATTCATATCATAATCAGTTATCGGTTTAAAATGTGACTTCAAACTGCTTAAAATGCTAACTACTTTCTGAGACAAAGTACTGAAGTACAGAATCTTGACTTGTAATGTGTGTGGAATTGCAATTCACTTGTGTGCACTGCTTCTTATGTACTAGGGTCATTCAATAATTCAAGAGACAAATTGGCCTGGAAAAAACAAGCATTTATTTTTACAAAACAATACTTTTTCTACTTTTCAACATAAACCCCTTGAACATTTATGCACTTGTTCCAACAGGCTACAAGCTTTTTAATTCCGGCTGCAAAGACCTCTTTATCTTTATGTTTGAACCAATTTCCCCACAAGCTTTTTCACGTCCTGGTTGTCTTCGAACCTCTTCAGTGCACCAAACAAATGAAAATCACTAGGTGCTAAATCAGGACTGTAATGGGGATGAGGCAGTACTTCCCAGCCTATTTTGTCGGTGGTTTCACGGGTTAGTTGAGCAATATGAGAATGTGCGTTGTCTTGCTGCAGAATCACACCTCTCCTCTGAGATCTACGTTGTCTCCCTCTCATGGCTGGCTTCACATTGTTTAAAAGCAAATCCAAGTAGTATCGGCTGTTCATTGTACGCTGCCCTTCGAGATAATCACAAAAAAACTGGACCTTCAACATCCCAAACCACCGTTAACATGACTTTTCCTGTTGATGCTTAGGTTTTGAATTTTTTTCTTGACAGGTGAGCTGGTGTGCTGCACTCTATGACTTGTCTTTTTGATTCTGGCTCATAATAGTGAACCCAAGTTTCATCACATGTTAATATTTTGTTGAGGAAGTGCTCACCTTCTCTTTCATAATGTTCCTTTAGCTCTGTGCACACTCTCAATCTTGTCTCCTTGTGAAGCCGCATCAACTCCCTGCACAAGTTTTGCGGTATTTCAGCTTGTTACAAATAATGTTATGAACTGTACCAGTACTAACTTGAACCTTATCAACTATCATTTCCAGTCACATCGCGGTTGGCATAAATAATGTCATCAATTCGACTTTCAAGTGAGAGTGTTGAAACTGCAACTGGTCGGCCAGAATTGTGTTCGTCAGTCACTGAGTGACAATCATTTTTTGAACTGCTCTACCCACTTGTAAAGATTTGCACGATTCATACAACCTTCACCATAGGCTTTAGACATTCTACAGCATATATTCACTGCTTTCTCACATTCAGCAAGTAAAGAACGAATAACAGAACTATGTTCAAACTAATGTGGACATTTCAAGAGGACTCGCCATCTTGAAAAGTATTTTTGAGGTTATGAACAAAACACTGCTAACACATCAGCTGACCAGGGCTCATCCCAATGATGCTACTTAAACTCATAAAAGTACCAAACCTGACTTACTAACAGTTTTTCCCCAGACCAATTTGTATTTTTAATTATTGAATGACCCTCGTATTAATTTATTTACTATGTTTTCATGGTGTCCGTCAGCTCTGTCTAGCTGTCTTATAATATTCAGCTCAGTAATTCTATCCCATTTACTCATTAGGACTTAATGTTTTATTTACTAAACTGAAGAGTGGAAAGTTTTTGCTCATTTTGCAGGCGAGCGCTATTGTTTGCCAAAAACATTTGTCACTGTCGGCTCACTATACACTTTGATGGTGTGCCTACCACCTTGTTTCACTATATTTAGATCAAGGAATTGCAGTTCACCACTCTTTTCTTGTTCTACAGTGAAGTCACTTTTATCGCTCAAATCATTAAATTTATCAACAATTACCACAATCCCCTTTTCTCTCAATCTATTAAGAAAAATAGCACTTGCATCACAATATTTTACTGACAGGATGCTCCACATTAATGGAAATTTTCTTTTCCAGATGATTAATAATAATGGCCACTATAGTTCTGGATATGATGGAGCTCACACCCAGTCTGTCTCTTTGTACGTAAAATTTACAGTTAAAAGAGAATTAGTTACTTTTAAAGAACATTCTGCAAAGAGTCAGGAATTTCTTGTTGAGATAATCTCTTGTATTTAAGTAAGGTGGCTCCAATCAGCTCAACAATAAAACTGAATTCCATATCGAACAAGGAAATAATGGTGAACAGCAATGCCTTGATTTAAATATCAAGGAGCAAGATAGTAGGTGAGCCTTCGAAATATACAGGAAGTTGACAACAACAAATGTTTTGATATATAACAACATGTCATCTAAATGGCCAAAAGCTCGCCACCCTATGCTCCCTCGTAATTAGTGCTTAAGTCCCAACGAGTAAACAGAATAGAATGATAATGATGAACACTATAAGACAGCAAGACAGAGCTAATGGATATCATGAAAACATAGAACAGATAAGAAACTGCACGATAGTAAACTGGAATGCCATCTGGAATGTTAAAGAGTGTCAAAATTCTGTATTTTAGTAATTTATCTCTGAATGTAGCTAACATTTTTAAGCAGTTTAAAGTTGAAGCTGCATTTTCAACCAAAAACACATCATGATATATATTGAGTAATAACTTAAAACAGGGGTTGACAAATATTATAAAGCTGGTGTCTACAAAATTCAGTGTAACTATTACAAAATGAATTATGTCAATCAGAATGGTAGCTTCTTCAAGTTGAGGTACAAGGAATTCAGAGACACTTTAAAGCTTTTTAATTTTGAAAAAGTGGCTCTAGCTATGCACATACATAAAACTGGGCACTCTTTTTTTAGAATTTTGTGTGTACAGGATAAAGGGAGAAAATCAGATCTACTCGAACAGCTGGAGATTACGACACATGGTGGGAAATGTGAAAATATGTTCACCGGACAGATTACAAGAGAAGTGTATATACAGGGTGAGTCACCTAACATTACCGCTGGATATATTTCGTAAACCACATCAAATACTGACGAATCGATTCCACAGACCGAACATGAGGAGAGGGGCTAGTGTAACTGGTTAAGACAAACCATAATAAAATGCTCGGAAGTATGTTTTTTAACACAAACCTACGGTTTTTTAACACAAACCTACGGTTTTTTAACACAAACCTACGGTTTTTTAACACAAACCTACGGTTTTTTAACACAAACCTACGGTTTTTTAAATGGAACCCCGTTAGTTTTGTTAGCACATCTCAACATATAAACAAATATGTAATCAGTGCCGTTTGTTGCATTGTAAAATATTAATTACATCCGGAGATATTGTAACCTAAAGTTGACGCTTGAGCACCACTCCTCCGCTGTTCGATCGTGTGTATCGGAGAGCACCGAATTACATAGGGATCCAAAGGGAACGGTGATGGACCTTAGGTACAGAAGAGACTGGAACAGCACATTACGTCCACATGCTAACACCTTTTTATTGGTCTTTTTCACTGACTCACATGTACATTACCATGAGGGGTGAGGTACACGTACACACGTGGTTTCCGTTTTCAATTACGGAGTGGAATAGAGTGTGTCCCGACATGTCAGGCCAATAGATGTTCAATGTGGTGGCCATCATTTGCTGCACACAATTGCAATCTTTGGCGTAATGAATGTCGTACACGCCGCAGTACATCTGGTGTAATGTTGCCGCAGGCTGCCATAATACGTTGTTTCATATCCTCTGGGGTTGTAGGCACATCATGGTACACATTCTCCTTTAACGTACCCACAGAAAGAAGTCCAGAGGTGTAAGACCAGGAGAACGGGCTGGCCAATTTATGCGTACTCCATGTCCTATGAAACGCCCGTCGAACATCCTGTCAAGGGTCAAGTGTTAATTGTGGATGTGCAGGTGCACCATCATGCTGATACCACATACGTCGACACGTTTGCAGTGGGACATTTTCGAGCAACGTTGGCAGATCATTCTGTAGAAACGCGATGTATGTTGCAGCTGCTTGCCGACCGTGGCCCGTGTTTGTTACAACACGCAACTGACGTCGGAGGTTTCAAGCGTCAACTTTAGGTTACAATATCTCCATAAGTAATTAACATTTTACAATGCAACAAACGGCACTGATTACGTATTTGTTTATATGTTCAGATGTGCTAACAAAACTAATGTGGTTCCATTAAAAAAACGTAGGTTTGTGTTAAAAAACATACTTCCGTGCATTTTTGTATGGTTTGTATTAAACAATTACACTAGCCCCTCTCCTCACGTTCGGTCTGTGGAATCGGTTCGTCAGTATTTGATGTGGTTTACGAAATATATCCAGTGGTAACGCTAGGTGACTCACTCTGTATATAAAAAAATTAAAAGTCTTAGGTTAGCTATTTTAATGATAATAATACTGATAAAATTCAAATGTGTAATGAGATTTGAACTCTTAGCATCGATATGGAGTGTACACTATCTTTCAACACTGTTGAGAGAGTGTTTGGTTTCTTGACTATGCGCTCACGGTTTTAAGTCTACATATGTGTTTGTATTTGAGTGTGTCTTTTCCTGGAGGTATATGGACCATGGACCCTAACAGATGTTGCTGAGATGCTGCCTGTATTCACAGCTTGCATATGCCAATTCATTTTACAGACTTGACAAATGATGTTCCCAGTGCAATTTAGTGTTACAAGGTTAATTTTTTCTCTCCCCCCCTTTTGCACCTTTACCACTTTGATAAGATTTTTTAGAATAATTCTGATAATGGAGCCTTACTCCTTCGAAACGTGCCAATTTCAGCACTTTTGATTTTGTGAAAGGTGGTTGAGCCTACATTTTAACATTAATTTACCTTTAATCATCCTTTAAAACAATGTTATGCTACTTTTGTAACAGTGGATTCCCTATCACATTAAACTACCTCTGGTAGCTTATTTCCTGTAGCAGCTTCCCCCCCCCCCCCCTTAAATTGCACTGACTGCAAAAACACCACTACAGATAAGTAACGGGTAGACTATCTAAGCACTTACAAAGAATGATGTCCATGCAAGTTAAATCAAAGAATCTTCTGAACACCAAAACTCTTTAGTAGTTATTTTTTTAACGAATTTCTGGATTCTGTTTCTTAATGACTTGGCGAATAAACTGCAAGGAAAATATAATTCTTACTAATTGGGAACCATAGTTCCAGTGTCAAAAATGCATTACATCCAGTTCATATCGTAAATGAGGTTTCATACGAGTGTATTTCCTTAAAAGACATTAGAAATTATGCTTTGATTTATTATATAACTTACGTCACATAACACTAAAGGTTTATGCTAATAATCAAGAACCAGTAAAGAATTGACAGTCTTTATTGTAGGTTTATAATTAGTAGTTGTTTACCAATGACACTTTTCGCCTATTCAGCCATCTTCAGTGTTAGGCACATGGGATACAGAGCATACAAAGCATCCCAATACATAATTGCCCTCACAAGAAAATAATTGCCGTTATCCAATATTCGGAAACACTGCACAATGTTCTTGTTGAGACATGGATACAAAACAGGACCACGCCTACACAGATCTGTCGCCATATAAATATGCTGGAGATGTAGATGCTCATGGTTGGACTACACAAATTGTACCGGGCGTTTCTTTGTATGCTCAGTATCCCATGCGCGTTACACCAGCCAATCTGAAGATGCCTGAATCAGGCAACATGCATCATTATTAAATAAATAATAATTACAACCCTGCAACCAAAACTGTTTGTTTCTTCATCATATATTAAGAGTTGCTGTACCATCCCTGCTACGAGTTGGAAAAAGTTTTATAATTCTATTAGTCAAAGTCAAGAATTCAAATTCAACCAAGCGAAACTGATTAAATACTGCTTGCAGATTCCAAGTCAGCCTTTTTGTGAATGTGTAGCACATGAAGTGTGGTAAAGTATAATAATGTCTATGACTCTCCTTTGCAGTAGTACCCTAGTAGATACCAATCTGCTTGCACCGACATCCAGTGTTGATAAAGTTATACCAAAAACTGTTCAACTGCTAACAGCTGTAGCTGGTATGCATATTGATTTGGTTTTTCATTGCCTATCACAACCATAAACTGCAAATAACTATAAAGTTGCCAAATAGCAATACTCTTTGAAGATAAAGAAAATATTAAGACTGTACAAACAAGTGAAAAGAAGGCTTATTTGCTCCAACACTCAATCAACATATTGTGCAACGTTACACCTTTTGCACATTTCTCTTGTTAAGATTAAAGTCTTCGAAAACTGTATTGGTACTGGAGCAATTTAATAATTTCAGGCCACTATCTCCTGCCACATACTAGAATCAACTACATTTACAGTAATTTTTATCATAAGTAAATCCTGTAAACTGAAAATAAAATGCAAATGGTGTGGGGTATAAGGAGCTGTATCTTAAAATGAAGTTTTCAAATAACGTAATTGCATTTAATTCTTACTCTGAGGCTGGCCTGCCGACGGGCTGTCAGAATCTGACTCCTTTGCAACTACCTTTTTCTTCTTTGGTTTAGCTGCTTTCTTTTTTGCCTCTACCTCAAATTCACTGTCGGTGTCACTGACGTCAATAGTTTTTTCGGCACTGTAAAACACATCACATCATTATTAGTAGCAGATCTTTGAAAATATGCAAAATAGCCCTGACTTCTAAAAACTTAATTAGAATAATATCATGAGCTTACACCAGCACAAACTATTGGTGTATTTTCAGTTATTTAATATTCAGTTTAATACAGTGTAAAATAACCAAAACTTCAGCAACTGTTTGTGTTGATGTAGGCTCATGAAAATATTCTTATTCAGAGTTTTTAACACTCCTTATAATCCAATGATGATCCCTGCTCCACTCCTAAGATTTTAATCTGTCACTTGTCACTTCTTTCACCTCTGGCAATGCCTGTTAATGTGAAAAGTGCGAAGTTGCACTGTGGTTTGGGGTCCATGCTAAACTGTAGGTCCCCCTATAGCTGACTGGACAAGCCAATTCAAAGATTTCACAAAAGTAGTGGTATATCACCTCCAACAGGACCATGTCTGGCAAAGCAGTATGGTGTTCAAATCAACCTTAGGGTTGATGACAGACTACTTTTATAATCCAGTGTCACAGAATAGCTCAATCTTTCAAATACAATCAACTCACGTAAATGTGTCATCAGCAGTGTTTAGTTCTGGATCCACTTGCGGGACAGCCTCACTCTCTTGCACTAGTTTGTTGTCATGTAGCTCCAGTTCCTCCTCACTTTCTTCTTCTTCACTGTCACTGTACGTGAACTTCACCTTCGCAGCTGAAGGAAAGAAAGCACATTATATATATTACAATGTAACAATGAAGATGAGAATGGCATTGTAAACAAAGTAGAACACCACACTGTCACAAAAGTAAGAAATTATTTTAAACTTTCACAACATAGGGGTGTTAGATGCTGTCTGTGGAATAGTGTTTCCCATACTCTCATATGTTGTAATTGGTGGAGAGATGGTGGTAATGCAAACTTGATTAAAGAAAGTATCATCATGCCCCTTATGTGTTCAGCGGGACATTGCTCTCGTGACTGTGCTGTCAAAGTGTTTATCATCATATAACATAGACAATGGCAAGTATAGGTGTATGCGATTTTACTTCTATAATGGATTACAGTAATGCAGTCAAAAATGTAGTGCATGAGATATGCAAAAGGGAATTCTCAAAACTTTGTGAGCGTATTTCAGGTTTATAGTATGTAAACAATGCTTTAAGGACAGAAAACGAGCAACTGAAGTACGAAAATGTGCAACTGAGGTCAAAGCAATAAATTCTTGAACTGCCGCAAGATAGGGTGATAACTCGTAAGAAAGGAAGAAAGTGAGCAACAAATGCAGAACATTACACATAAAATGTCACGTATGATAAGTGATAGAAACTTTGTGAATGTTAACAGTTAAATGCCCTTTCTTGCAATACTAGTATACCAGTGACTGACTCAGAACCAAAGTTTGCTATGTGGAATAGTGAAACTTGGTGCTAAAATCCAAGGGAGTCATAGCAGGATGCAATCCTGAAAATGTAAAAAATTACTGATACAAATAGGTGGTAAAACATAGCCTGCAGTGAAAGTTATGATGTAATATAAATGCTGAAAGAGATATTCCTAACACTTCACTGCTCCAAGAGATTCATTATGAATGTCCCCAACAGACATGACTTGATCCCACAGGCCTATGTATATGAAGCCACCCTACAAACTAACTAAACATTAGTAGTCTTTCAAATGTTTTTAGTAAACACTTCTGTTGTAGATGTAAGCAGTTTCAGAAAAGTTTTTTACTAAACATAGCAGGCACCCCAAACAGGGGGGGGGAAAAAAAGCGCAGAAATTACAGACATACTCAACTCTAGAAAGCAGTACATCAACAGACTACCTTAGACAAATGGTCACAGGGCAGTAATTGGTCCCTGAATGCATCAACTAGAAATTCTTTTTAAACAAAAACCTGTAACTGTCTCTGGAAAGTATCATCTGGGAATCTTTCACCAGAATATTACAGACTTTTGTAATAAGCTAAATGAACTCAATGTGCAAGACAATGAAAGTGTGTATCACCCCTACATACTGTGTTTCACTAAGCATCACATCTGCTCAGGTGTGGGTAAGATTTTAAATACCCAATTACAATCTGACATTCTCCATACTGTAGAAAACAAAGAAGAGGAGTAGGTGTTGGAAGCTGTGTCAAGTATAAAGCAACTGACTTAAACAATTTTTGTCTAGAACAACACTTAGAAGCATGTGTCATTGAAGTTTTTGCAGCTGTGTCCTTTTAAGTATAGCAATATACAGGGCATATTTCTGGCAGTCTTAACCTCTTTTTGAAACAGCTGGACTTGCTTTTGGTGCATCTATTTAATTGGAAAAGAGAAGTCTTAGCTCTTCGGGATTTCATTATCAACTTTCTAACACACAGTAATGGAAAGACAAACATGGAAAAATTGACATAACCTACATCCTCACCAGAATAACTTCTAATTCAAGCACCTTAATTGACAACATTTTTGTAGAGCAAGGGAAATAGGGCAGCAGCATCACCATCATTAGTAAAATAATGCACGTACTCTCAGATCATGATGGTGAGATACTTACTATTGATAATATGAATATTTGACAAAATAAAACTGGGCTCCAATGAAAGATAACGAGATCCATAAATGATGAAACAATTAAGGGCTTTTTACTTATGCCTCCAATATGTAAACTGCAGTCACATATATTCTGAAATGGATGTCAATTCCAAATATAATATGTTTAGTAATAAAACTGCACCAACATTTGAAGTTTTCTTTTCTGACCATGGTTACAAGAATCAACACAAAAAATACAAAAAAACGTGATTCACAAAGAGAACAAGAATATCTTGCAAACAAAAATGAGAATTAAAGATCACAACAACCAAATTTAAGAAATCCTATCCAAATACATAATTATAAAAAGTACTGTAAAATATTAAGCGAAGTGATCAAGCCATCAGCAGAAGTTTATATTGCAGCTACAAAATCAATCAATTCTATAACAAACTCTGAACAATCTTCGACATCATCATAAGGGTGAGACAGGTGTCAATTGTGCCACTAAACCTGTAGATATTTTGTTTTAAATATTAATTATACATGATTTGCAAAAATCTTCAATTACCATTTCATAAGTTCTTCTGAACAAATAGACAGCAATGGCTCCTTAGAAAGTGCCATGGAAATATTGAAACACCATTTTCTCAAACCTATAACTGCGTTACATATACCCCCCCCCCCCAAATAACTAGAAATGAGGTTAAAAAGCCACTGTCTCACTAAATAGTGAAGTATCATCAGATGCAGGTAATATTTCCAGCAAACTGCTAAAAGCCTGTTCTGATTGGTTATACAAAGTTTTAGCAAACATATTTAATGCTTTTATGTATCAGGGTGACTTCCCAGGTGGAATGAAGCCTGTTATAGTGAAGCCACTCCACAAAGAGAGAAACACAACAGAGGTCAGTAACTACTGGCCTCCCTCCCTCTTGATCACAATCACAAAGTCCTTGATAAAGTACTGCATTCCAGAATTGTGATGCACCTCAAAAACTCTTTGATGTCATGAGAGATAGTTTGCTTTCCGAAATGGTACATCAACAACGGAAGCCATATTTCATTCACAAATGATGCACTGGAATTCCTAGATTTAAAAAAATGAAATCATAGGGGTATTTTGTGATCTTTTTAAGACATTCAAGAGGGTGGGCCACAAAACACTACTCAACAAAGCATGCCAGTATAGCATCAGATGGACAGTGGGAAAAATTCTACCTCTAAGACAGGAAGCAAATAGTATTAGCAGACTACAATATTACTGCACCTGGGTGTGAGGGCGCTTCTGTTAGCTTATCATCAGTTTTTATGGTTATTTTGAAGTGAAAGCACTGGACCTCTTGATATTATATGTCAAGTTCACCTGAAGCCGTTGCCAGTGCAATGTGTTTTCCTTAGTCATCACTCTACTTGTTTACAGTAAGGTCATTCTGTGTTTCTGATAGCGACTACAAGAGGCCAAGTGCAACAATATCATGGCTATTTAGTAGTTTGTGATGAAAGCAACACAACAGGTGAGGGGCAAGTCTGACTGGGCACTTTACTTCATGAAGTTTATTAAGGATCTATCACTGGCCCACTGCTGTTTCTCGTATACATAGTTTACAATCCTGCCCACTAGGAAAAGAACTGAATGATCACAATACAAGAAGGAAAGTGATCTAAAAAATCTAACTTTGGTACACAAGATGTAAGTATTCCAGTATTAAAATATTTAATTCACTGCCAAAGTACAAAGGCCTATGTTATAACACTGACATTTATTTGAAAAACTTTTTAACCATTAGATGAGTTTTTTAAATGAGAACTAGACATTGTAAGCATATACACTGGCGTCCAAAATTAAAGCAACAAACAGAAATTTTGCAATGTTGCATTTATTTTGTCACAAAAAAGTATACACAGCTGATAGTAAAGTAGAAAAATGTAAAAATACAGAACATAAACAACTGCAAAATGCATAATAGTAGACAAAAATGTTCTTAGTTTTTCCCAAATTAATGGATTTGCACACACATTCTGACAACTAGTTAATGTGCTCAGTATGGGGTGTGGCAGCAATACAAGAATGACAACAATGGGGCATGCTGTGAATGATGTCATCAATCTCTTGCTGATGCAATAACGGCTGTTCCTTCTCCAGAGCTGCTCACGAGACTTGTAAAGTGATTGGTGGAAGCTGATGTGACGCAACCCGTCTCCCCGTGCATCCCAGACATGCTCTATGTGATTCATCAAATTGGGTGATCAAGCAGGCCATGCCATGGGTGCAATATTTTCTGTTTCCAAGAAAACATCAACCACCCATGCTCAATGAGGTCGACCATTATCATCTATCAACACGAAGTCTGGACCACAGCACTTCGCAACAACCACACGAAATCCCAAAATCTTGTCATAATACCCAACAGCAGTTAAGCCTTGCCAACTCACCCATACAGTTTCGTGAAGATGTGTAAATGTGGTTAACATAATCCCTGCCCACACCATTAGGGATCTTCCTCAATATTGGTCTCTTTCCACAGTGTTTGGATCCCAAACTCAAGTTGCATGTTCCTTCCAGTTACAAATCCATCAAGAATCACTCTCCAGACCAAATCAGGACTCATCTGTTGGAAGAACGTTGGCTCACTGTTCGTCGGTCCAGGAGAGTGACAACTATGCTCTAGAAGTTCCCTTCTGTAAAGACATGGCAGATACAGATACAGCTGCTCTCCGACAATAAACACCACTCTGCAGAAGCCTTATGCACACAGTTTGCCTCAATGCAACACGTCCAGTGGATGTTGCAGGGTCAGATGCCAGTTGCCGTACAGTACTAGTACGGTACATTATATACTGTGAATTAGACACACAATGTGGAAATTGTGGTATTTACTTTAATTCTGGACACCAGTATATGTGTTAACACTTGCACAATCTCTTTTACTATTTTGCTTCTGTTTCATTCTAATTTCATAATTTGTATTTTACTTGCAACTTTTCTTTATTTTTATTTTTTTAAAATTGTATAACTGTATTATGTTCTAGTTTTATATTTCATAAGTTATTCCATATCTTAGCATCAATGGATAAAAGGATCTATGGAATATGTAGAGAAATAAATAAAAAATAACTACATCTTCCTCTAGTAATAGAAGAAATAGAGAATCGAAGTCTAACTGATGGGAGACATGCGAGACTGTGGGCCTATCCATCATTTCATCAAAGGGATCTGACGTGAGAAACACAAGATAAAGCATCTCATTAGAATAATTTTGAAGGGGCCATATGTTTCGATCATCATTAGCAGGAAAAACACCCTACCAAAAAATAACTAATTTGATAATGATTCAATTGTTTGTTTGGTGAACATGCAGAATTAAGGGTACCGTATCTGAGGATTTGCAGCAATGTGCAATCTCTTACATAACACTTCCTGACATGCTATATCAATAACTTACAATTCAAAATGCTGCATTTCTAGAACAAGTTCAGAGTATCACACCCACAAACTCTCAAAATTATGCATCAGAATATGAGGAGCAGAATGAATTAAAACTGGTGACACTGACTAAATCCAATATGTCGGGTTTGTACT
This sequence comes from Schistocerca nitens, assembly GCF_023898315.1. Classification (NCBI taxonomy): domain Eukaryota; kingdom Metazoa; phylum Arthropoda; class Insecta; order Orthoptera; family Acrididae; genus Schistocerca; species Schistocerca nitens. The sequence goes on from NC_064617.1 coordinate 868,654,524, forward strand.
CTTCTGCCACCAGCCAACTGGAATGCAGGAACATCGCATGATGCGAGAGTATAGCCTCCAGCATCCAGAATACAGTACTGACATATGATGTAGAATATAAAACAAATACGCTGAAACTGCAATTTTTGTTACACTTCTAAATACAAGCAACTGTTGTTCATTTAGCATCTCTCCATTAGTGAATTACTACTGGTAACTGATGAGGGGTTGTCAGTTCAACAAACTATCAGTATATCGTACATCAGAGCCTAATTACACTATAATACAATAAGAGGGAGTATGTAGACCTGTATCCACAGATGTTTCTTTTGTCCCAGATTTAATACTGTATTGTCTATCTTTGTTAACACACTCCTCACTTCTTCGTGGACTTCAAAACTCAACATACAATGCTTATCTGTGTCCATTGCTTCTGATATTGCAGGAATTGCCAAACGTTTTGGCTCATCATCATCATGATTTCTCTGCCATCTGTTACTGCACTTCAACTGTCATGGACTGACAGACGGCAAAACCTTTGTCACATGCAACATATGCCTCGAAGCTAAGGTACATGGTGTTTGCTTATTGCCCCACTATTTGCTGCCCATTGTTCAGTTACAGTTTCTTCATTTCCCGGCATGATGTATTCCGTAAGTGTCCAATAAAAGCCAGTCTTTTTGAAACAGTTTGAGAGTGTGTTTTTTTGCAAGAAATTCAAGGCACTTCTTACAAAATACACAGCGTCAAAGATTATTATCTACCTCACTGTAATATGAAGAATGGCCAGCCTCTTGTATACAAGAATCTTTTCATTTCAGGCATTTTTAGTACGTTGGTCAAATGGTTGAAGCTGGATTTTACAGTGGGGAAATAAAAAAATTACGAAACTACATTTATGTTATGTAGATACATTGAATCTTGGGAATGCACAGCACATTGGTGAGTAGTCAATAAGCAGCATGATTTTACTATTTCTAGCACACAAACTTGCACCCCCAGGCATGCAAGAATATTTCAAATATATGCTAACTTATCAAAAGTTGACATGTTTATACACATGGCTGTAGTACTAGTTTGAGGTTTATAATTTAAGCAGCAACCACCCTCAATTATGGTTTAAAAAATTTATTTAACTTAAACCATGATGGGTCCCAGCAGGAAAGAAAGGAAAGCTATACGAGCCATATGAAGATGGATTTGTAACTAATCTGAAACTGGTAATAATGAGTTAAATAAACTTTTTAAAATCGATTGTGGGTGGTTGCTCTTTAAATTATAAATCTTACAAATGTTCAAATATAGTAGTTGTTAGCTATGCTTTTGCATTAGATGTATACCGTCAGAGAAATGTCCACACATTTTAAAAGCATCATAGACTGTTCACCTTTCCAATTATTAGTGGCACCAACATTTCTGTTCCACTTTCAGTACAACACAAAATATTTAGCCAACCTTTACTAAATTTCTACCATGGCAAGTCTCTCTTATGATTAATAGTTTTGTCATACAGAAGGTGAAAAAATGATAAAACAAGCCCAGTCCACCTGCATTAGAAACAACATAGCAATTGTACTTTTCTATGATTGAATTAACGCTTACGTTTTCAGCCTCACTTAGAACAAATTTAAAAGTTAAATTAAGACGGTTTTTAAACCTTTGTCCAACCATTGGATACTTCCAAAATTTGCGAGACCAACCTTTTGTGGGAAACATATTGCTTTAGCATGAACCACAGTACCATCAATTGAAATATTTCAAGTATAAGGTGGTTTTAGTAATAGCACATTTTCCAACTGACCATGGTGTACTCATTTTCTTTTGCTGTTACCTCCTTTCAGACGTGCTGCTTTCAATTATTTTTTTATTTGCTCGCTATTGTATTTAATACTGATGAAGGGATTTCAGTTTTTGTGCAACATCAACAGGCTTCATGTGCGAATTTTTGTCCACTTCCTGAATAATGTTCCACTTTACTTTTTTTGTTACCTATCTCACTGTCTTTTTGTCCCCAAGATGTATCGGTACATTGTTTGACACACAAGAGTCACGAACTGAGAGTCAGTCAAACGCTAAACACACAAACAATGAACACCAGCGACTGAGTTACATGCTAATAAATCTACAGTTTATCATTTGGCCACTAAAACTTTGCTCCTACCTCATGTCAGTACTTGTCAGATGGAGTCCGAAGTCGTTGGAGGTACTGCCAACCTGTATGAACTGCTTCCACTTAACATATCTATCATAGCAAACAATCAGTGAGAGGCACAAAGTTGACGGCACTAAACAGTGCTGTCTCCCTGCATGTTTCCTCAGTCCACAGACACAAATGTCTTACTCCATCCACTCCAAGAACTCTTTGGCAAAGTTCCAGCATTCCAGTACAATACTGCCAAATTTGAATGTAGAGAGGGAGAACATATAAACAAGTCATTTTAACACATGTTTAATGGAACTGGGACTGGTACTTACAAAAATGAATGCAATGTGTTGGAAAATGTGATAATGAGAGACATACTAACAAGATTCCCCTGCACATTAAAAATAGGTGTGTGTGTGTGTGTGTGTGTGTGTGTGTGTGTGTGTGTGAGAGAGAGAGAGAGAGAGAGAGAGAGAGAGAGAGAGAGAGAGAGAGAGAGGGGGGGGGGGGTGAGGTGGAATTTCAACTCAAAGACACTATTTACAAATTAGTACTGGTTGATAGCAATCACCACTTGCCTGCGGATCTTCGTGCTGTTGTTCTCTGCACTGTAGGGGCAGACACGTTCTTTGGTGAGAACTCATCTTCTGAATATGCAGAAGCTTCAGAATCCTCACTGTCTGATTCCCAAGGGTCTTTCTTCTTTTTAGGTGACCCTTTGCCTTTGCCCTTGAAACTAAGTTTTGTTTGTTTCAAGTTATCTGTAAAAGACAAGCAATAATGTTTACATTATGATCACAATATAGCACACGAAGTTCTAGTGAAAATCTATAAACACACAAACCTTTGCGTTTCTCTTGGAGCTTCTTCTCAAGTACCTCTGGAGAGCAACCTACCCGGTCTTGCAGTGACCTACCATCAACTCCATTTTCAGGAGCATCATCATCTTTCTTTTTCTTTCCCTGGTGAAAATAAATTTTTAAGAAGTGAGCAATTTTTCTTCAAATATGGAAAACTATTTTCTGCAATCACACTACTAAATTATTATAATTCTATCAAACAGTACCATTAAACATTGCACAATACATAGACCTATAAGTGCAATTCACAATCTGCAGCTGCTACACTGACCTCAAACATAATAAACTTTGTAAGTGATTAGACCAAGAATTAAATGAGAAAGTGTAGCCTTGAGAATAAAACTGGCTGATGATACAAGCTGTCCCACTCGCAAGAGGCCCCACAAACATGTAGCAATTCTGCTGAAATTGGACCGTGTAATTTGTGACATTTTATCACTACTGCGTCAAAGAGTATGAATTCTTGTGAAATAATATTGGATTACATGTCAGTGAACGTTTGTTGAACAGTTTGGTGACCAGTATATACCATCTATGCTGTACACAAAAGTTAGTGATCAAAATGGTAAGCAGTGGAACAGTGTTGGACCTTCATGGCAGGGGACGGTCGCCATTATCGGAAGAAAAAGTGACTGACATGAAACAACGATTGTTGGCCTCTCCTGCAAAGTCTATTCAACGTTTATTTCCAGAATGCAGTGGAACCCGTGTTAACAAGTTGCGAAGAAAGCTGGTATGTATCCATAAAGGTTTAGAGTTGTTCAGGAACTAAATGTCAATGACAAAGACAAATGCTTTACATTTTGCCATTGGTTTCAGCAATTTATTGCTCAGGGCCCAGTAATATTGCAGTACACATAATTAAGCGATGGGGTTCCACTTCTCTGGCTATGTGAACTCTCAGAATACAAATTTCTGGTGTAATGAGATTCCACATGCACTGCATTCACAAAAGCCGGCCGGTGTGGCCGAGCGGTTCTAGCTGCTTCTGGAACCAGGCGACCGCTACGGTCGCAGGTTCGATTTCTGCCTTGGGCATGGATGTGTGTGATGTCCTTAGGTTAGTTAGGTTTAAGTAGTTCTAAGTTCTAGGGCACTGATGACCTCAGATTTTAAGTCCCATAGCGCTCAGAGCCATTTGAATCATTCACAAAAGATTGGTGTGTTATGTGCAATATCACAGTGTTGCATCACTGGAGAAATTTTCTTCGAATCTTCAGTGACAAGTGCAGTTTACATTTAAATGTTTTGGGAATTTGTGAATCATTTGGATGAACAAGAACTTACTTGGCTGGTACGAACAGGATGGCGCCACATGCCACACGTCTCAAGTGAATGTGTCTGAAGCCGAATCATTTTTCCTCAGCAGAGTGATTTCAAAAGGACTGTGGTTCCAAGGTCATGTGATTTAACACCACCTGACTTTTTCCTCTGGTGGGACCTAAAGGGCACCGTCTATTGGAACAAACCATACAGCTAGGAATATTAACGAGAGAACATCATCTGTGAAGTCTAGGCAGTGACACCATAGGTTCTGGCAGCAACATTCGAGAATCTGCAGTGTCGTGTTCAACTGTGTTTTAAAGTAGAGCGGAGTCACTTCCAGCACTTTTTGTGATTAATGTTTATTTCCCCATGAACAAAGTACGACATGTTCATTTGATTTCCTGATTTTTATGCAAAGCCTGTAAGTGTAATTTAAGTAAACATTTATGGGGCCTCTTCCAAGAGGAACACACTGTACGACTGAAAAGAGGGGGTAGGGAGGTCGAGTCGACTGATAAAAATGAAATAAAATCAAGATGGCTTAAAAATTAAAAGAATTAACTACAGCCCCTCCATGTGGAAAAGAATGCAGGTATATTACCATGAAAACCATACAAAATTAGCCTGTTTCATTTTTATTACACCGCATAGTATACCAAGCACCTAAAATACTCTTAAACATGTAGCTTTTTAAAAAATTATTATTGGTTCCAGGCAAACTAATTTCACGAGATACAATTTTGTTATATAATAATACTACCCATGGATTTAATTACAATATCCTTATCAATGTGTCTACACACAGCTCTATGAACAAAGGAGTTATTACATTTTAACTGTGACGTGAGTCCAGCACTGCAGTAACTACACTATTTCACTCCGTTTGTTATCAAACGAGAGTTGGTAATGACAATGTTCACTCAGCACAAATTTTATAACTACAGTAGAGTTCCGAATCTTCACAAATATATACTATGTCCACAAAATTAACTGAATGTATCTTGGCAAAAGCAGAAAAGCATATAACCAAATATGACATTTTGTAAACTATGACTAAATAAATATTAATTAAGCTACACACAAATATGAGCAAAATCTTTTCATGCATACACGTTTGCCTTTGTTTTCCTTGACAGCGTCTGCCTTTTCCATCTTCCGAATACGGTCAGGATCAATCTTTGGTTCAATGCGCCTTCCATGAGGTGCAGGCATAGTATCAGGCTTTGCGTGGCCACCTCCGCCAAGCTTTGCACTTCCAGCAGCTTTCTTGCCCTTGGCAGGCTTGCCAACAACACCTACTTCTGCTTCAGCCTTTTCCTTTGCCTCCACTTTATCCAGCTACAAAAAGGGAAAGAAGAAGATTTATATATTTAACAAACAAATCTGTATGCCAATCCTAATCAAATCTCAAAATATATATTATCTAGAAAATTAATGAGATAAATCACTCAATACCTGCTTAAAATTTTCTACAAGACAAAGTCGAAATCTTCTTCTTCTTTTGTGAACCAGGCTATGATGATGTCATTGAAATGTTGTTTATCTAAACCTACCACATCAATCATAAAGAGTGCCACAAAAAAAACTGGGACCAAACAAAATTATTTACTTTTAATGACTTCATGCACAACTCCAAGAGGCGCAAATTACAATAAGAACAATGAATAGAAATACTTACAGACCCCATAATCAAATATTTTTAATTCCCATTAGTGTTTACCTGCCTGCTGCACTGAGCAGAAAGTAATTTCAGTGATCAGAGAGAGAGAGAGAGAGAGAGAGAGAGAGAGAGAGAGAGAGAGAGAGAGAGAGATCCAGGACCTCGTCACCCTAAAAATTCTTTCTTTTTTCCTTACAGATTCAACTAATCAAAAACAGTTTAAGAAACAGATTTCTGCACCATACTTACAGCATTCCTCTCTGTATAATGTATTTAAATGTTGTTTCTACTTGATATCAAGTGTAAGTCAAACTTACCTATGGGAGAAATACTGATTCTTTAACTGGAGCCCAACCTGCTGAAGAATCTGATCCCATGACTTTTTTACTGTCATAGCTGAGGTTACTTTTACTGGAAACTTAAGATACTTGAAAGAGAAGGGTAAGTCTAGTTGGTATAATAGAGATCCTTGGAATAAAGAGGACTTAATACCTAGCATTCGACTTATTCTGCGATTTCAGTAATACGATAATTTAAGGTTTAACTAAAAATCTTATTCCATTATATAATCAGGTTTAACCAAAAGTCTTATTCCATTATATAATCTGTGTGCCTTCCAAGTTCTATAGTAACATTACTGTATTCACCAGTTTTGGATATCATTTATAGGAGGGAATTCAGCTAATTTCCATGTGTTAATACTTCAAATGAGTGATAAGACTATCTACTCCTCTTTAAGGTCTGTATAAGTTGTCCTTAAAGATATATCAATCGGCAGCTGCACTAAACGAAGTTACTATTATAGGTTCTGAAAGTGTTATTTTTGGGTGCAATGAATACTATGTTGTACAATCAGTAGAGTGGGAATACTCGGGCAATTTGAGCGAAACATTCACTATCAGTTCATACGTAAATACAAACAACAAGGAAATCTTTTTGGGTTATCAGTCGAGTCATGGTGTTGTAAATGTTTTGATTAGCTTTCTACTTGGTATATTCAGAACTGTTATGCTCATATTAGGTTTGTTCCTTCATAGCCACTGGACCACAGACACTGTTGGCAGCCCTGCAGCCAGGCGACTAGCGAGAGTTTTGGTGTTCTCGTAAAGATAAGTCATTTTAGATTATAAAACATATAGATTAGTACTGATTACATGGTAAATAGGTTTATTAGTGTGCCGTTTAAGTGTACCATTAAAGGTTTCATTTTTCTTTACGTAATTTAGCAGAAAACGCGAAAAGACCGTACAGTCGTATTTTCTGTTTACGTTCTGCTGCAGCAAATCTATAGAATTTCGTTTAGTTGTTCCTTGCTCTCTCCAGCAATTTAGCTTAGTGTACCACTTCATTATTTAACTAGCATTTCCGGAAAGTAGTGTAAAGTTTAATTTGTTGTTTCAGAAACTTTGCACTTTTGTTTTTGTTTACACACAGTTGCGTATAGGCCAAATTTGTGTAACCATATTTTCGTGTTTATCTGTAATTTAACTGACTTATTCTTAATAAACTATTACGTTTATCATGAGTGAAAAGTGCTTGACTTGCCATAGAATTGTTTGGTCGGGGCTTTGCTGTGATGGGTGCTGTAGTTTTTTCCATGTGGGTGACTGTAGTGGCGTGGGAATAGGGGAAGTAAATGAGATTCATCAGTGGTTTTGTAGGATTTGTAGTAGAGACAGGAAGATACTAGAACAGGAGGGGAAAATTGCCGCCCTTCAGGCTGAGTTAGACAAGGCCAGGGGAGATCTTGACAGGTTAAGGAGGGAGAAGGGTAAAGAGAGGTGGGAAGTGGCAACAGGCAACAGGAGGAATAGGCCTAGAACTTTGTCTGACAGCTTTATGGTGAATGTGGAAAATAGATTTGACCTGTTGCTTCAGTTAGAAGCTGGTGAGCCTCAAGCAGTTGCAGGTGTAGACAGGGCACAACAAACTTTCAGCAGCAAATTGAAAAGTAAGAATGTAGGGAAATCAGTAAAGAGAAAGAAAGTGTTGTTGTTAGGTAGTTTCCATGGAAGAGGTGTTGGTCAACTTTTGCAGGATGAACTAGGATCAGAATACCAGGTCACCAATTTTTTTTAAACCTAGTGCTGGTCTGGAGCAGGTGACAGAGGATTCAGGATCACTTTGCAAAGATTTCACTAAGGAAGACACCGTGGTTATAGTGGGTGGGGCAGGTAACAGTATTGACAGAGATCCTGGGTACAGTATAGAGTGTGACCTGGCGAAGATTGCATCAGCATCGAGGCATACAAGTGTTGAGTTTGTATCTGTTCTTGGGCGCCATGACCGACCTCATTTGAACTCTTCTGTCAAGAGAGTTAATTTGGAGCTGGAACGGCTGCTCATGTCGGGTGCGGGGTCACACATTGGTGTAGTTCATGTTGATTCTCTCAGTAGGTGGGATTATACTAGGCATGGCCTTCACCTCAACAGGAAGGGAAGGGTAAATTGGCTGGGGAAATAACAGGAAAGTTAAAGGAGGGAGGCACTGTCATGAGTGGTATAATACCAGTGGTAATAGGATTCAGAAAAGACCCTTTTTTAGGGTAGGGAGGACAGAAAGAAAGCAAATTTTAAGAGAGGTTAGAACTGAGACAAACCTTCAGAGAAAGAAACCAAAAAACATAATTCTAGCTTATTACATCAGGTGGCTAAGAATTTTCCACAGTCATCAGATATTTTAACCCTACCCAATTTTAACTCAGTCAATGTAAAATGTCAACTATCTTTATTGCATCAAAATATTCGAAGACTGAGAAATAAAATTAATGAATTAACTATCTGCATAGATGAATTAGAGTCTTCAAACCCAGCTGACAATCTGCCTCTCTGAACATCATGTGACCACTGGTACAGAAGTTTTAAGTGTTACAGGGTTTAGGTTAGCATCTCACTTTTGTAGATCAGAAATGGAGAAAGGAGGAGTTGCCACATTCATCAGGAACTGTCATAAATTTAAGAACATAGACATTCATAAATTTTGCCTAGAACAGCATATGGAAGCATGTGCAACAGAATTAGAATTTCACAAAAAATCCTTCATAATATTAAGTGTATATCGAGCACCTGCAGGTAACTTTAATCTGTTTGTACACCACCTTGAAGCTGTACTGGCCCATTTAACAACCAAAAACAAAGAAATAGTGGTTGCTGGTGATTTCGATGTAGATTTCCTTAAAGCCTCTCCCAATAAGAACTTAGTGAGTTAGTAACATAATCATTCAACTTAATTCCCACTGTAAAGTTCCCTCCTAGGATTGCCACTTGCTCACAAACAGTCATTGATAATATCTTTATAGAGAAGTCCAATGAACAAAATTATATTACAAAACCAATAGTCAATGGCCTCTCAGACCATGACATGCAGTTCCTTCTGTTAAATGTTAATACTGAACAGGATATAAAATCTGTTAAATCTGAGCTCAAGAGGGTAATCAGTAAGCCAAAAATTGATTATTTTAGTACACCCCTCAGAGACATTCACTGGACTGATGTTTACAGTGCTCATGGCATGAATGAAAAATATAACATTTTTGCTACTAAAGTGCTTACCTTATTCAAACACTGCTTTCCCCCAAAACTTACCAAGGTTAGAGCAAAGTCTACAAAGAAGCCATGGATTACTCGAGGTAAAACAAAAAGAAAACTGTATCTGTCAATCCGAAACAGTTCCAATGTTGATGCTATAGCACATTACAAGAAATACTGCAAAATATTAATGACTGTAATACGGATGTCAAAGCAAATATATTACAAGGAAAACATAGTCATATCAGATAGCAAAATAAAGGCAATATGGGATATAGTGAAGGGGGAGACCAGTAGAACCAGACATGAAGAGAAACAAATAGCATTAAGAGTAAATGATACATTGGTGACAGATGTGTATAGTGTTGCAGAACTTTTTAACAAACATTTTATAACTGTTACTGAAAAGATGGGGTTGTCAGGTTTGGTAGATGCTGCTATGGATTGATTACCTTAGACCAGACATATCAAGTAACTTCCATAATATGAATTAGACCTTCACTACCCCAACAGAAATAATGTCCATCATAAAATCTTTAAAATCAAAAACATCTAGTGGGTATGATGAAATATCAACAAAGTTAATTAAAGAATGTGATTCTGAGCTAAGTAACATATTAAGCTATCTGTGTAACCAGTCGTTTATCAGTGGAATATTTCCCGAGTGGCTGAAATATGCTGAAGTTAAGCCACTGTTTAAGAAGGGAGATAAAGAAATAGCATCAAATTTCTGTCCAATTTCACTGTTGCCAGCATTCTCAAAAATTTTCAAAAAAGTAATGTACAGTCGTCTTTATAAGCATCTTATCTCAAATAACATACTGTCAAAGTCAAAGTCTGGATTTTTAAAAGGTTCTGATATTGAGAAGGCTATCTACACTTACAGTGAAAATGTGCTTAATTCATTAGACAAAAAATTGCAGGCAACTGGTATATTTTGTGATCTGTCAAAGGCATTTGACTGTGTAAATCACAATATCCTTTTAAGTAAACTAGAATATTATAGTGTAACAGGAAATGCTGCCAAATGGTTCAAATCTTATATCTCTGGCAGGAAACAAAGGGTGTTATTAGGAAAGAGACATGTATCAAGCTATCAGGCATCATCCAACTGGGAACTAATTACATGTGGGGTCCCACAAGGTTCCATTTTGGGGCCCTTACTTTTTCTTGTGTATATCAATGACCTTTCATCAGTAACATTACCAGATGCCAAGTTTGTTTTGTTTGCCAATGATACAAACATTGCAATAAATAGCAAATCAAGTGTAGTCTTAGAAAGATCAGCCAATAAAATATTTGTGGACATTAATCACTGGTTCCTAGCCAATTCTTTGTCACTAAACTTTGAAAAAACACACTACATGCAGTTCAGAACTTGTAAGGGGTGTCCCAAGAGTATATGTCTAACATACGGTGACAAGAAGATAGAAGAAGTGGACAGTGTTAAATTCTTGGGATTACAGCTTGATAATAAATTCAACTGGGAGGAGCACACCACAGAACTGCTGAAGCGTCTTAACAAATCTCTGTTTGCAATGCGAATTTTGTCAGACATGGGGATATAAAAATGAAAAAGCTGTCATACTATGCTTACTTTCATTCCATAATGTCATATGGGATTATTTTTTGGGGTAATTCATCAAGCCAAGCTAAAGTTTTCCGGGCACAAAAACGTGCAGTAAGAGTTGTATGTGGTGTGAACTCAAGAACATCCTGCAGAGCCTGTTTAGGGAAGTAGGGATACTAACTACTGCTTCCCAATATATTTATTCCTTAATGAAATTTGTCATTAAAAATATATCACTTTTTCAAACCAACATATCAATTCATGGAATCAATACTAGAAATAAGAATAATCTTCACAAGGATTTCAAGTCACTTAGTCTTGTACAAAAAGGTGTGCATTATTCAGGAACACACATTTTCAATAACTTGCCAGCAGCCATAAAAAGCTAAACAACCAATGAAATTCAGTTTAAGAGAAGCCTAAAGGATTTATTGGTGGCCAACTCCTTCTACTCCATTGATGAATTTCTTAGTAAAACCAACTGATTTGTATATAAGTACAACATAACTTCTGCACAATTTCAGTGCAGTAATGAGTTCACTGAAAATTTGTGTGTGTGTGTGTAAGTATAATCTAACTTCTGCACCATTTCAGTGCAGTAATGTGTTCATTGTAAATAAGTATTACAGTAGTTGTATTACATGTTTATTACCTTATAAATAAATAAAAAACTTTTTTATTTTAAATTCAGTGCATTAGTATTTGTAAAATAACTCTTAGTGTTCATTAAAAAATGACGATCATTCCACTTGGGGCCTGTGGAATGGTACATTAGCTTACTTGTTTTAGTTATAAATATTTGTCGTGTATTGTTTTTCTGACATGTTCCACATCCTGGAGGACCTCCTCACTACAGATCAATTGGAATGAAAGTAAATCTAATCTAAGCCCAATGGTGGGCCAATCACATGCCTCCAGAAGAGATGTCATGGCTGGTAGCAGAAAGGGTTCCCGAAGCAGGGTGGAGGGGGGGGGGGGATGTATTTCACCTGCTGCCTCCACTACTTTCACAGCAGAGCATTCTTGATGTATTTTTGCTAATATCATATCCTATGCAGAGCTGCCTCATTTGAGAATATTGTCACACTTTCTAAGGATACAGGCACATGACATCTACAATTCATCTCACATGACTGTTCAGAACAAAGGCAGTGTTTGCATCAGCCAAACAAGTCTTCAGTGGCAGAGCACATCGACAGTGAAGGACATGTTTCTTTTTGAACAGACAAAGGTACTGTTATGCATCAACGGGTTCTGAAATATAGCAAAGAGGCAGTGGAAATTTGAGTACACAATGGTCATGCCCATCTGTACAGTTGTTTCGAGCTGAACTCTGCATGGAATGTGTGTCAGCAAAAACACATCAGGAATGCTCTAATGTGAAAGATGTGGGGGTGGAGTGTGGAATAAACAAGCAGCACCAGACTCAGCATCTGGAAATGACAGCTCTGCCAATGTCCGGCAATTTATATCTTGGTACATGCCACTATGTATGTGCATATCACTACCTTATGACTTTTGTCATCTCGGGGTACAGTAACGTGAATTACGTAATACAAGCCCACACAAATAAAATAAAAAAAACCATGCTGTGGTCAGAAATAAAATAAAATATGAACAAATTCATTTCTGCACCATACCTACAATTCAAGGGGGGTGGGGGGGGGTGGGGTGGACACAATTCTGTTGCACATAATTTACCTTCAAAGCATCTTCACCAATGGCCTTTAAATATGACGACTGTGAGCAAATGCACCAGTTTGTTCACATTTGCTCAGTAACACACGAACTGGGTTGTTAATTCCTTTGAATTGGGGGTGGGGCGGGGGCAGTGAGTGAGTGAGTGAGTGAGTGAGAGAGAAGCGGTAGTCAAATACCGGTCCGACCATCCAGATTTAGTTCTATGTGGTTCCTCTAAATCACTCAAGATTGATGCCACGATGGTTTCTCTGACGTGCTTAGCCGATTTTGTTCCTCATCCTTGTTCCACCCAAGCTCGTGTTGACTTCTCCATCCATTTACGATCACAGAAAATCACACTCCACCCTGAGGCCGATATTTTGTGACCACAGACCAGATATATAGAAATTCCTATTCTTCCTGGATAACTGAGTGTACAAATGAGATGATGTTATAGCTTGTAATTTACCCCTAATAATTTTCTTTCTTTGAAATATAATAAGAACTGGCTAAGCTCCAGCTTCAAGCATTATCCTGAAAGGTATTGAACTCAAACTTGTTAATGGGAACAATTTATTGAATATTCCTGAGGAAAAATGTGAAGTTCTCATTGTGATCGCCGATTATGAAAATGAAGCTAACAATTGTCTGACGAAGAAATAATGACGTTAAAACCTGTGGGAAGCGGCTAAAAATTATCAGTGATGTGGGAAAAAAGGAAATAAAGCGAAAGTTATTAGAACTAGCCGAAATGGTTGTTTAATAGGTGAAAGGAACTGTTTGTGAACTAGAAACGGCGGATTTTATAACAGCGGTAGTTGGTTATGGTATGGAAGTGGGTTACGTATTATTGAGTATATATAGGCGGGATAAAATAGTAAAGTGGATTACGCTAAAAAGGAGAAGGTGAATACAAAGTGAAACTACTGGCAAAAACAGAAAGAGAAAATAAGACGACAGAAAAGATTTCAAAATGCAACAGTGACAATAACAAACGTAATTGTTGGGTTCAAATTAATGTACTCGTACGCCAACCTGTTCATGGGTCACTTAGAGAAAGCCTTCTTGGTTACCCAGGTCTGCCAACCCAAAGTTTGGTACAGATTTATTGATGACATCTTTATGATCTGGACTCACAGTAAAGAAGAACTCCAGAATTTCCTCTCCAACCTCAACTCCTTTGGTTCCATCAGATTCACGTGGTCCTACTCCAAAACCCACGCCACTTTCCTTGACGTTGACCTCCATCTGTCCAATGGCCAGCTTCACATGTCCGTCCACATCAAACCCACCAACAAGCAACAGTACCTCCATTATGACAGCTGCCACCCATTCCACATCAAACAGTCCCTTCCCTACAGCCTAGGTCTTCGTGGCAAACGAATCTGCTCCAGTCCGGAATCCCTGAACCATTACACCAACAACCTGACAACAGCCTTCGCATCCCGCAACTACCCTCCCGACCTGGTACAGAAGCAAATAACCAGAGCCACTTCCTCATCCCCTCAAACCCAGAATCCCCCACAGAAGAACCACAAAAGTGCCCCACTTGTGACAGGATACTTTCCGGGACTGGACCAGACTCTGAATGTGGCTCTCCAGCAGGGATACGACTTCCTCAAATCCTGCCCTGAAATGAGATCCATCCTTCATGAAATCCTCCCCACTCCACCAAGAGTGTCTTTCCGCCATCCACCTAACCTTCGTAACCTGTTAGTTCATCCCTATGAAATCCCCAAACCACCTACCCTACCCTCTGGCTCCTACCCTTGTAACCGCCCACGGTGTAAAACCTGTCCCATGCACCCTCCCACCACCACCTACTCCAGTCCTGTAACCCGGAAGGTGTACACGATCAAAGGCAGAGCCACGTGTGAAAGCACCCACGTGATTTACCAACTGACCTGCCTACACTGTGACACATTCTATGTGGGAATGACCAGCAACAAACTGTCCATTCGCATGAATGGACACAGGCAGACAGTGTTTGTTGGTAATGAGGATCACCCTGTGGCTAAACATGCCTTGGTGCACGGCCAGCACATCTTGGCACAGTGTTACACCGTCCGGGTTATCTGGATACTTCCCACTAACACCAACCTATCCGAACTACGGAGATGGGAACTTGATCTTCAATATATCCTCTCTTCCCGTTACCCACCAGGCCTCAATCTCCGCTAATTTCAAGTTGCCGCCACTCATACCTCACCCGTCATTCAACAACATCTTTGCCTCTGCACTTCCGCCTCGACTGACATCTCTGCCCAAACTCTTTGTCTTTAAATATGTCTGCTTGTGTCTGTATATGTGTGGATGGATATGTGTGTATGTGAGCGAGTGTATACCCGTTCTTTTTTCCCCACTAAGATAAGTCTTTCCACTCCCGGGATTGGAATGACTCCTTACCCTCTCCCTTAAAACTCACATCCTTTCGTCTTTCCCTCTTCTTCTCTCTTTCCTGAGGAGGCAACAGTTTATTGCGAAAGCTTGAATTTTGTGTGTATGTTTGTGTTTGTGTGTCTGTCGACCTGCCAGCACTTTCATTTGGTAAGTCACATCATCTTTGTTTTTAGATATATTTTTCCTATGTGGAATGTTTCCCTCTATTATAACCATATCATTAACAAAGATGATGTGACTTACCAAATGAAAGTGCTGGCAGGTCGACAGACACACAAACACAAACATACACACAAAATTCAAGCTTTCGCAACAAACTGTTGCCTCATCAGGAAAGAGGGAAGGAGAGGGAAAGACGAAAGGATGTGGGTTTTAAGGGAGAGGGTAAGGAGTCATTCCAATCCCGGGAGCGGAAAGACTTACCTTAGGGGGAAAAAAGGACGGGTATACACTCGCGCGCACACACACACACACACACACATATCCATCCACACATATACAGACACAAGCAGACATATTTAAAGACAAAGAGTTTGGGCAGAGATGTCAGTCGAGGCGGAAGTGCAGAGGCAAAGATGTTGTTGAATGACAGGTCAGGTATGAGTGGCGGCAACTTGAAATTAGCGGAGACTGAGGCCTGGTGGATAACGGGAAGAGAGGATATATTGAAGAGCAAGTTCCCATCTCCGGAGTTCGGATAGGTTGGTGTTAGTGGGAAGTATCCAGATAACCCGGACGGTGTAACACTGTGCCAAGATGTGCTGGCCGTGCACCAAGGCATGTTTAGCCACAGGGTGATCCTCATTACCAACAAACACTGTCTGCCTGTGTCCATTTAAATGTGTCTGCTTGTGTCTGTATATGTGTGGATGGATATGTGTGTGTGTGCGCGCGAGTGTATACCCGTCCTTTTTTCCCCCTAAGGTAAGTCTTTCCGCTCCCGGGATTGGAATGACTCCTTACCCTCTCCCTTAAAACCCACACCCTTTCGTCTTTCCCTCTCCTTCCCTCTTTCCTGATGAGGCAACAGTTTGTTGCGCGATCTTGAATTTTGTGTGTATGTTTGTGTTTGTGTGTCTGTCGACCTGCCAGCACTTTCATTTGGTAAGTCACATCATCTTTGTTTTTAGATATATTTTTCCTATGTGGAATGTTTCCCTCTATTATAACCATATCATTAACAAAGATGATGTGACTTACCAAATGAAAGTGCTGGCAGGTCGACAGACACACAAACACAAACATACACACAAAATTCAAGCTTTCGCAACAAACTGTTGCCTCATCAGGAAAGAGGGAAGGAGAGGGAAAGACGAAAGGATGTGGGTTTTAAGGGAGAGGGTAAGGAGTCATTCCAATCCCGGGAGCGGAAAGACTTACCTTAGGGGGAAAAAAGGACGGGTATACACTCGCGCGCGCGCACACACACACACACACACATATCCATCCACACATATACAGACACAAGCAGACATATTTAAAGACAAAGAGTTTGGGCAGAGATGTCAGTCGAGGCGGAAGTGCAGAGGCAAAGATGTTGTTGAATGACAGGTCAGGTATGAGTGGCGGCAACTTGAAATTAGCGGAGACTGAGGCCTGGTGGATAACGGGAAGAGAGGATATATTGAAGAGCAAGTTCCCATCTCCGGAGTTCGGATAGGTTGGTGTTAGTGGGAAGTATCCAGATAACCCGGACGGTGTAACACTGTGCCAAGATGTGCTGGCCGTGCACCAAGGCATGTTTAGCCACAGGGTGATCCTCATTACCAACAAACACTGTCTGCCTGTGTCCATTTAAATGTGTCTGCTTGTGTCTGTATATGTGTGGATGGATATGTGTGTGTGTGCGCGCGAGTGTATACCCGTCCTTTTTTCCCCCTAAGGTAAGTCTTTCCGCTCCCGGGATTGGAATGACTCCTTACCCTCTCCCTTAAAACCCACACCCTTTCGTCTTTCCCTCTCCTTCCCTCTTTCCTGATGAGGCAACAGTTTGTTGCGCGATCTTGAATTTTGTGTGTATGTTTGTGTTTGTTTGTGTGTCTATCGACGTGCCAGCGTTTTCTTTTGGTAAGTCACATCATCTTTGTTTTTAGATATATTTTTCCTACGTGGAATGTTTCCCTCTACTATACATTCCACGTGGGAAAAATATATTTAGCAGCCTTTTTGTTGTGCCTGACCGCAAATCAACATCTCCACTACATGGTGAGTTAAAAAATAAAACAGTGATTTATGTGACTGTGGACAGTTTGCATCACCAGTCCCTATCATCACAAAGTAAAACAGGAAGAAAGGTGCATGCTGAAAGACAAAAGCATACATCACATAGTCACGGATAGAATAATGACTGATGTATTGAGCATACACAAAATAATCAGGGATAGAATATTTTGTGATGTGTTGAACAAGGTAAGTCAGAAGGTGTCATTATACGAGATGGAATTGCAGTTGTCTGGGAGACATGAAAATTTAAGAGACAAAACATGAAAATGTCACAGGAAGAGGAGGACAGAAGACAGAGAAAGACAGGAAGGGTTAGCAGTACAACTGAAGATCAGAGAAACAAGTAGGGACAACATGAGATGACAGAACACTAACACCACTGAAGGGCTCTGTATGTATATAGCGGATATCACATGAACAGAATAGATGAAAGATTTTTAGTTATGTCCTGTAAAAGTAGTTATTGAAGTCTAGACCTGTATCAAACCAGTCTTCGGACTGAAGATCACAACAATAATAAAAATCTATTGAAAAATGTCAGGGATGTGGATTAAACAGCAATCAGCATACTCCTCTGGTCTGATACACTGAGCATGCTATGGAGTGGGGACACACTAAGGAAGCACAGCACAGGAGGTGGGGCGAATGAAGTGCCTATACACGGCAACCCTTGGTTTACGTTTCTTGTGCTGATACCATGATGATACTAACAAGGAGAGATTAAAGAATTTCATAATTTTGCATGATGTTTTAGAGACTTAAAAAATTGACAGCAGCAGATATAACAGCATTGTAGCATAGTGCTTAGTTTACCAGTCTGATGCACAGGAGGGTGCCGGTTTGAATCTTTTCAGGTGCTTCAAAATTTTTAGTTTTTAATTCTTTATGAAAATGTTTTGATCATTTTTTTAAAATTTTGTCCATTATAAACATTTTTCTCGAAAGACTGTAACTGTGGAAAAAATGGGTTTGTTTATAAATCATTTTCCGCCAACAGTCACAATTTTCTTTTATTTATGTTTTGTATGAAGCATTTCGGGAAATAAGTCCCATTTTCAAGTGTGTATTTCTTTGTACTATTCCATTTTTTTGATGTGTGAGCTTTGTTTTGTTGACTTTACTGCAATATATAAAAAAGGCTCCATTTTTATTTAGTTATTGGTTTTTATATGTAGTTAACGGCAAAATTTGGTGGAAGTTGTACTTACAGTTTTCTTATGATCCATTTGTGTAGTCTCACACACTTTGAACATCACTCAACATTCAATACATTAACAACCCCCCTGTAATTTTTTTAAAATTAATAATCCTTTGCCACATAATTTTAATCACTGTATTCACTTTTATGAGGGTAATTCAATTATTATCTGCAATTTAGTTTTTTTAGTACTGTCATTTTACATTGATGATGGACACTTTGCTTATTTGTCGTTATATCTTTGCAATTTTCAAGCTGCTAGGTAAGTTTCGTTATCGCTGCAGTGCGATTAATCACGGTTGTTCTGCCGTCTATTTGCACCAAAGAAGAGCAACCTTCATTGATCCGTTTTTTTGTGGTTGGAAGGCATATCACGGTCCGAAATTCATCGAAGACTTTCGGAACAGCATGGGAACAGTGTTTTGCCACAACGGAGTGTCCACAAATGGATTGAAAAATTCTGAAATGGTCGCACAAGTGTTATGCACGATGAAGGAGCTGGATGACAGTTTACTGCCACAAATGAAGAAACCATTGAGCGTTCACGTGAAATGATTCTCTAAGACAGACGATTAACTGTTGATGAAGCGGCACATCATCTGCAAATCAGTCACCGTTCTGCGTATGAAATCATCCACAACAGACTTGGGCTTCAAAAAGTTTGTGCAAGATGGGTTCCAAAACAACTCACACAGTTGTGTAAACAAACGCGCTTTGACATCTGCAAAAAAAAAAAAAAAAAAAAAAAAAAAAAAAAAAAAAAAAAAAAAAAAAAATTGGAACGCCATGGTAACGAAGGGGACAACTTCTTTTTAGACAGCATCATTACTGGTGACGAAACATGGTTCCATCATTACGAGCTGGAGAGTAAATGGCAGAGCATGGTATGGAAACATCCAAATTCACAATGCAAGAAAAAGTTCAAGACCCAACCGTCCGCAGGAAAACTGAAGTTTATCGGTTTTTTGGGACACACAAGATCCAGTACTGGAACAGTATGGGGAAAGGGGCACAACAATAAACAGTGTACATTACAGTGAGATGCTTACTGCCAGGCTAAAGCCTGCAATTCGAAGCAAACGCCGAGGATCACTGTCAAAATGTGTTGTGTTGTTGCACGACAATGCCCATCTGCATACTGCTGCCCACAATGCTGAAATGCTCCAGAAACTCAAATTTAAAGTACTGGATCATCCTCCAAATAGTCCCGATCTTGCCTCTTCTGGCTATCACTTGTTTGGGCCACTCAAACAGGCATTAACGGGTCGTCGATTCGCCTTAGACGAAGCAGTGAAAGAAGCGGTGGTGCATTCTTGGCTCGCAGCTCAACCAAAAACCTTCTTTTATGAGAGCATCAGGAAACTTGTACAACAATGGACCAAGTGCGTAGGAGACTCAAGGAGACTATGTTGAAAAATGATGCTCTTGAAAATTTCCTATCTGATTACAATAACATTTTATAACTACTTTGCGGATAATAACTGACTTACCCCCATACATGTACCCCTATTTTTTCTTCCTATAATTTTTTTATTTGGAAGTTTTGTGCAAGTGAATTTAATTGTTTTTTGTATTGTGAGATCGAAGTATTTCGCGACATCACGTATACAAAGGGGGACCCAAAAGTAACCCGAATCGTAACGCTGCACATTGTGTACTTGTAGCGGCAGTTTGCGCCGCCAGAGTTGTAGTACGAGCTCTGCTGAGTCATTCTGCCATGCGGCGTCACCCAACAGTGAGAGGTGTGGTTTCTTTAGCAGGTCTTTGAGTGTGCGTACAGTGCAGACATGACATGAGGAAATGGCTAGTTCTTACGAACAACGTGCAGCAGTGAAGTTTTTTCTCTTGCTCGGCAAGAACGCAGCAGAAACTGCTGCGACGATTCAGACAGCCCACAAAGACCATGCTCTTAGTAAAAAGCAAGTGTACGAATGGTTTTCTCGGTTTAAAAAAGGGAGAAATGGTGGTTGAAGATCAGCCTGGTTCCTGTCGACCTTCAACTGCTCGAAGCGAAGACAACATCGACAAAATCTGTGATCTCATCAGTGAAGATCGATGCAGGACAATCGACCAACTCGAGAACTTGTCCAGGTTGTCCTGGAGCTAAATTCAGCGCATCTTGACCATTGATTCGGGGATGTGAAGAGTGGCAGCAAAATTCGTGCCGAAGCTACTCACCGGAGATCAAAGGGATCGTCGCGTTCAAGCTGTCTCGAAATGAAGGACGCGTTCAAAGATGATCCATATTTTTTCAACAAAATCATTACAGGTGATGAGTCATGGTGCTATGTGTACGATCCAGAAGGTAAACAACAGCCATCACAATAGAAGTCACCTGGTTCACCTCAACCAAAAAAGCTCGACAAGTGATATCGAATGTGAAAATGATGTTGATCTGTTTTTTTGACATCAAAGGGATCGTACACTCTGAATTTGTCCCTGAAAACCAAAAAGTAAACCAACAATTCTATTTGGAGGTTATGAAACGGCTTTGCAGAAGTTCGTGGTGAAAATGTCCAGCTTTGTGGGATTCTGGCATGTGGTTCCTGCATCACGACAACGCTCCCGCACACACGGCTCTCAGCGTTCGCCAGTTTTTGGTCTCAAGGAAGACGACTCCCTTTACCCACGTGCCCTAATCACTGGATTTAGCACCCACGGACTACTTCCTCTTCCCGAGGATGAAAAGAGACTTGGGATGGAAGCGTTATGCAGATGTGGAAGACGTAAAACGCAATGTTATGAAAGTGCTAGCAGGTATCAGAGGACAAATTTAAAAGGTGCTTCGAACACTGGAATGAACGTTTGGACAAGTGTATTAATGCTAATGAAGAGTACTTTGGAGGAGATTAAGGTTGTATTTGAAAGCAATAAAGTATATGCTTTCTAGGAAGAAATTCCTGTTATTTTTGGGCCCCCCTCGGTTTTCTTAATGCGTCAATTCGGGACAAAATTCGAACTTTCGGGAATAGCCTTCATCGTCATCAGCAACTGCCTGTCTTCACTGCTGTTCTGCTGGCCTTTTATAGCCCGTGGACGGTTTATTATGGGTCGGCGATTATGTACTGCTGTCACAATGTGCAGCACCCATACTGACACCATCTGCGACAGCAGTACGCAATCGTCGACTAATCAGAAGCTGCCCACGGGCCTTAAAAGGCCACCACAGCAGCAATAAAGACAGTCAATTGCTCCTGATGATGACAATGGAGGCTATTGCCGAAAGCTCGAGATTTCTCCCCGAATTGACGCAGCAAGGAAACAGAATATTTTACATATGTTTTTTGTATTAATTTTGATTTACTTTTTTCTGTTTGATGGTCTTAAATTTTCATTCACATTATTGCATTCCTTATTTTGTGCATTTATTTATAATTCCTTGTTTTCTTTACATCTTTATCGTTGTTATTTTGTTTACAGTTTAACAGGAATCCTTGTTTTAAATGTTATGTGAATATTACAATAAAAATGTATATCTTTTACATAATTAAAAATACACTTTTAACACCACTGCACAGCCAATATAAATAGATTATTTCATCTTTTATTCTGTAACCAACAGATCATCAATCTTAAAACATTTAGATATATTACAACAGATAAATAAAAGTAATTAAAATTACACGCACAAGATTCCAAGTGGAAACTGAATGACAGGAAGAAAGATATATATATATATACACACAAAAACAAAGATGATGTGACTTACCAAAAGAAAGCGCTGGCACGTCGATAGACACACAAACAAACACAAACATACACACAAAATTCAAGATTGCGCAACAAACTGTTGCCTCATCAGGAAAGAGGGAAGGACGAAAGGATGTGGGTTTTAAGGGAGAGGGTAAGGAGTCATTCCAATCCCGGAAGTGGAAAGACTTACCTTAGGGGGGAAAAAAAGGACGGATATACACTCGTGCACACACACACATATCCATCCACACATATACAGGCACAAGCATTTAAATATGTCTGCTGGAATCCTTACCCAATCAGTTACCCCCGGAGACCATCCTTGTAACCATTGATGCCACTTCCTTATACACAAATATTCCGCACGTCCAGGGCCTCGCTGCGATGGAGCACTTCCTTTCACGCCGATCACCAGCCACCCTACCTAAAACCTCTTACCTCATTACCTTAGCCAGCTTCATCCTGACCCACAACTTCTTCACTTTTGAAGGCCAGACATACCAACAATTAAAGGGAACAGCCATGGGTACCAGGATGGCCCCCTGGTACGCCAACCTATTCATGGGTTGCTTAGAGGAAGCCGCCTTGGTTACCCAGGTCTGCCAACCCAAAGTTTGGTACAGATTTATTGATGACATCTTCATGATCTGGACTCACAGTGAAGAAGAACTCCAGAATTTCCTCTCCAACCTCAACTCCTTTGGTTCCATCACATTCACATGGTCCTACTCCAAATCCCACGCCACTTTCCTTGACGTTGACCTCCATCTGTCCAATGGCCAGCTTCACACGTCTGTCCACATCAAACCCACCAACAAGCAACAGTACCTCCATTATGACAGCTGCCACCCATTCCACATCAAACGGTCCCTTCCCTACAGCCTAGGTCTTCGTGACAAACGAATCTGCTGCAGTCCGGAATCCCTGAACCATTACACCAACAACCTGAAAACAGCCTTCGCATCCCGCAACTACCCTCCCGACCTGGTACAGAAGCAAATAACCAGAGCCACTTCCTCATCCCCTTAAACCCAGAACCTCCCACAGAAGAACCACAAAAGTGCCCCACTTGTGACAGGATACTCTCTGGGATTGAATCAGACTCTGAATGTGGCTCTCCAGCAGGGATACGACTTCCTCAAATCCTGCCCTGAAATGAGATCCATCCTTCACGAAATCCTCCCCACTCCACCAAGAGTGTCTTTCTGCCGTCCACCTAACCTTCGTAACCTCTTAGTTCATCCCTATGAAATCCCCAAACCACCTTCCCTACCCTCTGGCTCATACCCTTGTAACTGCCCCCGGTGTAAAACCTGTTCCATGCACCCTCCCACCACCACCTACTCCAGTCCTGTAACCCGGCAGGTGTACACGATCAAAGGCAGAGCCATGTGTGAAAGCACCCACGTGATTTACCAACTGACCTGCCTACACTGTGAAGCTTTCTATGTGGGAATGACCAGCAACAAACTGTCCATTCGCATGAATGGACACAGGCAGACAGTGTTTGTTGGTAATGAGGATCACCCTGTGGCTAAACATGCCTTGGTGCACGGCCAGCACATCTTGGCACAGTGTTACACCGTCCGGGTTATCTGGATACTTCCCACTAACACCAACCTGTCAGAACTCCGGAGATGGGAACTTGCCCTTCAGTATATCCTCTCTTCTTGTTACCCACCAGGCCTCAACCTCCGCTAATTTCAATTTGCCGCCGCTCATACCTCACCTGTCTTTCAACAACATCTTTGCCTCTGTACTTCTGCCTCGACTGACATCTCTGACGAATCTCTTTGCCTTTAGAAATGTCTGCTTGTGTTTGTGTATATGTGGTTGGATATGGGTGTGTGTGCACGCGCGCGAGTGTATACCTGTCCGTTTTTCCCCCTATGGTGAGTCTTTCCGCTCCCGGGATTAGAATGACTCCTTACCCTCTCCCTTAAAACCCACATCCTTTCGTCTTTCCCTCTTCTTCCCTCTTTCCTGATGAAGCAACCGTCGGTTGCGAAAGCTAGAATTTTGTGTGTATGATTGTGTTTGTTTGTGTGTCTATCGACCTGCCAGCGCTTTCGTATGGTAAGTCACATCATCTTTGTTTTTACACACACACACACACACACACACACACACACACACACACACACACACACACCAATTAATCAAATAAAAGTAATAATACATCATTTTGACAACTATTAAAAATATAAAATTTTGAAGCACCTCATAAGATCTGAACCCACAACATTCTGTGTGTCCAGGCTTATATGATACCCACACACTACAACATCCTTATATGTACTGTTACCAAATTTAATATTCTAGAACAGCACAAAAAATGATGAAATTTTTTTCCGTTGATTACAAGCAAATGAGGGCCCACCTACATCACCGTGTGGATGGTTTCAAGAAGTTAATCCTGACCCTGGGGACCTCTCTTGTAAGATACATAACAATTGATAAAACAAATCCTGCTTTAATGTTCAAGATAAAGAAGTAATTTATCATTTCAATGCTCCATTCATCAGTGAGATTAAAAAGGGACATATAAAATGTGAGAAATTTTATGATGATTATTAAAAATTAGGTATTAGATACATTAGGTAATACATATGGGGATTTTCTTGTTCATCATGGAAGGAGGAGTGGGTGATGCTTTTAACTGGAGCAGTTTAGCTGTGATGTATATATCTGACTGCTGATGCCAGGGTACATTAGAGATAAGAAGTGTAATTAGAAACTGGATGTAGCTTGAGCACAATTTTGTATGAACCAGTTATAGTGCATATCATGAAATTGATCATTAATGTACCATGTGGCAATTAATGAATACGACTGAGACTGTATTATGAAATTATGATCTACCTTTGTTTTTTATGTAGTAGTTCACACAGTTTGCCACAGTCACTTGACAGCAAATCTTACATGTGCTGGCAACTAAATAAAATGTCATTAAGTAGCTCCATCTAAGCTCCTCATTTTAGATAGAAGAAGCAAGTTGTACAAAGTGCAATCATTGTGCACCTAAGTTAATAGAGAGATGTTACAAAAATGTAAGAGACTGTTACAAAGAACTGTATCCCATGTTAACTATATACTTCCATACAGATTTTTTAAAAACACTAATGGAACGAATAACATGGCCCTTGTTGTTTGGTTTTGTAAATAGTACTCATAATACAATCTACTTTGCTGGGTTGGCTGCCACAGACGATTATGTAACACCACTTTGATGTATGTTGAACTGAAATAGATGGTAAAAATAAAAATGAAGTATATTAAATTGAAACATTTTGTGTATCTGATTTTTACCTCTTCCAAGAGGACATGCAGATCCTCCTTCCACAGGTCAGATGGAGATTTGCTTTGTAGCACTTTGTATTCCTGAAGCTTTTCATCACGTTTTGCCAAGAGTTCATCTTTTCTCTCCTTCGTAAGAGTCCACATTGTCATACCTAAGAGATAATCATACATTTTATCAATATCCTCTTCCGTCCCATCTGAGGAATCATCTTCATTGCTATTCTCCTCCTGCAACATAAAACGCAACACATTGTGCCTTTCAGTGTGAGTACAACGAAATAAGGCCAACACTAGTATAGGATCCTAAATTCTCTCACTGAGAAATTACATAAAGACTTGTCGCATAAACATAATTTGTCTTATAGGCAGTAAATGTGCAACAACAACCAAAACCTCTAATAGGGGGTATACTGTTGAATATATAGACTTTACACTAATGAACAAAATTTGAACTGCAGACTGTTATACATACTCCACACTGGTGACAGGATACTTCCCTTGATGCAGGAAGTGCATTGTGCCAGTGTATATTTCAGAAAGCAACCAGATGGAACACATTTTGCCTTTAAGTTATTCCTTGCCCAAATAATCCAATGAATTTAGATAAGAAAATCTGAAATACTACACACTGAAATACACATCTCTACATCTACATCCATCCTCCGCAAACCACTTAACAAGTATGATGGAGGGTACTTTGAGTACTACTGTCACTATCCACCTTTCTCGTTCTAGCCACAAATGATGTAGAGAAGGAACAACTCCATTTGGGCTCAAATCTTTCTATTTCACCTTCACGATCTTTTTTCAGGCTGTATACTGGGGAAAACTCACTTGAAATTTGTACAATGCCTTCCTTGTATGGTCTGCCACTGCAGTTGGATGAGCAATCTCCATGGTGTTTTCGCACTTAAAACAAACCCATGACAAAACATTCTCTCCTCTTTGGATTTTCCTTGTTTCCATTTCTCCTCGTAAGGGTCTCAGACTGGGGAGCAATACTCAAGTATCCATCAAATGAGGGCATTGTACGCTACCTCCTTTGTGGGTGGACTAGACTTCCACAGGATCTTTCCATTGGTTAGTTTAATGTGGCTGGTCAACTTGAAATTATTCCAAATGCATACTCTCAAATATTTAACGGATGTGTTTGTTTTGAGCAACAGTAACACGTTTTGGTGTAATACAGTACACTTTTTAAGTTGAGGATAAACTGGCAACCCCTACCCCTACACTAAGCATTAATCCTCAGAAATTTTCTAGCATTTAGACTTTTATATACAGCAGCATCATCAGCAAAAATCCTCATAGACCTTCCAATGTCACTCACTAGCTCATTAGCGTTTTGTTCATGTAAAGTTGAGCCTACTTACTCGTAATGCAAGTAGTGGAGAAAATTGGCCTTTGTCTTCGAGAGCTACCAATATTTTCGCAATGTCATGTCTGCTTTCGTATAAGAACAAAACAGATATTGGTGCCGGCATTGCTGGAATGTTGTCTGAGCTGCCTAGACATCATCAATCTTCTCCCCTCAGTAACTAAAATGTTGGGGGCAAGGCACACTTCCGGCCATTCCCAACAGCTACTGCATGCAATGT
This sequence comes from Schistocerca nitens, assembly GCF_023898315.1. Taxonomy (NCBI): domain Eukaryota; kingdom Metazoa; phylum Arthropoda; class Insecta; order Orthoptera; family Acrididae; genus Schistocerca; species Schistocerca nitens. Next base: position 868,681,622 of record NC_064617.1, read on the forward strand.
CAACTTATCGTGGCCGAACAGCATGTACATTGCAAACAGTAATGGTGTTATGACACTTCCTTGGGGCACATTTTGTGCTACTTTTAGCTCTTAGGATTTCTCTCCATGAACGACGACGTATTGAATTCTATTTCTTTTCAATCCCACAACAAAGCTAGTTGAACCATGGCAGGCCTTTCTCATCCCTCACAAGTTTGGTCATCACATATCTGTGTAAGATGTATTGTACAACACTCGAATTTAGTCCATTTATGCTCCACACTTGCAGTCTCAGACATGAATATCACATGTTAGGTTACCTTAAAGTCAGCATCAGTTATTCATTCGTTGCATTTCCTAAACAGAAATGTTTTCCTGACTCTTTACATTCTTACTGATAGCAGTGGTAAGGCCTTACAGTCACCATCTTCTTGCTCAACATCAAAAGTTCAGGCATGTTCCTTACTTGAATCTTCCAGTCTACAGATAACATGATCAGGAAATTTACGCATGACCTTCCTTACGTATTCCCTGAAATGTTCCACCACTGCAGCTCCTAAGGCTGGAGGTCTATAAAGGTGTTGCGCAATCTGTATTAAAATCATCAATTATTATGAAGTTAATTACAGCTACAACCAAGTGTCCACCATCGGCATCCAGCCTATTTTTCCGATATGAATTCCAACTGGAATTTAAACCTTCGTTGTTATTCACTTACAATATCAGTTTTTTAACTGTATTACTATATGGCCATTACTACTGTGGACTTTACTTGGGCACTACTACATTTGTTGAAATTATCAGCGACAAATTGTACAGAAGAATTTTTGTTTCCTTCGCCAGTTTCAGGCATCTAAAGCCCTTCTTCAAAAGATCTAGTTGCAGTTTCCAGTACCACGATGCGCCTGTAACACTGCTTTTGCTGAGAGGCTCCTGTTAGTATGCTACTCAAAAGTAAGCTCACTCATGAATAACATACCATGAAGGAGCCTGTCGATGAATGAGGGGTGCGAGGTGTATTGTGGTGCTGGGAACTGCAAACGGACCTTCTGAAGAATGGCACTATATGCCTGAAACCAGCAAAGTAAATACAATTTCTTTTATGCACTTGCTTGCTAGTTATTTCAACAAATAGAACTGCAGTTGTTGATAATGGATAAAATGGTAATACTTCATTTATATTTACTTTCAAGAATCTGCCATGATGAATGCTACCCTGCTTAATTAATGACACTTATTCTCCTCTCTCTGAAATCAAACTGCAATTTGTCAAACCCCACATATGATCTAACTTAGAAACTGCTTCCTGGGTGAAGTCCACCTATAAAGGCATGTCATACAATTCTCCATTCAACAGTAGAGGCCGAGAAATCTGCATCAAAGATTATCACTGAATCGTCTTGAGCCTCTGGGTTAAGCCACACTCTTGTCTCCTAATCTGTTTCTAAATGTGAATCTACAAAATGCGGGTTCAACTTGCACACCCTCAAAAGGGAGGTTAGCTTTCTTCAACAATTCTGCCAGACGCGTGTAGAACTGAGGATGACCTTTGAAGTTGGAAAACAAGTTCATTCTTGCAGATACGAGCTGTGATTTGTAGGTGGCTGGATCCATTGCGCACAACAGCTGCCAACAGAACCTCCCACAGTAAATCTGATGACACCCTTAGTGGACACTGTGGTCCTACTTCCCAACTATTTCTCAGAGGGACTCAATAAGCCATCTAACTTTAGAACTCATAATGACCAACAAATTCAACTTATCAGGCCCATGGAGGAGTTTCTCCGTTATAGAATAACACATACCCTGTTAACCTTCTGAATTCCATACTTTCTGATAGACTGGACCCAGTCCCACCAGACGAGGTGTCATATCTTGGCTCAGTTGTACTTTCAGCAATGGATAAGACCTCAAACCTGTGTTTCTGGGTAGTGGCCAATTCTCCATGTATCTATACACGCCAGTTACAGTCATTAGTCATCTTTACCTACACTCAGCCATGCAACAGGAAATATACAGGAGTTGGACAAAAATATGGAAACATTGCAATAAATGCATTCTTGAATATAAATGCAGATGCTAGCCAAGTCTGCAGGTTTCACTGCTGTATTTGATCATGAACAGACCTATGCAATGTCCTTAATAAGCTGCAAGTGTCAGTCATGGTCAGAACAGTGTTCTGTATAGTTGTGAGTGCATTATGTCAGAGCTAAGAGAATTCACACATGGGCAAATTGTTGGTGTTTGTATGGTGAATGCTTCTGTAATCTATGTATGTAAAGTGTTTGGTGTTTGACAAGACACGGTATCAAGGATTTATAATGCATGCAGGGAAAAAATGAAAAACATCATCCATTAAAGCAGGCTTATGTTGAGTTATTGTGATGAAGTGTAAAGAGGACAGCTACAAAAGTCACTGCAAAACTGAATGTCACAATCATGGACCCTGCCAGCACCAAAGCAACACAAACTGAGCTTCATAAGCTGAAAATTGTAGGGCGAGAAAGAATTCCAAAACCATTCATCAGTGATGCAAATGCCCATATAAAGAAAACCTGGTGCCAAAGCCATAAAACTTGAGTTATGGAGCAATTGAAGAAAGTAATCTGGTTGGATGAGTCTTGTTGCGCACTGTTTCTCATGGCCGAGTTTAGGCCCTAAGTGTGAAAACAGATGGTCATTTAGTGATGATATTGACAGCCATATCATGGTAATCCATGGGCACTCTGAAAGGTCGCATAACTGCCAAGGATTTTATGGTATAATTTTAGCTGGTTAGATCCATCCCACATACAATGTTTGATCCCCAATGGTGACACTTTGTTCCCATACCACAGAGCCCTATTCACACAGCTCGCATTCTGCAGGACTGGTTTTGTGAGCAGGAGGATTAGATTAGTTTTTCGATGAATTGTCACATCTCCTCGGCCAACTGTGTTACCTGCAATTGCCACTATTTTGCAGAATAGTGATATAAGACTCCCACGAGAATCATACAGGACCTTGTAATCCCCCCCCCCCTTCTTCCCTGTACTGTCCACATTAAACAATGCCAGTCCAAGTAATTAATAAGCAAAGTCTTTTATGAAGATTTGAGAGGAGCGAAGATTACAATAAACTTTCATGTTTACTTGGGTTGTCATGTTGAGGTGGTTCCAGTTCTTCTTGTCTACAGGTCTGATTCTTGAAGCTGAAAATCTAACATCAGATCTTCACCGTTGGTTTGAACTAAATAAATTTGAAGATTGTTGTTGCAGAATTTTTTACATGAATATTTTCTACACGGATTTTGTCACATTGCAGTATATCGTACAGTATTTTAATTCTTCACATTAGCAAAGCCGAAATTACCTGGTTCGCACATATTACACAAAAATACGTCCGATCACATCAAAGGCTATCTTACTACTCTCAAATTCTGTAGAAATAACAATACTGAAAAAGGTTTACAATTTTTCTTAACAAATGAACTCCTAGTAGTTTTCGTTACATTATTAATTTCGATTATTATTTCATAAATGAATCCAGAAATAAACATAGTAAACAGTACAGGACTGTGTAATTAATAATAGAAATTTTAAATGCATAAATAATTCGTAATTTCAAATGTTTCCAATAAAAATAATTTTAACTGCACATTCAGAACTAGTACTTATCGATTAAAACATCAAAACTAAAATATTTTATAAAGTAATTCATTTTCATAAATTTTAGCTTGAAATATAACATGTTGCATATAAAATTGTATGAAAGTTTTCAGAAAAGCAACTGAAATAATATTAACCTGTCCAAATTGTGAAAAGTAGTACTGGTATCAACAGCTGCCATTGAGAAAAAGTAATGCTGGAGGAAAATGTCCTGTTACAACCTGCATTTATCCATTTTGAGACTGGAGACTAACGGTTTTTCAACACTGCATTAAGCATGGTAATGCGTGTTTTTTTTTTTTTTTTTTTTTTTTTTTGTGATTCCAGATTTTTGTCCATTCCGTATTACTAACCTGAGCAGTCACTACGTACAATGTGAGTATTCTATATCTGCATCTCGCTGCTACAGTGCTTCTGGCCATCACCATACTACATATTACATTCATATAACACAAAACTACGCTACACTCAAGCGACACTATATTCTCGCAACACTACACTAGTCACTAACAGCAATGCTTGCAGGAAAATTTATAAACTTTACCTGTCACAAATATACTCTCATTATCTGCTTTCTGCTTGTGGGTCACTATGTTATCACAAAAGGAGCAAAGGAGCTGTGGTAAATTGTAGTTATAAAAGTGCATTATCAGTCAGCTTTGAGAACTATTTCAGGAATAAATGAAATAAACACACATGATTTGAGAGATGGAATCGACCATATTGATTTAAACAATGAAGCTGATTGATTTCTGGTTAATTTGGTTCACAACTTCATACCACAGCAATGCTTTTAACATTGTGCTGCAACACTTACTTTCCAACATTACTTGCTTATTCCATGTTTTATATACAGCAAGATACAAACACTGTTACAGTAGCCGAGTGAGACCCCAGCAAAGTGGTGTTACTTTTCAATCTACAAATAATAAACACCTCTGGACTAGCTGGAGAACATACAGGTTATATTCGGAGTTCTTACTAGCTTGGCGATGAAAGCGAATGACTACATAAAAGAATAGCAAGTTAACCATTCCACAAACATGGAAAACACTATCTAAAAAAAAAAAAAAAAAATTAATAAAGAATACAAATAGCTAAATAATGCTGAAACTCAAGAGTTTCAAAGTTTACATATTTACAAAAAGTTGTCCCATTTTGATAACACATACCTCAGTGAAAAGCTTAAACGACAGATTAAACACAATACATGTCAAAACTGTTGAGCCTCTGTAAAATTCGAGTATTAAATACGTACATTGCTTCTCAAATTGAATTTTAGGATCACCATTAACACAAATACTGGTAGTAACTTCAAATTTGGGTTTTTGTAACACTAAAACCATAACAAACTCAAAAAGGCATGATCAGTAAAAGATACTAAATTTTAATGTTCCTGTATGAAGAAAGTCTTGCACAGAAGAATGTTCTGTACTCTTATCCAAGAATAAACAGAGAATGTCCATTAGGGACCTCTTCATATTTATTTCCAAAAATTTTAAGGTGAAGCACCTTATTTCCCGCATTACTACAGAATGCAGAGAAAAAGAAGCCCAAGAAATTTACACAGTCACGGCCCAAAATTTAATTGAACTAAGTACTATTCAATAACTATAGTTCAGCTGTAAATCAAAATTACGGAAGTCAACATGCTCAATGTAACTTATATTGCATAACATATACCAGTCTCCTGCTACTCTTGTAACTACATCCTACAGTAATATTCTCTATTCAGAAGCCTCTCTCACATATTCAATAAATCTCTCAAATTCCTACTGTATCAACTAATAGGCACTACACCAACTGGCTTGCTTCCATTCACTAATAGCTATAGTTGATAGCTGTTCTTTCCATTCCTTATTCTATTCCAGTCTAGCGAATTTCTGCTTCATTTTGAGTCTGTTATTTGAATTGTTGGGTGGTGTCTAAGTGCTTAATTGCCAGACTACAGACCACAGTTGTAAGGTTCAATCCCCAGTCATTTGTAAGATAATAGTTTCCTGGGCAGTTATTTCAAAGATCAGAAGAAGGCATGTTACCTCCAGTAGAATGATGCAATCGTGAACCTTTCTTCAAATTAATGACAGCTTTACCTTTCACCTTGTAAGAATCCTGTTATCATTTACATTCTAAGAGAAGATATGGAAGAATGTAAATACTTCAGAAGAAATGAGACCATTCACCGAACAGTAGACGTGTTCGTTGTCATCGACAAGCACTAAAAAGGAAGAAAACTTGCTATCTTTTGCACAAATCCTTTAACTAGGTAGAGTACAAACTTTCATGTGTGGGCACGCGTGCACACCCACCCACACACACACACATGTGCAGCTAAACTGTGCCTGCTGAACACACAATGCTAGGATTGTAGTTTGGCAAATGAACTGTTGTGACAGATCCTTCCAATTCCAAACTCATTTACTGATGATGCCTTCATGATCTGGACCACAAACTGGAGCCAGGGCCAAGACACCCTACCCTGATTCCTGCACAACCTCAACACTTTCTCTCCCATCCGCTTCACCTTGTCATCTTCAACACAACACAGCATCATTTTGGACATTTGCCACCTGTTCTCTGATGGTTCCATCCATATCTCTGTCCACAAGAAGCACACAAACCACAAAGAGTACCTACAATTTCACAGCTATCACCCCTTCAGCACGAAAAAATGGCTCGCATTTAGTCTGTGCACCCTCAGGCGGTGTACCTGCAGTGAAGAGAATTCCCCTGCTCAGTATGCTGAAGGACTCGTCAAGGTCTTCGCAGATCAACGCAACCCCTCAACTGTCCGCAAACAGATATCCCGTGCCATATCCTCACAACCCTTTAATCCTCCCACCATCCACAAGAATCACTAGCAAAAGAGTGTCCCCCTGATCACTCAGTATCGATCCGGACTGGAGCAACTGAACCTTGTCCTTCTGTAGGGCTCTGGGTAGCTATCATGATGCCCGGATATGAGGAACATCTTATCCAAGTTCCTTTCCAACTCTCCCGAGATGATATATCACTGCCCACACAATCTGCACAACACCCTGGCTGGTCCATCAGTTTGCCGCATGCAACCCTTCACCATATGGAAATGACCACATGCAAGACCTGCCCTATTCACCCACCCAGCACATCGTATGCTAGTCTTGTCACAGGCTTACCTCATTCTATCAGAGACATGGCCACCGGTGAAAGTAGCCGTGTCATGTACCACCTCTGCTGTAATTTCTGCACAGCATTTTATGTAGACATGACTGCCAACCAGATGTCCATGAGAACGAACAGTCAAGAACAGAGTTGACCATCCAGTGGCAGAACATACTGCTCAGTTTAAAATACTCGGTGGCTGCTTCACAACCTGTGCCATTATCCAGCACCAACTTTTCTGAATGATGCAAAAGGAAGTTAGCCTTCCAACACATCCTTTGCTCCTCAAATTGTTCTGTCTCAAGATCCTCCACAAATGCACTGCATCCACATCCTCTAACCAACAGCTTCCTCTTCCTCTGTTCTGTCATCCTCTTCCAATCCACATCTCCACACCGCCGTCGTCACATGCCGCATGAACTTACCAGCTCCGGTGCCCTTGTGTCACATTCCCGTACCATAAATCTGCTGCCTCTCTCAAAGTTGTCAGGTATCCCTCCAAAACCTCTCCCCCATAACTCCTATCCTACAGAACAACACCAAATGCAGGCATCCTCCCCCCCCCCCCCCCCAAGCACCAGGTTGACAGGCATTTTGTGTTCAACTGCACATGGCATACATGTGTGCATGTGTCACAGTTTCTTTTTTTTTGTACCTGCCAACGATTCAACCATTCACCTACTGTATCATTTCACTATTTTCACAGATTGTCTGTTTCTCGGGCACATCTCACCCTTCTTCAGATGCTTCTCTGGTCCATCACACTCTTCAGTTATTTTCTCCGAGCAGTCTATCTTCTACCTTACAGTTAAATATCGATCTTTTGTTAAATTTGATTAGCACTATACTTTCTAAACAAAAATTTAACTTTAAAATGGCTGTTTCCTTGTGTCAGCTTCTGGTATTCATATCTACATTACAATATCCTCACATTTACCATTAATTTTTGCATTCCTACAAGCAAAGATCAGATAATAAAAAAGCCAAACACTTGCACATCTTATAAAATACTTCTACCCAATTTGTACAAAGCTGACTGATAAATTTAAGTTACAAGATTTGGATCAGTGTGCCAGGAAAGTTATTACAGGTAACTGTAATGTGAACTTACCTCCCTGTCCTTATGTGGAAGCAAAGTATTAAAAGGTTCAGATTAGTACAAGATTCACAATTTCATATGAACATTCAATAATACAAGATTTTTTAAAAATATGTTACTGTCTTGCATAAATCAATGCATAGGCTGATATTAAGTATCATCTACAAATCAAATAAACCACCATGACAAATCAGAATAATCTGTATTAACAGGAGATGCTCTCACAGATACTGCTTTGCCATTTAATCCATCTACCTAAATCTCACACTATATTGAACTTTCAATCCGCACTACTATCCACCAAATGGTATGACTCAGGTTCAAACTGCAGTTCTGAGAGCAATTTTAGTCCAGTCAGAAAACGAAAATTGGTGGAAAACATATACGACGACTAAGAAGTATAGTTAGTTAGCGATAGTTTAATATGAAACTTCCAGCAGTTTACAACTATGTACAGGACTGAGACACAAACTTGAGACCTTTGCCTTCCCCAGGCAAGTGCTGGGCTACCCAAACAAAACTCACGACCCGTCCTCACAGCTTTACTCCTGCCAGTACATCTCCTACCTTCTGCACACAGATTTTATCTACCAAAATGTTTTATACGAGTGTACACTCAGCTGCAGAGTGATATCTCATTCTAGATAGTTTAATAAATAACAAAAAATAATAATGAGAATAGTGTACTGAAACCACATTTTGTTTGCATTTGATGTCAAAATGGCAGTACGGGGTAATGAGACAGAAACTGATGGTTTGGTTGGGAAGTTCTGAACAGAGAAAGCTATTGAACATGCCGTGTCATCTCTCTCTCTCTCTCTCTCTAGGAGAGGGGTGCACACAAGGCAATTAAAAGTTAGGACATGTGTGACGGACATCACAATCAAAATTTTAGCAAGGTTTTCAACAGACCACAACATTAAATGAGGCTATAGATTGTCCTAGTTTTATAGGTCCTGCAAGTAGTGATATTTTAAGTTTGTGTTTGCAAGTGAATCTACTGTATGGTTAGTTTTGTTTTCTTCAGCTGTGACAAGTGATTCTCAATAAACAAACTTTTATTAAAGAAATTCTGAATAATTTTCAAAATCGAATGTACAATGAGCACAATTGCGGTACTCAAATACAATATTTCTAGCAATATTGCAGTGCTTGTTTGGTTAAGAACTAGGATGCAATGTTCCTTCACATATGCACACTGCTGCGACTGCAAATGTCTTGATATGTATTTGCAGCTGTGAATAGAGACAACCATCAGCTGTATAATGGAATGACGACAATTAAAATTTGTGCTGGACAGGGATTCAAACCCAAAGTTCCCACTTTGCACGAGTGGTTGCCTTAAGGGGCTCCGGAACGCCCTATACTTGCAATGTTAAAATAACGCTTATAAATTACATCTTTCCTCACAAAGTATTTGAGGTAGGAAGTTGAACTTTTTACAGATTATTTATTGGAATATGGGCTACAACTTAACACAGGGATTTTACAAAATTTTAGTTCAGTTATTAAAGATGATTTTTTTCAATTGTAATGAAAATTCACAACTTTTTTGCAATTTTTTATTTATATATTCAAAAATATACAGTTTTTTGGAAAAAGGCTGTGTTAAATTATGCAGAAGGTACTGTGTAACATTTACTGAAAGTTTGAAACAAATATGTTTGGAAGATCCTTAGAAAACATGTAATTAGTATGAGAAAATAAAAGTTTTGGGAATCGAGCGACAAAGATTGGATTAACTTTTTAGTGCATTCTAGGTCCATAGGATGGATTATCTTCATGCTCTGCAAACTCCTCCTCCAGCTTCCCCTTGTTCCTCCTCCTGTTTACTCTTGCTTGTATTTCTAGACTCTTTACAGCCCTGTCTGCAGCCCGAAGGCGTTCCTTGTCTAAAGCAAGCATCGCTCGTACCATGTTAGAACCTATCTTCATTCCCATATTTCTAAATACCTTGCACCTTACAATGTTGCCATCATTGAATGTCGCAACAGCATCATAAAAACCAAAGTGAAGTGTTTCTATTCCAACAAATACAGTCTTGGGGATTCTCGACCATATAACACTATTTACACTTTCATTGGGTTTTGAGTTTTTCTGTGAATACACTTTTTCAACAGTTCAGGTGCTGCTAAGTCTCTGAAAATAGGTTTTATCACCTCCATTATTGCATGAGGCAGACTATGCTTATGAGTGTACACTTCACCAGTTAGCAATCCTTTGTTATATTTACACCAACTGTCTTCTTCTTTGGGACACAAGCTACGTTGGGGATTTTCATCGTCTTTATTGTTTACAGTAATAACACATACCTTTGGCTTTCCAACATTTCTCCTTTTCTTAAAAGCCTTCAGAGGATTTCTAATAACTTTACTTTTACTCATTATTATACTTCAACAAAACAGAGACTCAAGAAACAGAATTAATTACGAATATTTTCGAGATAACGACAGAGTAAATAAACATGAAACAATCGACAATCACACCAGCGATATATATTGAACCATCACAGGTTAGCCACAACACATACTTTATCTCACATCACTAAAATGTACCTGATGAACACGGACGTTAATAATAACACCATTTGACAGCAGTTTAACAGCGCCACAGTGGGTCACGCCCATGTAGAACACATTTCAAAAAAAATTTAAAAATATTTGTAGTCTTCGGAATTGAATAAATTATATTCAGAAAACGCAAAAAAGTAAAAATTGAACTTTTCATGATTTTGAGCCTTTCCGGAGCCCCTTAACCATTTCCAATCAAAAATAAAAAAAATAAGTAAATATCTGGCTGAGTAGTATATTTTTCTTCTGCAATTAAATTCAGAACAGAGCCAAGTATCACTCAACAGCTTTCAGTTTTGTTAGACCTATCCCAAAATAAAGCACTAAAATTAGCCATGCTGCCTAAAGCAAATATACAGGTGAAAGATGTATTTACCAGTAATGCGTCTTTGTCTTGCTTGAGTTTCCACTGCCTTACAGGATCAGCATCATATCCCCTCGTCTTCAGTTCTTCAATAATCACTTTCTTTTTCTTGTTTTCCACAACCAGGACCCCATCACATTTTTCCAAAATAAATCGAGCTTGATTACTCAACTTCAAGGATTCTGCTTGAAGCATACCTTCCAAATAAGCTTTGCGTTTTCCATAAAAATTAAGTCTTAAATTGAAAAACTCTTTTAGAATTTGAAGAACTGAATCATATTTTCTGAGACACTGCATATCATCAAACGCGCACTGAAAATAAAAACATAGGGTCAGTTTGAAACAATGCAGCACAGAATATCTAACAATTGTTGACACTGTACAGCACTCACCATGGAAGTGGTTGTCAATGTAGTTTCTAATTTGAAAAACTTGTGCAATCCTTCCTGTTCCGCTTTCTGTAGTTTTTCGGGAGTCATTTTCACCACAAATCGCACTGTTGTATCAGTATTATATTCTTGAAAGTGCCTGGAACCCAAATATTTATGTTGCCCATAAGATGATAATGTTTGTGACATGTGCAAATATATAAGGAGTGATCAAAAAGTCTCCATTCAAAGGATGTACAGTCCAGAATCACTATGTGAATCAGGCACAATCACTTTAAGAATTGAAGCAATCACCCCACTGATGCACCAGGCTGAAGATACCCATTTGGTAAAACACTGCATCCTGCTGCACGAAGAAGTTTGTAATTGCCTGCTGCACATTTCTGTCCAACAGGATTTTCAAGACAATCACATGGGAAGAGATAAGAAGTACACAGCGGGTGCTCAAGTATTTCACATGTGAGTTTGAATAACTTCTGCATTGCAAAATTTGCAATATGGGGACATGCGTTATCATAAAACAGCAGCACTCAGCATGGAACTTGGCACAACATTTCACAAAGGTAGTTTTCGACACACATGCTGTCCCATACACATTCTTCATCCTCCAATGGATGCCGACAAGTGTTTGTCCTTTGGCAGCCAAGAAAAGAACAAGAACATGCTGTTCTGTTTGGGCACACTTGGTAATAACGTCGCCATAGTTCACGTTCTTGCATTAGGCACACGTATCAGAAAGACACAAATGCCACACGAAGCCCTTGCCTACATGTCGGTGCTTACATACTAGCATCAGATTCACACTACATGTCTACGGCTGCTTCATTGCGGCAATTCAGCTGCACAGTTCACTTATTGCAATGCGTGACTATCACGTGTTTGAACTGTCAAGCATGTGACTGAATCATGCATCAAAAGCTCTGTGACAGACTGACTGCGTACTTGGGCAAGCCAGTTACAATATGGATTCTGACAGGAAGTGTTGCTTTTCACTTTGTTACTGAAAAGAAAATAGAGACGTCACTGACTTCAATGAAAGAACCAGATACATCCTACGTTAACTAATTGAGAGAAAAACAGCATTTTTCTCTCTCTCTTTTTCTCTCCTTAAAAAACACACAATGAACTGAGAGAAAACTGTAAAATTCCTCAACTACGTGAGTAAAATACTTTATTTTACATACAGATTCTTAAGTTAGGTTTAACAGTAATTTGTTGTGTTGTTTAATATTAAAATACAATGAACCAACTCTCTGATATTTACACTATATATTGAGTAAGCCAGTGACTACTGATAAGCAGATAATATAGGTGAATGTGTGGCATCACAATTTCAAGTACTTCATGTATTTAGATTTATGGATGAATTTGAACATACATGTGTGACATGAGCTGAAAATTACAGTTTTCTACTTAATTGTAAAACCTGCTGTATCTTCTCTAAACTGACACTATTTACCATTTGGCATTCATATTTGCTGTGTTTGTCAGTGTCATTGGCTTCAGGCTCTGATAATTCTTTTTCTTTGATGTTTGCTGCAAGTAACAAACAATCTCTCTCCTCCATCACCCGTTGTCTCTTATGGGCATTGGAAGCAACTCCATCCTGCACAGCAGTCATTTGTGTTGTAAGCATGAGCAACAGCGTCTCCCAACTCTGCTGGTTTAGTTGCAATAACAGGCGATAGGACATTACGTGTATCAAAATATACACTTTTTTGTTTTATTCTGCAGGAGAACCAGTTTTTTAGGCTTTTCTCTCGTGGTGTTAAATTTACCAAAGCCTTGGCCTTTCTCAGGCGAGCCTCTTCCATTCCGCTTCGTCAGAGATGAAACATTTGCTCTTGAAGACAACGTGCACCACCCATGCAGTGGAAAAATTTGACAGAAAAAAGAAAAGCTTATAATTACAGTTTACAGAGAATGCACCACTACATAGCACATTTTTCGAATCCTATCCAACAAATGGCAAATATTTTATTGTCCTTTAAATGTGGAGGAGGACCTCTGTGCAGTGATAATTGGAGCATGTCGCCTTCCGCACAACTTGGTTAGCAACGGAGATAGATTTAAGTGGAATGAATGTTAGAAACAACTGGTTTATTTTCAAAGTCAGGAACAATTTTTTTTGCACATATACTCCGAAAGCATTATACTTTTCGATCTTATTGCCATCATTTTCTCATTCCCAAATTACAGAATGACATTCACTTCAGTGATAAAAAGTTCCCTGTCTAAAGTCATTTTTGTAGCAGAAAAGCCCACAAAATTCTTTAACATGATGCAGAAAATGCATGTTATTCAACAATCTCAAAGCACCAACAAATGACTACCATAGCACAACCATGGTGCCGAACTGTCACATGTGAAAGGGTCCAACAAAGCAGAATATCCACCACCAGTCACAGGTATGACAGGACCACAACAGGTCGTGCGGTCAAATCGTCAGTGTGTAAGTGCCTTATAGGTTGCAAATATCAAACTACAAACCGAGAAAAAATGTGGATAATTTTAAAAAATCACATTCTATAGCCACAATTGGCAAACAACTGTTGTGTGCCTTGTAGAGGGTACTTACAACAGTACCACATATTAAGACTCTGTCTTGCTTTTTTCACATATACAGTGTGTCAAGAATGCCTATTTGAAAGCCTCTGTGCATTATGTAACTATCCAGATCTTGTGTTGAACATCCTTTTGGGAGTGATACTTACGGACTTACATTGGTTCTTGAAACTTAGTAAGTAGATCTTCGCATCCTATTTCTTTCATAATTTCCTTCTCCTTCATTAACTTGATAATGCAGTAATTGTAAATTTGGTGCACTTCTGCAAACCACCTTCTCCAGCCCATTCCAGTAACAATGTGCGCTGTTTAAGTTTAGAAAATGTCCAAAACTGACTTACATATAATATAGTGTTCTGTGATTGAATTCCTTAGTGCAGAGAGTGAAAGAGTCAATTGCATTCATGAAAGCTATAAGAGTGTGGATGCCAGACCCATTAGGTGATGGGTTCATTGCAGTAGAGCATACCAAGGGGAAACACAGTTGTCAGATGCTATGTCGATATGCTAGCAAACAACTGCTGTGGTTTCACACACCTTTAGCAAATTATGCTGTCAGTTATCCGTCGGTAACGTCAGTGTGTTGGTCACTGAAAAACTGGGCTAATCCAAGATTTGTGCAGATTGGGTCCTAACCAGAGTAAAGAGACAAGGCAAACAACTGCATCCTTACTTTTACAGTGCTTAAGTGCGAAGTGGAAGGAGGCTGTTAATGAGTGCCATCACACATTATAGATGAGGAAAAAAAAATCAGAACAGTGCACTCTGCTGCAAAGGTTATGGCAACAGTCTTTGGGGATACAGAGCGTGTGACTCTTTGAATTTTTGGAGATAGGGTGCTCAATAAACTCTTTCCAATTCATAAAAGACCCACAAGAAGCTGAAAACACTTCTTCAAATAGTTCATCCATCAAAAGCTTTGGCAGATGATGGTTTGCATAACAATGAAAGGCCGTACATCAATCTCTTCATCAATGACGAAACTGCAAAGACTGGCTGGGAAGCCTTGCCCCATTCATCATACATCTCTGATCCAGCACCATCCAACTTCCATCTGTTCGCCATGCTCAAAGCAGCTCATGGCAGGCATGGTGGAGGAAGCAGGACCTTAATTTTTATCGCACAGGTGTGCATGCCCTTGTTTTAAGGTGGAAAAAAACTGGACAAGCGGTGACAAGTGAAAAGTGATAAATTAATAGTGAAAGTTTTATCTTTTCTTGTAAAATATGGGATGTGACATAAAAGGAAGGCCAAACTTTCAGAAAACATTTCTCATACATATAGAAAGAAAATATGTTACCCAGAGATGGGTCGGCAAACGCCTTATTTCCAAGTTAAGAGCTCAGTTTCTAAAAACAAGAAATGGGGAACATACAGGAAAAATCTTATCACCACAGTATGAAACACTTTTCTAAACAAAATGTTAGAAATGTCCTTTATTAGCAAAGATACATTCATAAAGCTACCACTGCACTGAATCCCTGACACACAGCTGTATCTCTGGAGAATGGCCTTCGAAAACATAGGCACAAAGATTCCGTATGGCTTGTTTCGTGATCCTGTACACAAGAGTTGCCATATGACCTCAGAATAAACATCTAGTGAGTTTAGGTCTACAGCATGTGGAGATCAAAGAATTGGTCCCCATCTATCTGTCTGTCTGTAATGGAATCTGTTCTTTTTAGTCTACGAATATTAACAATGAAATGAGGAGCAGCATCATAGCACATGAAGTAAATGTTTTGTCGCCTCGTATAGACACAGGTAACGGGTACTAGTAGAAGAGGTAGAGTATTCTTTAAGAAAGCATCATAAGCTTTAGTGCTGAGCCAGGGTGGAAGAACACGCGGCCCTAACAAACAGCCATCACCAATGCTGGCCCAAACATTGAGAGACAATCTTCCTTGATGATGTGATTACACTACGTCATCCAGGTTCTCGACAACACATACATGCCGACTGTGAAAATTTAGAATCTTATCACTTTGAAACAAAGCCTCTTCTATGAGCAGCACACTTGCACTAAAGTGATGGTTGCAAACTGCTGACTGAACTATTCACATAAGTGTACCCATATAAGAAAATCAGTTGCTGATACTACCTACACACTATGTACACAGCACGCATACAAGTTCTCATATAGCACTCTCCAGGCATTCATGCTGTGGGGAAGCAAGCAATGGTGGCGAGAAAATGAGATCGCTACTTTTCCATTACCTGGCCAGGGCCAAGTCGACAGTGCTTAAAATCTGCATGAGTAATCAGACAAAACTTTGTGTAACGATCTAATGTAAAATTAAATAAGTAAATGATGTCGCAATACTGTACCAGATGATGTAAAACCATACCAATATTATTTAGAGCTTTAGCATGATCCGCTGATTGGCTTCCACAGGAAACCACTTCTCACAAAATTTCAAAAGCGTGAAATATTGGGAAAGAAAATTTTAGTTTCGAATTTAGGTTCTGTTTTATGTAAAAACATACTGTAGAGGTTCTTATGAAGTTACCTCTTATTTTTCAAGTTAAGTAAAAACTGATTTTTGCACTAAAATTTGTAAAAAATCATGACTGATTAACTAGGTTTAGAAGAAAGTTATAATGATAAAATTACAACACCACATTCATCCAGTGGCAGATACAGAGAAAACCTCAAGGAAGGGGGTGCTAAAAATATCTTGAGCTACCTTTACGTTTACCGTAATAAAAAATTATCAAGTCACATGCAATGTTTAAGAAAGTTTTATTTAAACTGATTATACACATATGAAAGACAATGCCATAAAGTTACAGCTGTGGTTCTCTTCCTTAAATGATGAATTCTATGCACCTATTCTTCCTGGCAAATTGTTTAATTACATTGTCAATAGGACAATCAATGTCAGGGTGTGTGTTCAACAGAACTAAGTCATTAAGTCAATCCTCCTCCATTGTCGACCTCAGCCAAGTCTTTGTACACAGCAATGTTGAAAAACTTCTTTCTAGTGTAGCAATAGATACAGGCATACAAGCAAATATTTTGTACAGCATGTGCAAAGTAGGATAGTCAGATCTAGGGCAAGCAGACAACGCTTGCATAACAAAATCACAATCATTAAAGGCATTTACGCTCGTCTGCTTGTATTACAGAATCTCTCCTATTGGTCTCTAATCACAAAGAGTAATTCTTCTTCAAAGAATGGTAGTTCAGTTTAGCACAGATTCAATTTATGTGCCAGATCATTACCATCATGTTTCCGTAGTTGTGAGGAAAAAAGTATGTTGAATTTTAAATGATAAATATTTTCTTCAGCAAAACGTTCTCTCATGTCAGTCGTAACATGGTCCAGTGTTGAAATAAAAACAGTTCTTTTCCAACATGTCATAGCATCATCATTATGATTGCAGTTTTCCTGCGTCTTTCTCCGCTTGTAAGACAAGGAACACTCACTTCCACGTCTAACTCTTCCATAACTGCCTTCGCCTCTTCTACAATACGAGCAAAGTGGCTATCCAATACGAGCAAAGTGGCTATCAGCATTAGCTCTCATGCTGTCTTACACCTTGAGTGTCGAATCTATTTTTGCTTTTGCCACTGTGACATCCAAGCTAGGGTCTTTTAAGATTTTGCTGACTGGATATGTTATGCTCATAATGTCACTCAGTGTAAACAGAGTGATGATTAACTCGCAATTAGAGAGAGCTCGAAGGACAATATTGGCTTTGGCAGCCATTGTTCTATCCCTCCAACATTTTACTTCTTTAATAACTTAGCAAATTGTTCCGGGATCAGCTGTGAATTGAGTAACAGCATCACGTAGCTAAACCCATCTCGTTTGACAATGTGACTGCAGTGAGTATTTTAGGTGACACTCCAATGTACTGAACCGCTTGCTAGAAACTAAAGAACGGTACTACCACTACCCTACAGTAGTACCAAGTGAGTTTCTCACACTTGTAACTTTGTAACTGCGAGAAACAGCGTGGTTGAGCTGATGACCTCGACACGGTGCTACCTGTGCATTGATAGCTTTCTTTTTCATTGTAGCCACAGCTCCTTTCAATTCTGACATATTAACTGAGCAGCCATCACAGCCTATACCAACACAGCAAAGATACATTCTCCTTAAAATCGTAGTAACTAATACTTCACCAGTAATGCTATGCTCTTCCTCTTGAAGTTCATTATAAATGTTTCCACCACAATTATCATCTTTATGGAGGCCAACAAAACCCAAAAATCTTTCGTGTAATTTGCCGTCACCAGTAGCATATCTTGCAGCTAAACTCAGTTGGGTAATCTGCGCTACGTCCGTAGTCTCATCTAAGATTATGCTGTAATAACGAGAATCTTTCATTTTCTCTAGTATTCTCAATAACATCACTGATCACAGCATGAAATAAGCCCATTACACTTTGTTTTACTCAAGTAGGTGGCATTCACTTTAGTGGTTTCAAAGTGATATTTTAGTTGCAAATCTCCAGTGTCAATTATAAATTTTGGAAGAGCTCTAAAGTTTCCCTCGTTACTAACTATACATTCAAGATCCTATTCTTTTTCTACAGAGGAATACTTTGTTTTTATTGTAGGTACAAGATGGTCTCTGTTTTCTCTAATGCTTTCTATTATCTGTCTTGACAACTGATTTGAGACCTCAAGTTCACAGTTGTCTCGTGTTGCCAGAAATAATTTTGCATCTGTTGACGCTTCAACGTGGTACTTGAAATGTGAGTGAGTCTCAAGGTCATCACCTTTACCAGTAAGTCTGGCAAACTTTGTTAGTGGTTCCGTCACAAGTTCTTGGAATTAATGGATTTCTTTCCTCCAACCACTTTACTATTCACAAACATTGAACAGTTAATGCAAGTCCCTTTTTAACTTGTGAGAACACTGGCCATGGATACTGTACAAAGTGATTATTGTGCACTTGTCTGCGTTAAACACTTTGTTACAGGAAATGTTCAAAATGTCCTCCGCTAGCGAGGATACATGAATCCACCCTCCGTCGCATGGAATCCCTGATGCACTGATGCAGCCCTGAAGAATGGGGTATTGTATCACAGCCGTCCACAATACGAACATGAAGAGTCTCTACATTTGGTACCGGGGTTGCGTAGACAAGAGCTTTCATATGACCCCATAAATGAAATTCAAGAGGGTTGAGATCAGGAGAGCGTGGAGACCATGGAATTGGTCCGCCTCTACCAATCCATCGGTCACCGAATCTGTTGTTGAGAAGTGTACGAACACTTCGACTGAAATGTGCAGGAGCTCCATCTTGCATGAACCACATGTGTCGTACTTGTAAAGGCACATGTTCTAGCAGCACAAGTAGAGTATCCCGTATGAAATCATGATAACGTGCTCCATTGAGCGTAGGTGGAAGAACATGGGGCCCAATCAAGACATCACCAACAATGCCTGCCCAAACATTCACAGAAAATCTGTCCTGATGACGTAATTGCACAATTGTGTGCGGATTCTTGTCAGCCCACACATGTTGATTGTGAAAATTTACAATTTGATCACGTTGGAATAAAGCCTCATCTGTAAAGAGAACATTTGCACTGAAATGAGGATTGACACACTGTTGAATGAACCATTCGCAGAAGTGTACCCGTGGAGGCCAATCAGCTGCTGATAGTTCCTGCAGATGCTGTACATGGTACGGAAACAACTGGTTCTCCCGTAGCACTCTCCGTACAGTGGCGTGGTCAATGTTACCTTGTACAGCAGCAACTTCACTGATGCTGACATTAGGGTTATCATCAACTGCACGAAGAATTGCCTCGTCCATTGCAGGTGTCCTCGTCGTTCTAGGTGTTCCCCAGTCGCGAGTCATAGGCTGGAATGTTCCGTGCTCCCTAAGACGCCGATCAATTGCTTTGAACGTCTTACTGTCGGGACACCTTCGTTCTGGAAATTTGTCTCGATACAAACGTACCGCGCCACGGCTATTGCCCCGTGCTAATCCATACATCAAATGGGCATCTGCCAACTCCGCATTTGTAAACATTGCACTGAATGCAAAACCACGTTCGTGATGGACACTAACCTGTTGATGCTACGTACTGATGTGCTTGATGCTACTACTGTAGAGCAATGAGTCGCATGTCATCACAAGCACCGAAGTCAACATTATCTTCCTTCAATTGGGCCAACTGGCGGTGAATCGAGGAAGTACAGTACATACTGACGAAACTAAAATGAGCTCTAACATGGAAATTAAGCGTTTCCGGACACATGTCCGCATAACATCTTTTCTTTATTTGTGTGTGAGGAATGTTCCTGAAAGTTTGTCCGTACCTTTTTGTAACACCCTGTATAAGGAACAGCAGAGGATCCAAAATTGAACCCTGTGGGACTATCTTTGTGGTAACTCCTAATCACTAGAATTTACCACCCTCCCAACATTGTCTGTGTTGAAACTTCCTGGCAGATTAAAACCGTGTGCCCGACCGAGACTCGAACTCGGGACCTTTGCCTTTCGCGGGCAAGTGCTCTACCATCTGAGCTACCGAAGCACGACTCACGCCCGGTCTCACAGTCTTACTTCTGCCAGTATCTCGTCCCCACCTTCCAAACTTTACAGAAGCTACCGGGCGTGAGTCGTGCTTCGGTAGCTCAGATGGTAGAGCATTTGCCCGCGAAAGGCAAAGGTCCCGAGTTCGAGTCTCGGCCGGGCACACGGTTTTAATCTGCCAGGAAGTTTCATATCAGCGCACACTCCGCTGCAAAGTGAAAATCTCATTCTGGATTGTCTGTGTTGTTCAGCACAACTTTTTGCTTTCTGTTCGTTAAGTATGATTCAAACCAGCTGTGCATGTGTGTATAGTCTTCAATTCCATAAAACCCGAGTTTTTCTGTGAGTGTGACACGATGCACACAGTCAAATGCCTTGGAAAGATCACAAAAAAATACCAAATGGCGATAATTTGTTATTTAGGGCTTGTACTATTTGATGGGGTAAATGTGTAGATAGCATTTTCAGCCGAGTAACCCTTCCGGAATCCGAACTGTGACATGCTGAGTAAATTATATTCACTTAAATGTGAGACTACTCTTGAATCCATAACTTTTTTGAACATTTTAGAAAATGAAGTCAGCAATGAGATTGGTCTATAATTATTTAAGTCACTCGTCCCCATTCTTATGAAGAGGTTTGACAATTGTGTATTTCAACTTGCCTGGAAAAATTCCCTGTGCCTGCGAAGCATTATATATATCACTAAGGACTCCACTTATCAAATTAGAACAACACTTCAAAATTCTTTTAGAGACTCCAAGAACACCACACGAGCTCCTGTTTTCCAGTATATTTATAATTCCCTTAATTTCAGCGGGGGATGTTGATGCTATTTCTAAAGGCCCAAAGTCTTGGGGAATGTCATTTTTAACACTATGCCATTCGGAGACACCACAGTGGTGTCGTGCGCGAAATAGCGGTCAATGGCCTGCAACGCCAAAGTGGTGTCATGAGCATAGTATCGTGCAGGGGCCGGCAACAGCACTTTAGTATCTTTTGCATTCTGTTGGTGTTTTGTCTTTGTAAGTACTTGTGCCCTTTCATCACGGGAGTAGAAAGAGTCGATACAATTATTTACGATGAATGCGTGAACGTCTTTTCTGAAGTTCCCGACGACTTTGCCGATTGGGAATGAGACATTGGACATCGAAAAAATGAAAATGAAGCAGAAGCATCGGAAGACAGTGATATACGTCCAAGACAAAATCGCGAACTCTACGGCTGCCTACTGATTACCATGAATCGGATGAAGAACACAGTGCATAAATTTGAAGGATCTTTGGGTACAAACATATTTCCAAAGATACAGAGAGCATCGAGGATAACGTCGAATTATATATTGGGAACGATCTATTTGAATACATTAGCAACGAAACCAACAAGTACTACACTCAAAATTGCAACAGAAGAAAACTGCATTAAAAAACACCAAATTTGTCGACGTTATGGGACCCGAACATAGAAAATTGTTTGGGCTTGCTATCCTTATGGGAATTGTACAAAAAGGCAAGGATCGATGGTTATTGGTCAACAAATCCATTGATACACACACTGATATTTCGCAAAACTACGTTCCGCAACCAATTCAGTCAAATATTATTATTTTTACATATTTCCGACAACAACAATAAACCGGATAATGCCGACCGACTTTTCAAAGTGCAATTCATAATGATTATTTTTCAAAAAAGCTTAAACAAACAAATATTTGATACAAACAATTTTTGTATTTATTTACGTATGTATATCTTCGAAATTCCACGAAAGTAGGGGAACAGGGTTGAGAACTAATGATGAGTTTAGTATCACTTAACATTTTATGATCTCCCGATAATGTCAAGAACAGCCGGCGCCAGGCGAGTCAGTTTGTACGAGATGTGCAGAAGACAAAGTGTTAACATATTTTTTTGCTTCTTCAAATGAATCCTTTATCGCTATTTTTGCTGCTACATTTGGAAAGAGATTGTTGAAAAACACTTGTCACTTGTGAATTATTACTCACAACATCATCATTTAGCTTTATTGCTATGGTATGCTGTGCACTGTCAGGCTGCCCTGTCTCCCTTTTGACAATATTCCATATAGTTTTAATCTTAATATCCGCAAATACTAACCTTACGACTTACCTTAGAAGAAAGACTAAGAAAAGGCAAACCTACGTTTCTAGCATTTGTAGACTTAGAGAAAGCTTTTGACAACGTTAACTGGAATACCCTCTTTCAAATTCTGAAGGTGGCACGGGGAAAATACAAGGAGCGAAAGGCTATTTACAATTTGTACAGAAACCAGATGGCAGTTATAAGAGTTGAGGGACATGAAAGGGAAGCAGTGGTTGGGAAAGGCGTGAGACAGGGTTGTAGCTTCTCCCCGATGTTATTCAATCTGTATATTGAGCAAGCAGTAAAGGAAACAAAAGAAAAATTCGGAGTAGGTATTAAAATTCATGGAGAAGAAGTAAAAACTTTGAGGTTCGCCGATGACATTGTAATTCTGTCAGAGACAGCAAAGGACTTGGAAGAGCAGTTGAACGGAATGGACAGTGTCTTGAAAGGAGGATATAAGATGAACATCAACAAAAGCAAAACGAGGATAATGGAATGTAGTCGAATTAAGTCGGGTGATGCCGAGCGGATTAGATTAGGAAACGAGACACTTAAAGTAGTAAAGGAGTTTTGCTATTTGGGGAACAAAGTAACTGATGATGGTCGAAGTAGAGAGGATATAAAATGTAGACTGGCAATGGCAAGGAAATCGTTTCTGAAGGAGAGAAATTTGTTAACATCGAGTATAGATTTAAGTGTCAGGAAGTCGTTTCTGAAAGTATTTGAATGGAGTGTAGCCATGTATGGAAGTGAAACATGGACGATAACCAGTTTGGACAAGAAGAGAATAGAAGCTTTCGAAATGTGGTGCTACAGAAGAATGCTGAAGATACGGTGGGTAGATCACGTAACTAATGAGGAGGTATTGAATAGGATTGGGGAGAAGAGAAGTTTGTGGCACAACTTGACTAGAAGAAGGGATCGGTTGGTAGGACATGTTTTGAGGCATCAAGGGATCACAAAATTAGCATTGGAGGGCAGCGTGGAGGGTAAAAATCGTAGAGGGAGACCAAGAGATGAATACACTAAGCAGATTCAGAAGGATGTAGGTTGCAGTAGGTACTGGGAGATGAAGAAGCTTGCACAGGATAGAGTAGCATGGAGAGCTGCATCAAACCAGTCTCAGGACTGAAGACCACAACAACAACATCCGCATTATTAATTTCTGTCAGAACACACAAGCTTCTCGATTTCTTAATGATTTTCCTTAAAATATTACAGTATCTTTTGTAGAAAGCAAGTAACGTTGGATCCTGGCTTATTCTTGCCTGTCAAATTAAATATTGGGAACGATCTATTTGAATTTATCAGGGTGTCTGTGCGGACAAGGAAAAAAATTCCCAGATTTTTTCCAGATAAAAATACATTTTCTCCTGGGTGAAAACACGTGTTTCCCATGTTAAGTAACAGTATATTTTTCCATATCAATCCTTTGAATGGTTATGGTTTTATACATAGGTGCAGAATTTCCCAGCACTTTAGAAAACAAAGCTAAGGGAAAAAAAGACACGTTTTGGAAATACCTTTGATGTCCAGCAACATGTACACGGCGTATTTTCAAATTACGAAAGTATACATCCAAATTCCACACAATTCCGCATGTTACTTTCCAAATCACTGAAATCGAGATTGCGACGCGCGTTTCTAAGCCAGTCATAGCTCACGTCACGTGATCTCGTCAGCCAATGGCAGCAGATATACAGAGCATAGGACACGTGATGTAGTCAGCCAACAGCAACATCACTGTCAAGTAACACGAACACACAAACATGGAAAGTTAATAGTTTAAATTAATACACACAGTGTTGCAACAACAAAAGCAGAGCTTTTACATACAATATTGGTCTCTAAGATTAATAAGCTGCAAGAGAAACTAAGCTTTCGCATATAATGTTGATCTTTTTCATGTGTGTTACAATTAGGGTGTGTTGTTGTTGTGGTCTTCAGTCTAGAGACTGGTTTGATGCAGCTCTCCATGCTACTCAATCGTGTGCAAGCTTCATCATCTCCCAGTACCCACTGCAACCTACATCCTTCTGAATCTGTTTAGTGTACTTATCCCTTTGTCCCATTCTACGCTTTTTACCCTCCACACTGCCCTCCAATACTAAATTGGTGATCCCTTGATGCCTCAGAATATGCCCTACCAACCAATCCCTTCTTCTAGTCAAGTAGTGCCACAAATTTATCTTCTCTCCAATTCTGTTCAATACCTCCTCATTAGTTATGTGATCTACTCATCTAATCTTCACCATTCTTCTGTAGCACCACATTTCAAAAGCTTCTATTCTCTTCTTGTCTAAACTATTTATCGTCCACGTTTCACTTCCATACATGGCTACACTCCATACTAATACTTTCAGAAATGACTTCCTGACATTTAAATCTTAACTCAATGTTAACAAATTTCTCTTCTTCAAAAACGCTTTCCTTGCCATTGCCAGGCTACATTTTTAATTTCCTCTACTTTGACCATCATCAGTTATTTTGCTCCCCAAATAGCAAAACTCATTCACTACTTTAAGTGCCTCATTTCCTAATCTAATTCCGGCAGCATCACCCAATTTAATTCGACTAAATTCCACTATCCTCGTTTTGCTTTCGTTGAGGTTCATCTTATATCCTCCTTTCAATACATTGTCCATTCCGTTCAACAGCTCTTCCAGGTCCTTTGCTGTCTCTGACAGAATTACAATGTCATCGGCATACCTCAAAGTTTTTATTTCTTCTCCATGGATATTAATAACTACTCCGAATTTTTGTTTCCTTTACTGCTTGTTCAATATACAGATTCAATAACATCAGGGATAGGCTACAACCCTGTCTCACTCCATTCCCAACCACTGCTTCCCTTT
Organism: Schistocerca nitens; assembly: GCF_023898315.1. Classification (NCBI taxonomy): domain Eukaryota; kingdom Metazoa; phylum Arthropoda; class Insecta; order Orthoptera; family Acrididae; genus Schistocerca; species Schistocerca nitens. Next base: position 868,706,839 of record NC_064617.1, read on the forward strand.
CATGCCCCTCGATTCTAATAACTGCCATCTGGTTTCTGTACAAATTGTAAATAGCCTTTCGCTCCCTGTATTTTACCCCTGCCACCTTCAGAATTTGAAAGAGAGTATTCCACTGAACATTGTCAAAAGCTTTCTCTAAGTCTACAAATGCTAGAAACATAGGTTTGCCTTTCCTTAATCTATTTTCTAAGGTAAGTCGCAGGGTCAATATTGCCTTATGTGTTCCAACATTTATGTGGAATCCAAACTGATCTTCCCCGAGGTCGGCACATACCAGTTTTTCCATTTGTCTGTGAAGGATTTGTGTTAGTATTTTGCATCCGTAGCTTATTAAACTGACAGTTCGGTAATTTTCACATCTGTGAACATCTGCTTTCTTTGTGATTGGAGTTACTATATTCTTCTTGAAGTCTGAGGGTATTTCGCCTGTCTTCTACATCTTGCTCACCTTATGGTAGAGTTTTGTCAGGACTGGCTCTCCCAAGGCTGTCAGTAGATCTAATGGAATGTTGTCTACTCCCGGGGCCTTGTTTCGACTCAGGTCTTCCAGTGCTCTGTTAAATTCTTCACGCAGTATCGTATCTCCCATTTCATCTACACCTATGTCCTCTTCCATTTCCATAATATTGCCCTGAAGTACATCACCTTTGTATAGACCCTCTATATACTCCTTCCACCTTTCTGCTTTCACTTCTTTGCTTAGAACTGGGATTTCCATCTGAGCTCTCGATATTCATACAAGTGGTTCTCTTCTCTTCAAAGGTCTCTTTAATTTTCCTGTAGGCAGTATGTATCTTACACCTAGTGATATGCACCTCTACATCCTTACATTTGTCCTCTAGCCATCCCTGCTTAGCCATTTTGCACTTCCTATCGATCTCATTTTTGAGACGTTTGTATTCCTTTCTGCCTGCTTCATTTACTGCAGTTTTGTATTTTCTCCTTTCATAAATTAAATTCAATATATCTCTTCTATTACCCAAGGATTTCTACTAGCCCTCGTCTTTTTACCTACTTGATCCTCTGCTACCTTCACTATTTCATGTCTCAAAACTACCCATTCTTCTTCTACTGTATTTCTTTCCCCCATTCTTGTCAATCGTTCCCTAATGTTCTCCATGAAGCTCTCTACAACCTCTGGTTCTTTCAGTTTATCCAGGTCTCATCTCCCACCTTTTTGCAGTTTCTTCTGTTTTAATCTACAGTTCATAACCAATAGATTGTGGTCAGAGTCCACATCGGCCCCTGGAAATGTCTTACAATTTAAAACCTGGTTCCTGAATCACTGCCTTACCATTATATAATCTATCTGAGACCTTCCGTAACTATATTAATGCATTGTAATTCACTTGACAGCTTTCGGCCACAGATATACGTTTTGTTTTCATTTGACGTGAGAGTAAATGAGGGGAAACAGCAAAATCACTAAATGTAAATAAGGGTCACATGGAGACTACCCATTATAACTCAGACTGCACTGCGCATCAACCCTGGATCTACGATATTTGTGAACCGGGTCAATACTCAAACAATTGAATTTTCAAAAATGTTCATCTGGTAGCGTATATCTTTCTGAAAAGTCTGAAACACAAAACAAATGTGTTTGAGGAAATATTAAGGCATATTATTTGGTCTTAAGTGTGCCAAAGAGCAGTGCCACACCTCTTCATAAAGCATTCTTCTACTGCACGTCACTGTATTTTGCTCTGTAGAATTGAAACGTGTACATTTTGTAATGGATGCCAACAAACTTTATTCAGGACAGTGGAAATTGAAATGTCCTGTGGTGTCTCTCCTGCTCCCAGTCGGCCGGTTTGACAGCCTGCCCCCTCTTTCTTTCTTTCTTTTTCTTTAAGAAAGAACCAAAACAAAACAAAACAAAACAAAAAAACCTCGCAATTAATAGCGGATGGGAGTATTTGTAATCGGGAGAACAAGAACTTTGCAGCAAATTTGCACTCTTTATTGCCTATTAGCTAATAACTTGCTGTTTTGTTTGCTATAAAATTAAATATAGGATACATAAAACAAATAAAGACAAGAGATAAGCAAGAAATTACACATTTCTTCAATCCTTAGCTCCTAGCATTTTTTTCTCTCTAAACTTGCTACAGCTTTACATGGTGCGCTTTCCTTTCTGCGAAAGAATCTATTACCTCAAAGTTCGTCAAACGTTTTGCTACATGAAAAATCGTAATGTCATTATCTAATACTGAAAAAGCTGTTAACACAAATAATACCCTAAACTGGCATGGTTTCTCGATCTGATTATGTCCATTTTGTCACTGTCTGCTACATAAAACAAAATAGGCCTTTCTAATATTGCAGCATTTTTGTAACCCACACCAAATAAATGAGACTGTTTTGGTACAAATGGCCATTTGTATAACAAGACAGAACATAATTCATGAAGTACCAATATCAAATGCCTATTAGGCCTACTAGGAGCAAAAAGCTTTAAGTTTGGAAATAGTTTCACATTTCATTCATATGCACCAGTTTCTCAAGCACGAGATCGAAAAGTGGTATTACGAAATTTTTATATAAATTTGGAATCGTCTTATTCTTCCATAATTTGTGGATGTCCCCATTTCTTCTCCTTCCTCGTCTAACAAACAATATTGTCATCACCAATTCTGTAGCTATTCCTGCCATGGTCAAAATTTGTTCGCCGATTAACTTCACTAAACCTGCCAGAATCACAGGTTTAGTTATCCTGCAATTACTTTCCAGTTTTTAGGCACTATTACGTGTTCATACAACACGTTTTTCATGTTACTTCCAAAATAGAACATAAGCGGCTGCTAGCTGGGGACTGTACAACTGGTCCTTGATAGTACAGCAATCTGGCCCAAACTTTGTCAATATTTCATTTTCTTGGATACACCGAGAAGATGTGTCATCTTTCTCACCTGTTATTCCTGCCAGACGTTTATTTCCATTCTGGAAGTCTGAATCTATAGATTTCACTAGTAATTATAACAATGCTGATCATTCGCAAACCCAATCAACCACATAATCAGACAGCAATTGGCATTCATCCATTCGGCTTTACTCCACTCAGTTCATATAGCACCGTCCCCTGTTGTCTGCGGAAAGTTTATTTCTAGATGCGACAAGGATTCTCCCGACAGAGACATCACGCATGCAAAAATCAACTTATAATTTATTCAGAAATAAACTTATAAAGTGTTCAAAAACCAACAGGGAAGCGTTTCAAAATCATATGAATAATCGATAGACAAACGTGCGCCAGATGCTAAACGCTTTGTTTCCCCCCCCTCAAGAATATGAATTTGGCGTCCCCTTTTCCCGGTAGCATCTAGCTGCTTGCACACCCAACAGCCACATTCCTGTAGCCAGAAGCGGGAGTATCTACTACTCAAACGCGGCTCAACTGCGCATGCGCACGAGCCCGCTCGTAAGTGTACTTTTACACTGCCTGAGATGCGATGCGAGGCATAATGGCCAAAGCGATGCCATGCGATGGAGCGTTCACATTGCACACGATACAGCGCGCGCGCGCGATCTGGCCAGCAGTTATTGAGCAGTCTCGGCACGATGTCGCGTTTCCTCGACCCAGTAAATTCTTTTCTATTAGAAAACAGTGCTCTGAGAATTCAACGCAGTGGTGAATGGGTGCATGAAATCAACAAGGAGAAGAGGGCTTTGGGAGAATTTCATCATTTGTACAGTGACTTGAGAAAATATGGGGATAAATTTTGGAGTTATTTCAGAATGACTACAGAGACATTTGATTATATAGTTTTGTCTGTTTCAAATAGATCACAGAAGCAAAACACAAGTTTCAGAATGGCTATTACCCCTGAAGAGAAAGTTATGATCACCATCAGTTAAGTACAATAAATTGTGATAGATTCAAACTTTCTTTTAATAAATTTTGACATAGTTAACAATGAGAAGTAAAATACATCACAGTTCACTCACTTAAGTATCAAAGTTTTCAGAATCTTGATGGCTTGAAATAACAATGTCATCAGGTTGAATTTCAGAAATGGTTATTTCATTCTGCGGATTTCCAGCAATTACGATTTCAACTGGATTTTCAGGTGCATGGGGTGACATCAACGAATGTGCAGTGGAAGTGGTTGATTGTTCCAATTCTTCCAAAAGAACCTGCTGAATTTTTATCCTGGCTCTCAACTGAGCTACTGGGGATAGTTTTCGCATTGCTGGCAGCAAACTCATTACAAAATGATAGCTGTCATCTTGCGTTTCTGATTTCGACATTTGTTGCTCAATTAGCTTCAACTTTTGCTTCTCTATATTTAGCAACCTAGAGTTTGTCGATTTCTTGGATCTCTTGTTTTGGTTTGTGTGTAGGGTGGGTGAGGGAGGAGGCATCTAAACGCTACCCTCTGAACTTACAGTCTTGAAGACCTGGCTTGGTTGGTTTCATCAGGTGAAACACTCTCTCTCTCTCTGTAAGAGCTGGTGAAAATGGTACGTCGTCATGTTGCGATGCAGTCTTCGTCTTCCGTGGCGTCATTATGTCAGTCAGGAAGGTCATTAGCTCGTACCACGGCCAATTGGATTGGAAAGGCGGCATGCCACCTTTGTCTCCTGAACGTTCAGCACGAGTTTTTTTGAGTTCAGAGTGGAAAGTGTCACGTAGGTTCTTCCATTTATTCTTCAGTACCTCGCCTGAAAATATAGACGTGAAATTCCAAAATGACAGAGCAAACTGTAGTGCTTCAAGAAGAGCGAGGAGTGTCAGAGAGGCTTTCAAAAACTATGTCAACAGTCATTAACGCAAATATATTTCATGTCGAAATTATCAAATACTGTAACTATTGTGAATGTCATTTCATTATCAAAATACTGTAATAGTATTTATACACAATTAAAATTAGAAAATAAACGAAGTTGTTTGTGTTACTTATTTCTTGGAGTCTTGTAGCTATTTATTTTACTTTTTTGTACTTACTGTCTGTTCAACAATCTTCAGCTATTTCATTCCATTCTTGACGAACAAAATCCCTATTGTGGTAATATTTATTTTTCTGGTCCCACAACACGGGGCGTTCACGCACACTGTTAATTAGTCTTTCGATGTCCATTGCCAGCAAGCAATTACTTCAGACGGAAGCGCAAACAGGCAATCACTCCAAACACTCGCGCGAAACGCAAACTTGGTTGCGACTACAGCGGAGTCATCGCATCGCACCGCATCACATCGCTCGGCCCAGCCTGCAGCCTAAACGGGCACCGCTCTGTTGCAACTGTTAAACCAAGCCTGCCCATTGTCACGCGATTTCAGCGCTTCATCGCTCCGCTCGGCTCGGCATTGCATCGCGGGCAGTGTAAATTTAGCCTAACTCTAAAACGAATCTAATGTAAACAGTTGTGACTTCACGATCATTGGAGGCAATTTGTTGTTATGAAGCATTGCATAGTCTTCCTAAAGCCTTTGACACATTTTGCTGTTGGCAGACGCTAGCATGATCACCGTGTGTCGTCGTCGTATATGGCGCATTTCCTTTGCAGTTTAAGTTATTTTCGTTTTTCTCTCTCGATTATGTTCTATTGTTTAAGTATTATTCTGCAGTAGCGGGATACAGTAATATCCTTTCTTAGAATATCTGTTCTTACCAGTCAAAATTACAAAAATTTAACTGAAAACTAAAACAATGAAAAATTCCCAGGTTTTTCCTGGTTTTCTCACGGATGAAAAAATTCCCGGGTTTTTCCCGGACCTCCCGGGTTGTATAAACCCTATATATTAGCAATGAAACCAACAAGTACTACAGGCAAAATTGCAATAGAAGAAAACTGGATAAAAAATGCCAAATTTGTCGACGTTACGGGACCCAAACTTGGAGAATTGTTTGGGCTTACTATCCTTATGGGAATTCCTCTGACACGATATCTGAATTCCCTTAGTAATCCATGGCTTACTTGCCTTTGTAATCGAGTTTTTGGATAATGTTTCAGGAAAGCCACTCAAATATTGAGACGAATTTACAGTGGAATAAATTGAATTTGGCATCAGCACCATTTTCTGTGTATACTTCATCCCATTCTACCTTTTCTAGGCTGCTCTTAAAACTCTGTACCCTGTTCGCATCAATAAGCCTCCCTGTCTTGTATGAACCTGACTGAAGCCTGTTACGTGCTATATGTGTTACATAGCTGTATTTTACCTTGAGGGGATCTATAGACTGTTACAATTACTATAAAGTATATTGCAGTAGCAACTCACAAGCACATGTTTCAAGGATCTGATCTACACAAAAACTATTTGTTTCAATATTTTTGACTGTGTGTCCAGCTTTTATATAAGTAGCAACATCTCCTTTTTCCATGTTGACTCTACATGAATAAGACACTAATCTGTAATCCCTTAAATTTAACTTCTCCATCCCTGCAGTTACATGGTGTTCAGAGAAAGACAAAACATCTATACCTTCAGAATTTACCCCATTTCCTAGGCATACAAGAAGCTCATCCATCTTATTTTTCAATCCTCCAATGTTCTGATGAAACACACAAATTTTATTTCTTTTGATGCTGCTACATGCATTATGGCACTGTTCTGTTTTAAAGTCTTTTAATATTCTGCCTGTAACCTGACTCTACACTAAAAAATGTGTCCCTCTGACTCCAGTAATCACAGGTATTTTGTCTTGTGTGCATGTGGCCCCCCTTACAATTTCTGCAAGATGATCAACTAATCTATTTCCCCATCCTATTCAGGTGCAGGCCATGATTAGTGTAACCCCACCTCCCAATTGCATCAATAGGCACGGCACAGATATGAGATTTAGTTTCTGCCAAGAGTGACGAGTACGAAACTGGAGAGGCTCGATATTTTCTCACGACAAATTTGAACAGGCGCTATCACTGAATTATGTATAAATACTCAAATGGAAACAGAAACACCACTTAACGACTTTACTGCACAATATGGAAAATTAACTGTATGGAAGTACAGGAACACAGAAAACGCGAACCGAATGCAAAATATACACGCACGATACTCTTCACAATAAAGTTACACAGACACTACCCGGAAATTATCGAATAATCATATACTTTACTGCGGTCGATAACAAAAACAAACCCATGCCAATGGCTTGCACTTTAGAACAGTTATCTTTACACAAGGAAAAGCAAAACCTTCAATATCTAGATGACAATGGATACTAATTTACTTATTTAAGCTACAATATTGCCTTAATGAACTGTTTTTCCATGAGTAAACACATATATTTATGAGCACCTAGCTGCCTATCTCATCACAGACAACCTTCACACATTTTCTCGAGAATAGCTATGGCTCTCCTTCCACTGTTAAATAAATCATGATACATTAGCTACATTTCGTATGCGACAGTGTATGCAATAAAATGCACCAAATGTAAAATGGACAGCGACCACTCATGACAAAATTTTCAAAATATGCATGATGATCTTCTTTACATAGAGGTATCACAATAACTATGGGTAATAACAAAAAGAAAACCAGACTTATCAAGAAGTGATGTCAGACTATAAGACATGGGAGAAAAAAAACCTTATTTCCTTTTTACTGAATAGTTTCCTCAAAATCTAATGAGAGAGAGTGCATGGTAGGTAACGCGCACAAATCCCAAAAGCGATTTTTAATTTTTTTTTTTTTTATAAGTATACATTTTACCAAGCAACTAATTACAGAGGCGGATGTAGCTTTGCATCATCTACACAAAACACTTTTTCTGACCACACACCAGAAGGCTCAAAATTTCCCTATCCATGTACATATTGGTGTTATATTGCTATTGTCCCGGTGTGAACCAATTAAATCATCTCCACAAGGTTCCTATGTGCTTCACCAATGCAGATTGCTTCTGCATTGTATCGCAAATAGAACTGCATTCATATCGCCTCAGTGAGAACAGTGCCTAATACCCCTTGTGGTACTCGCAAAATAACATTTGCATCTATCGCTTCCGTTCCGCACAAATATTTTCATCCGGCTATTTGTTTGAGTTGACTCACTTCCATTGTGACTTACTCCTTTCGTAGGCCAAGCATACTAAGTTTTTGCATATGCAATCTCGAGGTTATTTCTACATCTGCCAAAGACTCTCCATCCTACGATAACATGCTGCATGTTACGGTTAAGTAGTGGTCAACGAGTCAAAGCTTTTCAGATGCTGAAGAAACACTTCATCTGCCTAAATGCCTTGATCAAATTAAGCACACTACTTATCACTCAGTGTCATCTTGGTCTTGAATGTATTAATCATCTACTTCAACAAGGCCATGACTTACTAAAATCATGCCCTGAAATGAGATTAATTCTCTCTGAGATTTTCCGCACCCCACCTACAATAGCTTTTCGTCGCCTTCCCAATCTGCAATATTCTTGTCAGACCCTATGCTCCTCCTGCACCCATCTCCCCACCCTATGGTTCTTACCCCTGTGATCGTTCCCTCTGCAAGACTTGCCCTATGCACCCTCCTACCAACTCCTATGCCAGCGCCATAACTGGAAAAACATATACTATCAAAGAGAGAGCCACCCGTGAAATGACACTGTCATATACCAGCTGTTATGTAAACACTGTTGGGCCTGTAACATCGACATGACTACCACCCACTATCAGTCAGGATAAATGGGCATAGGTATAGGCTGTATACAGGCAACACACAATATCCTGTTGCAGAGCATACCGTACATGACAGTCATGATCTCGGTGCCTGCTTCACCATACATATGGATTCTTCCCCCAGACACCAGTTTCTCAGAACTCATCAGGTGGGAACTAGCACTAAAATATGTACTTGGTTCTCACCACCCACCTGACCTTCATTTACGTTACTTCTTTCTAGCTCATCATTTCTTCACAGCAACTACTCCTTTCTTAATTTTCTACATCTTTCATTTTCTGACTTACCTATTTTTCTCTGTCGCCCTTTCCACCAGTGTTACATACATTGCACTTAACATTTCATTTCACTCTTATTAACCTGTGCACAATGCTTTAGTAGTAATCACTGTCTTAATATTACCCTGTCTTCCACCTTTAAGCCCTCAGGTTTTGAAATCTCTCCCTTCCCCTTCAACTCTTCTGCCAGGAGGAGTCACTGGCTCCGAAAGGTTGTAATTGTAAATCCTTTTGTTTGTGTGTTCTGTGCCGTCGCTTGGTGAGCAGATTTTATCATCTATCCATCTATGTTACAGTTTCTATAATTGATTATTTTCATTTAAGTAGTATTTGAGTACTCCATAAACGTGCTGGTTGAAACACACTAACATCTGCCAGAACACATCTGAACATGGCCAGAAGACTCTGCATCAAAACATCTTGTCAGGAAGTTACTAACATCTAGTAGTTAACCTCAAATTTCATGGTATGATCTATACACTGGTAAGTTTCGAAACACACAATAACATTAATTACATGACACAGACTAATCTTCCTTTTTATGTATTATTTCTATTAAAAAATAATTACTTACACTATCTGTGGTGGTGACTTGTCATTGCTGCCTCCCATCATAGGCTCTAGTACATTTTCTTTGTATGTCTGAGTCCAGACACCAATAGGTAACTCTGTTATTTCCAATTTGTCCTCCCCTAATATTGCTACCTCACCATAAACAACATACCTACTGTCACCAAGAGGCTCAATAACTCCTCTGTAGTTCTTGTACCAAGGAATCTGAAACATATGTTAATATCATGATCACATCAAAATATATTCAAGCATTTCTTAACTTACATATTACAAGGTGTTTCAAGAAGAATATACATATTACAAGGTGCTTCAAAAAGAGTATACGTATTACAAAGTATAATTTTGTCCAAACTATTGATTGCTGCACCTTGGCTCAGTTATTGGCAAAACAAATGCATAGTCTAGTTTATATTAACAGCTGCTAGATGTCAGTTGTCTTCTGTTTTGCTTGGTAACCGTCATATGTTTAAAATGGCTACTCCACAGCAGAAATCATTTTGTGTTCTCGAGTTTGCAAAATGGAATTCTGGGATCACAGTGCAGAGATGTTTCAGGTTCAGGTACCAAATCGATCCTCCGAATGGGTGGAACATTTGCAGATGTTATCAACAGCTTCTGAATACAGGATGTGCATGTAAAGGAAACAGTCCTGGCTGCCCTAGTGTTCCTGAAGAAAATGTTGCATAAAGTCAAACTGCTTTCCAACGTAGTCCTTCAAAATCAACTCATCGTGCCAGTAGGGAGTTACAGCTGCCTACAACAACAATTTGGCGTGTTTTGAGACGTAGGTTGGTTACGAAGCCGTACAAGTTACAGCTGTTACAAGCTCTGCGTCCTGATGACAAACACAAACATGTGGCGTTTTGTAACGAGATGCTTAATGCTGTTGATAATGACAACACTTTTGCACACCACATCGTGTTCAGTGATAAAGTTACCATCCATGTTAGTGGTCCGGTAAACGAACACAATGTTCGAATTTGGGGCCTACAGACCTCACATGCAGCCATTGAACACGTATGAGATTCGCCAAAGGTCAATGTGTTTTGTGCGATATCCCTTTCATCTGATTACAGTGCATTCTTCTTTGATGGAAACATGGTTAACTGTCGGCAGTATCTCACTATGTTACAAAACTGGTTGTTTCTGAGGCTACACGAAAACAACTCCATTTTTCAACAAGACGGGGCACCCCCTCACTGGAGTTGTCAAGTGCGTGAATATCTGAATGAGACTCTTATCGAACCGTTGGATTGGTGGTCAAGCAGCTGGCGACTTAGCATGTCTCAGCTGGGCTCCACGGTCACCGGATTTGACACCCTCTGACTACTTTGTGTGGGTTTTTGTTAAAGACAACATTTATGTACCACCACTCCCACAAGACCTGGAAGAGTTGAAGAACCGGATCCGTACTGCCATAAGATCAGTGACGAAGAACAGGCTTGCCCAAGTATAGGAGGAATTTGAGCATCGATGTGATATTGTTCGTGTCGCTGATGGAGGACATACTGAACATCTGTAATGTGAATTTGAGAGATTCATAAAGATGTGTGTAACATTTCATATTTATAAGTCTTAAAGTTTAATAAATATATGCATTCGAAATACATATATTCTTTTTGAAACACCATGTATTTAGCAGAATCTAGTGGCACTAGAAATGGGGGGTATGAAAATCATCGCAACTCTTCAATCAAGTGGGTGCTTAGACAAAACTATGTAGTCCAAATGCTGCCTAATTTAAACCAAGTGCTGCCTAAGCTAAATAGGTTACAACTAAGGGTCTGCGCAACTGTGGATAACCTCAGTAACTATTACATTGAGAGTAAAAGTCTGACCAGATTGCTGCAATTAACAGGTATATCTGCAGATATGTATAATAATTACTTTGTGATTAAATGCTTAGCAACAATGCTCAATATTATAATAGAATATATATTATGTATAGAGGAAGTTTAGTAGTCTCATCCTGCAGGTGTTTATATAACATTAACTGGGCCCAGTTTTACTTTCACTGAGTCTTCTCAAACCCTCATATTGTAGCTACAGTCACTTTGTGCTTATAGGCTGTACTGTCAAAATGTTATGTTTCGTTTAATATATGAAGCATGTTCACAAAGACATATATTGCCACTGGCTATCTGTGTGATGTTGCCAACTTGCCTGTCAATCTTTACTGTGAATGTTGGCCAAGCACGAATTCTTTACCCAGAGCCAAAGTTTCTCCTTGATCCCTACAGATCATAGTTCGTAACACACTCCAACTAATAATGCTTACATATGGTAAATACATCATCATACTGTTCTGTCTCCTCTAGGTGTAATGCATATTTTCTCAAATTATTTTCAGTGCACCAAATGATGCCCATTATACACTTCCTGTGCTGAATTAAGGACAGCTGCCAAGTTTCATGTTCAAAGCATTGGAGAGCTCACCTCATCATCAATAACTATGCGACCCCTACTTTCAACTCTAATAGACTGGTCCAGATTGGATCCAAGGTCCAAATATCTTACAACAATTATGAATGTGCTTAATAGGTTTGAGTTCACGTGACCTGTGAAAACACAAACTCTGTAATGTTTGTGTAGTTTTCATAAAACCATTCTGATAATTAGGGTAAGATGGAATACAGTATTAACATGCTGCAAGTCAGAGCAGATTGATTAAGATCAAGACTGACACTTTGAGCACATTTCTTATTAGCACTGAAGTAATTTTTCTATTCTGTGCATAATCACAGAAATTAATTACATCATATTTAGGACATTATTAACCACATCTAAAAACAGTGGTTGTGAATTGCTACATGAAAACGGAGGAAAGTCAATTTCATGTTCTGATAATGCATTTCTTCCTGTATGGTAAGAGAATGAAATAAACTGGGAGATCAACTACTTTCATTTATTCCGCTTCTAACGAGAAATAAAAATATGATACATGAATCATCAAATATTTTATTGTCCAGGCAATAGCATCGACAATACTATTATTTTCAATTTTGTTGATTCAAATAAAGTATCCAATAGGATGGCAAACAGAATTCATCCCCTCAATAATAATCAGATCTAGATTATTATTAAAGATTGGAGCTGCAACTTTTCATTTCTGATTTCCAGAAGTCATAGGTGCTTCAAGATGAAATAACTGTTTAACATTAATAACATGACAAAAAATTGCCCCAAAAATAGTACTGTGGTGTCAGCGCCAGACACCACACTTGCTAGGTGGTAGCCTTTAAATTGGCTGCGGTCCGTTAGTATACGTCGGACCCGCGTGTTGCCACTATCAGTGATTGCAGGCTGAGCGCCGCCACATGGCAGGTCTAGAGAGACTTCCTAGTACTCGCCCCAGTTGTACAGCCGACTTTGCTAGTGATGGTTCACTGACAAATTACGCTCTCATTTGCCGAGACGATAGTTAGCTTAGCCTTCAGCTACGTCATTTGCTACGACTTAGCAAGGCGCCATTACCAGTAACTATTGATGCTGTAAAACATGTACAGTCAAGAGCTATGTTCACCAATTATGGATTAAAGTTAAGTATTCCAGCAGCTACGTACGTTTTTGGCTATTCTCATTTCCGTGACCTGTTCCAGACCTCACGCCAGCCTGCGTGAGCTAAAACGCGTGCCTTCGGCTTCCCCTCCTAGTTGGGAATGAAATGTAGCTAAAAGTACCAAAAAGTTTTTGAAATGTTAATGATACTGATATCTGTCTCTGGTCACAAGTAATGCGAGCTATTCAGTGGCGTCAGTGCCGCGTCCGCAAGCCACGGAGTTCGCGCGGTTACAGCTTGGTTTAGTGTAGTCATATAATGCAGGACAGAAAAACTAATTACTAGTGATCAGCGTAGACCTAGTGTCGGTCCCTCATGTTTTAATGCTCTCATTGTCTAGATAAATCCAAATGTGTAAGAATTTTTCCCTCGGCTACTGGACAAGCGTCAGCTATGCTTTTATAATTGGCCAAAATGTATGGTCTGTATGTGTGCGCAATTGCGCACATGTACAGGTAGAAGTGTCAATGACATAGGTCTGATAAAATTTGGTGTAAAACTAATCACAAAAACAAATTGGAGATTTGTGATACGTTTACTGCAGAAACTGAAGCGTAATTCTGTAGTCTCGTTGTCTACTTTGACAGAAAAAATAATGGAGAGTTAATGAAACTACTGTAGATCGACACAGATGTGCGTTTCATTGTTCTTCATTCCCCCCCCCCCCCCCCCTTCCTTGGTGTGCTGCGCTGCACTGTCAAGGTAATCCCCACTCTTTGGCTAAATGGCTGTTAGCTGCCGGAGGCCAAATAAATTTAAAAAAATCCCCACCCTTCGACAGCTGAGAAGCAAGTCAGTAGAAAACGCAGCTGCAATGAACAGTTGCTCGCCTTAAGCTGGTCTGTGCTGTCATGTAGAACAATGTCTTCACTTTTTTATTGGCATTGTTTTGGCTCTGCAGTAACTCGTCGAGTTTTGAAGTACAGAAGAACTAGGAGGTTATGGATTCATCCCATAAATAGCGACAGACATTTAGGAGAGTTTTTTTCTTTACATGAAGAATTTTATTCATATTACAGAATGAATCATAATACATTTCAGTATGTGATGCAGAACACAAATTTTCGCAGAAGTATAACAGCAGAAGAAAAATTGTGTATAACGATAAGGTAAGATTCGTTAGTACACACTTTTTGGTTTGCAGTAGAACTTTGTACAGCATTCACTACCTCCAGTTAATTGTAGCCATGCTTTTGTAGTTTAAATTTCACAAATGTTTACCCCTGAGGGGAAGAGAGTTAATGGAACTCCTGAGAATCGTAAGGAAGTAATTAGCTTCGTCATTTTGGGTAATGCCTTGCTGTGCCTTCAATGAAGAATCGCAGAAATACTCCTTCAGAATTTTCCAATTTTTTTCTTCTTTTTTCTTCATGATGCAGCACTTGGCAATGGTGATGGGTTATCATGTGGAGCCACTGATGGCCTCACAGAATTCTTTTCATTACCTTGTAAGATAGACAGATTGATAGGTGAAGAGTTTTGACATAATGCCCTTTGACTCAGTGGTTCTATTTCCACTGATAAAGAACTGTGCATAGCTCTTGGAACTTAGAAAAATCATATGACAGAACAAAGACCGAGTGGAATTGCATTTTAATATACTATTATTCCCTGGATCACATGACCTATTTTGCCAAGTTATACAAGTTATTCTCTGTAACTGTCTCTCAGGTCTTTGCATTTCGATTTCATTATTTTAATCGAAAGAATATAGAAGGGTGCAAGAAAATGTCTCTTTAATTATTTATTGTTGTATAACTGTGAAATGACATGGACCAAGTAAATATCTACTGTGCAAACAAAAATGTAAAAACTTTGCCCAACACCACACTTGAGTAATACATTTTACGATTTTTTTTCTCAGGTATCTGTCCACTGGCATCTCCTTTCATGCACTAGCATCGTCATTCCGATTAGGAGTGTCCACCGATCAGTGGTGGTGAAAGATGTTTGTATGGCCATATGGGAGTCACTTGCTCCCATTCATTTACCAACGCCAACTGTTTCTCGATTTAAAGAAATTGCCAGTGAAATGCATACGAGATGGGGATTTCCAAACTGTGTTGGATGTATAGAAGGGAAGCACATACGTGTCCAATGTCCTAAACTTTTTGGCAGCATGTTTTACAATTACAAACAGTATTATTCGATTGTACTCCAAGCAGTTGCTAATGCAAATTACATATTTATAGTTGTAGATGTTGGTGCCTACGGTAAAGTCTGATGCAGGTGTGCTTAAAGAAAGTATGTTAAATAAGAAACTTACAAATGGGGAGCTGTTATTACCGCCACTAACAAGACTTTAAGGAATGTGTCAGGAACTACTGTACGTCATTTTGGGAGATGAAGCTTACCCCTTATTAGAGAATTTGATGAGACCTTTTCCTCGCAGAAATTTGGACAACGAGAAGATTCTATACAATGATATGCATTCCAGAGCAACAAAGTTGTTGAATGTGCATTTGGTATAATGACCAATAAATGGAGACTACTGAGGAAGGAAATTGAAACATCCATTGACGTAGCTGATCACATAATCAAGTGCATTTGTCTACTTCATAATATTGTCATTGACAGAGAAGGATGCAATGTTGAAGCTGAAAAGTTTTGTAACAATGCTGATATGCAGACAGCTGGTACCACATTCAACAGAAATTCCACATTACGTTCGAAAACTGTCAGGAACACTTTTGTTGAATATTTCGTTAAAAATGCAACTTAAAATAATTAAAAAACCTTTCAAAAATAAATTTTGGAATTTCTCATTTCATTGTAAATAAAACAAATAAAATTATAAAGGAAAATAATTTATATTTGTGCGTACTATCTGAAACACACTCCTTGGTTACTTCGTTCCATAATCTGGAAACTGCATCATTACTGTGATACTAGCCGAATTTCTGATCCAAATTGATGGACACAAGTTAATGTCATGTATATGTTATTCTGCATTCATTAAAGTAAGAACATCACAAAACGATGTCACAGACAACAGCTTATAGTAACGTGCCACAGCATGACTTTACAATGCATTGTCATCTGGTAGGGACACATTTCCGTCCCTCAGTGACACTCATATCTGTCTCCGTTTACAAGTAAATGCGAACTATTCAGTGGTGGCAATGCAGCGATCGCTGGCAAGCTATTGTTGCAAATGCATGTAAATTCGGTAGATTAAATAAATGAAATAAAAGTAATTTCACATGTATCATTATAATAAATGTAATTTTTCCTCACTGATTGTGAAATTTGAGGTATCTTAAAAGATGTGTGCAGTCACACTTGTGATGAAAGCAGAAGGGAGACATGTGATGCGTGTACTGCAGGAGCTATAGTGCTGCTCCACAGGCTCGCGCCGGCAATATTAAACACTCGGGATGTCGCCGGCTCGGCTCCGGGAGGCTCACGCCGTGTCGGCGCGGCCCGGCCGCCAGTGTGAACACCGCAATTCAAAACCATGTGTTTGATATCAAAGCGGGCGGCGGCCCGGCCAGGCTCGGCTCAGCCCGGCCGGCAGTGTGAACGCAGCCTTAGGGTTAGCAGGAATGCCACGACGATATTCAGACTATCCAGACGCATTTACATCATGAAATTTAGTATCAAGAATTGGGTCTACAATCTCTATTGTAGGAATTATTATATTCATTGTAATCATATGAGAAAGAATGGTTACAAACTGAGCAATTATATTCAGAGCTAATATAAGATGATCAACAAAATGACTACAAAATAACCCACCTGCAGAACACAGTTACTCAGAATTACCATTAATCTCTAGATTCTAATATGGCAGATTAGTGCAGTAAATTTAAGCTCTACAAATAAAGGTTTGACCTTTTATCAGAAAAACATTTAATGGCAACACGATCAAACTTATACCTTCAAGATGGAGCTTCACCATTAATGGAGCAACTATCATTCTTCCATGATCATACTATGATCGTATTATTATTAATTACAGTAATTGTAGGTTATGCCCTGAGTTATATATTATTTATTGCCTATACAAACCGAAACATACTTCATGGACATTTAACTGAAATCATCTGAACAGCATTACCAGCAATTACCCTAACTTTTATTGCTCTACCATCACTACAATTACTCTATTTACTTGATGATTGAGTAGATGCAATAACCACAATCAAAACAATTGGACGACAATGGTACTGAAGATATGAATATTCAGACTTCATAGACGTAGAATCTGACACCTACATAACACCAGAACAAGATTTAGAAAACAACGGCTTTCGACTTCTAGACGT
The DNA here is from genome assembly GCF_023898315.1 of Schistocerca nitens. Lineage (NCBI taxonomy): Eukaryota > Metazoa > Arthropoda > Insecta > Orthoptera > Acrididae > Schistocerca > Schistocerca nitens. Next base: position 868,724,133 of record NC_064617.1, read on the forward strand.
AAATAACCGAACAATTCTACCAATAAATACAAAAGTACGAGTATTAACCAGAGCATCAGATTTTCTTCACTCATGAGCAGTACCTGCTCTAGGGGTTAAAACTGATGCCACACCAGGTCGACTAAATCCAGGAACATTTACAATAAACCGACCTGGACTATTCTTCAGCCAATGTTTAGAAATTTGTGGAGCAAGCCACAGATTTATACCAATTGTAATTGAAAGAACTTCAGTAAATTTATTTATAAAGTGATTATCTAAGATAATCTAAGGAATTAGTTAAAATACATAACATTAGAGTGTCAATCTAAAATAACTAAACAATTAGTACACCTTGAAACCTCAGATGACTGAAAGTAAGTAATGGTCTCTTAAATCAAACAATAGTAAATTAATGACTACTTCTGATGGGGAAATTTAAATCTAAATCCCTCAAATATCTCCTCTCATATGATTCTCACTATTCATTATATTTTCAGCTACTTTAATCGTATCCAATCAAATAAACTTTTTCTCATTTAAACCTAACCTTATTAAAAGAGAAGAAAAAAGAACAATTGAGATAAAAAACTTAAATTAAAAATAATAACAAATTTATTCTCAACATTTGATCCATCAACTAACATCTTCAACTTGTCATTAAATTGAACTAGAACATTCTTAGGACTATTATTAATCCCATCACAAATTAATATTATCTGAAATAAACTAAACTTAACACAACGAATTTAAAACACTACTAGGGCCAAAATCATTTAATGGAACAACATTCATCTTTATCTCAATCTTTATTATAATACTATTTAATAATTTTATAGGACTATTCCCTTATATTTTTACTAGAACAAGACATTTAGCATTAACATTTGCAATTGCTCTGCCTATATGATTAAGATTTATATTATTTGGATGAATTAACCATACTAATCATATATTTAAACACTTTGTACCACAAGGAACGCCACCTGCATTAATATCATTTATAGTATTGACATAATTAGAAATGTCGTTCAACCAGATACACTAGCAGTACGACTAGCAGCAAACATAATTGCAGGACACTTATTATTAACCTTATTAGGAAACACAGGACCGTCTATAGCAATAAACTTAATTTCACTACTAATTATTGGACAAATACTTCTATTAATCCTAGAACCAGCAGTAGCTATAATTCAAGCTTATGTTTTCTCAATTTTAAGAACTTTTATGTTCTAGAGAAGTATATTAAACCTATGTTAACAACTCACTCAATTCACCCATACCACTTAGTAGACTATAGACCTTGACCACTAACAGGAGCAATTGGAGCAATAGTCCTAGTATCAGGATTAGCAAAATGATTCCACCTATTTAACATTAATTTATTTATAATTGGATTTGGAATTACCTTATTAACTATAATTCAATGATGACGAGATGTAGTACGGGAAGGAACCTATCAAGGATTATACAGGATTTGTATCAATTGAATTACGGTGAGGAATAAACCTATTTATTGCATCAGAAGTATTATTCTTTGTACCATTCTTCTAAGCCTTCTTTAGAAGAAGACTAGCACCAACAATTGAGCTAGGAATATTATGACCTCCAATAGGAATTCAACCTTTTAATCCTATACAAATTCCAATACTTAATACAGCTATTCTTTTAGTTTCAGTTTGAACCGTAACATGAGCACATCATAGTTTAATAGAATCTAACCACACTCAAGCATTAAAAGGATTATTTTTTACAGTACTATTAGGATTATATTTCACAATACTTAAAGCATATGAGGATTGAGAAGCACCTTTCACTATTGCAGACGCAGTATATGGATCAACATTTTTTGTTGCAACAGGGTTCCATGGTCTCCACGTAATTATTGGAACAATCTTCTTAACATGATATCTACTTCGACACTCAATAAACCAATTCTCAACAAGACACCAGTTTGGATTTCAAGCAGCAGCATGATATTGACACTTTGTAGACATAGTATGATTATTCTTATATATTTCTATTTATTAATGAGGTAGATAATTGTTTTTCTAGTATAAATAGTACTTTTGACTTCCAATCAGAAAGCTTGCTATAAATCAAGAAAAACAATCTTAATCCTATCTACAAGAGTTTTTATTACATTTATTATTCCAGTAATTGTTATAATCCTTGCAGCAACATTAACAAAAATATTAATCAATGACCAGGGAAAAAAAGCCACCATTCGAGTGTGGATTTGATCCAAAAAGATCAACACGAATACCATTCTCCCTTCGATTCTTCCTAATCACAGTAATTTTTCTAATCTTTGATGTAGAAATTGCATTAATTCTACCAATTGTAATTATTTTCAAAACTTCAGACATTATAATTTGAACAGTATCAACAATATTTTTTATTCCTGTCCTATTAGGCGGACTGTACCATGAATGAAATCAAGGAGCCTTACAATGAGCAGAATAAAGGGTTGTAGTTAACTATAACATTTGGGTTGCATTCAAAAAGTATTGATATAATCAACCAACCTTAAATAGAATAAGAAGTGAAATATTGCAGTCAGTTTCAACCTGAAAGATTGGTAAATAATATACCCTTATTTTTATTAATTAAAGCTAAAAAGAGGCGTATTACTGTTAATAATATAATTGAACTATAAAGTTCCAATTAAGGAAATGTAAAGCCAATATGAAAGCTGCTATCCTGTGGCATAATTCACTAAATATTGATGCGGTCTACATCTACATTTATACTCCGCAAGCCACCCAATAGTGTGTGGCGGAGGGCACTTTACGTGCCACTGTCATTATCTCCCTTTCCAGTTCCAGTCACGCATGGTTCGCAGGAAAAACGACTGCCGGAAAGCCTCCGTCCGCACTCGAATCTCTCTAATTTTATATTCGTGGTCTCCTCGGGAGGTATAAGTAGGGCTAAGAGTATACAACTTTCATTGATAAAGCTGATTTTTTTCCTAAAATAACATTATGTAGCTTAAAAAGTCACCAAGACTTATAGAACTGTCCTTGTATGAGTCACTTGCAAAGTGATATCACAAAACAAAGGTATCTATGATTGGACAGTAAGTTCCTGTACTGTTTGCTGGTGAGAGATGTTCACAAACATAAGAGCCCCATTTCATACTATGTAAACAGCCCTCTACAAATTTGTACAATCCAAGCACTCTTTTTCCACAGACTGAGCATCAAATGGCAATACTCCAGCATCCTTACCTTGTGACATTCACTGAGCAGGAGTACATGTGAGGATTGCTGGCTTTGTACCCCATACTGAGATAGTAGTTCTAGCGTGTATGACTGTCCTCTGGCTGTTTTCACTTATACTGAATTATGAAGTTCTTTGCTATCATGTGGCCTGTCTGTCTGCTGTTAAAATCCTTGTCTTCTGCAATCAATACATGGCAGGTCGCAACAGATGACTCAGGCAGCAATGGTTTTTGCCAAACTGAGGTACACACAGCACATTCCTGACACTGTGCCTCTATTATAAATGAAAAATTGGTAAAGGCATCCGCAAATCAATGAAAACATATTGAACTATGCCTTCAACAAAGAGGAAAACGTTTCCAGCAGCTACTGTGTAGCTAATTTAATTAATGTAATTAATTTCATTGTAAAAATTTTGAATTCCATCTCCCAACATAACTGCATCCAATAGCAGCAATCCCAGTCCACAGCTTATACAGCGACGCGAATGTGCTGCAAACCTTATGTGACCAACAAAGCAAGACACGCAGAGCTCGTCACTGCGGAGAAATTTTGCGGACACATTGTATGTACCAACATAATTCCATTCAGGAATACACAGAAGTTCACAAAGGAATTCGGGAGGTGTCGCTCCCTAATAAGCATTTTAATGTCAAGAGTTTTACATAAATTTTTAAAAAATATTGTTTGTAATTTCTTTCATCTAGTCATTTCATTGTGCATCTGTTTTAAACAACAGGAAGGTGACATGCCAATGAGACTCATACTCATGGCATATAAACAAAGCTGTAGCCAATACATTTATATTTCATTATGTTTATGGCGACTAAAAGCCATCTATAGTGCCAGGAAATATCCAAAGTTACAATTTAGCAAGTGACAAGAAATTTATTCTCATTGCACAACTCATTTAGCCACAGAGAGCCCTTCTTATTTCATCCTCACACAAAAGGTACGGACGCAGCAGACAAGCATCAGAAAATCAGGGTAGAGGCAAAATTTAATTTCACCATCAGATTTACAACTACATGCAAAGGTTCATGTGACATTCATGTGCACTTTGTTTTCTTGCAGCTTCAACTTTATTAATATGTGTGAGCAAGAGACATTACATCAATGTCGACTGAAGAAAGAACACAAATGACACTGTAAGAATGAACAGTACTATATAATATCAGTAAATTAAGCTTTATTAAGGTAACCTCTGTAGACAAACCGAAATATATTATGATTCTTCTCTGACGCACTTCCGTTAAGACACAGCTATGTTTTACCATTTATGTTGCTGGATAACAATTTGCAACACCATTTTAATCAGTAATTAAGTCTGTGAAACTGAAGATTTCATTAAAGTTTTGTTTTGAAGTACTGATTTAATTTTATTCTTTTAATTACTCATTACACAAACAAAAGAATGCACTAAGGCAATCGTACATAAAAAACAATAGCAAAGTAAAGTTCAGACAAAGAAGAGTGAAATGGTCACTACAGTTCTCAAAATACATGCGTTGTGAACAACAGGCTCTAATTTGCTTTCCTTTCATTGTTTGCTTCTACAATGCTGCTACATTTAGGAAAGTACTGGTCACCAATTGGTAAACTGAAGCACAGTCCGAAGCACCTGAACACGATTTATAAGAGCCCCATTTTTGGTCACAACTCAGTCAGTCCACGGCCGGTTTCAGATGAGAAACCTGTGTTAGTTAGAACAACAACAATGCTTTAACTTAACTGTGAAGTACGTGTTACACAATTAGGCCATGTGTTAAAACAATGACAGTGTCTGCACCATACATACTGTTCTATTCTTCATGAACTATGAACTTCGTGGTTAGGTTTTCACTTCTCGTAGATGTTCAATAGTAAACTATTGTAGCAGTATGTCGAGGTTTGCCTGCAAACTATTAATGAGGCTCATCAAAACTTAATAGTGCACTGGCCACATTAAATGTGTATATGGGGGGGCGGGGTTTGTGAAAAGTGAAAGCAAACAACTGTGAAACGTAAACGTGAACCTGTCAGCTACATCATTTAAAGTAGTCAGTGTTTTACTTCCACAACCCATTTTACAGCCAGTGTAGCAATGCAGTACGTTGACACTGAGGACAACAAACTAAGAAATAAAGCAGGTGAACTGTCACATATGGTACCCCGATGTGAGGACTATTGTATGTGGGGACAATAAACTAGAACTAACAAAATTTGATCGTAAACTGTGAACTTGAGTGGTTTACAGTACAGTTTTAACTGGAAGAGATGATACAGCCAATTAGTGCTGGGGTTTCATAACGAAAAATGTGCAGCAGCCAATCAGCGAGCGGGTTCTATGGAAGCAGCCACTGAGTACAGGAGCAGCCAATCAGCACGCAGGAGGAAAAAGCAGACAGGAGATAAACAAGATGCCTTTCAGAGAGAATTACAACTTGCCACAGCCATACAGGTCCAGATGACAACCGCAACAACCACAGCAGAGCAGCAGCAGACGAGTTATTAAAAACAAGGTAATTCATTGCAAAACCTGTTTTGTATTGATGATGATGTCTCATACTCCTTGAAAAAACGTGGATTGATGGATGGATGGATGATGATGATGAAGACGCCAACACTCAGTCATCTCAAGGCACGTGAAAATCCCTGACCTCGTTGGGAATCGAACCCGGCACCCCGTGCTTGGGAAGCGAGAACACTACCACGAGACAAAGAGCTGTGGACTGTTTTGTATTATGTGATAGGTAATGAGTGACCTAAACGAACAAGACAGTGTGATGGAAGACAAGGGACAACAGGAGACTGGTTCTGTAAGCAACAGAGGTTATAAATCGGACATGAATGTAACTTTGAATGACGACGACGAAAGTCCTATTGTAGATGAATTGACTAAACTGTCATATACATTGTGTGGTGATGTGAGCGAAGTGGACAAAAACAGTACTGAAGTGGGTAAGATCGTTAAGGTTAAGGAGGAGGAATCTATTAGTGAAAATCAGCAAGGGCAAAAGTTTATTTGAAACGGAAAAGTGGAAGCGATGTCAAGGCAAATTATGAGTAGTTTGGATGTTTTGAGTAATATAGCTATGAAAGAAGACGTTAATAGGTTGGGAAATAGTATGAAAAAGGACATTAGTAGGTTGGGAAATAGTATAAAGAAAGTAGTACATAAGACTAATGAGAAATTAACTTTGAGTAGTAAACGTGTAGAAGAGAGTGAGAAACTTTGTGATGACAACAGTAGGAAGGTGAAGTCTTCCGAAAACAGTGTAAAGTTGAAAAAGCAGCCAGGAAATTTTGTGCTGAAGATATGGTTAACTTGAGAACCAAATCGATCAGATTAAAAAGATTCAGAAACTGAGGTAAAAACCAAGTGTGCAATAGTGGTAGAGGAAAAACTGGAAAAAATAAATGGAACTGTAGATTCAAAATTGACTGAAATGGAGAAAAAGATGGAAGAGGTACAAACCTAAAGCATAGAGAAAGTGACAATGGGTCTGATTCTGACAGTAGGTGTAATGATGATAACGGTGACGAATCCAGTAGCCATGAGAACGAGGTATTTGAATTTATGATTGATAACGATGGCCACGTGGTAAGTAAAGAAAGAATAAAGGAGGATAATATTAGGCCTAATGAAGCGTTAGAGTTTGAGAGGGGTAATAAGGAAGAGGAACATCCTATGTGTCTGATAATCATACTGATAAGCAGGATGATAGTTTTTCCAGGGAAAGGATTAATGAGGATTTGTTGTATGAAGAAGATCATATGGTAAGTAAAAAGGAAGTGTGGCACCCTGTAATAACAGCAAGGGTACAAGGGATACATGTTAAGTTGTTTACTGGCCAGTGATAGTGACTTGAATGGCATTTCACAGGCATTTTTTTGAATCTATTAAGAACACAGAGGGTATAGTAGTGATGCATGTTTCTGGAATACAAATTATTGGTGCTACTGGTGAGCTATCAAGGAGTGTGAACAAGAGGTACTATTAACTGTGGAAAGGGCAGGACAGTTGTGGGAGTGCGATTCAAAATCTTGGCTTGATGTTATATTTGGGACTAATTTCTTGTGCAAATTGGAAGTGGGGGGTTCAACATTTTGGGTTGGATTCATTATGTGGCGATAATGCTTTCCCCAGCTGTGTCTCATTTTTCATGTTTCCTGAGGCAATCAAACTCTTCTCCTATCGCATATGTAGTTTGTAAGAGAATCAGAGACATTCTATCTTCGACTTCCATCTAATTTTGTGCAGTAGGACACATCAGTGTAGGGATATTTTAGAAAAGTGTTCTTCAGTGTTTGTGTGTGTGTGTGTGTGTGTGTGTGTGTGTAATCATAAGTGGATGGAAGAAAATAAAGTGGTACCATGTCTAAAGGATTTATGTGAAACAAAGAGGTAAGGTAAACAAAAATACAAAGTGTCAGCGTATGTGAAGGAAAAGGTGCAGGTTATCTGAAAGCTCAATTAACATCTGAAGTAATCAGCTCATTTGTGAAATTAGTGATTTGGTGCAGCAACAGAGGCAATATGCTATTGCATTATCTTGGATAAGAGATCTTAATATTAATTGGGGTATAACAGAAGTGTGTGTGTGTGTTCAGTGCAATCAGTATATGTGAGATAACTACGTGTCATGGTACAGCCTTTTCTAACATTACGGAATTCGAACTTTTAGACACAGTTGCCTGGAATAATGTGTGTGGAAAAAGTAAGCAGGATTTGTATGTATATCGCCCTTCAGGCTAGAATCTCGAGTAATTTGATGGAATACAGTGAAGTAATAGTTTGTGTAAGTGATAATTTTGTCTGATCACTAATAAGAGTTAAGTTTGCCTTAGAATAAGGATCTGTTACTGTGAAGTGTTTTTCTGTAGAATCAATTGAGCATTAAGATATGCAGAGCAGGTGTTTGTTTATTAGATAATGAAGTAATAATGAAATAATAAAATATTGAATAATGTTAAGGTCTTAGTGGTTAGGGAGTCTCTGTCTGCAGTAGGGATAATTTTTGAGAATGCACTCCACTAGCAAACGAGGTAAGAAAGGGAAGTAAAATAATGGAGCTGACAGACATTATTACAAACTAATGTGGTGTAACTGTATTGATGATCTAATTGTGAACTAGGCAACATTGGGTACTGTTTATATAGTGCAATTCATGACACTGCAGCTGGGAATGAGAGATTAACAGAGAGCAATATTTACAAGTCATATAATGCTGAATTACTGGATCTATAGGTTATCGGAAAACTTCTATTTGCAATCTGCAGAATTATGAGCATAAAGTGGTAATACTGGAACGAAGAACAATAAGTTTGCTGATTAACTCATAACTGTGATACTAGACTGATGTGGATATTCTGACACACAGGTCAACTATTTGGTAACATTTTGTGATTATGTATTTCATTTTCTGGTTGAATGAGGGGAGAGAAGTGGGGCAATGATTTGGTACAACTTCCATCCCCTTAATTTTGATTTGAATAGTAATTAAGTTATGGAATGGTGACTACCCTTTTTCATAAAGTAATGATTAGTAAATCTACACTACTGCACATCTTGAGTTTTTGCTATTTTGCAAATGGAAGAGAGACCAAATCTTTCAAGTTTCACCAATTTCAGAAAGAGTTATCACCTAGAGTAATGTTTCGGTAGTGTAACGTGCACTTTATTTAAAAAATTTCCAAGTCACCACCTTTCATACTATAGTCAATTTTAGTGTTAATTATTGTAACGTTGTAAGAACTAAGTAATGTATCTATTTATGATGTAATGACTATCATTTGCCATTAGTTTTAAACATGTCATTTCCTTAGACTTAATTAGAAGTGAAAGTAAGTGTACTAAAGTACAGTGTTTTGTTTGATTTTTTTTATTTTCTGTGAAGGAGGAGAGCCACCTCCAAGGGAGCTAATAGCAGTGCATTTCCTTACTAACTGCCACTTGGACCTGTTGATGTGGACAACTTTGTGAGAAAGTGTGTAAAAGCTCATTAAAAGTGTGAAAGTGCTTGTGAAAAATATAAACATTGTGCAAGTGAAATTTTCTATCTAATGCGCAGTGTAATTTAGTTTTTTGCAATCCACGAGGATTTATTTTGTTTAGCCAAGACAGGACTTGTACAAAGTGGTATGCGTTTTAAAATGTAATCTTTGTTTACCCAAAAAGGACATCACTTACGATGAAGATGCATAATTTCTGTTAGAAGTTTAACTTGTGGATATTTTGTGCAGTTGTACAATACAATGGACATAAATATGTTGTACGAGGATTTTCATATGGCCAGTTCATATAAGTAAAAATTTGAAAAAACATATGTACTGTAGTTTTGACAAGATTTGGTATGTAATAATTTTTGTGTGTGTAGATTGTTAAACCCAATTTCTGGGGTCACTTGTAGTCATTGAATTGCCCAGTTAGCTGTTTGCAACATCTATCTGGTCAATCCAATGAGAGGGTGATGTGACAAAGCTGGGATATTTTTACTTCCCCTTGTTTTGCTATCTGCCTCCTAGAATTCGTTTTTTCACTTTTTAACTAATTAGCATTAAGTGTAATCTGTATTTTCACAAAAGAGAAAGGCTGGCTCTGTTTTAAGGAATATAACGCCGGATCTAATTTTGTGCTTCGTCTTATGTATGTAATTGATTTTCTAATTTATTTTGACTATGTCTAGTTAGTATCTTTTGTTATTGGGCGAAATCAGTAATTGTTTCATAACTTAAATTGTATTGTAGACACATAAACAAATATAAATACTATAATAATTGTAAACATTTAGAGAAACAACTAACTGTGTTCTCAAAGCATCTATTTGGCTCTATTCAAAAACATGTTAGCAAAGTCAGCCCTTAATTAATTCCAAAGTAATTAATAGTTTTGTCCAGAGTATTGTTTGCATAACAATATTTGTTAATTTCATGATTTAAACAAATAATTCGGCCAATTCTTGTACTAGAAGAAACTGTTAAAAAACTGAATTTTTCGATGTATTCAGTTAATTTAATGAGTTAACTTTCAATTGTTAGATGACTGGGTTAAAAGAGGAGGGAAGGGACCAAACTACGAGGTCATCAGTCCCTTGTTCCGAATAAAACAATACCACAAGTGTGAGAATAAAACAAACTAGACTGACAACACAAAATGGAATGAAAGGAAAAATCACAAGAACAACGAAGGGCAACAAATGTGTAAATGGACAAAAGAGGACAAGAAAACGGCATGAAGAGAGTAAAACAACAAAGCACATGACCATGGTTGGCTGGCCATGAGAATAGAAGGGAGAAGCCAGTCACTATACAACACATTAAAACATCCACCCTAAAAGCACTAGGGTGTGGGACACAGAGGGACTAAGGACATGCGTTAAAACTTAGATCAAATGATAAAAACCACCCTCGTGAAAAAAACATAAAACTAAATCAGCCAATGAGGCGTTGTCAGATAAAATTAGTGGCAATGAGCCCGGTAACCCAAGATTCCATCGCTGGGCAGTCAAAGTGGGACAGTGCACCAGAGTAAAGGCCACTGTCAACGGGGCGCCACACTGACACTGAGGCGGGTCTTCACGGCACAGGAGGTAACCGTGGGATGGCCAAGTGTGACCAATGAGGGGCCGGCAGATGACAACTGATTCCCTGCGAAAGGCCCGCATCGAAGACTTCCACACATTCATAGTCTCCTTAATGACACGCAGTTTGTTGTGCATACTATTATGCCATTCTGCCTCCCAAAGCTGAAAAACCCTACGGCGGAAGTCAGAACACAGTTCAGGTTCAGAGATGCCCATCTCCAGAAGCAGTTTCTACATAGCCTGTTCGGCCAGCCTGTCGGCAAGTGCGTTGCTTGGGATTCCGACGTGATATGGGGTCCAAACAAACACTACAGAACGACTGGACCGTTCCACGACACAGATGGACTAATGGATGGTCGCTACCAAAGGATGACGAGGGTAGCACTGGTTGATAGCTTGTAGGCTGCTCAAGGAGTCAGTAAACAGGAGAAATGACTCGCCTGGGCACGAGTGGATGTGCTCAAGAGCACAAAATATGGCCGCCAGCTCTGCAGTGAAAACACTGCAACCATCGGGCAAGGAGTGCCGTTCTATATGTCCTCAATTAACACACGCAAAGCCAACGTCACCATCGGCCATCAGTGTAAATCACTTCATGGGCCCAGTACATGTCGAGAATCGAGAGGAAGTGACAGCGGAGAGTCGCAGGGTTAACTGAGTCCTTAGGGCCATGTGAAAGGTCCAGGCGAAGCCATGGCCTAGGTGTACACCATGCAGATGTATCTGAATGGACCTAAAGTATAGGTGGTAAAGGGAAGGACTCCATTTCAGACAGAAGGAATCGCACGCGAACCGCAATTGTTAGCCCTGACCTGGGCCGCCGATGCGGAGGACGGGCTGCCGCGGGTGGGAAGAGTAGACGGTTTGGATGCGCAGGAGAACTACGAATGTGTGCAACGTAATTGGCGAGCAGTTGTGCACGACTAACGTTCAATGGAGGGACTCCGGCCTCCACCAGGACACTGGTCACTGGACTCTTTCTAAAGGAGCCTGTCGTTAGGTGAAAGCCACACAGGGTGTATACTTGGACAAAAAAAATTAAATAAATAAAATAAATTAATAATAATAATAATAATAATAATAATAATAATCCCAGATTTCCCGGTTAAAAATACACTTTCTCCCAGGTGAAAATACACTTTTCCTGTGTTAAGTGACAGTATACTTTTCCTCGGCACTGTAAAATTTATCAATCCTTTGAATGTTTATGATTTTAAACACCGATGCAGAATTTACCGGCACTTTAGAAAATGAAACTTAGGGGAAAAAAACATATTTTGCAAAGATCTTTGATGCGCAGCAACATGTACACTGTATATTTTCTTGTTATGAAGGAATACATTCGAATCCCTCCAAACACTGCATGCTACTTTCCGAACATTGTAATCGGGAGTGTGATGTGCTTTTGTATGCCAGTCATAGCTCATGTCACGTGATCTCGCCAGCTGATGACAGCATAGGACACGTGATGAAGTCAACCAATTGCAAGATCACTCAAGTAGCGCGAACACACAAATAAGAAAAGTTAATGGTTTAAATTAATATACATACTGCTCCTACAAGAAAAGCAAAGTTTCCACATATAATATTGGTCTCTAAGATTAATAAACTGCAAGAGAAATTAAGCTTCCACATATAATGTTGATCTTTTTTGCGCATGTTACATTTTAAGATACATCACACAAATGTGCCAGTAAAATTCTTAATAATGATGCAAATGTTAGATCTTCTGGGCTTGAAATTCTTCTAAATGGTCTTCCTCAAAGAGTTGATTTTTAAATCAGAGTTAAACGCTTTGTGATTTAAGGAATTCATCACACATTCTCACACATAGTTCATCCTGCATAAAATTATATTTACTTTGAAAGTAACGCTTTTCAAACCACCATTCGCAATATTTTCCCGCAACCTGTCAGAAACAGGATTGTTTAAGCAGTTGCCAGAGAGCGCCAGATAACAGGCGTCACCGTGCTTGCGCAGGTACGATGACACAGGAAGCCCGTATGTTCGTACGTGTAAAACATTATATGTCATAAAAGGAACAATGACATCAGAAGCTACTTCAAGAACATCCGAACTTCAAGAACCATACTAAAATGCATAACTCTGCTTAAAGCGCACACTGATATGTCCAGATTCAGATGTAAATTTTCTTCGAGTATCAGTACTGTATTATCTCATGTTTGGTTCTTTATTATGGCATAATGCCATACGTGCTAGAAGATGGAAAACATGCACTTGAAATGCAGCGAACAGTTGAAACTAGCCAATAGAACGAAATTAAACACTTCATTTCAAGTAAATTGACTGCTTCAGTGGAAAAGATTGACAAAAGTCAAATCTCTTTAGCAAACCGACAAAAATAACTTCATTGTTCCGCAAGGTGATTATTGCTAGACTGTCAGAAAGGTGGAAATAAAATCTGAAACTAATAACATATTTTAGCCTTCCGTACTTATGCGAATGTACTTGAATTCATTTGATAGCTCGCAGCCACAGAAATCTGTTTGTTTTCATTTAATGTGAGAGTAATAAATGAAGAAGAAACAGCAAAATCACTAAACATAAACACAGGTAACATGGAGACTACCCAGCTCCTCACTACAACTCACGACTGGTCTGTTCATCAGTCCCAGATCTACGATATTTCCGAACCAGGGCTATACTAGATAGTGGCACCCAGCCACACATCTGTAGCCAGAAGCGGGAGAAGGTACTACTAATATGCAAGGAGCCGCCTGCAACTGCTCAAACGAATCTAATGTAAACAGTTGTGATGTCACGCTCATTGGAAGCAATTTGTTGTTATGAAGCATTGCATAGTCTTCCTAAAGCCTTTGACACACTTTGTTGTTGGCGGACTCTTGTATGAGCACTGTGTTTTGTTGTTGCGTATGGCATATTTCCTTTGCAACATAAGTTTTATATACTTTTTTCTCCTCGTTCATGTTTTGTTGCTGCAGTATTATTCTGCAGTAGCGGGATACACTAATATTTTTTGCTACAGTATTGGTTCTTAAAAGTAAAAAAAAAAAAATCACAAAAATTTAACTGAAAACTAAAACAATGAAAAATTCCTGGAATTCTAAAAAATTTCGGGGTTTTCGCAGTTTTCTCCCAGATGAAAAAAAAAAAATTACCGGGTGTTTCCCAGATCTCCCAGTTGTCTTGGGTCATACACACCCTGCCACAGTTATGCACTGGGTATGAGTAAACGCAGTGCCGAGGGCGCCACCGAACCATAAACCACACTCTCATAGTCAAGGCGGGATTGAACAAAGGCTCTGTAGAGCAGCAGCATAGAGCAATCTGCATCCCAGTTGGTGTTGCTCAGGCAGCAAAGGGCATTGAGGTGCTGCCAACATTTCCACTCAAGCTGACGAAGGTGAGGAAACCAAGTCAATCGGACATCGAAACCAGTCCTAGGAATCTATATGCCTCCACTACAGTGAGTAGATTGTCAGTAATATAAATTTCCGGTTCCAGGTGAATGGTACGATGCCAACAGAAGTGCACAACACACGACTTTGTGGCTGAAAACTGGAAGCCGTGGGCTAGAGCCCACGACTCTGCCTTGTGGATGGCTCCCTGTAGGCGCCACTCAGCAACATCAGTACTGGAGGAGCAGTAAGAAATACAGAAGTCATCTGCACATACAGAAGGCGACAGACGGCCCTACAGCTGCCACTAGACCGTTAAGGGCCACTAAAAATACACACACTCAATACGGGGCCCTGTGGGACTCCATTCTCCTAGATATGGGGGGAACTAAGGGAGGAACCAACTTGGACACGTAAAGTACAAAGCAACAGGAAATTTTGGATAAAAATCGGGAGCAGGCCTCAGAGACCTCACTCGTATAATGTGCCAAGGATATGTCGTCACCAGGTCGTGTCATACACTTTTCGTAATCAAAAGAGACAGCAACCACGTGTTGGCGTCTGGAAAAGGCTGTGCAGATGGCAGACTCGAGGGACACAGGATTATCAGTGGTAGAGCAACCCTGGTGGAAGCCACCCTGACATGGAGCCAGTAGGCCACGTGACTCCAGGACCCAACCCAACCGCTGACACACCATACGTTCCAGCAGCTTACAAAGAAAGTTGGTGAAGCTGATGGGCAGACAGCTACCCACATCAAGCGCGTTTTTACCGGGTTTGAGCACAGGAATGATGGTGCTCTCCAGCCATCGCACCAGATACAGTTTAAGATGATGAGATGTCGCTTGTAGTCAGATGAGATATGTTTAATCATCTGACTGTGGATCTCATCTAGCCCAGGAGCTCTGTCAGAGCAATGTGCCAGGGCACTGAGGAGCTCCCACTCTGTAAATGAGGCATTCTAGGATTCACTGTGGAGTGTAGTAAATGAGAGGACTTTCCCTTCCAGCCGCCATTTGAGAGTGCAAAAGGCTGGGGGGTAATTCTCCGATGTAGAGGCTCAAGCATAGTGCTCGGCAATCGCGTTTTCGTCGGTAGATAACACGCCATTTATGTTAACACCAGAAAAACACATTTAATCTATGCCCAGACTTGGGAAGGTGATGTACCCAATGGTCGAGATTTATCTCAAACAACATACCTGCTTCCGTCATTTGATAAGTTGGCAAACGCAGTCGTTTAAAGGCTATGAGGTGCTCCAGGGAAGGGTGCTGCTTATTCCGCTGTTGAGCTCGCTGACGCTCCGTAATTGCTTCAGTGAGTTCCGGCGACCACCAAGGGACTGCCTTTCGCCATGTACACCCTAAAGAGGGATCGCATTTTCTGCTGCAGATATGGTAGTTATAGTCACCTGCTCAACCATCACACTGATGTTATCATGTCGGGGAGATTCAACGGTGGCAGCAGAGGTGGAAGTTTCCCAGTCCGCCTTGTTTAAAGCCCATCTGGGCAGGTCTATGTGCGCCTGACGCCAGGGCAGTGGCAAGAAGACAGGAAGTGGTCACCACCACACGGGTCGTCGTGTGCTCTCCACTGGACAGATGAGCGAAGGCCAGGACTGCAAACCGAGAAATCATGGCCCAATATGTGCCACACTGAAATGTGTAGCAGCCCCAGTATTTAAGAGGCAGAGGCTGAGTTGTGACAGTAAATTTCGACATCTTTGCCTCAGCCAGTAAGCACGGAGCCACCCCACAAGGGGTTATGAGCATTAAAATCTCCCAAAAGTAGGAAAGGTTCAGGGACTTGATCAATCAGTGCAGCCAATACGTTCAGGGTTGCTGCACCATCTGGAGGAAGATATATGTTGTAGACAGTTATTTCCTGCATCATCCATATCCTGACAGCCACAGCTTCAAGAGGGATTTGAAGGGGCACAGGATCACTGCATACCGAGTTCATGACAGACGCAAACTCCACCTGACACTCAATTATAGTCGCTACGGTTCCTGTAATATCCCGTATAGCCGCGGAGGACAGGGTCCCGCATTGTCAGGAACCAGGTTTCCTGGAGGGCAATGCAGGAAGCAGGTGTAAAGCTTAACAGCTGACGCAGCTCAGCCTAGCGGTGGGGGGAGGGGGGCGGGAGGGGGGTGAAACACCATAATTCCAATGCAGGATGACATGATCGTGAGGCTGGGAAGGCATGGAACACACAATGAAGCAGTTTATAACTCAGGGTCACCTGCTGCCATCGGTTTATTTCCTGAGCAGTCTTTATCCATGGTGTCTGAGGGTCCCGTGAGATTTATGTCCTCAGCAGATGCCAGAATCTCCACCTTATCCTCAGAAGCAAAGCTTGTAGGTAGTAGTGGTGTGGGTGCCACTGCAAGTCCCTTGGTCTTGGGGGTCTTCTTTTTGGATTTCTCTCGCTGCTCCTTGGGTTTTTCTGGCTGGGAGGGCTCGATTGATTCAGTCTCCGGGACTGAGGATGATCGTGAAGCCCTGCGAACAGCCACCTTTGTGCACTTCAGCCACTGGCGAGAGTCATCTTTCCCACAAGCAGAAACCTGGGAAGGGAGTGACGCAAGGGACCCCTTCCTAGTGAGAGGTGCCGAAGAAGACTTACGTTTCTCCGGCTGAAAAGTGGGGACTGGTGTCCCCAATGGTTGGGGGAGGGGGGGACGCAGAGCTCCCAAAGTAGGTGCTCTACGCAGTTGACACACACAGGAGGTGGAGCACATGGAGTATTGGGATGTGATGGGCGTCTGCAATCTCAACATGTGACACTGGAAGTACAGCGGGAAAACACATGACCAAACTTCCAGCACTTAAAGCACTGCATAGGCAAAGGGATATATGGCTTTACATCACAGCGGAAGACCATCACCTTGACCTTTGCGTGCAATGTGACACCCTTGAAGGTCAAGAAGAAGGCATCAGTGGCCACCTGATTATCCCTTGGACCCCCATGGACGTGACAGACAAAATGAACACCTCAGCGCTCCAAGTTGGCGCGCAGCTCATTGTCAGAATGCAAAAGAAGGTCCATGTGCAATGTAATACCTTGGACCATATTTAAGCTCTTATGGGATGTGATGGTAACGAAAACATCATCCAGCTTGTCACAAGCAAGTAATGACCGCGACTGGGCAGAGGATGCCGTTTTTATCAAGACTGACCCTGACTGCATTTTGGACAAGTCCTCCACCTCCCCAAACTTGACCTCTAAATTGTCTACAAAAAACTGTGGCTTCATTGGAACAAAGGGGGCCCCATCAGTTCTTGAACATACAAGGTATTAGGGTGAATTAGGTTCGCTGCCATCTTTAGCCTGGCGTTCCTCCCATGGGGTAGCCAGGGAGGGGAACGATTCCTTGCATTGTAGGAGACTTAGAACGCTTAGAGACTGCTGGTGTTTAATCACCAGCAAGTGATGACGTGGTACGCTTCATTGCGCGTCATCTGCACTGATGCCACCCACTCAGACCAGAGGCCCTCCCCATGGGCACCATACAGCCACAGCAAAAGCCACTTGGCAGGATGGCCATTGAGGAGAGTGCCGATGCCCCAGAGTGACAGGCATCTACTCCTTGGCATACGTGGGGATTTAACAGCGCAGGCATCAGCAGAGCGGTCCCTATGTTGTCAGGGGGCTCCAACCAACACAGTACATGGCGGCCCCACCACAATGGACTGGCTACCATGCTGGATATGAGGTACTAAGAAGTCCATGGTCATTGTCGGCACAGAAAGCGACACTGCATAGTGCATCATGGTGGAAAATGCACCCAGGAAGGTGTCCTTGGCCAAGAGATGGAGAATGAGCGGGACTGCAATGCGACGACAAGAAATCTGGCTACAGATCTCAAAGCCGATGCACCATGTAAGGCGCCCTTCCCCAATTGACTTGCTCTTCAGAAAAATTATGAAGAATGGAGGTCAAACCCTACAGGGGACCATCACATAAAGGCCGAAATGTAAGAGAACCCTTTTAGTCACCTCTTACAGGAATACTTCGGGCCTATTCTTTATTCTTACCCCCCAGACCCACAGGAGGGGGGGTTGTTAATTTTAATTTCTGTAAATTAAACATCGAACAATGTGTAGTTTCAGGGCCTATTATTGTGAAGATATACAAGGGCCCAATTTTTGGTCATGAGTCAGTCAGCCCACAGCCGAGTTTCCGACAAGAAACCTGTATTTCGTTAGAACAACAATGCTTCAACTTAACTGTGAAGTAAGTGTTACATAATCCATATGTTAACACAATGACAGTGTCCACTCCATACGTACCGTTCTATTCTTCAAGAACTATGACCTTTGTGGTTAGGTTTTTACTTGTCGTAAATGTTCAATAGTGAACTATTGTAGTAGTATGTGGAGGTTTGCCTGCAAACTATTAATGAGGCTTATCGAAAGTTAAACAATAGTGCACTGCCCATATTAAATGTGTTTATGTGAGGGTTGTGAAAAGTGAAAGTACACAACTGTGAAACGCAAATGTGTACATGTCAGCTACATCATTCAAAGTAGTCAGTGTTTTACTTCCACAACCCATTTTTCAGTCAGTGTAGCAATGCAGTACGCCGACACCGAGGACAACAAACGAAGAAATAAAGCAGGCAAACTGTCACAAGCTGAATGTCCTGTGAATACCAATGTCATTGGACACAGAGAAAATTTCAGTTTGGGGAAAAGATGGGTGAACACTGGCTGTAGTCTCCTTTGGGGAACTGTTAAGGTATTAACCTCAAGTGATTTACAGAACTCACGGAAAATTTGTAACTGGATGATCAGATTTGGACTTCCATACAGTTCTACCCAAATATGGCTCAAATGCTCCAAACACAGTAGTAACTTGATCCATCTGGAAAAGTACGTCAAGGGGCTTCTGATAACAGCCAATTTCGTCTACACAAAATTATTGCAGAAATGGGCCCCACAATGTTGGGAAAATTTAACGTAAATTTCAGCAATACAATTTATCCCTAGTCCATGTTTCACAGGGTAGTAGATTTTGGATGCCTACTGTGTGACTAATATATCACAGAAAATACTTGGATTTACACACAATTTATTTTCAACATCTATGCTTACGATGAAGGTGAAACTTACAGTACTATCAATATGTTTATAATACGTAGTAGTAGTAGTAGTAGTAGTAGTAAGAAAGTCATCATTTAGGAACAATAGCCACAGACTTATTTTAAAGGGAAAATATATTTCTTTGTAATATGTACCATAGGTTTTGGATCTTCCCCCTCAATCATTCTCCTCAAATTCTCAATTATTTCTCTGGGATTGTAATTTGGTATCTTTGTCATCCAACCAGTTCCAATCCCATCTGCACCATTAACTAGTACCATTGGTATGATTGGTATGTACCAAACTGGTTCAATTCTTTGGTTATCATCTGTATTGTGCTTCAGGAGTGCGTCATCATGCTTATGGAAAATATATCGTGTCAATGGACTGAAACAAAACATGAAAGAAGCTAGGTCAATCAAGTTTTAGAAGTAAAACATTACATAAGAACTTAAAAATGAAATAATTATTTGTACAGAGTAGCTGCATCTTTCTCCAAAAACACACACACACACACACACACACACACACACACACACACACACCAACACCACCACGCATTAATGTTGTGCCATGTAATCACCACAATGAGATTGCATTTTGGCAGATGAACTACGATGGAGGTTGTGTGGGGTAGGGCCAGGGAATAGAGGGAGGGAGATATATGAAGCAGGAGGAAGGGTTGTGGGCAGATAGCTAGTGGTTCAAAGGGAGGAAGTAGGTGTGTAGGACAGGCATGTGAGGGGAGAGGCGTGACAGGTGCATAGGCAAAGCAAGCAACATCAGGGGAACTGGAGCAAATGAAGTGCAGCACACAATGAAGATGACTTGGAAATGAGAGGTGGTGTAGGACAGAGATAGGACACACTTATATACACTCCTGGAAATTGAAATAAGAACACCATGAATTCATTGTCCCAGGAAGGGGAAACTTTATTGACACATTCCTGGGGTCAGATACATTACATGATCACACTGACAGAACCACAGGCACATAGACACAGGCAACAGAGCATGCACAATGTCGGCACTAGTACAGTGTATATCCACCTTTCGCAGCAATGCAGGCTGCTATTCTCCCATGGAGACGATCGTAGAGATGCTGGATGTAGTCCTGTGGAACGGCTTGCCATGCCATTTCCACCTGGCGCCTCAGTTGGACCAGCGTTCGTGCTGGACGTGCAGACCGCGTGAGACGACACTTCATCCAGTCCCAAACATGCTCAATGGGGGACAGATCCGGAGATCTTGCTGGCCAGGGTAGTTGACTTACACCTTCTAGAGCACGTTGGGTGGCACGGGATACATGCGGACGTGCATTGTCCTGTTGGAACAGCAAGTTCCCTTGCCGGTCTAGGAATGGTAGAACGATGGGTTCGATGACGGTTTGGATGTACCGTGCACTATTCAGTGTCTCCTCGACGATCACCAGTGGTGTACGGCCAGTGTAGGAGATCGCTCCCCACACCATGATGCCGGGTGTTGGCCCTGTGTGCTTCGGTCGTATGCAGTCCTGATTGTGGCGCTCACCTGCACGGCGCCAAACACGCATACGACCATCATTGGCACCAAGGCAGAAGTGACTCTCATCGCTGAAGACGACACATCTCCATTCGTCCCTCCATTCACGCCTGTCGCGACACCACTGGAGGCGGGCTGCACGATGTTGGGGCGTGAGCGGAAGACGGCCTAACGGTGTGCGGGACCGTAGCCCAGCTTCATGGAGACGGTTGCGAATGGTCCTCGCCGATACCCCAGGAGCAACAGTGTCCCTAATTTGCTGGGAAGTGGCGGTGCGGTCCCCTACGGCACTGCGTAGGATCCTACGGTCTTGGCGTGCATCCGTGCGTCGCTGCGGTCCGGTCCCAGGTCGACGGGCACGTGCACCTTCCGCCGACCACTGGCGACAACATCGATGTACTGTGGAGACCTCACGCCCCAGGTGTTGAGCAATTCGGCGGTACGTCCACCCGGCCTCCCGCATGCCCACTATACGCCCTCGCTCAAAGTCCGTCAACTGCACATACGGTTCACGTCCACGCTGTCGCGGCATGCTACCAGTGTTAAAGACTGCGATGGAGCTCCGTATGCCACGGCAAACTGGCTGACACTGACGGCGGCGGTGCACAAATGCTGCGCAGCTAGCGCCATACGACGGCCAACACCGCGGTTCCTGGTGTGTCCGCTGTGCCGTGCGTGTGATCATTGCTTGTACAGCCCTCTCGCAGTGTCCGGAGCAAGTATGGTGGGTCTGACACACCGGTGTCAATGTGTTCTTTTTTCCATTTCCAGGAGTGTAGATGGTGTGGGGACCATGGGTTAGCAGAGATTGATGCCAGAAGGGTCACAAGACAGAATGATGTGGTGCACAGATAATTCCCATGTGTAGATCAGAAAAGCTGGTGCTAGAGGGAAGGATCCACATGGCACATAATGGGAAGCAGTCACTATATTTTAACATGCTGTGCAGAGCAGCATTTTGTGCCAGTGGGTGGTCAACTCTGCTCTTAAGTTATTCGTACTGATGGACAACTGGTTAGTGGTTATGTTCACATGAAATGCTCTGCAGAAACTGCAGCAGAGCTGGCATAAGGCATCACTTCCATCACAGGTTGCCATGCCTCTCACAGCATAGGGTAAGCTGTGACAACTAGAGTGGGATGTGCTGAAGGATGAATTGGACTGATCTTGCATCTGGGTGTTCCACAAGGATATTCCACTGTGGCAAGGGGTAGGGAGTGGCATAGGGGTGTAACAGGATGATGTGTAGGTTGTGTGGGCAATAGAATACCATTTCAGGAGAGCTGGAAAGGATCTTGGGTAGGATTTCCCTTATTTCAGAGCATGATGGTAGATAACCAAAAGCTTTGGAGAGGATTATGACTCAGATGCTCCAGTCTCTGGGAAACCTATTTGCTGCATGGGAAACCTATTTGCTGACTAACTGGGGTAGAAGGCCAAGTGCCTGCCTGTGCAGGCTTTTACGAAACATAACGGGCAAGGGAATTCTCATCATTGCAGACACACTGTCCACAGGTGTCAAGATTGTACATTGTGGATGGCATAAGAGTGTGTCTCTCTTGTGTGTGGCTGTCTTTGACAATGCTTCTGCTATTCAGAAATTGGCTTGAATGTCGGTCATCAAATTACTGAACTTTCATGTGAATTTCTGCACTTTATGGTTTTGTGGAAGGTTGATACAGATTACCAAATCTCAGGACTTGTGATGACTTTTTTCCCTGAAAAGAACTATCCACTTTTTGCACTGCAATCAAAATGCGGTACACGTTCTTTTCAGGAGTTGAGGTGTGCACAATGAACTGTGCATACAGTTTCTCTTCAAAACATTCCAGAAAATGTCTTGAATGGTTGCAATTTGTGAAACAGTGGATTAAATATAGCTGCATATTCACTACTTAATATTGCCATGTCAAATGCACAAACATTGTTTACAGTTGAAGGGGAGGGGAGGGGGGGGGGGGAGAGAGGGAGAGAGAGAGAGAGAGAGAGAGAGAGAGAGAGAGAGAGAGAGAGAGAGCGCTTGCGCACACCAATCATCCAAAGCAAATGTTCAAAATTTGCTGAATGCAAGATTTTAATAAAGTTCTAAAAGCTCTCCTCCCCCCCCCCCCCCCACACACACACACAAGAGGCCCCACTCTTCCAACAAGCTCCTATTCGTTACTGTACATCAACAAATTTTTATTAATAATGAGAAAATAAGCTGATAATGCAGCAGTGATATTTAGTTGGGAACATGCAAACATTTTCAGGGGAGACACCCTGTATTTCCAACTCACCTCAACATTGTGAAGATGTATCTTGGACTAGCTGAATCCTTTCCACCATTAAGCCGAGTGCCAAACTGTCCAATTGGTTGCAGAACATTGATGTTATTGCTGCCCACGAAATTCTGTGCCAAGTTTACAATTGTTGACATAAGTGACTGTTCACCATGGTGATACGCAGAATGTTCAGCCACTGAACCTGCCAATTGAGCAACTTTAACTTCTCTCTTGTCATTTCGTTTCAAGCATGTGAACAGCACCTGCAAGATTGATTTGCTACATTATTACAAATTAACATTATAATTGCAATGTAATGTTGCCATATGTAACACAAACAGGGCACCGGAGTGATAGGAGCAACTTACGAACACAATAATCTGAAGGAAGTTTCTCCGTGTTTCCTCATTTAACGAGAGAGAGAGAGAGAGAGAGAGAGAGAGAGAGAGAGAGAGAGAGAGGAACTGCATGGGATAGGATCTCCCCAGGTCATTGCGACCACCTCCCCCCTGCACCCAACACCACCACCCCTTCCTACACGCAATGCTCACAATGAAATGGCAACAGAGTTAATTTCTTTATTGTGAGAAACTATTGAATTAGAATTAGGCTGCAGGGGTAAATAATGTTTACATATTCCGTGTAAAATGAAACTTCTGATGCTATGACCAAACATGACACACTCCTTATATCTGTGCCCATCTAGCTTGTTTATTTTTTTGTTTGTTTCGGCCTTCTCACGGTCATCGTCCGTTTTGGTGCAATTATGTCACTGGGTATCTGGACAGGTGGCTTTGACCTCTTTACACTTTAACATAAACTTACTAACTAGCACTTTCTGTCAAAGCCGTAAATAAAATATTATTAATAAATTCATTGAACACTTCATGCATTACTTTCCTTAAGACAATTTTGGCTTTGTTGAGTTTTTGTTGGTCTACAAGGATTTGGCTACGTTTGTGTCTATAGTGAAGCTCTCTTTGCTTTAAGAGCACTTTCCTAACACAGCTATAGAAACCATGGCAGGTCTTCCTTATCCGTTACAACTTTGTTTGCCACATGTGTTTAAGATGGGTTGTATAAAAATTCTTTAACTTCTGTAAGTTTATGCACAACATTTTCAGTCTGAGAGATGAATCTTTGGTGTAGTCTGTTCAGGTAATCTGGAACGTTTCCTTGCTGCACTAATTAATCAGAAATACACTCCTGGAAATGGAAAAAAGAACACATTGACACCGGTGTGTCAGACCCACCATACTTGCTCCGGACACTGCGAGGGGGCTGTACAAGCAATGATCACACTCACGGCACAGCGGACACACCAGGAAACGCGGTGTTGGCCGTCGAATGGCGTTAGCTGCGCAGCATTTGTGCACCGCCGCCGTCAGTGTCAGCCAGTTTGCCGTGGCATACGGAGCTCCATCGCAGTCTTTAACACTGGTAGCATGCCGCGACAGCGTGGACGTGAACCGTATGTGCAGTTGACGGACTTTGAGCGAGGGCGTATAGTGGGCATGCGGGAGGCCGGGTGGACGTACCGCCGAATTGCTCAACACCTGGGGCGTGAGGTCTCCACAGTACATCGATGTTGTCGCCAGTGGTCGGCGGAAGGTGCACGTGCCCGTCGACCTGGGACCGGACCGCAGCGACGCACGGATGCATGCCAAGACCGTAGGATCCTACGCAGTGCCGTAGGGGACCGCACCGCCACTTCCCAGCAAATTAGGGACACTGTTGCTCCTGGGGTATCGGCGAGGACCATTCGCAACCGTCTCCATGAAGCTGGGCTACGGTCCCGCACACCGTTAAGCTGTCTTCCGCTCACGCCCCAACATCGTGCAGCCCGCCTCCAGTGGTGTCGCGACAGGCGTGAATGGAGGGACGAATGGAGACGTGTCGTCTTCAGCGATGAGAGTCGCTTCTGCCTTGGTGCCAATGATGGTCGTATGCGTGTTTGGCGCCGTGCAGGTGAGCGCCACAATCAGGACTGCATACGACCGAGGCACACAGGGCCAACACCCGGCATCATGGTGGGGGGAGCGATCTCCTACACTGGCCGTACACCACTGTTGATCGTCGAGGGGACACTGAATAGTGCACGGTACATCCAAACCGTCATCGAACCCATCGTTCTACCATTCCTAGACCGGCAAGGGAACTTGCTGTTCCAACAGGACAATGCACGTCCGCATGTATCCCGTGCCACCCAACGTGCTCTAGAAGGTGTAAGTCAACTACCCCGGCCAGCAAGATCTCCGGATCTGTCCCCCATTGAGCATGTTTGGGACTGGATGAAGCGTCGTCTCACGCGGTCTGCACGTCCAGCACGAACGCTGGTCCAACTGAGGCGCCAGGTGGAAATGGCATGGCAAGCCGTTCCACAGGACTACATCCAGCATCTCTACGATCGTCTCCATGGGAGAATAGCAGCCTGCATTGCTGCGAAAGGTGGATATACACTGTACTAGTGCCGACATTGTGCATGCTCTGTTGCCTGTGTCTATGTGCCTGTGGTTCTGTCAGTGTGATCATGTGATGTATCTGACCCCAGGAATGTGTCAATAAAGTTTCCCCATCCTGGGACAATGAATTCACGGTGTTCTTATTTCAATTTCCAGGAGTGTATCTCCCTACCTTCCTCTACATTCCTACTGACACCCACAGTCAGTAATTCTTCAACAGGCTTATTATCACTGATCCCCAGCTGCATATTAAGCGAGAAGCAAAGTTCAGTCCTGTTTGTAATCAGATCTAAGATGTTAACATTCACAACTCAGTTCTGTGATCAACTGTCCATGTTATTTTATTGACAAGTTTCTGATGTTATGACCAGCGTAGTTGCTTTCCATAAAGTAATCTTGTTGCCAGTTGATCCATGAGGTTGCCTCTCAGTACGTGTGAAATAATTTTATCAAACTTTCAAGAAAAGTAGGCGCTACTACATTACAGCTTTGAGATGAAATTCTGTTCCATTTTTTTGCATATAGAACAAAAATCATTGTCTGCATAACACAGTAAATCATCAATAAATCATCAATAAAAAAATCTAAAAAAATTGGCTCCGAACATTTGAAAACGAAGTCTGCATAGGAGTCCAATATTTTTTTTCGCCCCTGAAGTCCATACTGCAATTCCAAAATTCGAAATTCTGTAAGTGCACATTTCTTGCATATACACTCATGATACAATACACCAAGACCTATGCAAGCCTGAAACTAAATTTCCCCCCCCCCCCCATGTATCACATAAAGATACACTATTCCTACATTTAAATAAAAAATAGTCTGCAAAGAACTCACCTTCCTCTGTCCAGGTTTGAATCCGTCAACCAAAGATGGGATGGATCTTTCATTGTCACAATTGCTAAAGAGTACGAGTTCTTTATTGACAAAATCTGAATAATTAACAGACTGCGTATCTTTCTCATACAGATACTGTTCAGGCAGACCCATTTCCTTCCTCCTCTTTGAATCCTCCATCCACGCTGTGAGCCACTCTTTTCGTTGTTCCACACATTTCTTACTAAATGCCTGCAAGGACAAAATCATAATAATATGATGAAATTACACATTAAAATCTACAAATAAACATAAACACAAAAAGAAATGTGCTGATTTTAAGATCCTGTAAAACAGAAAAATGCCAAAGTTGTTCTTACGATGGTTGCTAGGTGCTCTCTTGCGTCTTACCTGTAGTGAGCCAAAATGCATCTCAATTTTCTGCAAAATTAGCACCTATTCTTGTCAAAATCAGCATCTACAAGGCGTCTCACGAAAGACGCCCAGAAGGGGTATGCAGGTCATGTAGCGCACTTGCCAGCTGTTGCCGCTGCATTTCCCGATTGTCACTATGCATAGTTCTCAGACACCAACACCTTGCGGGTGCCCCCTACACTGAGCGAGAGTGTACTGGTGTTTTCATTTGAATATTTTTGTGCTGGTGTTTTCATTTGAATATTTTTGTGAAGTCCGATCACTTCAAATATTGCTGCTAGATGTCATTATTGCAACTGGGCCGAGTCTGGCACTTGGCCTACCCATACGTCGCTGGGCCCTGTCCTCGGGCAGAAACACCGTGGTGCATCTTCTATACTGTGAAACTGAGTGTTCGGGTATCTTGGTTCAAATTTCCCCTTGTGTTTCCATTTGGTTGATATACACAAAGGGTCAACAAGTGTTTATTGTGTGGAGCTGTGGAAAAACAGAATCGTGCGTGGAATGTCGGCTTGAAGTCATATGAAAATATCCCAGTGTGATTGTTCTCAATGATTCGACAATACGCAAATTAGTGAAGGAATTTAAACATGTAGGGAAGCAGCCTACTCACGCTGCAGTAAATTCACATCAGTTTCTATTATGTGCCAGCCAGTCTGCTGTAACTAGCTCTGACGTCATCAATGTTGCGCAATACTTTAAAAATCAAGCAAATAACCTAAAACTTTTCTGGCATGTCAGAAGTAATATTAAATTAATGTGTGTTGAATATCAGTTCGATAACTTAAGCAATTTCCGAAATTTGGACATTTTTCTGTAAAAATCATTGCCGCAACAGAAAAGAGCTAGAAACTTCAAAATTTATATTTAGATTCATCTTTCATAATGATTTAATAAAAACAGTACTTTGGATTTCACAGAGTAAGATTTTAGTGGAGATTCATGATTTTGTGGTTTTCGTCTCAAAACTGAAGGAAGCAAGATAGATTAAGTATGCTAATAAATAAGGTTAGGATGTTTAGATTTAAATAGGTTGGAGGTCCGATATGACTATGAAGATGTGAAAAGTTTCTTTTGAATACCTATAAAATTATAGCGATAGCAGATCTCAAAAGGGACAGTTCAGAGCTCATCTGCTGCGTGCAGGGCAATTAAATTAATTCTCTCGCCCAAAATATTTAACTTAGCCACGTCAAAATTTTATTATCAATACTTACCTGCGTGCTGAATGCACAGTTAAATTAAGAGCTTCATCGGCCATCAGCAAGAGAAGCTATAATTTATTATGTAACTTAAAGTGGTGCGTTACTAGCCCAGCGGCTAGTCGGGAGAGCCGATTTGATCAGGCGTTCCCTTAGCCGTCCGCACCGCGGCTTTATATATAAGAACGCTGCGCGAGGAAGCAAGGCCTCAGTTCTCTCCAGACGCTGAATAACACGCCATCTGTGTCGGCAGTCGCGTCGCGTCGGTATCACTGCGACAAACAGCCTCGGGTGCCGTATTAAGTTACTAGAGATACGCGGAACCATGAAATCATTTCAAGTGAAGTGTTAATTCTGGGATGACTTTCATTATCTAGCTTCATTTTGCGTATTGTCGTATTTTCACGTGCCGTCGCGGGACAGACATTCTACCAATAATTTAGCGTGGCGTTTGATGAAATACTCTCATCAAATTATGGCGAGCATTCTTTTCAACATTTAATTCGGACATTTATAGTTGCATCAGCGCATTAGACTCTGAACTGCTCTGTTAGTTAGGTTGTAGGGATACTTGTGTGTTTTTATTTGTGACTTTGAGAATATACTCAACTATTTTGGAAAATCGTTTTTGATTAGAAATCCCGGACAATCTCCTAATTCCTCAGAGCTATAAGCTGCAGCTATAATGGGATTCTCAGATGAAGTGGGCACTAGGAACTCTAATTACAGGCTTCACGTTTTGTTAAATCACTTTCTGGGCGGCGGCGGCGGGGGGGGGGGGGAGAGAGAGAGAGAGAGAGAGAGAGAGAGAGAGAGAGAGAGAGAGAGAGAGTAAATAGAGAGCCAGTGTTGAGAACGGCGAAAGACAGCATTAACAACATTTTAATAGCCAGAAACTGATTCAACAAACAAACATTTGTACAGCAAACGATTAATTTTCAATTCTCCCACAAACCGCCGCCCCACAAACAGACTTGATCTATCTTATACAAAAAGATATGGAAGGTCTTGGAAAAAGTCCAAGAAAATCTCTGCACCATTTGGCACTTCAGACTCATGTGTCATGAACATCTGCTCACAGAGCTGAGCACAAACTGAAATTGAAACCATAAAAAATAATGGTAGTGCATAAAATGAGGAGCTCAGATACCGCTGCTCAACATCATTATTGCAACTGGCTGTTACAGTCTGTGCACGATGGGCAAGTTGATCCTGAGATGCCCCTCCTCTATGAAAACCTAATGGATAAACTGACACAGACAATGGGACAGCAACTACGCGCAAACTGGCAATACTCAACAATTGAGATCAAGGACAATCATAACATTTTTTCTGTCTGTATCTATAAATAAATCAAATAAAAAATTCTATTTCTTTACACCAGCAATAACTAAAGGACGCACTCTCATAAATGTCATCCTTTCAGTGATTATGCATGTCTGCTACCATTTTGGAAGTTTAATTTTTATAAATCTCTGATTACTTTAGTTTCTTTTGGGGACAGTTTCCTCTTTGATATTTCAGCAATTATTTGAGCTGCACTTCCTTCTCAAAAATGGTTCAAATGGCTCTGAGCACTATGGGACTCAACTGCTGTGGTCATCAGTCCCCTAGAACTTAGAACTACTTAAACTTAACTAACCTAAGGACATCACACACATCCATGCTCGAGGCAGGATTCAAACCTGTGACCGTAGCAGTCGCACGGTTCTGGACTGCAAGCCTAGAACCGCGAGACCACCGCGGCCGGCGCACTTCCTTCTCGTACTTTCTTTTCCCAATCTCCTTTTTCTGCACTGACATCTCTACTAATTTCCCACTTGTGTCCTGCTATTTGTCTACTGCCAACAACATTTTGATTCGTCGCACATTAATTCCCTACTGCCTCACTAGACAGTTGTCTCAGTTGATCCCATCACTAACATCGCCTGCCATAGTCAGGGCAACTGTTTCATACTCTCAACCACAACAGGCTGACTTTACCCTAATATCCCAGTGCTCAATCAAAGAACAAGTCCTGGTTGAATGAAATACCAACCATTTATTTTTTAATGTTGCTGAGCAACAGTCATACAGTAATTTTTAAATGAACACACTGCCATTTGACTATATTATTGTTTATTTAATTAATGACGATCCAGGTTTTGGCCTTTTATGCCATTTTCAAGGGACTGAGTTTATGTTGTGAACATATATTGTATGACATCAAGCTCATAACTGGCCATAAGTTAAGAAAAATACTGGCTCCCCACAAAATGCCAGATGTAAAATCACCGGCTTGTGAAATGTTAGTGAATAATAGTTGGAGCATGTCATATGTTAATGACATAAATTCAATCACTCGAAAATAGCATAAAAGACTGAAACAGGGTCATAATTAAACAAACAAAATACAGTCAAAAGTGGTTGTTCATTTAAAATACAACCATTGATACTCTACATACCAATCTAATTGACAGCTCGTCAATTGAACAGGCAGATCCCATTCCCAAATACAAGAAATTTGAAGATATTTCAATCACTATCACTACCTCGTAAAAGAACGAATGGTGAAACTACTCTCAGCAACATCAGTGCAGTTTTAACAGCTGCAGTGAATATCAATAAAAATAGAATGATACAGTTCAGAATTTTATTAGGAGAGACTGCTGTACGAGCAACGAAATGGAACGACACGTCTTTACAAAAGATAAAATTACATGCAAAAGCTCTTAATGACTGCAGTCCTATTTATCTCTGTATTCCAGTTTGTAATCATTTCATGTAAGATAATCTTGCAGTCTTTAAAGGAACATTAAAATTACATATTTGAAGTTTTACCATATTAATGCAGTGATCATCACTGGGACCTCCATACTTGAATTTTATTCTGTGTCGCTTCATGTCCATGAAGTACTCCTTTGCCTCTTTGGATGTAGAGGTACCCAAACCTGGAATATTTGTCAAATTTAAAAAAGAAAAACCATAACAAGAATAGACATGTACACGAAACAGAATTTCATTTGTGTTGTGTAAGCACACTATTAATATGATATCTGGATTGGAAATGCTTTACTAACAATAAAAAACATGGCAAAAATTACCTTTGTAGTACTTTATCTTATATGTATGCCAGTTATCTCTTGAAGCTTTCCATTCCTCAAATTCTGGAAGCGAATAAAATGAGAATTCTTGACTGCCTTTTGATGCCTTCACAATGGGAGTTATAAACTCTTCCAAAAATGGGAGTTGAAGAAGAGATGGCCAATTGTGGTGAATGAAATTGATCAGCAAACCTTTGATGTGAGAGCCATCCTGAAATTATGACTGATACTTTACCAAGTATATATTTGTATATAACAGTCAGCAGGGAAATAAAATTTTTCAGTATCATTCTGATTTTCATCCATAAAACATTACATGCTGAATGTATAAACACCCACACCAAAATTTGCCATAATTTCTAGCATTTAATGCTCACGCAAATGCAATTATGAGCAAGAGCATAAATAACAACGAAAGATGTAGCTGTTATACTAACACTGTTATTAGTAGTGGATTCCATGCAACGGTGTAATAAACCAGATGTTACCCAAAAGTTGAAGAGTGGTTGCCTATTCTTATGTAGCTCTCAATCTACAACCTACATCTACATACATACTCCGCAATCCACCATACGGTGCATGGTGGAGGGTACCTCGTACCACAACTAGCATCTCTCCCTGTTCCACTCCCAAACAGAACAAGGGAAAAATGACAGCCTATATGCCTATGTATGAGCCCTAATCTCTCTTATCTTTGGGGTCTTTCCGCGAAATGTAACAAGAATGTAAGTTGGCGGCTGTAAAATTGTACTGCAGTCAGCCTCAAATGCTGGTTCTCTAAATTTCCTCAGTAGCGATTCACGAAAAGAACACCACCTTTCCTCTAGGGACTCCCACCCGAGTTCCTGAAGCATTTCCGTAACACTTGAGTGATGATCAAATCTACCAGTAACAAATCTAGCAGCCCGCCTCTGAATTGCTTCTATGTCCTCCCTCAATATGACCTGAGAGGGATCCCAAACACTCGAGCAGTACTCGAGAATAGGTTGTATTAGTGTTTTATAAGCGGTCTCCTTTACAGATGAACCACATCTTCCCAAAATTCTACCAATGAACCAAAGATGACTATCTGCCTTCCCCACAACTGCCATTAAATGCTTGTCCCACTTCATATCGCTCTGCAATGTTACGCCCAAATATTTAATCGCCGTGACTGTGTCAAGTGCTACAATACTAATGGAGTATTCAAACATTACAGGATTCTTTTTCCTATTCATCTGCATTAATTTACATTCATCTAAATATAGAGTTAGCTGCCATTCTTTACACCAATCACAAATCCTGTCCAAGTCATCTTGTATCCTCCTACAGTCACTCAACGACGACACCTTCTCGTACACCACAGCATCATCAGCAAACAGC
The DNA here is from genome assembly GCF_023898315.1 of Schistocerca nitens. Lineage (NCBI taxonomy): Eukaryota > Metazoa > Arthropoda > Insecta > Orthoptera > Acrididae > Schistocerca > Schistocerca nitens. Next base: position 868,756,517 of record NC_064617.1, read on the forward strand.
CGCACATTGCTATCCACCCTATCCAAAAGATCATTTATGTAGATAGAAAACAACAGCGGACCTACCACACTTCCCTGTGGCACTCCAGATGATACCCTCACCTCCGATGAACACTCACCATCGAGGACAACGTACTGGGTTCAATTACTTAAGAAGTCTTCGAGCCACTCACATACTTAGGAACCAATCCCATATGCTCGTACCTTAGGAGTCTGCAGTGGGGCACCGAGTCACACGCTTTCCGGAAGTCAAGGAATATGGCATCCGTCTGATACCCTTCATCCATGGTTCGCAAGATATCATGTGAAAAAAGGACGAGTCGCGTTTCGCAGGAGTGATGCTTTCTAAAGCCGTGCTGATGCATGGACAGCAACTTCTCTGTCTCAAGGAAATTCGTTATATTCAAACTGAGCATATGTTCAAGAATCCTGCACCAAACCGATGTTAAGGATATTGGTCTGTAATTTTGAGGATCCGTCCTCCTACCCTTCTTATATACAGGCGTCACCTGCGCTTTTTTCCAGTCACTCGGGCAAGAGATTTGCGATAAATGCAAGCTAAGTAAGGAGCCAATGCAGTAGAGCACTCTCTGTAAAACCGAATTGGAATCCCATCAGGACCTGGCGATTTATTTATTTATTTTCAACCCATTCAGCTGCTTCACAACCCCAGGGATGTCTACCACTATGTCCTCCATATGGGAATCTGTACGAGACTCAAATGGCGGTATGTTTGTACGATCCTCCTGCGTGAAAGATTTCTCAAATGCTAAATTTAAAATTTCAGCTTTTGTTTTGCTGTCTTCCGTTGCCAGGCCAGACTGATCAGTGAGTGACTGGATAGAAGCCTTCAACCCACTTACCGATTTCACGTAAGACCAGAATTTCCTTGGGTTTTCAGCAAGATCTTTTGCTAAGGTATGATGGTGGTAGTGGTTGTATGCTTCGCACATCGCTCTTTTTACATCAGCACGAATCTCTACAAACTTTTGCCTGTCCTCATTCTCCTGATCTTTCTTGTACCGCGAGTGCAACTGTCTTTGCTTCCTGAGCATTCTCCGAATTGCGCTGTTAAGCCATGGTGGGTCTTTTCCATCCGTAACCCACTTTTTCGGCACATATTCCTCCAATGCATGATTTAAAATGTGTTTAAAATTTGCCCATAATTCTTCCACGTCCATTGTACCGGAAGTAAATGAAGTCGATTCATTTACTAAGTGGGATGCTAACCACTTCTTATCTGCTCTTTCTAGTAAGAATACTCTCCTAGCCTTCTTGACCGACTTTTTAACTTTCGTAACCAGTCTTAATGACAACATCATGATCACTAATCCCTGTCTCAACACTGACAGCGTCGATGAGGTCTGGTCTGTTCGTGGCTACCGGATCTAAAATAATTCCATTACGTGTTGGCTGTCGATTTAGCTGCTCAAGACAGTTTTTGGATAATGTGTCCAAAAGTAATTCACACGATGGCTTGTCTGTACCACCTGTAATGAATCCATAGACATCCCATTCTATACTAGGTAGGTTGTAGTCGCCTGCGACTGATATAGCATGATCCGGGTACTTCTGCGATACGGAGTGTAAACTCCCTTTGAACGATTCTAGAACGGTCACGGTGAACCTGGTGGCCGCTAATAACACCCAACAATTAATTTCATTTCCCCTAGCCCTGTTAAACCTGTCCAGATAACTTCACAATCACACTACTTCGACCTCAGTAGACACAATATTTTTGTCAAATGCAATGAAGACACCACCTCCTACGATGTCTAATCTGTCTTTCCAATACACGTTCCAACCCTCACTAAATATTTCAGAACTTCCTATCACAGGGTTCAGCCAGGTCTCAGTCCCAAGAATAATTTGCGCGCCATAGGTTCCTGGAGGGCAGTAAATTCAGGAACTTTATTCCGAACAGACTGAAAATTTACTGCTAATATCTTGATAGCTGAAGTGTCTTTACACTGAGCGCGTCCTGATTTCCCTGCCTGCACGTCAACTGGTGACTGTTCATCAGGACACCTCGCACTACTGCCTAGCCTAAAAAAAAAAAACCCATGTGCATGCCACAAGTACTCTGCTACCCGAGTAGCCGCTTCCCTTGTGTAGTGCACCGCTGACCTATCTAGGGGCATCCTACAATTCCCCACCCAATAGCGCAAGTCTAGAAATCTGCAGCCAAGACCGTCACAGCGTCGACGAAACCTCTGGTTGAGACCCTCCACTCGGCTCCGGCTCCAAACCAAAGGACCCCGATCCACTCTGGGAACTATGCTGCAAATAGAGAGCTCTGCTTGCACCCCACGTGGGAGGCCAGTGGTCTTCCCCAAATCCGCCAGCCACCTGTACGAACTGAGGATCGCCTCAGAACCCAAGCGACAGGCATCACTGGTGCCGACATGAGCAACTACTTGCAGACGACTGCACCCCGTACGCTCGATAGCCACAGGCAAGACCGCCTCCAGATCTTTGATGAGGCCCCCCGGCAGACAAACCGAGTGCACGTTGGAATTCTTTCCAGCCCTGTACGCTATTTCCCTAAGGGGCTCCATCACCCGCCTAACGTTGGAGCTCCCAATAACCAGCAAGCCTTTGCCCCCGTGTGCCTGCTCGGGCCCTGCTGAAGGAGAGGCCACCTGCCCACTGACAGGATGAACAGGCGAGGCCAGCCTCCACACTGACCCTCCGCCTCGAGCGACACTAATGTGTTGCAGTCCGCCACTCACCCTGAGGTGAGGGCGGCCCCAACGCGCCGGGTACACTAGAAGGTGCCTCGGCGGCTGAGTCATCGGACGCAGCGACACCTAGGGTGTCTCAAGCGATGCGCCAGACCCTCCATCGTCGCTGCACCTCGAGGTAGCAGCCTGAAGGTGGCTGATCGTGGCCAACAGCACGCTCAGCTGCTCGCGAACCGCGGCCAGTTCCTCCTGCGACCGCACACACCCTATCCATCCTACTGCTAATATCTGGATGTATAGAGTCGCGACAAATAAAACAGCAATATGCGACTGCACAGTTGCGTCGCCAGCGCCAGATTGAGCTGTGATATATGAACAATTACTTATGAACTAAGCAATCAAATGACCACGACTACGCCACTATACAGATATTACAATGCGATCCTACCTCTGTCTTAGTACAAATGACATCCGCCTACACGATGTTACACTCTACCATTATTAAAATTTGATACTACCCCTTTCTAATTCGAAAATACGCAAAGATCCGAAGAATTTCACCACGCAAGCACACAAACACACATAGTAATTTGAATTAAACCTGCAGAACTAATACAAAAAACTGAATATATGACTAGTTTCTGCTACTGCTGCTCGCACATGTCACTCTGCAAGCACAGATGAAACTGCACTGGCCTCTGTCTACTGCTAACTGACTCTACGAAATAAACAGAAAGCACTGGCTGTCCAAAATAAACAAATGACTAATGACTCCGCGAATTTATACTTTACAGCTCTCAATAAGAAATATAACTCTCCTCTCAAATACGAGAATATGTAAAGATGTTATGTAATTAAATATGCAAACGCACAAACACTCGGAAAGCAATTAAGAATCAAACTACCAATAAGTGAACTGATGATTTCATAAAACTTTCAAAATAACACTTCTGATGAAACAAGTTTTTCCCTATCACTTGAGAGTACACTCAATAATGGCAAAGCAGAGCACAGTATTTATTGAAACTTGTTGGAAATAATTAATTATGATCATTTAACAGAACTGAGTGCTTGAAGAAATATTAGTGTATATTTATGTTCTTTAAATTACATACTACGAGGGATTCAGCTGATTATCAGTAATTAATAGTCACAAATGTGTACACTAGTCCAATGCAGCTGGTTGTAGCAGCCGACAAGATCACTAATGTGACGTGATTGCCATTGTCACTGTGAGTGTTAAAAGCCAGTTGTCAATTCTTCTCTGGTTGTTTCTGATGAGCAGTAGCTGAGCGCTATTGCGACCTTCCTGGGCATTCATAAGCATGGGATCTATACCTGACAATCCTACAGACAGAACTGACAAAGCACTTAGCATAGAAGAAGACCCAAAAGTAACTCTAGTTGCATGTTATGAAGAATTTCGGCATGGTTAAAATAGATAAGATTTTGTTTATCTGGTTGCTATAATGCATAAAGTGGATACTATGAACTGGAAATTGATCGTGAGTGTAAACTAACTAAAATTGTGATTGCCACAGAGAAGAGGAGAGCAGAGGAGACAAGACAGGAGACAAGAGAGGAGCAGGGAAACAAGCTGCTCCCCCACAACTCTCTCTCGGGGCAGCAGCCTACACTTATGTTCTACTTTTCTGCAAAAGCACAACTGAAATGGCCATATTGATCACTGATCCCTTTGGTGTTGTGAGGGTTGTAATTGAACTCATGATGGATGAGAATTAGTCTCTTCACTTCATTTCAAAATAAGAAATGGAAACAACAAGCAACACAAAATGGAAAGTATTTAGAAATGGCTACCATACAATTGCTTGCCGAGGTTCATAATGTCGTAAACTCAGTTTAGAAGAGAAATGAGGGCAGGGGAGGGAGGAGGATATAGTTCATGAGCAACCTCTACTGCTATTTCACAACACAGTTCAAGACACCAACCGTGTAGAATTGCCATGTTAAACATATCTGCATTATACTAACTTTTTAACTGTAGATAGCAAACAAATGTAAACATTTATTTGTTCTAAGAAGCTACGTCCCACAGCTGAGTTCTATGTTGCATTATATAGCCTGTATTTTGTACAGACCATTCATCTGCCCACAATCGGGACGGCAGCAGAGCATCGAGTGCACTGATACATCATTGTGCTCATGCTCTTATTTTGCAAACAGATTCCCATGCATATGATCTTTGCAAATCAGGCTTCACCAGATGATGTGCAATACCAGTGATTGAAAATTGATTACATTTTCAATACTTATGTGCAGAAAATAGTTACTACAAACTATCTCTGATAAAGTAATTCATCTTGATACAATGAAGCATTTCCCATTTTCGCATTTTGAGACAGAACTCTCACCTATATTCGTACGTATCGCAAAATGCCAAATTTTCAGTTCTACCAGTAAGTGTCTTCTTGGGACCAGATTGTTGACAATCTCCTATGCTGAGACCTTTATCTTAAAGATAAATTGGAATGGTTGTATTGGATCACTTTAAGTAGCTGATTTTTGTATGGGGATAACGTACAATTTAATTTTGTGTTAAACAATCATTACAGACGAAAAAAATATCTGTGGGTTTGACATACATGCAGATATTAAGGGGAAAGAGTTAATTTTTGTTTCTTGTTACAATGTCATTTTTCACTAAGTTTTCAAAATTGCTATCTGTGTTTAGACTTTCAAACATTTACACCATGTTGCAGTTCACCAAAATGTAATTTTATAAGTGCTGAAAATGCAACATCTGCCATAAACACACTTAGCAATTTAACGACGACAGTCAGGAGATCGTTTTCTCCCATGCTCAACAGAAGCTAAAAAACACATCCCCTTCTATTAAGTCTTCCAATGAATACCTGATTTCTGTTTAGCCAATGTGTATCATTTGTATCACACAGTTCTTGCCAACTGCAATATACTGTCAAGGTTCTGGAAAAGTATCCATCCCTACAAAGGCCTTAATGACAATACAGTCACTGTATACCCATGTACTGATAAGAAGAGCACTGAAATTATATGCTATGTGAAAATGAAAGGAGCACCAGGTCCTGATGGCCATGAGATAGTTCAATCATTAAGTCTTATGTATTTCCTTACCTGGGCAGATTAATTAATGCATGCATTATCCAGGAGCACTTTCCAAAATGGAAAATGGCAGGAGCAGTCATTATAAAAAAGAGAGAAGGAAAAAAATCCCATACTTCCCAACTCATACCAGCCCATTTACCTGATAAATGTACTGAGTAGAGTTTGGAAAAAGCGCTACCGATAGATTAAAATGTCGCAAGATTTAAAAGAGATTAGATAACACTCAACATGGATTCAAGATGGGTAAATGTGCTGAGAATGCAATCAACTGAGGCGAAAAAATTAGTTTGTGCTGCAGCAGACACAAAACAAGTAATACTTATACTGATAGACATATCTGGGGCACTTGATAAATTATGGTATCCTTCATTAATTGAAAGACTAATGGAAATGGGCTGCCCACAAATGTTATACTGCTGCCTACTGGATTATTGCGAAGACCGATATGTGACTATGAATGCCCACATCAACAGTTACCAAACATATTACAAAAGGATGCCATCAGGGCCCTGGTTGTGGTCCCGCGTTCGGATATTAACTTAGGACCACTTCTTGACAGATTACAGAACAGTCCGGAATTGTTAAGAGTTATTGCATATGCCGATGATTTGTTACTTTTAGTGCACACTAACAGTTGAAATTCGCTACAAAATAAATGTGGCAAACTCCTTGGAATTTTACACGAGTAGTTTTAGTAGGTGTGACACAATGTAGCCCCATTCTGCATCTTCAAGCTTCCTCTTGGCATTCCTTTTAGCAATTAATTCTTGCTTCTTTGGTAACTTGAAGAGTGAATCTTTCAGCTCCATGTACCCGTTGTCTGTCACACGCAAGCAATTTATCTTCCATATTAGAGCCACAGTTTGTGCCTAAATTTCCAATCTTCCTATGACTCCATCTTTGAAACATATCACTGCATCTAGTATACCAACTTTTAATGTATTTAGTTCTACAAAAACATTCTTGGGTAATCTTTCCCATATGCAATGGTTGAAACTTTCATTTGTATTCTGAGTTCTCCCATGAAGACATTTACTAAGCAAAACAGGGTCACTCAGGTCTCTAAAAATTTGTTTTATTTCATTCATAAAAGGCTCAGGAAGAGAGTGCTTATGATAGTATATTTGACCACTTTCTTTTGCTTTTTGGTAACCACACCAACAATCTGCTCCTTTAGGGCAAAGTCTGTGAGCAGGGTGGTCTTCTGTGGACAACTTACGAAAGTGGGTGGCCCATACAGCTTTACTCATTGCTGCAACATCATTCAGAGATGCAGTTCCTATAATAGCCAGTCCATAATAACTCTGAAGTAGGTCTGTTTCAGTTTCTAGATGAGCACTCAACATCAACAGCTTTTCCATTCTCCAGAGAAGTAGGCTCAACACCATTCAAGGAACGATATCCTTTATGTTGCCATGTACCATCAATGCAACAGCCAAGTCCCTGGTTCCACTAATATTTACATGTTTGATCGATGCTTTAGACATAACCGTCAAGGAACCTAAAAGTATTTTTATGTGCTTGCTGAACCTACTGGAGGAGGAGGAGGAAGGTCCATCAAACCACAAAACATTTGAGCAGCCTTTTTTCCTTTTCCTACTGCATGCACTGCATACACTAACTTCTAATGCACAATGTTTGAAGTCATTTTCGAGGTAGATTTATTGCAGGATCTACAGAGAACAACTACCGTATTTACTCGAATCAAAGCCGCACTTTTTTCCCGTTTTTGTAATCCAAAAAACCGCCTGCGGCTTAGAATCGAGTACAAAACAAGCGCAAGTTCTGAAAAAATGTTTGTGGGTGCCGCCACAACTAACTTCTGCTGTCGAATATATATATATAGCACTACACAGGCATGCTTTGTAGGCACAAACATAAATACTGACACCAAATCCTCTGCGTCACTTAAAAAAGAGAGAGAGAGGTGGAAGACGAGCTTTTTCCTCCGCCCCGAGTTTCGACCACTGCATTTTTATACATTATCCAACGAAGTAAATACAAATTCCGTATTTTTTATCTTCGAATGTAGCAGCATTTCAATGTACTACGAAAATCCGACTGGCAAGACTGTTTGGGATATTTGTCAAATGGCCAACTCTACGTTCTGAATTTTTTCCTACCTGTGAGAAGAGATGGTTGCTAATAGGAACTTTTCTGAATTGTGAATCACATGCAGTATTCTCTTCACCATAAGAATAATACGAATATAAACATTTTGCCATGTATTGTTTCGTGTTTGCTGCTATCTCATTTAAATCCTGTCTGCCTAATAAACTACGAAACTAGAGTGAGACCGGCAAACGCGGAAGAATATACGTATCATGTCATGTTTATATTCGTATTATTCTTATGCCTAATAGTGATAGTCAGAAATGAAGCACAGCAATTGACTAGATTTTTAAATCTAAGATGACTAATTTCTGTGCAGAATGTAATATACTAAAGAGGCACCTGCAAAGATTTTCAAACGTAGAAAATTTTTCGCTAAACTCTCGTTCAGATCATCATCTGTCATACGCAGTCTATTATTTGGTTCTTGTTGATCATTATCAAAGAAAGCAGCAGTGCAAGTAACAACAAATAGCAGTCTCTTGCCATTGTTTCTATAATAAGACGATTCCTCTCTCTCTCTCTGTGTTTTTTTTTTATTGTAAACGGCGGATGCGCGCACAAAAGCAAGCCATGCTGCGAGCAGCAACAGGTCGTAAACACGCACTATCAAAATGCGATAAACAATGCATGACACAGTACAGCAATGCATTTTCAGCTTAGAGTGACGTAAACACCTATAACAAAGAAAATGGTGCTTATCAGATCAAAGAAAAATAAGCAATCAATTCAAACCAGACAAAGCACGTGAAAAAGGAAGGGTACCCGTATAAATACGGACGGACCGCCTGACGCATAGCAATGGTTACCTGGTAAAGCTTAACTGCTAAGCTTACGACTCGAACCAAACTACTGTAGCTGTATCGTCATTCATACGACCTAAATTGTGTCTCATATTACAATGGACCAACTTTGTTTCGATTTGGAGATGCGGCCTAAAACTTTTCTCTCCCCTTGAATTTTGAGTCTCAAATTTCAGGTGCGGCTTAGATTCGGGAAAATTTTTTTCCTTGATTTCGAGTCATTTTTCAGGTGCGGCTTAGATTCGAGTAAATACAGTAGTTTTGACACTAAACCCTTCCTGCTACTTTGTTGTTCAGTTATTTCCAGACACCCTACACCATCACATTGTTTACATTTCGTCGCTTCCTTTATCAAAGAAGATAAGATGCCCACAACAACAACAACAACAACAACAAAAATCCACTACAAACAGAGTCATTGTTAACAAAAATTTGAATATCCAGGGCACGTGCCATGTGGGAGAAACAGACAGACAAGGAGAGAAAGACCTCTGGATTGTTGTGTGTTGTGCGATATGTGTGGTTTGCTGACCAGCTCCTCCCCCCTCGCCCTTGCATCTTACGAGCAGCAAGCAAGAGATCGGGCCATTGTTAAAAGTACATCATCTACATAAATTATGTGAAAACTGTAACAGAAAATAATTTAGTGCACAGAACTACATATGCATACACTTATTTGGTTCAGATGCAAATAAGATATGGAATATGTAACTTTGGGACCAAATTTTAGTTTGTAAAATTCAGTTAAGTGAGAAATTTTTTGATGTAATTCAGCAGGAACCGAACAGATAGCACTGGTTAATCGATTTTTTGGTTTATTCAATTTCAAAGAAATGAAAGTACTGTATCCTCCAAATGCAAACAGGTTACCACCCCTTTTCTATTGACCCACTTAAGAAAGCATTATGCACATCAACAGAAAAATCTAAGTCCTTTTCGAGATAAGAATTGATTTACCTGGTCCTGATCTGTCATTATCATCAGCTTTCCATATCTCAGCGTCTTTAGATCATTTACAGATTCATACTTCTTCTTGTACTGAAGGCCAACAATACGAATTATGTTGTTTATTTCTGCATTATCCATTATCTGTCAAAATACAAATTACACAGCACTTAAAACATTTCATTATTACAATAAATACTGCATACACACTCAAAAATTGTGTGTTTGAGGCAAATATTAACAGATAATGTGAAAATCACGCTATCAGAAATTGGAGCTTCACGACTAAATATGTAAATAGCAGGGACATAAAAGAATATTTAAGACACACATTTCTGCGTTGGAGTTATAGGCAGAAAACTTTGTTTGACCAAATAGAGTAAAGTAACAATTATTTGAAGAGTTATGCAAACACTATTGTAACAAGTGCCAATAACTGGAAGTGTAAGTTAAACGAAGTGCCAACTATTAACCTCATCCATTACAGTGATGTGTAATGACAATTGATACATTTCTCTACAATTATTAAATAGAATTTTACATGTGGTCTGTCCTAAAGAAGACCAAAAGCAACATTATAGTGAACAGAAAACTAACAAATATGTCAAGTACTTTTCATCCACTAAGCAAGTCCACTGATTTCAATAATAAATATTAGTTTTATTCCAAATGTTAGATACATGGGACATCCATAAGCTCACCTGTTTGTGGGAAGCTTCACGAACATTCAACAGCTTGCCTCTCAATGGGAAAACACCATATTTATCTCTTCCAATTACACCAAGACCAGACACAGCCAATGACTTGGCTGAGTCTCCCTCAGTAAGAATAAGAGTACAGTCCAGAGAGTGTTGTGTCCCTGCATGGTTTGCATCTTCTAGCTTCGGAATCCCTGTATTGAAATGATATGTAACTTTTATCATAACATCAAACAATTGAAAACACAGGATGGAAGAATAATAATATTATTAAAAGGATAGACTGCTGACAGTCACAACAAAATAGCTCTCATATATTTGCACTTTCGGCCAAAAAGGCTTCCTGGAGGAGGAGGGGGGGCACACACACACGCACATGCAAAAACCACTGTCTATGGCTGCTGAAACCAGACTGCATACACTAACTGTCTAACTGTGCTTCATGGGAGAGACAATCTGTGGGTGATGGGGATATGCAGGAGGCTGGGATGAACAGTAAGGTAGAGGTGGGGCTAGGTGTAGTACAGCTTGTGGAAGCGTGCAGGGATATGGTGAAGACAGGGTAAGGCATCCAAGTGCAGTCAGTTTTTTTTTTTTTTTTTTTTTTTTTGATGGGGTGGGGGAATGGAAAAGGAGAGAAGAAGATGAGGGGAAAAGTCTAGTGAGTGTGTTGGATTGTAATAGAAGGCTTTCTAGTGCTGGAATGGGAACAAGGAAGAGGGGACCCATAGTGCACGGGCTGTGAAGCAGTCACTGAAGTGAAGCATGTTGTGTTAGGCAGTACTTTCAGTAACTGTCTCTTGGCCACAGCTTGGCAGTAAAATGTAAAGCATTCTTTTTGTTGTGCCTGTCTGTGACTTCAGCGTATCCTCCATACGGTGATTGGCAAGCTTTCATTTTCATAATATTACTGTTATTTCATCATAACACTGTAGTTAAAGTGAAAAAACAGCAATAATTCATACAGCCAATATGCTAAACTTTCAATCAAAAATTCATCATATGCTTCTGCCGAGCTGTAATTAGCTTTAGGGCTCAGGCGGAAAAGGGCTATTACATACCTGCCAATTTTTGAAAAAGGCTATCATGCATGACAAAATAATCTAACAATTTTCGACATACCCTGGCTTAGTGAAAATAATAATACTTCTGGACTACAAAATACAATAATTCATGCTTTAAACAGGATACTACAATGAAATCACATCTACTTACATCATAGGACAATGATTTGTAGATGAACATAACAACCAAGAAGGAATTCATGTTAAACAGCAGCAGGTGTGGTGACTATTGGTTTGGAGCATACACAACATTACTTCCTTGATAAATTAAACATATGTGATAACTGAAAAAGGCTTTGCACAACAAAACTTTTTTAGTTAACATAGGCAAAAACTAATATAATAAACACTACAAATCACATGTTAGTTCGACTTGAAAATCCAAGTTTTAGCCTCTCTAGCTTTATACAAAGGGCCTTGAGAAAGTGTTTTGTCTTAACAGAGAACAGAACTCCTGGTCTTCAAAACAGAAAGACTCCGGAGGTTGACTGGACATGGATGATCAGAACTCTGTTCCATTTTTCTTCACAAGGCTGAAAACATATTCACATTCTGCATTGCTATGGGGTACAGTGAGAATAAAGAGCATTGCTCTAGAAATTCTGTTGTACTTAAGAAGTCTATCGGCTCCACAAATTCTTGATATTTGTGCCCAACAGGACTCACTCACAGCATTTTGATGTGCATCTATAGTTTCATCCTCTTTATTTTGCATAATATGATAGGTGCATCTTCAATTTTGTCTAACCTAGCAACTTGAGCATGCTTTAACACATTAATCCTTAAGTGTAAACTTGATGATGTAGTCACGGGCAGTACAAAAGTAGTTTCCCACTGATGAAAAGAAAAGGGATGTATCTGTATCCTGGGGAGCACTCACTATGTCTGAATGTCAATAACTAACTCATCATAACTTCTTTGATTTTGAATCAAGTTGTACTCAACTTCAAGCAATGTGGAGCTTTTGACAATTTTGGGCTTAACAAACTGATTTAGCAAATCCATTAGAAGATCTAATGAAAAGTGAACTTGTGGGGAAGAAGGTTTAAGGGCAACATTCAATTTATCAAATACAGGAATAGTCACAAGAAGGAAAGTGCAAAAGGCCTTGCTGAAGTTGATGACAGGAACATAAACAATTTTTCCTTATGTGATGTAGCATAACTTACTTTTTAGGTTGGGTTTGTCACATTTGGAAGAATATGCTATTGTTTTAGGGGCATGTGTAGTAGCAGAATCAAGAATTCTCTTCTTCTGATACTCTTTGGATCCACTTTGTTCAACTCTAGGTATTCTGAAAGATGTCAAGCTTGTGGAGATGTTTAATAACATTACTTCCTCCTTTCGAGGGGGGGGGGGGGGGGGGGAGAAAGAAAGAAGTGGATCCCACTGGTCCACTAGTCTGACCAAACATCTGCCTAAAGATAACCACCTAGTACAAACTTGTTTCAGGATTTTCTGTCTCTATTGCATAAATTCTGAAATTTCTGAAGGCATTCTTTTCTTTTGACACTCTTCTCTAAGAAATAAAATATATCAACAACAATCTCATCCACTTCAAGTGGTAATCTACCAGCACCTTTTTCAGCAGCTAGATTAAAAGGGTGGCAAATGCAACCTATGATGGCAATACAGAGTTGAACTTCCTTCAGAACTACCGAAACCCCATTTTTGTGTCCTATCATAACAGGATCGTTGTTGGAGCAGAAAGCCACGCAGTTTTCAACTGGTATGTTATGAGAATTCAGCTGTGATAACATCAGATTATCTACATTTTGCTCTGTCGAGTCCCAGTTTAATGATGGTATGGATAGCACAGTGCTCTCTACTTTTCCTCATAAGAAAATGTTCAAGAACAAATGTCTCAATAAGTACTGAAACATCGAAAGGAACCTGGATCACTGAATGTCGCACATAATTATAACAAACACTCAAGGCAGTCAAACACTTGATAGAAACACATCAAAGCACACAGTCTTAAAGCATCCAAATGACGATGCCAATCTCGTGAACAAAGACTATGCACATGGTAAACCCCGCCCCCCTCCGCCACACACACACACACACACACACACACACACACACACACACACACACACACACGGAATGAATGTAATTAGTCCACACAAGGTCAATAAATATGGGTTAAAGCAGAACAAAGAATTTGCGGATCAGAGAATGTCGACACAAGATTCACTGGAAGAACTGATATCTCTGCTTTAAATTCAATTCTAGTGACGACAAAAACACCACAAGGTTAGAAGTACCAATCATATCAAAGAATGAGTTATCAACTATTGTAGACTTGCCTTTGACCCACACAAACAATCGATTGTACGGGAGTGGCATGATTATCGAATGTTAACGTTTCACATTTTAGTTGGTGAAGGTGTAAAATGACATCTTCCATCCGTAACACTGTAAAATGATGCAATTCCTGTAAATTTTGTGGATAAAACTGTGAAAGTTGTCAGGTATGCTATTGCACAATATTGGCAATATGCTGTCAAAGGAAGGAACAGCATCTCAAATGACACATCCAATGTTTAAGCTTTGGGTGCAATCTGCCACCACATTTTTGACACTGGTTCTCTCGGTGCCCCACAAAGTCTTACGCTCCAAATGAAAGTCCACTTAGGCATTTTATGATGAGAACCACTCATCCCACCTAAGTGACTACATCACTGCCTAATTTGTTTCGAATGTTTGTGACTTTTTTTCAATTTTTCTTGTTGTACTACGACGTATTTTTTTAAAGTAAGTATCTAACATGAAACTGCATTTATTTAAGTATGCTGAAGGATAGCCTAGCATGTCACTTTACATCCACAAATAAAATGGAATTGTTAGGAAAATTGCTCTGCAATGATTTTGTTTTCAAAGATGACAACAAACTATATACCTATGATCTACCTGTAGTGTATACATATGTACTACAAATACCCTATTTACCCAACTACAAGACCAGATTTTTACCCGAATTCATAATTTGAAAAAAGGCAGTATCCTCTTAGAATAGTATACAAGTCTACAGGAGACAAATTAATGCTAAAGAAACGTTTCCACAGAGCACTTAGTACGCGACAAACTAAGCATGAGCCTCAACAAGAGGGCCATTTCTGCTGCTCTACAGCACTGCTGATTTTTAACAATGGCTACAGTGTTAATCCAAAGTGGTACGAGTTCTGCCAATGCAGCTGTAAGCAGCTGAGAGGACAACATATTGTTGTCACTCAGTTTGCTTATATTGTCAGCATTGTAAGAACTGCAAATTGTAACAACTGATAATGAATTCAAATACAGCTGTGATTGTTGAGGAACATGGATCTACAAGTTTGCGGTTCACAACTGACTCATGCAGACAATACAATGTTAATTTTAAGTTAATGGTCACACATGAAGCAGACACCACAAACAACTGTGCAGCAGAAAGAAAATTTAGTATCACAGAACCGATTGCACGTAGGTGGTATCAGATAAAGGATTAAAGAAAGCCAGTTCTACACGACAAACTTTCAGGAGACAGAAGCAGCTTGTTTTCGCTATGTGCGAGAGAAACACAATGAAGACTTTCCAACTACTCAAGAAATTATTTGAATGAAAGCACTGGAGATAAAAAGGAATTTTCCAACAGCATGTGTCACGGAATTTAGAGCAAGTACCGACTGGCACATGATGACTAAGGAGGAAGGGCTTCCGTTATGACTCATAATAACGTCAGCTCAGCAGCTTCCCTCTGCATTTTACAGATAACTACTTGCATATCAGCACCTAAGAACATGGCACAATTATTTGCTAGACCGTATGTGCAACAGGGGCTGAGCAGATATCTGTTTATATTGGTATGCTGTCAAAAGTTACTGTCGATGTTAAGTATGTTAAAAGTGTCCCTTTAAGTTGTTTTGCAATACAGAGTCCAGAATAACAGTAATGAGTGGTACGCTAACAGATGGAAGGAAGCACACCTCATATGTGGTTCTTCACAAGGAAAACAATACCAAATAACAAACTGCCTGCAGGACTTGTCTTTATATGACTAGAAAAGAGATGGATACCGAATGACCAAATACTAGATTGGCTGAAAGTTGTTTGCAACAGAATACCAGGCTCTTGTAAACAGAAGGAAAATGTTGGTACTGCACTCTTTCAGGGGACACACAACCCAGAAAGTAAAGGATCTGATAACAAAGAGCAACACAGTTCTAGTAGTGTCTCCTGGAAGCATGACCTCCCAATTTTAAGAAATGGATGTAATTGGGAATAGAACTTTAAGGTTCACCTACAACAGTGTTACAATGAGTGGCTTCTTCAAAGAGACCATGCCTTCACTACAAGAGGGAAGTTAAAGAAACCCTCAATACCCTTGCTGGGCCAGTGGATCCTTACTGTCTGGAGCATAATATCCAGTGAATCTATTATGAAAGGATTCAAGAAGAGCTATGTATCTAGTACTGTGGATGGCTCTGACAACACATTATTGGAGGAGTGCCAGGAAAGAAGAAATGCCAGTAGGCTTACAAATGTAGGTATTGACACCAGCAGCGGTGGTGGTGGTGGTGGTGGTGGTGGTGGTGGTGGTGGCGGCGGCGGCTTTGAAACAAACACAGGTGTATGGGAAAGGGTTGTCTGACCCCAATCCTGTTGTAGAACAAACTATAAGAACTTTGAGTGAAAAACTGAATGAATATAATATTTCAAGGTTGGGAAGAAGAAACGAAAATTTTGGAGTAAACTGTCTTATTTGCAGATGACTTTGCTACACTTTTTGAAAATGTAACACCTGTTAGAATGCTAATTCATATTTACGAAGAAATAGCCTGTAGGACTAGCATAAGAATTTCTGCAGGAAAAAAATTAACAAACATTATAACTGAATACCCGTAAAATACACAATGCTTGTCTAAAAATAAAAAAATTGGCATATGAAACCAAAATGTCTGTCTGCAAGTGAATCTCTAGCATTAAACCATAATTTACAATTTAGACAGATTAGAAATACTAAAAAGGTAATTCATTAGAAAAACATTACAATGCTAATATAAAAAATTCACTGAATCACCACCAGATGTTAGTGCTATCGCAATGTGGCTCCCACATGATGATAATCTTTTACGAGTAAACACATCGGTGCTCTGGGTACAGATATGTGGTGCTGACATCTCCCTGCTGTTACCATACAGTGATTTGTAAAGGTAGAAAAGAATCTTCTTTGTAGGGCACTTTTATCTTACCCAATTTTTGTTTTATGTTGACTTATCTACATTTAAGCCTGTAACTTCTGAAGATGACAAATTAATCTACTGAAACATTAAAGTATATTCACTAAAATTTTTGTGCAACTGGCAACTGATATTTATCTTCATTAAAAGAACAAGTTGAACCCATGAAGTAATAAAGGATTTAGAAAAAAATAACATAAAAGTTGAGGAAACGACTGACAGGTAAGTGTTTAGGGAAAAAGTATTGAATGCGGAACGATACCAAGGTAGGAGGGGATTGGTAAGAAGATTGGAAGAAAAACATAGTGAACAGATGAAAGAATACTGGAAGAAATGGAAAGAACAACAAATAAGGAATTTAAGTTGGCACACAGTCCTTAGCTCTCTCGGGTGGGTGGGGCAGTTGGGGGCAGGAGGTAGGTACTGGAAAGAAAATAACCGAAGATGATAATTAGATTTTACTGTCTAACAAGAACTCTGTGACTGAAATGCTTACTTTTGCAAAAACATCAACTTTTTTTTCCAAAATGGTCTTATCTAATGTTTGTTCTTCTGGGTCTATTTAAC
Organism: Schistocerca nitens; assembly: GCF_023898315.1. NCBI lineage: Eukaryota > Metazoa > Arthropoda > Insecta > Orthoptera > Acrididae > Schistocerca > Schistocerca nitens. The sequence goes on from NC_064617.1 coordinate 868,773,713, forward strand.
CCTAACAATAGCAACACTTTTTTCATAACTTGCATTACCACCCAAGAAAGTTTAAAAAATACTTAATTTGTTACTGTTGACTTATACTAACAACACACTTTTTACAAAGGCACTGATGTCTTGAAAAAAATCCTATATAGAACTCTTAGCAACATCGGGTCATTTTCAGTGACATCTACAATTAAGGTAAGGTACTTCACACCCACCCTAAAACAAAAATTAATGCAAACTTTATTAACCATTGTTGACTGTTGCTCACGGCATACTATTTAAAGATATGATGATGGGCCAGTGAAGTCCTGAACCTGAAAATATTGAATATGATGTTCACTGGGGAAAAGTGACATCTGCTACTGAGACTTACATTTTTGGTTGTGGTATCTTCCTTCTCTCTTCACTACACACACTGCAAGCAGAGAAACTGAACTGGCTGTATCTCAAGGCATGAAAAAAGATCCCACCTAGTAAGCCTAGGTGACACGAACGCACTGTGTATTGCCATCCATTACTTTTTCCAGATGTTTACAGTAAAAGTAATTTTATCTTCTGACAATGCATGTAAAGTATTAGCATTATTGGATAGTAGAATAATAAAATGGTGAGCATCAATCGTTGACAAGTTCACTGAATGGAAACTTTTTTTCTGTTAATATTGTAAACTAAAGGAGTAAAGTAAATAAAGTTTAATTAATACAAATAGCTGATGACATACATCAGCATCAGTACAACCTAAACAGAAACTAGGTATCACAATTAAAAAATAATTAAGGTACAAAAAACATAAATACCTGTAAGTCTTGACTGTTTCTTTTTGCTGCAAGCTTTTGTCAATAGTGTATCAGCTTTTGCTTTGGCCCACATCAGAATAGACTCCACTATACCTGATTTAGTCACCTAAGTCAAAGTAGAAGACAGAATGAATCAACACCTAATTTCAAAATTGCCTACTATGAAATTCAAGATCTGTCAAAACTACCTTTGTTGATGTCTATTAATATTACTCACACTGTTAATGAATTTCTCTGAGAGTGGACATTTTGATCCGAAACTTTTGGCTTGCAAAGTCATATTTTCCTTTGTCTGCGAGTCAAATGTTGGATTCACAATAAGACAATTTACAAAGAGCCACATGTGGTTTTTCACTTGGAAGGGTTTTATTTGAATACCATTTTTATTCTTTTTCTTCAATGTCTCAATTAACTGCTTTACTATCATATCAGATACATGGTCTACATGTCTACCACCCTGAAAACAGATATCACTTGAAATTAATACAAAGAAACAGCTTCACATTACTAAAAGTCTATGGGGCATTATGAAGTGGTCTTCTGGGATTTATTGGATAACCTAATTTAATCTCTGTCTGCAGAGATGGGGAGGGGAGGAGGGGACGGGCGGTGGGGGAGAAGTCACAGCTCCAATGTCAGTCCTGAGCAAACAGGGGATCAATAACAACCTGGAGAATTTTAGTGGTTTTAATCTTTCTGGAAATTTACATTTTCACAACACAGCTCTTCAGGTTTCAACATTTTTTCCAATTTTTGTGAATGTTACACAGTGAAAACAAAAGGCCAAGGCAGTGACACAAGCAAACTTCATTTACAAATGTGATAATATGGTTTTTGATAAAAATCACCACTTTCTGTAACGTAATTTAAACTTTTTGGTAAAAACACCAGTGTCTTACATCCACCACACAGCAGGAGGGGGGGGGGGGGAGGGTTGTATTTTTAATAATAATAATAATAATAATAATAATAATAATAATTATTATTATTATTATTATTATTATTATTATTATTATTATTTGCCATAGTGACAGAGCAACTGCAAGTGATAAGACTACAGGTACGTGGCACAGTTTCACTTTCACAGCAACACACTTTTTACCAGTTTATGATGTAATGCGTTCATTTTGAGTTCCATTTGACAGTGAAGCCACCGCTTTGTTACTACTATCTGAAACTTTAAAGTTTCTTCTAATGTACTAGCTCCTCCCTACATTAATTTTGGGCAGACTATTTTAACAGTAATGCTAATAATAATAATAATAATAATAATAATAAATAGTGACAAAAGAGGAAGTCACTAAATAAGGCAAAGTGATAACTTCCTGTGGCAGGCAGCACTGTTGTTTTGCTATCTGAGAAGCACGGAGGGAGGTAGCAACAGAGCACACCCCCAGTGTTCTTATAACTGGAGCACTGCAATTCTAAACCACAAATTTGTAGACCGTGTGAAAAACCCGGTAACATCAGTGCTAAAAATTCCATTTTTACATATCTTCCTAGTAAGATTTACTCAGTTCTACATTCTCACTCGTCTACTGACATTTGATGTGACTAAACGACGAACGGTTCGCACTTTGGGTGATGGCAGAGTTAAGGGAATATTTTACGCCGTTGCGGAGAGGGGAGATGTGAGAGGGGAAGTGCTGACATAATCCACTATTGGCCTTGCCAACCAAACCTGCAACGTTTAGCTTCACCATGCAATAATGATGGGTTGAGAACGCTTCACACTACTTTTTGCAGGAAATGACAATCATAACATGGTGGCGCTGTGAAGATGACCAGGAACAAGGCTATCGATTTGTTGGTCACTATAGCATCAAGTTTATGTTTATGGATGTGTTCGTGACAGGAGAATCTCAGTTGTTGCACGAAGTACTTAGGGGAATATGTTTGTGGCTGTGTGACATGCGAAATGTTTGTGACATTCCTGCGAGTGAAACAAGCAGCGATAAAATTCGTATTGTTCCTTGTAAATACTTCGCTGTTTATGTCCGAACATGTGGCGATTTCCGAGTGTCTTAGGGAGGACTATGAATGTTATTGCTCATCGTTTCACTTGCAGCAATTTAAGCTGTCCACTCACACTCCTGCCTAACTACACTCTCTGAAATTGCCACACATTCGGAAATAAACAGTGAAGTATGTATGACAAGGAACAATATGAATTTGATATACTGTCAAATGCACTGTTGCTTCGAAATGGTATGCTGTGCACATTTGTCGCACACTACGAAGGAAATGAATAATCAAAATGTACACAGTTCACACAGGGGTTGTTCTCAGGCACTCGCAAAAGTCGATAATCAAAAGCCCACTAGTGATGTTACAACTGCAGAAAGTAGTGTGAAGCTGCATTCACACTGCCACTAGAAACATGGTCTTTGGAAACATTATTTCCTACAGTGTATCACATCTGTTTCCGACTGTTTCTTGTCTTTGTTTCTGCCCACACTGGCAGTAAACATTTCTCACTGGATTTGCATTGTCTGCAATACTATTTGTTGAATTGTTTTCATGTTGTCTGCCACGTCATGTCTAGAGACGAGGAAACTGTAGTATGTGCTGCATGCATTATTAATACTCAAAGGTACACACAGTGAAAGAAGTCATCTTCTTTAATTTTTTATTTATTTACTGTGACTTGTGACCTAAAGGCCATAAGCATCTCTCAGTGTTTCATAGGTTTACAGAATAAGGTTGCATTTATCAAAAAATTTCATAATTGGTTTTAAAACTACGATATTATTTTGATGGAGAGTTTGTACAGTAGTTGGTAATGGCTGATAAAATCGGATTAGTAGTCTTAAGAAATCAATTTGTTGGTTTGCATACAGTCGTCATCTTTGGTGAGCAGAAACATACAATAGAACAACTGGTGGGGAAAAAACTTGCTACTTATGGGACTGGATATGGAAGACAGCTCTAGTTTCTGTAAATTCACTTGGATATCGTGTAACAATCTTGAATTTCTGGCAAATACGGTTTCACGATTATTTCACATTTTGAAGCAAGCTACAACAAAATTACCTCATTTTCTTTTCTGCACTGTCTTTCTCAGTATTCTGCCAAATGTAACAGCAGTTTTCTGCAGAGCACCTTGTTTTATTGCTGTTCTTGTACTGCTTGGTACAATAACAAAACGACAGTCCGCTGCCTCATCCACTGCAATTCTCCCCCCGCCCCCCCTTCTCCAGAAAAGCTTAATACAGCAAGAGAAAACAAAACACCTACCAACTCTATAGAATAGATGATATAATGCAACACAAACATACACTTGTGCCGAGCAGTGGAGACAAGCAGTAGGTGGCCTGAAACACTGTTTCCCTTTATCTGTACAGACACTGCTACTACTATCAATTGATGTTTCCAAAGGGTGTCCACATCAAGTAGCCAGAAACATGTTTCAAGCTTAGTATGTCCACGGCTTGAGGTCTACTCAATCCAATTAAACTGCCATTGATTTAAAAAAATATGCACCCCCACATGTTAGATTCCAAAGCTGTTCACCGTACTTCACAGTTCTTGGTTTAATTCACCATGTTAACCAATTATTGCTTTTTTCTGGGCCAATACAACAGAAAGATTTCTCAATAGATGTTTTGATGTATAAATTGTAGTCTTAGCATGTCAGGAAATAGCTCAATTACCTTGTTCTCACACACCAGTTTCAATTTTTTGATGAATTTTTACTTGCTGTTACTCTTCTTTGATTTTTTTAAGAGCTGATGAAATTCATTACAACAAATTATTGTATAAACATTGTATTGTACATTTAATTTCCTTCACTTATACAGATTTCATACAACTGGTTAGGATTAAAAATTATAATCATATACGCAAATTACATATGTTTTTGCTCGTATTTTGGCGACTAACGTTTTCATTGATACCACATTTTTTCAATTTTACGGTTTTTAAGTCTGGATGCCAAGAAAGCGTAAAATAAGGGTTTTATTGTATACCTTGTCATGTCACAATGTTAGTTCCTGCAACGGTCGAGTACCACTTCACCTTGCTGAGTAATACATTGTTGTAATTAGTAAAAGATATTTAGTGTGTACAATTCATTATCTACAACACGAAACACGATGTATAATCATATACTGATGCAACCATACCAAACACAGGACAGAATTTAAAACAGATAAATAAAGCTACCTGGTACAGCAAGGCAATGTGGGTAGTCTTGCTTGTAACTTACTTTTGTTGTAGCAATGCTATTTACAAATGAAACTTGCTGGAATCCTTTATCTGAAATAGTTAGTGCAACTTCCCATCGGTCATTTACTTGCTCATACACTATTTTTAAAGGATTGCCAGTTTCATCATCCTTATTTTTAATGTACAGCTCCACATAATCCTTGAAGTTCTTTACCTGTGTTTAAAGAAAATAGTTTTTAAGTATGTGTATCTACTGGAATAGGAACACAAAAAACTACAAAAGATATACACACAGGCAAACGTTTTCCGTTTAACATCACTTTAACACCTCTTGTAGATGCAGCAACATCATATGCTCTCCTTGACATTAGAGCAACGATATCCTTATCAAGTGCTTCCATTTTGAATTTGGCAAGATCAGGAGAAAATATCACCTTTGTATAATCTTCTCCAGTAAAATCCTTTATTTTAGGCTCAGATGTCTTGCTCATGTTATTTGCCCATGTCTGTAAATTTAAATACGGCACATTAAAGATAATTATTATGCAGAAGTAGTGAGCATTTGGAAAAAAAGAGAGAATAAGAAGAAACCACGTTGATATTGATTTTAAAGAAGAATTTCAGTGCTTCTAACATCAGTAACACAAAATACAGCTTACACGAAAATCAAGTCCATTTGACCAAATTCATTCACTGTAGACATTGAAGTTCATATATATAGAGAACTTAAACATGGATTGCTCTTTACTTTAATCCCCCCCCCCCCCAACACACACACACACACACACACACACACACACACACACAGTTTCGCAGCAGGTGGATGGGTTGTCGTGGGGAGGAAGTGTTGGGTGGGGTGGGTGTGGAGAGGGAGGTGGGAAGCAGTGAGAGTGATGGGGTGGTTGGCTAGCGGCTCAGAGAGAAGTGGCTAGTAGCCAGCTAGGAATGCAGAAGCAAGGGCTGCCAGGAAGCTCCAAAAAATTTACCAATTCTCAGTATCATTACCTCCGATTTTCTAAGATCTATTAGGTGCAAGACAGTGAATCTAACATGCAAAAGTATTGTTGCTATACCTCTACTCTACTCAAAAGTACATTCCAGAATCTTAGTTGTAATGCAAAACACTCGTTAAGTGAAACAACTTATCCTATACAAATTAATGTAAAATATGACAATGTGTTCCACGCAGAAAAAGTACAAGTTTTATCTTATTCATGCCATGTAGTCAAAGCACTGAAAGACCTGAGTCGAAATAAGGTCCCCGGAGTAGACAACATTCCATTAGAACTACTGACAGCCTTGGGAGAGCAGTCCTGACAAAACTCTACCATCTGGTGAGCAAGATGTATGAGACAGGCGAAATACCCTCAGACTTCAAGAGAAATATAATTCCAATCCCAAAGAAAGCAGGTGTTGACAGATGTGAGAATTACCGAACTATCAGTTTAATAAGCCACAGCTGCAAAATACAAACGCAAACTCTTTACAGACGAATGGAAAAACTGATAGAAGCCGACCTTGGGGAAGATCAGTTCGGATTCCGTAGAAATGTTGGAACATGTGAGGCAATACTAACCCTACGACTTATCTTAGAAGAAAGATTAAGGAAAGGCAAACCTACGTTTCTAGCATTTTAGAGTTAGCTTTTGACAATGTTGATTGGAATACTCTCTCTCAAATTCTGAAGGTGGCAGGGGTAAAATACAGGGAGCGAAAGGCTATTTACAATTTGTACAGAAACCAGATGGCAGTTATAAGAGTCGAGGGGCATGAAAGGGAAGCAGTGGTCGGGAAGGGAGTGAGACAGGGTTGTAGCCTATCCCTGATGTTATTCAATATGTATATTGAGCAAGCAGTAAAGGAAACAAAAGAAAAATACGGAGTAGGTTTAAAATCCATGGAGAAAAAATAAAAACTTTGCGGTTCGCCGATGATATTGTAATTCTGTCAGAGACAGCAAAGGACTTGGAAGAGCAGTTGAACGGAATGGACAGTGTCTTGAAAGGAGGATATAAGATGAACATCAACAAAAGCAAAACGAGGATAATGGAATGTAGTCAAATTAAGTCGGGTGATGCTGAGGGAATTAGATTAGGAAATGAGACACTTAAAGTAGTAAAGGAGTTTTGCTGTTTGGGGAGCAAAATAACTGATGATGGTCGAAGTAGAGAGGATATAAAATGTAGACTGGCAATGGCAAGGAAAGCATTTCTGTAGAAGAAAAATTTGTTAACATTGAGTATAGATTTAAATGTCAGGAAGTGGCATCTGAAAGTATTTGTATGGAGTGTAGCCATGTATGGAAGTGAAACATGGACGATAAATAGTTTGGACAAGAAGAGAATAGAAGCTTTCGAAATGTGGTGCTACAGAAGAATGCTGAAGATTAGATGGGTAGATCACATAACTAATGAGGAGGTATTGAACAGAATTGGGGAGAAGAGGAGCTTGTGGCACAACTTGACTAGAAGAAGGGATCGGTTGGTAGGACATGCTCTGAGACATCAAGGGATCACCAATTTGGTACTGGAGGGCAGCGTGGAGGGTAAAAATCGTAGAGGGGGACCAAGAGATGAACACACTAAGCAGATTCAGAAGGATGTAGGCTGCAGTAGGTACTGGGAGATGAAGAAGCTTGCACAGGATAGAGTAGCATGGAGAGCTGCATCAAACCAGTCTCAGGACTGAAGACCACAACAACAACAACAACAACAACAACAACAACAGTCAAAGAAAATTGTACATACAGTATTATGTACTTTATTATTTATGATGCATAACTAACCCATTTTTTACTACGAAGCTATCCACAGTCATTTGTTTCTGCTGACATTTCAACACTTGGAGAAAATGTGACACATCATTATCATCAAATAACCTTGTAGCACGCATAGCCACTGCTTTATTGGGGTGATGATTTTCAGTGTACAATGCAACCGATTCCCATGCCTTCAGCATTTCTCTTATTGCACCAGAAGTTTGCTGCTCTGCCGTTCCCATTACCGCCTCCACCTCCTCCTCTGAAGAACACCTCTCCACAACTTCCTGCTAAGAAACACGCTGCAACTCCATAAGCACTTCAGTGGTCTTTGGTAACCCCTTCCCATACCTTTTCGATCTTGACACAGGCTACAATGTTGAAATGATATTTCCAAAACTCACAGAGAGAGAGAGAGAGAGAGAGAGAGAGAGAGAGAGAGAGAGAGAGAATGGTAACTTCAGTCAACTCAAAGCGATTCTTGAAGAGTGCTTTAGTGTGGAACATCTTAAAAGTAGAAATAATCTGCTGGCCCATAGGCTGGAGTAATGGAGGGGTGTTGGGATGCAGAAATTTGATCTTGACGGACTGAAATTCTTCAAGGAGGTGGTCTTGTAGGCCTGGAGAATGGGGCAGGAGCATTGTCCACAACACAAAAAGACATGGAGTGGCAGATTCATCTCGAGCAAATATTTTTTCACTGAAACGCCAAACACTTCACTGATCCAATGACGAAAAAGACCATGTGTCACCCAAGCCTTGTTGTTGGACCTCCAGATCACATTTAACCTGTTGTTCTGGACTTTACACTTCTTGAAGGTGAATGGAGTTTCTGAATGGTAGATTTAATTTTCAAATCGCCACTTCCATTTGCACAGAATAGCAGTATGAGACTGTCTTCCATCGGCTTGTGACAGGGCATTGCATTCTCCTCTGCTGTAATAAAGCCATGCTTCTGCATTTTTCCAAAACAGACCCGTCTTGTTACAATTAAAGACCTGTTGCAGCAGATGACCCTCAGAGTTTATGAGCATCTTGCAGATGCTGATTAAGTTATTTGCAGCCTTTGGTCAGAGCTGGCTGCTTCAGCAAGCTTCACAAAACTGTTGGTGCTGGTTCTTCTCTTAAACTTCTCAAATCACACACAGCTTCACTTAAACACTTCTTTAGCCAATGGTGACCCTGGCATCATCTTAACGAGGCGAAGGTCATTCTCATCTCATAGATGATGCTCTCGTTAATAGTGTCACCTTTTTCCTTCTTTCCTCTTGAAAAAATGCTAGAAAATATTATTAGCTAAAAATTAATTTCGCAAACGCCTAAGACAGCTGCAGGACTCCATGTAGATAATGATTTGATTGGGGATTAATGTCAAGATAAACTGTTTTCATGCTATAGAACACGTAAAAATAAAATGATAATAATAATGATAAAAAGTTGGTTGAATGAGAGAAAATAATTTAAATTACTCTAGTAATTACTACACTTACCATCAACTTATAAATGTTCATTGCCAACTTACACATGAAACACTGTCAGTTATAAGTGTAATAAAACAAAATTTGAAGTATACTGAGACACACTTTCATGCAGTAAATGCAAGAGGTTAGAAAAAATATTTTGTATGTTGTCTGTTCTAGTATGGAAAATGTACCCTGTGTCTGCAAATAGTTTCCTATAAACATAATTACTTAGCCAGCACTTGCTAAACATCGTAAGTCTGTAACAGACCTTAAGATACACCATAGACAAAGATAGCATTCAGTGATGTAGGTAGTTATCTTTCCTTCTTCATACAACTTTCTGGGGAGGGCAACCACACCTCAGAGAATTGCGAACAACAATAAAAAACACTCAGCACATTTAATAACCATTTAAATTGCCATCAAAATTATGACAGTTAAAAAGTCTAGAATGATGTGTTTTCGAAAGCCACATAGCTATAAGAAGGTGCTATATTCAAAACTACCAGTTTCACGTCAGTATAGGCACACCTTCAGGTTTATCTGCCAAAAATTCAAATCACTGTGAGAAATTTTATGAAATGGTGGAAATACGGAACCATAAATAGTTCTGGCATAAAAAACAATGACAAGTACTCACAATGGTTATATTTTGATAATGTGGATGAACAATTATTGAGTCCCACCATTTGGGAAGTTATCCACATTAAGAATCAAACCATGTTGGTGAGTAGTCACAACAAAAGAGACTACAACCAAAAGGTGTTTGTCAAAAATGTACAAAGCATGACTGCTTGTGATCAAGGCCTAGAAAATAGTGGGGGGGGGGGGGGGGACAAATGGCACACTAATGTCCCCATCCATAATAGTGTACCATTCATTATTTGTTTTTTTCCCTGTTATATTCAGCAGTCGTGTACACTTTTGAGAAGCACCTTTTGGGTGTACTCAGCTTTATTATGACAATCCACCAAGATGGTTTCACTCTTAATGTCGATAACTTCCCCAATGTTGGAACCCCATAATTGTCTATGTACATTACAAAAATATTACCATTGTGAGTACTAATAATTGTTTTTGTTGAATGCCAACACTATCTACGTTTTTTTATTTCTGCCATTTCATAAAATTTCACACCGATTTGTAATCTTGGCAGATAAACTTGATGCTGTGTCTATACTGAAATGAAAACACTAGTGACAAAGCAACTTCATACAGCTTGCAGCTTTTGGAAAGGCTGCACCATTTTTTACTTTTTTTAAATTGCTATGATAATTAAAATGGTTACCGAGTGTTTGTTTCTTTGTTTAGCCGTCTTATTAAGAGAGAGACCCCAATTTGTAAAACATTGAGGAAATTCCACACTTCCCATTTTTCTAATGTGCGTGCGTGCGTCACTACACCCCTTTTTCAGTCTGTAAATTAAAACTGTGTGCAAAGCATAAGCACACATGTAACAAAAGTTACTTGAGAGTTTACTAGCAGTTTAATGTCCATGCTACGACACGTCCCCTCATTTATGTATTCTGGCTAAAGCACTTTTCTCACTAGTCAATAATTAACACATTCATAAATGCGTAAGCAGTACTACCACACTAGTGTTTTAAAGAACTTTTTCCAGTTACATCAATATGGAAAGGTATATAATTTAGTCATAAACTTATATGCTGGTATGTTAATGAAAAACTAATCCTAATGGGAACAAGGATATCAATTAAAGCTTACTTGTTTAAATGCTCTTTTGTATTCTTTTGAAGCTGTTTCCACCGTGAATTTTGTACTAAATATATTGCACAACTTTGCCCCATATCCATTTCTACCACCAGTGACCTTTTCTTCTTCGTCGTTATAATTGGACGAGGTAAGCAGGTACCCAAAAATCATGGTGGGAACATACATTTTCTCATCTTTGTGCTCAACAACAGGAATACCTTTACCATTATTCCATACCGATACTGTGTTGTTCTCTCTGACAAAATAGAAATTAACAAATTAAATATATATGGTTGAAGACATGCAAAACCAACATATTTACTTACAACAAATATTTAAGATATTTGATACTGATTAGAGTTAACTTACGCATCAATGTCTATCTTTATGCAATCCATCTTTGGATCTCTCTGCTTATTATCTGCAGCATTTACCAGAATTTCATCAAAAATTTTGTAAAGACCTGGAACATATGTAATCTCTTTCTGCACCATCATTTCCTGCTCTGAATCATACACCCACATTACTTCAGTGACAGGTTCAACAGATCCTGTAAATGAAAAGGCATATAGTGGCTTCAATAACAGTTTTATTGGGGGGGAGAAAAAAAAAGTGAAAAATAAGATGGTGCTCTTATCTCACAACAGATATTTGTTAAGTTAGTCACTTTTTATTTTCTAGACATTGTACGCAAAATACTCTCATGAGCAACTGAATTAAAGATACCTATACTACAAAGGAAGATAACTTCTACTTCCACAGCAAACAGAATATAGCCTAGTATGACAAAGAACTGGGATGTTGTCACACCTGCACTGGCCAGCTGTTAAGCACTGAAAGAGAATGACACATTATGACACATTATTAGCACATTTGACTGCAGCAAGCTGGTGAGTGCCTGGCGCATCAGATGCTAACCTACACACTCTTCGGACACTTGACTTTTTCACATGCCACCTTGTCATGAGTATTCCATGACATCACAACAAAGGGAAAACGGCAAGCCTCAATCAAATGCCAAATACAGGTTATAGTAACAGAGGATAGACGAGCCGCAGTGCAGCAAATCACTCATCAGTTCAATTCTCAGCAACAACATGAGCAACCATGTTATCCACAAATGCCACCTTTAAAAGCTACCACCCAATACATATACTTCTGTTCCCCACATGTTACAAGACACCAGAGATCACTGCAAGTAGCTCTAACACTGCAACCAGTAGCTCTGAGAATGGAGAAAGGTTGCCTGGATTGAAGAGTTGAGAAATTGCATCAGCATACACTGATGGCAGGGTGCAAGTGGGTCAAACCCATTTGAGTGAGTTTATCCAACTTGGCAAGAGGGTAATGGTCAAGCAGTAGGTGGAAGTATTCCAATGTGAGGGATGTTTACATGGAATTAAATTGGACCACTGATATGTCTGCCATCAGGTACCATTGGACATTGGTTCAGGAGCTTACTGATCAATAATATATACCCTACACGTGACCAGTGTCTTCTGCAAAACAATGCTTCACCCTATAATCCCCTAATTGTGTACCAAACAGTTACTAGCTTCGTTTCACTAATTATAAAAACATCCTATAGCTCACACGAAGGCATACCTCACTGTATCTATCATAATAAATTAATATGCAGAGAATTTATCTTCTAAGAATAATAAATGTGATCCTGTTGCTGACTTAAGTCCCATTAAATAAATGGATTTTCAGCACTGTGTTAAGTACAGGAAGAATGTGTTATACAACAATAATTACATTAACGCCACTGATACTCTTAAAACGTGCAAGTTGTTAAAAACCGAAAGCCAAATGAAATGTGGAATAGGTTCAGTTCTTTCATTTTCATAGTTACCAGAATAATAGAAATACCCAACAGTAAAGCATCTTTAAAAAACATTAACTTTTTCTGCAGACAACTGCTAGTGGGAGAATATTATTGTGAATAATAGTCCTCCTACATGTTATGTGTTATTAGGAGTGTGAACAAACAGAATAGCCAGGTATTCAAGGATTGTCACAAAGTGCTGCACAGCTAAACTGACAAGTGCTGTCAGTACTTAGTCATCATCTGTTACCGCAGTTACAATCTCATATGACCTGCATATATTGTGTATTGAGAAACAATTTGCAAATCACAGCAATAAGCATTATGTATTTCTTGCTGAAAACAAATACTGATAAGTCAATGGTTGAAGAAGGCCAGTATATGATCAGTCATTCAGCATTTTGCTTCCTGTCATTAAATCACAGTTGCCCCCAATGAAAATCCAGAAAACCTTATTGCATTGGATTGCCTGTTTCTGTGAATCAGCTCCGTGAGAATTGTCATGACAATAGCACAAAATCTCATTTTAATTACCCACCTGCCTTTTAGTGCAGATAATTCAATGCTGCCTTCTTCTCCCATATAGCTTACAGAGCTAAGTAGTGTACTGCAAAACAAATGGTTCAAAATTCCTCTGGAAACAACAAATTGTACGAGTCCATCTCACAAAATTGAACTGTATGACAAGCAAAAGTTCATCCTTCACAAATTAACGAAGAACACTGAGGAATTTTCACAATATTTTGGTAATCATCTGCAATTACAAGAACTTCCCATTGAAACTGATAACAATGCTAATTTCTCTGTCCTTATAGAAAATAGAACCTGTAGCTCACTGGCCACTGCTTTAAGGACTCCAATACGGACAGAAGGGACTGCATGCGAACCGCAATCGTTAGCCCCAACCTGGGCCGCCGATGCAGGAGATGGACTGCCGCGGGTGGTGAAAGAATATGTAATTCGGATGCTCAGAGGAACTACAAATGTGTGCAGCGTAAATGGCGAGCAGTTGTGTGCATCTAATCAACAATGGAGAGACCCCAGCCTCCGCCAGTATGCTGGTCATCTGACTCGTCCTACAAACTCCTGTCGCTAGCTGAACCCCACAGTGGTGCTCATGGTCAAGTAAATGCAATGCTGAGGATGCTGCCGAACCATAAACCACACTCCCATAGTCAATTCGGGATTACACAAGAGCTCTGTAGAGCTGCAGCAGCTTAGAACAATCTGCACCCCAATTGGTGTTGCTCAGGCAACGGAGGGCATTGAGGTGCTGCCAGCACTTCCACTTAAGCTGACGAAGGTGTGGAAGCCAAGTCAATCGAACATCGAAAATCAGTCCTAAGAATAGATATGTCTTCACTACAGTGAGTGGATCGTCATGAAGGTAAAGTTCTGGGTCCGGATGAATGGTACGGTGCTGACAGAAGTGAGTGGCACACGACTTTGCGGTTGAAAACTGAAAGCCATGGGCTACAGCCCATGACCGCGCCTTGTGGATGGCTCCCTGTAGGTGCCGCTCAGCAACACCAGTACTGGTGGAGCAGTACAAAATGCAGAAATCGTCTGCATACTGGGATGGTGAGACTGAAGGCCCTACAGCTGCTGCTAGACCATTAATGGCCACTAAAAAGAGATAGACACTTAATACAGAGCCTGTGGGACACCATTCTCCTGGATATCAGGGGAACGATGGGAGGCACCACGGAAACCCCACTCATAAAATGTGAAAAGGATATGATGTCACCAGGTCGTGTCATCAGCTTTACGCAAGTTAAAAAAGACGGCAACCAGGTGTTGGCGCCTGGAAAAGGCTGTTCGGATGGCAGAATCGAGGGATACCAGATTATCAGTGGCAGAGCGACCCTGGCAGAAGCAGCCCTGACATGAGGCCAGGAGCCTATGTGACTCCAGGACACAACTGCCGACACACCGTATGTTTCAGCAGCTTACAAAGAATGTTGGTGAGGCTAAGGGGCCGATAGCTATCCACGTCAAGTGGGTTCTTACCGGGTTTGAGCACTGGAATGACAGTTCTCACACACCATTCTGATGAAAAGATGCCATCGCACCAAATCCCGTTGAAGACAACGAGGAGAATCTGCTTGCAGTCAGGCGAGAATGTTTAATCATCTGACTGTGGATCCGATCCAGCCTAGGAGCTGTGTCAGGGCAACATGCAAGGGCGCTGATGAGTCTCACTCTGTAAATGGAGCGTTATAGGGTTCACTGTGCCGTGTAGTGAACGAAATCACTTTCCCTTCCATCCGCCGTTAGAGTGCGAAAGGCTGGGGGTAATTCTCCGATGCAGAGACGCGAGCATAGTACTCGGCAACCCCATTTGTGTTGGTAGATAACATGCCATTTACGTTAACACCAGTAACACCTGTTGGGGTCTAGCACCCAAAAATTAGTTTGATCTTTGCCGACACTTGGGAAGGTGACTTATGGCACCCAATGGTTGACACGTACCTCTCCCAACACTCCTGCTTCCGTTGTTTGATAAGATGGCGAATTCAGGCACACAGCTGTTTAAAGGCTATGACGTGCTCCAGGTAAGGGTGCCACTTATGCTGCTGTAGAGCTCATCGACACTCCTTAATTACCTCAGTGACTTCCTGCGACCAACAAGGGACTGTCTTTCAGTGGGGGCATCCTAAAGAACAAGGAATAACGTTTTTTGATGCACAAAACAATCTTTGTTACCTGCTCAACCACCACATTGATGCTACCATGTAGGCGAGATTTAACTATGGCAGCAGAGGTGAAAGTTTCCCAGTCTGCCTTGTTTAAAGCCCATCTGGGCAGGCATCCATGGGCCTGACGCTCGGCAGTGACAGGAAGATGGGGAAGTGGTCATTACCATACAGGTCGTCATGTGCTCTCCAGTGGATAGATGGACGAAGGCCAGGACTGCAAACTGAGAAATCAATGGCCCAATATGTGCCACACTGAAATGTGTAGCAGCCCCAGTAATTAAGAGGCAGAGGTCGAGCTGTGACAGTAAATTTTCGACGTCTCTGCCAGTAAGAACTATGCCACCCCACAAGGGGTTATAAGCCTTAAAATCTCCCAAGCATAGGAATGGTTTAGGGAGTTGATCAATACGTGCAGCTAATGCAATTAGGAATACTGCACCATCTGGAGCAAGATATACGTTGCAGACAGTTATTTCCTGTGTTGTCCTTATCCTGACAGCCACAGCTTCAAGAGGGGTTTGAAGGGACACAGGTTCACTGTATAATGAGTTCAGGACATAGAAGCAAACTCTACCTGATACTCATTTATAGTCGCTATGGTTCCTGTAATATCCCTTATAGCCGCAGAGGGCAAGGTCCACATTGCCAGGCACCAGGTTTCCTGGAGGACAATGCAGAAAGCAGGTGTAAAGCTTAACAGTTGCCGTAGGTCAGCCAAGTGGTGGAAGAAACTGCCAACAATTCCACTAGAGGATGACATTATTGTGAGACTGGGAAGGCATGGAACATTCAAAGAGGCAGTTTACGCCTCAGGGTCACCTGCTGCCACCGACTTTTTGCCTGATCAGTCTATATCCATTGTGTCTGAGGGTCTGGCGAGATCGAGTTCCTCAGCGGACACCAAAATCTCCCACTCCAACCGGCCCTCCCCATGGGCACCACCCAGCCACAGCAAAGGCCCCTGTGTGGTCAGGGGCTACAACCAACAGGTTACATGGCAGCCCCACCACATCGGACTGGCTACTTACTGTACTGGATATCAGGTGCAAAAAAGTCCATGGCCATCGTCAACACAGAAAGCGACACTGCATACTGCATGGTGGAAAATGCACCCAGGAAAGTGTCCTTGCCCAAGAGATGGAGAACGAGCGGGACTGAAATGCGACGACGAGAAAGTGGGCTAAAGATGTCTATGCATGACAGACACTATGCACCATGTAAGGCGCCCTTCCCCAATTGGCTCGCTCATTGGAAAAATTTTGAAGAATGGAGGTCAAACCCTACATGGAACCATTACATAAAGGCCGAAACGTGTGAAACGCCTTTTAGTCGCCTCTTACGACAGGAATACCTTGGGCCTATTCTTACCCCAGGCCTGCAGGGGGCAGCACAATATTATTGCAAAAATAATAAAAATTGAAAAGATCTACCTGAACTGTGAACTATCCAATAAAAACTCAATATTCTGGGAAACACCATAAATATGTTACCCTGTCTATTAACCAACAACATTTAGCACAATTTCGCAAGTTACATTTAGTAACTCTAGGGACGTTGACAGACACAGTTACTATGGAGGGGTCTCTCAGACTCTTTATTTTTTATAAATAAAGCAAATGTTTTATTGAATATTTATTTTCATGACTTCTTGTCATTCATTACATTTCTTACAAGTAGACACTGTGGAAATTCTAATGTTTTTAAAATTGCAGGGTTTTAAACATTTAGACAAATAAAATAGCGAAACTTGCAGTATATTTTTAACTTATGTGTTACAAAAATAACAGTAGGCAGTTAGTTCTCTACTCACTCGCAAATTATGATCATACACATACGCAAAATAAGTACTTGGGAA
This sequence comes from Schistocerca nitens, assembly GCF_023898315.1. Taxonomy (NCBI): domain Eukaryota; kingdom Metazoa; phylum Arthropoda; class Insecta; order Orthoptera; family Acrididae; genus Schistocerca; species Schistocerca nitens. The sequence continues at coordinate 868,790,984 of NC_064617.1, forward strand.
AACAAACTTCATTTATGAGAAATTGTATAGAAAGTCAGTTTTGAGTTTACTGCTCATTGTTTCAAATAGACTGGCTGTTGCACTCCACAATTTAATAAAGGGAAAAATTTCGCCACATTGTACTTTTAAAAGAACAAGTACAAATTAATTATGTAGTCTTGTGAAGTTCTGAATCATATTTTAATCACTTTCAACTAGTATGTATGTCATGCAGATCTTCCTAGAACACTCCAAACAAATCGGAAGACTACACTGTTGACAGAAATCTTTTTTTCCTCTTCAGATGAGGAAGGCATAAGGTATGGTGCACATTTTTTGTTTTACGAATTTTTCTTTTGCTACGGCTCATCTTGTATGAGAAGTATTCTTCTGACGGTGTCACTAAACTCTCGTGGCAAGTGTTCTATAGAAGATCTATGCTTCACATGAGGCTCAGCACGATCTCTTGCTAAGAGTCTTCACGAAGATTAATCTCGTCTTTACCTCTGCCTTTGGATAAGCTTGATGCACCACACAAGAATTCACACTACAAGCAACATCCACTAATGTGAAGAAAATGGCCAAAGGCCATCTTCTCGTACACAAGCTTGATGAATAAGATGCACACCTTTGGTTGAGACAGTCCACGCCATATTTTGTCATGTTATAAAACATGATGATCTCTGGTTTTCCTGATACAGGTTCATTGTTTACTGCATGGTCCATAAAAGAGATCAGTATTGCAGCTTTTGACTTCTTGGGGACAGAGGAAACCAGTGTCATTTTCTTCTGTAAAACCATAAACAGTTGTCTTCACACCTCGTTCTTTTATCAGGTAGAAATTGCTGTGGCATCTCCGTTTTAATTCTTTTCAGCATGCCAATGTACGCGAGACCTTTCTTTGAAAATTCATTGACTAGGTCTACTGATGAGTACCAGTTGTCATATGTAATATTTCTCTATGTATTTTCAATGTGCTCTAAGCTTAGATATTTTCAGATTTGTTCATTGGATGATTTCATCTAGAATATCTTGGTAAAGAACAGTTTCCATACCTCCAAAACAGCAGTGTTTCCTTGAGACTTTTCACTGTCTGTTGCAGTTCAGGAAGTTGCAAGATGATGTGCTGCCTTGTTCTTACGTTAGCTGGCGGCTGCTGCTTTCTCCAGCGAAAACATTTGTTCTTACAAAAGAAGTAAGCTTATGCATCGTCATCAGCTGTCACATCTTCATAACTTTGTTTCCTGCTCTGAATTAGTGTCTTGATCAATAAAGATCTTGAAATCAGGGTCATTATGTCCATGATCAAAGTCTTCGTCTGAGGATTCACTGAGATGTTTATGAACGTCCACATCCATCTTATGCAAACATGTTCCATACAAGGTCCACCTTTCCCCGCAATGGAGAACCGATAGCATTCAATGGGATAATGCCACGCGCACAAAAGGTTACGTCTGAGAGACCTCTCAAGGCCCATAAAAAAGAAACTAGCAACAATGGAAGAGTTCTGGCACGTGTAGCTTGTCAACCAATAGGAAGGTACACAGAAAGATTCAATTTCACTTCACAGGGGTGTATGAAATATTACGAGACAAAAAAATCATAGTGGTCTCAGAGACACTCCATACTAATTAAGGATTAACAATAATATATTGTTACATGCTAGTGACTCTTCTGTGTAAACGGCTGTTTTACTGTAATATAGAACTTAGCTGTAACAAGTTTTACAAAGTAGTAACAATATTATGGAAAGGATAGTTGCTGCTCACCATATAGTGGAGGGGCTGAGCCGCAGATAGGAACAACAAAAAGACTGTCTGAAAGTGAGCTTTCTGCCAACAAGGCCTTTGTCCAAAGTTCACTTTCTGACAGTCTTGTTGTCGTGTCTACCTGCAAGTAAGCATCTCCACTATATGGTAAGTAGCAACTGTCCTTTTCAAAATATTGTTACGTTCTATCCCTAATTTTCCATTGTTTAAAATGAAACAATTTCATTTTTATTTTGAATAAAGGTGTGCATGCGATGTGCATGCCCGTGTGAAAGGGGGGGGAGAACACAAAGTCTATAAATTTCCTGAGCTATTACTAATGAGCAAGCGAGTTGTCTCCTGCCTCATTTTTGTTAATTGTTTAACAACATACCTGATATCTTCTTCAAATGGTCAGAAGACTCTGTACCTAAATATTGTGGCAGACATTTCTGGCATCTGTCAGTTCTCACAAAATTTCATAAATCGAGAATAATGTGTGTAAACTCCATGTAATTCTTATAAATCTATACTACACAATGAACATTTTTTGTATAAGAGGTAACACACCACACAACTGTGCCACGTGACACCAGCAAATAAAATTACACAAATAAAATCAGATAGTCAGGTCATGTGTACATCAGGTGCCCTTGCTTGTATGAATCAATGGTGTGTGTGTGTGTGTGTGTGTTTTTCTCATTTTCTGACAAAGGCTGTGGCCAAAAGCTTATGTTTAAGTGTGTCTTAATTATGTTCGCCTCAAACTTAAAGTGTCATCTTTACAGTAAGTAGCAATATATCTTTTCCTATACAGCTGATACTCCAACCTGTAGTTTCCACTGTTTAAATTAAGTACTCAGGTTATTTATGCAACCGATACTGGTACACTTATCAGAACCCATACTCTTTAACAATGTGGTTTTCCTTGTATATGATACCATCCAATTCCATCTTCTCTAACATCTGCTGTCAGTGTACCAAATTTAATAATTACACATATTTGAAAAATACAAATTACAGGGATGCCTTCTGTGAAACACCTGTTAATTGACATAAAAATGTTCTACTCAATTTTCTCTGTTGATTCTTTCACATTTGAATTAACAGTTAAACCTCATCTAAAAAACTGGATTATCCAACATAGTAATATTCACTGACAAGACAAAATCTTTGACTGTGTTAGTGTTCTCTTTTATCTCCAGAAAATTATACACTATCTTTTTTTCCAAAGTAGCATTAAATTTATTGGAGATCATAAACTGGGCATTCCCTTAAACTGAGTTACATTTAATAAAAATAACACTCAAGGCAAAATATATTATATACAAACCAATGTAAGTATCTGGCCGCAGTAATACGTGCTCTAACTGAGACTTCTTTTGGTATATTTTCTCCACAGTTAGGTTCTTTACATTCTTTTTCGGGGCAGGTGGTGCATCACCACCAGCCATGTCAGCAGAGCCATTCTGCATTTCATTTGCTGCAGCATTCATTTTTGAAAAACAGTCCTGAAAAATAAGTGATGACAGTTTCACACAAGACCCCGTATGCTCTACAGTAATGGTAATTGTTTTCACTTCCTTGATTCTATCATATTAATCCATAGGAGCTATTGGTATGGTTTCCATTATAACTGTTAAAGAGTCTGTTCATATAATACACTAGTTTCCTTTAGCATTTTATCAAGTGTGAGAAATATAAAATAAACTAAAAGAGTACTTCATTATAACACTGTTAGCTAACAACATCAGGTATTATGCAGAATTATGAATGCTCTTAATATCTTAGTTGTATACTCCAATATGTTAAAAAGCAGTTTTTCTTCTAAGGAAAGTTGGTAATCATCCACTTAAGATGCAACAACATATATAAATTTACGTTCTAGGAATAAATGTGGCATTTCACTATATCAAAGACCAGAGAAACTGGCAGCTGGAGGTACCTTCTCTGCATGTTTCCCCTATTGAATGAAAACTTTACGAACAAAAAGTCAGAAGTTGAAAATATTTTTAATAATCATTTTCTAAATGTTGTGGATATAGTAGGATCCAGGTGTTCATTAGAAGATGCTAGGCAGTTAATGGAAGAGGCCATACCTACGCAATTTGATACAATTGAAATCTCACCCACTTCTCCCTCTGAAATTAGGAAAATAATAAACTTGCTTAAAAGCAGGAACTCACATGGAATTGATGGCATTTCCAGCAAAATACTAAAAGCTTGTTCTCAACAGATAAGTAAGATTCTCAGCCAGCTGTGTAATAGCTCACTGGAACAGGGCATTTTCCCTGATAGGTTGAAATATGCTATTGTTATATCTTCGCATAAAAAAGTGTATAGATCTGATGTCAACAATTACCGTCCAATCTCCCTTCTAACAGCTTTATCCAAAATTTTTGAGAAAGTAATGTATTCAAGAGTAGCCTCACATATCTGTAAAAATGAAGTACTAACAAAATGTCAGTTTGGTTTCCAGAAAGGTCATGCTTTCACCAATCAAATTTTGAATGATCTGAATAACCAAACACCACCCATTGGGATTTTTTGTGATCTCTCAAAGGCTTTTGATTGTGTAAATCATGAAATTCTGCTAGACAAGTTCAAGTATTGTGGCATGAGTGGGACAGTGCACAAATGGTTTAATTCGTACCTAACTGGAAGAGTGCAGAAAGTTGAAATAAGCAGTTCTCATAATATGTAAAGATCAGCACATTCCTCAAACTGGGGAACTATCAAGAATGGCGTTCCACAAGGGTCGGTCTTGGGTCCTTTGTTGTTCTTAATATATATTAATGACCTGCCATTCTATATTCATAAAGAGGCAAAGTTAGTTCTCTTTGCTGATGATACAAGTATAGTAATCACACCTGACAAACAAGAATTAACTGATGAAATTGTCAATAATGTCTTTCAGAAAATTACTAAGTGGTTCCTTGTAAACGGACTCTCACTGAATTTTGATAAGACACAGTACATACAGTTCCGTACAGTAAATGGTACGGCGCCATTAATAAATAAATCAGAAGCATATAGCTAAGGTAGAATATTCAAAATTTTTAGGTGTGTCAATTGATGAGAGATTAAATTGGAAGAAACACAATGATGATCTGCTGAAACGTTTGAGTTCAGCTACTTATGCAATAAGGGTCATTGCAAATTTTGGTGATAAACATCTTAGTAAATTAGCGTACTACGCCTATTTTCACTCATTGCTTGCATATGGCATCATATTTTGGGGTTATTCATCACTGAGGAATATAGTATTTATTGCACAAAAGTGTGTAATCAGAATAATAGCTGGAGTCCACCCAAGATCATCCTGCAGACATTTATTTAAGGATCTAGGGATATTCACAGTAGCTTCTCAGTATAAATACTCTTATAAAATTTGTTATTAACAACCAAACCCAAGTCAAAAGTAATAGCAGTGTGCATAACTACAATACTAGGAGAAAGGACGATCTTCACTATTCAAGATTAAATCTAACTTTGGCACAGAAAGGGGTGATTTATACTGCCACTAAAGTCTTTGGTCACTTACCAAATAGTATCAGAAGTCTGACAGATAACCAACAACTATTTAAAGAAGAAATTAAAGAATTTCTGAATGACAACTCCTACTCCATAAAGGAATTTTTAGATATAAATTAAGAAAAAAGGTAAAACAAACAAAAATATTAAAAAAATTAAAAAAAAACAAAAATAAAGAAGTTGTTATATTAACTTAATTATGTTGTTAAGTTAACTTAATTATGTCATGTATTAGAAAATTTGACTCATTCCACATCATTACGAAATATCGTATTCATGATCCATGGGACTAGTATTAATCTAATCTAATCTACTAGTGGCATCACAGTACAATTAACCATCACATCAGAGGCCTACAGCCAGCGCAAGTCAACACTAAGCCACTAGACAAAGTGTGCATAACGTATTAAACAGTGCTCACTTGAAAATATGACACCTGAAACCTGCAGACAGTACACTGCAGTAACAATTTTATAGACAGAAGTGGACAGGGAGATATTTTAAACAATTTATTATGGCTGTGAGCCATATGCCAGGAAAATGTTTACAAAACATTGTAGTGAAACAGCAGCCCCTCCATACTAATGTATTCTTATGTGATTTAGAATCTATATTGGAGTCAAATACAATTATTAGTGCTCATCTGTTAAATTATGAAGCTACTTCAGTTTTGATTACGTGAATCTCTAAAAATTCTTTAACTTTGCAAGTTACTTTTAACCTAAGGACAGAACACAAAACACAGGTCCTCTGCTTCTCTAAAGTAACAACGGCAAACATCAGCAGAGGCAGTGTATGCAAGGTGGCTGTTCTGCCTCTCATTGATTAATTTTTCAGGAAAGGGGGGAGGGATGAGGGAGGGGGGCACATATGACAGGAAAGCAGAGAGAAGGAACAGCAAATAGTGTTTACAGCTTTGCTGAAGGAAATGAACTAGAAACACAAAATGTGGCATGTTTATGGTTGATCAGTTATCCTATTCTGAAGACTCAATATCCAAGGGGTAATTTGAAGCAATGACAATGTTTTTAATGACATTTTCTCAGATGCCTTTGTACAAAAAGTAGTTTTTTGGTAGATTTTCAGTGTAGTGTACTTACTTAATCCTGTCTTCCACAACATCATCAATGGCTTCCTCAAGTAAATTTTGTACATCTTTCATTCTGAATGTGCAATTTCTGGATGCAAACTTTTGTTTCACTAGGACCCGTACTGTTCTATCAGCTAAATTGGCAGTAATAAAGGGCAGATGCACAACTTTATGGCCCATTTCTGCTGCAAAACTGTCCTGCTAAAATGTATTGTAAAGGTGCTTGACTTCCTCCAACATCTCTGCATTCTGTATAGTGCTCGAAACAAACTGTTGCTCGCTTCTAGTCACAAAGCAATTTCTTCCTTCTTTGTATCTAAATTACGAATTTTCTCCTTTTTTCTTGAATGGTAATTGGCATTATCTATAATTTTCACATAACCATTTTCTAGTGCAAGATGTACATATAAGCTTTACACATTGATAATCCTGACGATCCTGCAAGACTGACAATAAGTCATTTCCTTTACCACTTGGTACTTAACTACCTGTGCCCTTTGAATCCTGCCCTGTAGGCTTTCTGGCATAATTTTCTTTTTTTTTTTTTAGGGCGCACAACTACAGTGGTCTTTAGCGCCCAGACTAAATTATGAATGCACTGCGAGGCACAACGTTAAAACAGCAACTAAAAAGGGCAACACCATAAAAGGCACATTAACAGGCAAGAGATTAAAAGAAAACAGCATAATCAAATGTTCTTAGACAGGTTTGTAGCAACTGCTCCTGGGTCATCTGCTAAAATTTCATCCAGAGTACATGGCAGGCCAAGATCAATGCGCAGTGTATTAAAATTCGGGCAGGACGTTAAAATGTGGCGTACCATCAGCAATTGCCCACATGGGTAGAACGGCGCCGTCGCAGACGTCAGCAGTGGCTGAACTGGCAGTGTCCAATCCGTAACCAGGCCAAAACGACCTCCTCCCGCCGAGAAGGGCGTGAAGAGGTCGTCCAAGCCGTGGGGAGAGGTTTCAAAGTTCGAAGCTTGTTTTCAGTAAGTGTAGACCAATCGGCACGCCACAGCGATAAAATTCACTGACAAATGACACTGCGAAAATCAGATGAAGGCACACAACAAGAAGCTGTCCGAGGCTGGAGGACCGCAGCCTTGGCCGCAGCATCTGCAGCTTCGTTCATAGGGATACCGACATGGCCAGGAACCCTCATAAAGGTAACCGGAGAACTGTTGTCCGCCAGCTGCTGAAGAGAGCGTTGAATCCGGTGCACGAAAGGGTGAACCGGATACGGATCACTGAGGCTCTGGATGGCGCTCAGGGAATCAGAGCAGATGACATAAGCAGAATGTTGGTGGCGGCGTATGTAAAGAACAGCCTGATAGAGGGCAAATAGCTCAGCTGTGAAGACCAAACAATGGCCATGGAGCCGGTATTTGAAACTGTGTGCCCCAACAATAAAAGAACACCAGATACCGTCATTGGTCTTAGAGCCATCTGTATAAATGAAGATTGTATTAATGAACTTCGAAGTTCACAAGCAGCGAGCGGTATACCAAAGCTAGGGTAACCTCCATTGGGAGCGGGCTGAGGTCAAGCTGAACGCGAACCTGAGCCTGGAGCCAAGGTGGCGTTTGGCTCTCGCCCACTCTAAAGGGTGCAGGAAGTGGAAAATCAAGTTGCTGAAGGAGGCAATGAAAGCGAACTCCACGGGCTAGCAGGGCAGATACAACAACCCATATTGACAGTCGAGAGAGTCGTCAAAAAAGGAACGATAAGATGGGTGGTCGGGCATTGATAATAGCCGACAGGCATACCGACAAAGCAGTATATCGCGCCGGTAGGTTAGTGGCAATTCACCAGCTTCGGCATGAAGACTCTCGATGGGACTAGTATAGAATGCTCCGATCGCAAGACGTAACCCCCGATGTTGTATAGAGTTGAGGCGGCGTAAGATGAACGGCCGTGCAGAGGAGTATACAAAGCTCCCATAATCCAGGTTTGAGTGGACGATCAACCGATATAGGCAAAGTAGGACGGTGCAATCCGCTCCCCACAACGTACCGCGGAGAACATTTAGGGAACGGGTACAACGGGCAGCCAAATATGACACATGTGGAGACCAGCAAAGTTTCCTGTCAAATGTAAGACCTAAAAATTTTGTTGTCTCCACGAATGGGAGAGCAACGGGACAGAGATGTAAGGACGGTGGGAGAAACTCTTTGTAGCGCCAAAAGTTAATACAGACCGTCTTCTCGGCAGAAAAACGGAAGCCATTGGTGACACTCCAGGAGTAAAGACGGTCAAGACAACGCTGAAGACAGCACTCCAGGTAAAATGTACACTGCGCGCTGCAGTAGATGGTAAAATCATCCACGAAAAGGGAGCCTAATACATCAGCTGGGAGGCAATCCATTACTGGATTGATCGCTATGGCAAAGAGAGCGACGCTCAAAACTGAGCCCTGTGGCACCCATTCTCCTGGCGAAAGGCGTCGGGCAGGACAGAACCCACACGTACCCTGAACTTTCGATCCATTAAAAATACATGAATAAAAAGAGGCAGGCGACCGCGAAGGCCCCATGTATGCATGGTGCGGAGAATGCCCGCCCTCCAACAGGTGTCGTAAGCCTTCTCCAAATCAAAGAACACAGCCACTGTCTGGCGCTTCCGCAAGAAGGTATTCACAATGAAGGTCGACAAGGTAACCACTTGGTCAACAGCAGAGCGGCGCCTACGAAATCCACATTGTACATTGGTAAGTAGGCGTCGAGATTCGAGCAGCCAAACCAAACAAGTGTTAACCATTCGTTCCATCACCTTACAGAGACAGCTGGTAAGGGAAATAGGTCGATAACTGGAAGGCTAAGTGCCTGTCCTTCCCCGGCTTAAGAATCATAAAAGAAGGTTGTACATAACAGAGAGACCTGGAGATGCTGAAAGGTTTCAGATTGATAATACAATGATAAGACAGAGATTTAGGAATGGGATTTTAAATTTTAAGGCATTTCCAGAGGCAGACATGGACCCTGACCACAATTTATTGGTTGTGCACTATAGATTAAACGTTAAGGAATTAGAAAAGATGGGACTAGTTACGCTGAAAGGGGAAAGGAATACAGTAGAAGAAGAAGAAGAAGAAGAAGAGATGAAATAGTGAAGGCAGCAGAAGACCAAATACGTAAAAAGACAAGACCTAGTAGAGTCGCAGATAGGCACAACGAAAAGAATGTCATAGCATAAGCTTTCAGCCAACAAGGAATAAGGCCTTTGTCCATAACACACACACACACACACACACACACACACTTCAGCCTCTGGCAGCTGAAGCCACACTGTGTGTGTGTGTGTGTGTGTGTGTGTGTGTGTGTGTGTGTGTGTGTGTGGCGCGCGCGCGCTTTTATATTATGACAGTCTTTTTGTTGTGCCTATCCGTGATTCAGCATCTCCACTATCTGATGATTAACAACTTTCCTTTTCATAATATTGTTACATTTCATCCTGGATTTTCCAGTGTTTGATCAATGCCTAATAGAAATACTTGAACGACACAAGAGATATTGTATTTAACTGATGAAAGGTGAAAACATAAAAATGGAGCAAATGCAACAGGTAAAAGAGAATACAAACAATTAAAAACTCAGTGACAGGAAGTGTTAAAAACCAGGCAGAGGAACTTGAAGGGAATATTACTGAAAGGAAAGGGGATGTAGATGGTGAGTTGGGAGACACGATACAGTGAGAAGAATTTGACAGAGGTCTGAAAGATCAAGTCAAACTACTGATATCCTTGAGAGCCCGCCATGACAAAACTCTTTCACCTGGTGTGTAAGATGTACCAGACAGCCGAAATACCCCCATACTTCAAAAATAATGTAAGATTGTAATAATTTCAATTCCAAAGGAAGCAGTTGTTGACTGATGTGAAAATTACTGAACTACCAGTTCAATAAGTCATGGTTGCAAAATACTAACCTCAATCTTTTTTTTAATAGAAGAATGGAAAAACTGATACAAGCTGATGTTGGGAAAGATCAGTTTGGATTCTTGAGAACTAGGAACACGTGAGGCAACACTGACCCTACAAGTTCTATTAGAATGTGGGTTACGGAAAGGCAAGCCCATGGTTATAGCATTTGTAGATTTAGGGAAAGTTTTTGACAATGTAGACTGGAATTCTGTCTTTTAAATTCTGAAGGTGCCAGGGGTAAAATACAGGGAGTGAAAGGCTATTTACAATTTGTACCGAAACCGGACAGCAAATACAAGAGTTGAGGAGCATTAAAGGAAAGCAATGGTTGAGAAGGGAGTGGGACAGGTTTGTAGCCTATCCCCGATGTTATTCAATCTATAGATTGAATAAGCAGTAAAGGAAACCAAAGAAAAATCTGGAGTACGAATTAAAGTTCAGGAAAAAAAATAAAAACTTTAAAGTTTGCCGATGACATTGTAATTATATCAGAGACAGCAAAGGACTTTGAAGAGCAGTTGAACGGAATCGACACTGTCTTGAAAGGAGGATGTAAGATGATGATAATCAAAAGCAAAACAAGGACAATGGAACAAAGTCGAATTAAATCATGTGATGCTAAGGGAATTAGATTAGGGAACAAGATAAAGTAGTAGATCAGTTTTGCTATTTGGACACCAAAATAACTTGTGATGGCCTAAGCAGAGAGGATATAAAATGGAAACTGGTAATGGGAAGGAAAGCATTTCTGTAGAAGATATTTGTTGATTTAAGTGTTAGGAAGTCTTTTCTGAAGGTATTTGCTGAAGTGTAGCCATGTATGGAAGTGAAACATGATTGATAAACAGGTTAGACAAGAAGAGAATAGAAGCTTTTGAAATGTGGTGCTAAAGAATAATGTTAAAGATTAGAAGCCAGTTGATCATGTAACTAATGTGGAGGTACTGAATGGAAATGGGGAGAAATTTGTGGCACACTTGACCAAAAGAAGGTATTGTTGGACAGGACACATTCTGAGACATCAAGGGATCACCAATTTAGTACTGGAGGGAAGTGTGAAGGGGTAAAAATTGTAGATGGAGACCAAGAGATGAAAACAGTCAGTAGATTCAGAAGGACATAGGTTGCAGTAATTATTCGGAGATGAAGAGTCTAGCACAGGATACAGTAGTACGGAGAGCTGAATCAAACCAGTCTACAGACGGAAGACCACAATGGTATCACTTCAAAAAACTGATGTGCTAATAGACTTCGTGCATCCGGAGGGTCCCACACATTCATACTATAGGACAGATAGAAAAGATTATTGCTTGGTTCCAAAGCAGCATATTATCACCAACATATCTGATCCATCTGAAACATTGACTGGGTTCCAGAACACATTCCCTAAGCAAACTTTATTCAATACTGAAGAAAAATTCAGGCTGAGTCTATAGTAACAACAGCTCAGTCTTGCAAACCTGATAAACCGACCAGTAGGCATAGAAACATCGCACTCAAACACTTTGCCTCGGAAGCTGATTAGAAACAGGCTTGGAAATCTGACAAGGCAATCCAATTCAGGCTTGGGAACCAGTACAAAGGGACCATTGTGTCTGCTCTTGCATGGCTAACGGGTGTGGCCCCAAGGCGATGGTATTACCGAAGCGACCATTTCCCAATAAAATTTTTCTTTTATGTGGCCTTAAAAAACAAACAAATTCTCATGTATCTATTTACATTAAATAGTGTATACCACGATAATGTTCCAGAAAGAAATTTTCACTCTGCAGCGGACTGTGCACTGATATGAAACTTCCTGGCAGATTAATACTGCGTGCCGGACCGAAAATCGAACTCTGGACTTTTGCCTTTCGCGAGCAAATGCTCTGCCGACTCACGACCCGCACTCATAGCTACAATTCTGCCAGTATCTCGTTTCTTACTTTCCAAACTTTATAGATGCTTGGTAGAGCACTTGCCCATGAAAGGGTAAAGTCCCAGATTCGAGCCTCGGTCAAGCTCACAGTTTTAATCTGCCAGGAAATTACTACAACAACAACTACTACAAAGCATATCGAGAGTTTTAACTGCCTGTAGCAGGTCTGCAAGCAGAATATAATTATATTCTACAAGTAACAAATCTTATTGTTCTTTGGCATACTAATGAGAAAAGACATTGTTCCAGTCATTCATGCCAAAAATTGGGAACACTGGCTCCGACAGAAACCGAGCAACATTATCTTACATGTAGGAAAATGAAATATATTTAACATGCCCAACCTCAAAGATGATTACACTGAATACAGGACACGCACAAAGAAGACTTCGCAGTTTAATTTTCTTCATATCTCAATATTCTCTCTTTACTAATTGTAATAGTATTGGATGCATTACAAGATGTGACTTCATGAATGATACAATGTTCAGCAATTTATATGAATCATGATGATACCAGTGAAAATTAGATGGATAGGTTGTTAACTAATGATTACTGAATTGAACTGGGAAGAAAATAAATTTCCGACAATTTGACTAAAAGAACACATCAGATGACAAGGCACATCTTGACGCATGAGCAAACTGTCAATTCAGTAACAGAGGGAAATGTGGATGGTAAACATTCTAGAGAAAGGGCAAGACTTGACTGCAGTAAGCAGGCATGTATAGGATGGACCAGCATGGAGACTTATATGAAACCTGTATTTGGAGTGAAGGCTAGAACAAAGTAAAATTTGGAGCTGAAGTTACATATTGCATCTCACCTGAAATCTTGGTTGTGTTGACAGACATAGCCCAATGTCTATGTTAGGTTGTAAGGTGACTATTCGGTTGGGAGTTGGCAAAGTCAACAAATGTGAAAGCAGAAAAATCTGGTTGTTGTAATAAGTAGACTGGTAGGAACGCCTAACATTAACATCTGTGCCATAGTGAAAAATTCAAGGAGTTGCAATATGTAACTTTTACCAAATCTGGAATGTTACAATAGTTTTCAGTGCAAGTGTTCTACACTTACCTCTGAAATGACCTACGTTACTTTTTAAACTTCGTTAACAATGCTGTCTCCCTCCAGCACACTTGAGGAAACTAGTTTTATTATTGCTAACTGATTAGCATGTCAAGGAGTCGTCGATCTGTATTGGTACTACTGGCGCACACACTTTCAGGGGCATGTTTCCATCCATTTCAACAACATAAAAACAGATAATTCAAAGATAACTGCAAATTATCGTTAAATAATCGCGAAATTTTTCCGCACGAAATTCCTTTTACAACTGAAGAGATCTGTTTATTCAGCAATCAAATTCACAATAACATTGGTTAATTACAAATTACAAGGCACCATCTCACAGTTAGTAGTAGGCTAATGTAAGGATCTTACACAACCAAAAATGTAAAAAATCAGGCAATAACAGATGTAAATGTTTTTTTGGACCCAATTTCGTTTGAATAATTATTACGTAACATATTTACATTTAACAGAGCTGAAAATAAGTACCCAACGACGATGGACAGAGCTCCTAGCTTGAGACTACGTAAAATGAAGCAGTTGCTTACACACAAGCCGGATTTGAAATCAGCTAATTTTGTTTGCACACAAAGATACGCTTACAGCAAGCGTTCCAAAACTTAACTAATTTTCGAATGGTATTAGATCATAGGTACTGCGAAATATTTATGTATTTTCATTCTGTTCGCTTTTTCACGAAGTCGCTCATTCCTTAGATTCGATCGTAGTAACGATTTATCATATTATTTAAATCAAAAACCTTTAAGGATATTTCGCGAGCCAAGAAACAGCAAAAAAAATGGCTCAAACACGATTTATAACAAACGTCAAAACTTGACATTATTCCACTTGTTATTTAAGAATCAAAGAAAATGAGTAGAACTCAAGACATCATCAAAATAATAACCCTGCAATCTGAAAACGAATTAACACACCTAAAATTAAATTACTATGAGGGGACCTTATCACACAGATTCCTTCTAGACTAAGGAAAATAATAACAAATAGAAAATAATCCGTAACGGCAAAAACGCTGCTGAAGAAACGGCCACTCGCCGGAACACAAAAATTGACTATTTCATAACCGACATCATAAATTGCAACTAAAAAATTTCATCATCTTCATCTTACCACCAGTGGGCCTGACATGATCACAATTTTGATAAAAACGTACAAATCCAATTATTTTTCTCCAAGAAACATAAGCACAAACCCTAGTCCAACTGACTATCGGAAATCGTACGTCGTTATGTACAACAAATTCCATTACGATTTGAAAATAGCCAATCAACAGCGTGCTACAAAAGCAAGCATCCTCATTGGCTACTGCAGAACGCCAGAAGCTTTATATCAAAGGACAGTTCATGATCCACACACAGGCACCGTCAGTTTTCTTCTTGTTTACACTATTACTATTTTTGCGTACGAAATATTATTCACACGTACCTGACAGCGTAACTGCTTATTATGACCGGTAATCACCTTTACATTCAAGAACTTCAACAAACCCACAGCGTCTGTCAAACGGTTTTTCTCAATGAATATACATCTGGAAACAGGATAAAATAGTTAATAAAATATGATCCAGCAATTATCAGCGAGCAGAAAATTACCCTCAATTCATCATTAGCTGCATTATTATATCTTTCACACAATATACGCAGAATTACCTACTACAAAGTCCGCTATGCCACCATTTTCGGTGAATGAAAACACCAAAGATAAACCATAACATAAACGAATAATCGATTGGATAGTGTTCGACAGACAACAAGCTAAAGTTAATACAGCGATCGTTGGATCAAGCACTTGATCTGTCAGAGAAACACTATTATATCACAAAATAAAAATACTGATTCGTCACCATCAGTATATGTATACAATTTTTGTTCGGCGAGTAATGAATTTCCACACCCAAACTGGACTATACCAACTGGGGTACCACAGGCAAGGGGCTAAGACCTCTCTCATTTTTAATTTATATAAATGACATCAAAATTTCAATCAGTGGTACTTATATAACCGTGTCTTCTGGTTATACAAATGTTGATGTGACTGATATAAACCAAATATTGCCAACATCAGCACCTAGAGTTTTGGAATATTTACAAAAATGGTTTGAAATTAACAACTTGACTTCAAATAATTCAAAAACGAATTACAGGAATACTAAGTCGGAAAATGACCTACAGTTTTGGAATATTTACAACAATAGTTTAAAGTGAAAAACTTAACTAGCAGCAGGAAAAGGCAGTTTGATTTGCAAAAAAAGTATTAATATGCTTACAGTGGAGGATGGCCACACAATAAAACTTGTTAAGTCAACTTTAAATACTTCAAAATCTGATGACAGCCACCAGACGGAAACAAAGTTAGAAATGACTTAGACCTCAAAATACAAAATAAAGAAGTTATAAGTGTATCTGTCACAAAAGTTTTTGCAGTCCATATAGATGAAAATTTAGATTCAAAAGAACAGATCCACTATCTCATTACCAAGTCAAGTTCTACTGCATTTGCACTACATGTAATTAGTAATGTGCCTAGTAAACAGTGTAGCAGAACTGCCTACCTTGATTACATTTACACTGCTATCACATATGGCATCACTTTCTACTCTCATAGTACGACAAATTCAAAAACCATCTTCACACGACAAAAACGAGCTGTTAGAATAAACACCAACAGTTCAAGGCTAAGAAACTCCAAACAGCTATTTCAACAGCTAAATATTCTACCTCTACCATGCCTCTACATACAAAAGAGTGTAATAACTATGAAAAGGTGCAATGAAAATTTCAAAACCAACTCAAATCTCCAATCACATATACAAAAATGTGCAATGAAATCCATTTAAAAATACTAAATAAGGCTATTGCACAGAAAGAAACAAATGTTCAAGGTACAAAATTGAATAACAAACTCCCAGCACATCTAAAAGAAATTTAAATAATTGTCTACATATAAGGGAACAATATTCAAGTTTTTAAGGACCAATTGCTATTACAGTGCAAACCAATACTTCAACAACCTAGCAGCAAATAATCATACTCATATACTGTGCTGATACTACACTGAAGTGCCACAGAAACTCGTATATCCACTCGTGTTCAAATACAGAGATATGTAAACAGGCAGAATACGGCGCTGCGGTCGGAAACGTCTATATAAGATGAACAAGTGTCTGGTGCAGTTGACAGATCGGTTACTGCTGTTACAATGGCAGGTTATCAAGATTTAAGGGTGTTTGAACGTGGTGTTATAGATGGCTCATGAGCAAACAATGAAGTGGGGATTTTCCCGTACAGCCATTACAGGAGAGTAACGTGAATATCAGGAATCCCGTAAAAGATCAAATCTTTGACATTGCTGCAGCTGGAAGACGATCCTGCAAGAACAGGGCCAATGACGACTGAACAGAATCGTTCAACATGACAGAAGTCAAGCCTTCTGTAAATTGCTGCAGATTTCAGTGCTGTGTCATCAACAAGTGTCAGCATGTGAACCACTCAACGAAACTTCATTGATATGGGCATTTGGAGCCGAAGGCGCCCATTTGTGTACCCTTGATGACACCACGACACAAAGCTTTACGCCTCGCCTGGGACCGTGAACGCCGATATTGGACTGTTGATTACTGTAATCATGCTGCCTGGTTGGACGGGTCTCGTTTCTAATTGTATCGAGTGGACGGACGTGTACGGGTACGGAGAAAACCTCATGAATCCATGGACCCAGGGTGTCAGCACAGGACCGTTAAAGCTGGTGGAGGCTCTGTAATGCTGTGGGGCGTGTGCAGTCGGAGTGATATGGGATACCTCCAGATGCGACTCTGGCAGGTGACACATACTTAAGCATCCTGTCCAATCACTTGCATCTGTTCATGCCCATTTTGCATTCCGATGGACTTGGGCAATTCCAGCAGGTCAATGCAACACCCCACACGCCCAGAATAGCTACAGAGTGGTACTTCTGAGTTTAAACACTTCCACTGGCCACTCAACTCACCAGACATGAACATTATTGAGCATATCTGGGATGCCTTCCAACTTGCTGTTCAGAAGAGATCTCCATCACCTCGTACTATTACAGATTTATGAACAGCTGTGCAGGATTTATGGTGTCAATTCCCTCCAGCAATACTTCAGACAATAGTCAAGTCCATGCAACGTCTGTTGCGGCACTTCTGCGTGCTTGCAGGGCCCCTACACAATATGAGGCAGCTGTACAAGTCTCTTTGGTTCTTCAGTGTATATGCCACACTCAGTGTCGACAGTATTTTCAGCCAAATGTTTGCTACAATCTGAATCAGTATTTTGAACAGAAGTGTTGCAACTATTATGTGTTTTTATTTAAATCTCAATTAAGCATTCCATGAAAAATATCTGCCAGCTCGGTGGCCGAGCGGTTCTAGGCACTTCAGTCCGGAATCACGTGACTACTACGGACGAAGTTTCATATCCTCCCTCGGGCATCGCTGTGTATGATGTCCTAAGGTTAGTTACGTTTAAGTACTTCTAAGTTCCATGGGGACTGATGACTCCAGATATTTAGTCTCATAGTGGTCAGAGCCATTTGAATCATTTCAAAATATTTTTTGTGTAATTAATCAAAGTTCTGATTACAGTTTTAATGTAAGATTGTACAGGGTACTGTGCAACCTTGTAATTGTAGGCTACTGTACATCCTTGTATGTGTGTGTGTGTGCGTGTTTATTTATTTTTGTATACTGTGTTTTTTTCTGATGAAATCGATGCAATTTAAATTGTCTCTGGATGAATAAACTACTACTAAACTACATCCATACACCAACATCTGATTTGTAAACAGCTGTATAAAACATGACACAGGGTGCATGCATTATAATAGGTATTAAAAATTTCGCACATTCAATTCGCACTTGGAGTTCAGAAAGACTGACGGATTAACTGCCCATGTCAACGTTTAATTAGTCTAATCTTGCCATCACAGTTTCTGTAGGAACAGTAAAGAATAAATAGTATGCCAGCGGGAAATGCTCCTATCAGAGCACAAGAAAATCGACTATGTTCCTGCTAAATGAGTCTGACTGGAAAGAAGGGTAGCAGCTGCCTCAACCTAGCTTCCTCAGCAGTTTTAAAAATTTTCCCAAAAAGTTTGGCATGCAAACCTATTCACTCTGTTTTTAAAATACAACACACCTCTCACTTCCACAAGCTCCCCTAATTCGCTTATTCACTCACACCTGTTCACTCACAGTTCACCATTCTGACTCACTCATTCAGCCCAGCTCATTGTCATTATATCTTTGTCTCTAACTGTCACTGTCTCCTGTCCTACAGCCACATCCTCCTTGTTCTGTCCTACCACTACTGTCTCCCCTCACTTTCACTTTTCCGTCTCACTCTGACTCCTACCGACTCATTTCTTTCTTCCTACTCCTGTTGTCTGTTCTTACTTTCATTACCTCTCTGTTCCTTGTAGTCATTATCATAGACTGTGTCTCACATTACTCCACTGTCTCCTTCTCTTTATTCCCCTCCCACTGGTACTTTCTCCTTCCCTCTTTTCCTAGCACTATTCTGTCACTGTCAACTATCTTCCTCTCACACTGCCTTCACTCTTTCTACACCATTATCACCATCTACTATCTTCCAGTATTTATTGATTTCTGTCTCTTTTCTATTTTTATGCTTTATCCTCTCTCATCATAAAAACTCGCAAATATGTTACCGTGACAAAATTTTTGGGAAAATGTGTTAAGGAAGGTGGAATCCCAATTTTCAGTCATAACCTTTTAAACACGAGCATATTCGCCATTACAGTGCAATGATAGGAGCATTTTCCCGCTGGTTCACTTGTTTTCCCTCCTTCAGTATGGAGTGTAACTCACATGAAAATAAATGTATGGATCAGTAAAATTTTGATAGTTTACATGTGTGAAATTGAAAGAACCCAAAACTAATTTTACACCTCAGATCGGGTATTACATTCACAAAATTTTACGCGTGCTTCAGTACTACATCATAGGGACGCCAGAATCCTTCCGATGATAACACAGACACTTAACAGCATATTTCTCCATACTATGTCGGTTTATAAACAACATTTTCGTCACACTGGATTGTAGGTGCACATTTAACGTGTACAAGCAGGGTACCTTTAGACGTTTGTGTCATGGAAATGGATAAAGATATAAAGAAAATTTTGAAAGTTTTTTGAGATCGGGATCTTAGGAATATATTGTACAACTTATAGCCATTTGCTGTGCATAGTCTTCTTGGAATTCGCGGCTCAATATTGGAACTATAAAAACATGTTTTGGGGGTGTTTCTATATAACGGACAAAGATTTTTGAAAACAAGAGACAAAATGGTAGGATGGCACTTCTGGGCAAAATATACCGTTAAAATCTGAGCAAAATACTATAGTAAATTATTTGTACAGGATGGGCGGATGGGACGGCGGTGAGCGTTATGGAAAGAGCAGGATATAGTTTCTTTTGTAAGGCCATTTATTGGCAAAAGCTACACTATAGGGAATACACTGTCGGGCCAAGGGAGGTGAGGGTGAGCCAGAAGAAAAGTATGGCGAAGGTTGATGTCTGCGAAAACTAAGTTCACAGTGCTACAGAATCAAGAGAAGCGGGAAGATCTGTACTGTTACAGGGTGCGTGTCAGACACACAGGAGAGCAAGAAAACAAGAGAGCGGGCCTGGCGACAGGCGGCCAGGTATATTCGATGCACCACGTGGCTTCTTCCGCCCGATTGGTCGGGATCGAGAAAATCGTGCACGCAGCATGGAACTTTCCAGAGCGTTGCCTGCTCAGCGACGCCTCCGCATAGCATACCCTCGTCAGCACACAAGGGAGGCACGTGGTCAAGATGCCGTTCCTTGGTGCTGACTTCCTGTTACTAGACCGTGGGACGAAGGAATCTATGGGCAGATGACACTGCTGGCCGTGGCTTAGCCGTAATGGAAAAACTAAGTTACCTCTGGGAGCTAATAAAATAAATTAAAATTTTCCTACCAACTGGCTCATCCTCTACTTATTTAAATATCTTCTTGTGATGGCGAAAAAATGATGAAAAAACTTTTGTAGGCTTTCCTCAGAATCGGCCCATGAACTAAATGGTGCCTCCATCTGAACACTTTTTAAATAAGGAGATAATTCAGAGGCTTCCTTTACCAGGATACAGGTTGGCTGGCAGCTTTTCGAGGAGCTCTTTGCGGTGTGGGGGAGTAGCCATGTATGTGAAAAACGGCATCCCATTTGAGTCAATTGAAGTTTCAAAGTACTGCGCCAAAAAGGTGTTTGAATGTTGTGCAGGTGTGGTTAAATTTAATGGAGCTAAACTTCTAACTGTTGTTATTTATAGATCCACAGACTCTGATTTCACAACATTTTTGCTAAAGCTAGAGGAGGTTCTTGGTTCACTTTATAGGAAATACAAAAAGTTAGTTATATGTGGTGACTTAAATATTAATTGTATAAGTGATTGTGCAAGGAAGAGGATGCTGGTAGACCTCCTAAATTCATATAATCTTATGCAAACCGTATTCTTCCCAACGAGAGTGCAAGGGAACAGTAGAATAACCATAGACAACATTTTTGTTCATTCCTCATTACTAGAAG
This sequence comes from Schistocerca nitens, assembly GCF_023898315.1. Classification (NCBI taxonomy): domain Eukaryota; kingdom Metazoa; phylum Arthropoda; class Insecta; order Orthoptera; family Acrididae; genus Schistocerca; species Schistocerca nitens. The sequence goes on from NC_064617.1 coordinate 868,811,861, forward strand.
GGCATTATGTTAGCAAAAAGGTGAATGGCCTTTCAGATCATGATGCACAAATTTTAACTTTAAAAGATTTTTGTGCTGCAACACGTGTTAAATATAGTCATCAGCTGTTTAGGAAAGCTGATCCAGTTGCTGTAAACCTTATCAAGGAACAAGAGTGGCAAGATGTTTATAGCACTGATGCAGTAGACGATAAATATAATGCTTTACTCAAGACTTTTCTCATGCTCTTTGAAAGTTGCTTTCTGTTAGAACGTTCAAAACAGGGTACTAGCACAAACAGGCAGCCTGGGTGGCTGACTAGAGAGATAAGAATATCTTGTAGAACAAAGTGGCAATTATATCAAAACGTTAGAAACAGTCAAAATCTAAATGCAGCAGCGCATTACAAACAGTATTGTAAGGTGCTTAAAATGTTATTAGGAAGGCAAAAAGTATGTGGTATGCAGATAGAATAGCTAAGTCTCAGGATAAAATTAAAACCATATGGTCTGTCGTAAAGGAAGTGGCTGGTCTGCAGAGAGGATAAAGAATCAGTGCGTAGTAGGAATGTCCATGTTACTGATAAGTCGCATATGTGTACAGTATTTAATAATCACTTTCTGAATATAGCAGGTGAACTAAATAGAAACCTAGTCCCAACAGGGAATCATACAGTGCCCTTAGAAAAAGTGTTCCGAGACTGTTACATGAAATGCTCCTCCATGATACTGACAAGAGGGAGATTGAGTTAATAATTAAATCACTAAAGACCAAGAACTCTCATGGCTATGACGGGGTATCTAACAGGATACTGAAGTATTGTTCTATGTATGTTAGCCCAGTACTTAGCCATATCTGTAACTTTTCCTTTAGGAGTGGTCGGTTTCCTGACCGATTAAACTACTCGGTAGTGAAGCCACATTATAAAAAGGGAGACAGGGATAATGTTGACAATTTTAGACCTATTTCTATGCCATCGGTGTTTGCTAAAGTTATCGAGAAGGTTGTATATACAAGGTTACTGGAGCATTTAAATTCACATAATTTGCTGTCAAATGTTCAGTTTGGTTTTAGAAATGGTTTAACAACTGAAGATGCTATATTCTCTTTTCCCTGTGGGGTTTTGGACGGATTAAATAAAAGGTTGAAACGCTAGGTGTTTTCTTTGATTTAACGAACGCTTTTGACTGTGTTGACCACAAAATATTACTGCAGAAGTTGGACCATTATGGAGTAAGGGGAGTAGCTTATAACTGGTTCGCCTCTTACTTTAAGAACAGAAAGCAGAAGGTAATTCTCCGCAATATTGAGAGTGATAGTGATGTTCAGTCCCAATGGGGCACTGTTAAGTGGGGCGTTCCCCAAGGATCGGTGCTGGGGCCACTGCTGTTTCTTATTTATATAAATGATATGCCTTCTAGTATTACAGATTGTAACAACAACAACGCTGTACTATTGTACATATAATAATTTTTTTCTTCTGATTTTCGATAAATTAGTGTAATCGATATTCTGATTTCATTTCTTTTTTGATTCATGCCATTGTGTTAAGAAAACTGTAAACAAATTTCGATGTGAATATTAATGTTTATGTCAAATTTCAGGCAATATTATAACAGAATTGAAATATAAGAAACGTTGAAACTATTGTAAGATGCCAAAGTTGTAATTGTGCATCTGGTCCATATGGCAATGTATTAGGATATGTAGAATGCAAAACCTCTGGTGAATACCCTGTCTGTAGGGGAGCGGTAAAAGGTGGATGGCAGGTGAGCACGGGAAAATGCACACGGGCGCTGCACGGCATAACGGGCTCAGCAGTAGTAGTCGGAGTTGGGCATTGGTCTGAGCAACACGTCCGGGATCGAGGAGGCTCTCCTGGAAGATGTAGTTTCATTGAGCCTCGGATGTGCCGTTCCGACGACTATACAGCATGGCAAAATTCCATAGGCACTAAATGGAAAAATATTGCGACGCTATGAAGAAGTAAAGTGCCGATACATCAAGAGCCATATCTGTGATTGTATGTGTGCTCTGTGCCTCGCTCTGTGCCCGCCAACCGCCGCATCGATACGAACAGGTTGAAACTTTTAGTACTGTATTCGTGTGGACCAGTGTTACTTTTGTTCCATACTGTTCAATAACAACTTAAATTTTACCAGAACTGTCCTATCATTTAATTATCCTCACAACTAACCTAGCCAGGGTACTTTCCAAATGTTGTGCAATCCGAGTGTCCCGAAATGAAGAATTAAAGTTTATGTTAATAATAATTACCTGCAGACCTAGCTATGTTAGAATGATGTTTAAAGAACTGTTTTGTTAATGAAGTAAGAGACGAATAATATAGGTCTGACAAAGTTGGAAGATAATGTTGAAATTGGCTTAGTAATGAAGTTTAATTAATTTGAGACAAAAATAATGGTAGTTAAATGAGCAGGAAATACGATAAAAAGAGCAGTAACTCATATAGTGGAAATTTTGAGCACTTAATGATTTTAATAATCAAAATTTTCAATACAGTGATCATAACATTTCAGGGTCCCCCCCCCTTTTCTTTTCTATTCATTTGAATTCTGAAGTGTACTGAACTGATTTGACCAGCAAAGTTAAAGTCAATGTAAAACCAAAATTTATCAGTGTTTTACCTTTTTCAAAATGGACATTGTATGTGTGTTTCGAAAGTGCTATTTCTAGGGTAACCTATGCCCGATTTTAATCAGATCAATAGACAGTACGAAGTTTGTAGTAAACATTATAGTGTAATGTTGTGTATTTATGGCTTGTCCATATTAGTACAGAAAGTGAAATTATTAGTTCAGTAGATTTTCTGGGTCTAAAATTTACCGTATTATGCAGTGTTATTACGTGTTGTTTTGTATGAACGTACATCACTTGTACAGGGAAGAAACTCAGTTAATGCCTAATTAGGCTGGCGACCGTATTATTAACAAATTGGTAGCATCTGCTGCATTGTTTCTTGTCCGTCCTAACGTGTAGTTGCACTTCGGACTTGCTTGACGTATCATTGTTATTACTGAGTGGGTGTAAGTCTGATTTTGCCTCCATTCAGGTACACGCGGTCAACATATATACCAAAATACTTTCTTATAAGGTGAAGCCCGTTAACTTACCATACTACAGGCTTTAAGGAGTATCGTGTGCACTAGCGCAGCGTTACAAGGTGATTCAAAAATATTTCTGTTTGCTGATGACACCAGCTTGGTAGTGAAGGATCTTGTATGTAGTACTGAAACAGTATCAAATAATGTAGTTGAAGAAATAAGTATGTGGCTTGTGGAAAATAATTTGATGCTAAATCACAGTAAGACTCAGTTTTTACAGTTTCTAACTCACAATTCAACAAGAACCGATATTTTGATCAGACAGAATGGGCATATTATAAGCGAGATGGAACAGTTCAAGTTCCTAGGCGTTCGGATAGATAGCAAGCTGTTGTGGAAAGCCCATGTCCAGGATCTTGTTCAGAAACTAAATGCTGCTATATTTACCATTAGAACATATCTGAAATAAGTGACACTTCAACACGAAAAGTAGTCCACTTCGCATATTTGCATACACTTATGATGTATGGTATTACTTTTTGGGGTAATTCTTCTGGTTCAAAAAGGGTATTTTTGCCTCAAAAACGGGCTGTTCGAGCTATATGTGGTGTAAGTTCGAGAACCTCTTGTTGACCCCTACTCAATAGTCTGGGAATTCTGACATTGCCCTCACAGTATGTATTTTCTTTAATGTCGTTTGTTGTTAGCAATATTAGCCTATTCCCAAGAGTTAGCAGCTTTCACTCAGTTAATACTAGGCAGAAATCCAATCTGAATGTGGAATGCACTTCCTTGACTCTTGTGCAGAAAGGAGTGCAGTATTCTGCTGCATCCATTTTCAATAAGCTACCACAAGAACTCAAAAATCTTAGTAGTAGCCCAAACTCTTTTAAGTCTAAACTGAAGAGTTTCCTCATGGCTCACTCCTTCTATTCTGTCGAGGAGCTCCTGGAAGAGCTAAAAAATTAAGCACATTCCAGTGTTACATTGTTGATTTTCTTTATTTAAACTTACGACTTGTCACCTGAATATGTTTTTTTATATTTCATTTTATCTGTTTCTAATATCGTGTTATAATTTCATGTATTGACTCGTTCCATGACCATGGAGACTTCTACTTAATTTGGTCCTACGGAGCAATAAATAAATAAATAAATGCTCTTAAGGCACCCCGTAGACCACATTGAAATGTAATAGCTAATTTTTCATAAGATTTCGAAGCTAATTTAGATGACTTGTTTAATTGTAATGTCAGCAGTTGGGACACGTATATGTAACTTCGCATTCTGGGCTCTGCATTGTGATTGTCGACAACTTCATGGCATAGTATTCGCTAATAGTACGTCCATTTATTGGTAGGAAAATGAATCATAGAGTCCTTTAATTACAACAAGCACTATTCGTTGACAATCAATTGATTCACAAAAAGGCATAGCGTATACCACATTTTATAATGTTAGAAACCTGTAACGACTCTGTCATACTGCCAACTTACTGTACTTCTGTTTAACATAACGACATCCAATTACATCGTAATTACTGTAATTCACAATATGAAACTAGACTGAGAATGTAAAGAAACAGTTTATTTAAGCTACTGGTTATACATTGAAATTGCATCTACACTAAAAAGTAAAGTAGGCATTACACATATTTGCAGCAGGAAACATTGTAAGAATATTTATAGTAATGAAGGTACAGAGAAATTAACAAAAATGTAATCAGCATTGTTTATTTGATTTGTTCCACTTATTTTTCCACGAAAACGGCAGATATATATTTGACATTATATCCTATGTCATGTAATTCCATTGCAGCCACCGAATAATAATATTTCCTATAATTATGAGCAACTTCTGTGATTAGAATTAACGAAATTATCACACAGAACAATGTTTCATTGTTAGCAAGGGTATATGCAACATACGAGAATTTGCACAAGGGAGCCAATGCAGATTGGGGATTTGAGGTGCACTGTGTGATGTAACACCAAGTCATGAAATAAACAACATTCAGAGATCTAAATCTGAGTAAATCTGAATCACTTTTTGATCTTTCCTGTTGTTCTCTGGCCCATCATCACTTAAGAGATTTACAGGAAGAATCAACTGCAGTGGAGCAACGAAAAGAAGTTAAATCCAACTTTTTTTTTTAACAATGTGAGTTACATCCTAGCTCTTCAAGAACTTTTATTTCAGCTACCTTCTTCAAGATGAATATTCATAAGGAATTTTATTTTGATTTATTTATTTATTTGACAATTATTATCCCCAGTAAGGTGCTACAATGCAATATCATCCTAGGAGCTGGGATCCCGATTTGATTTGGGTCAAAATGATAAAGTCAACTTGTGAGTTTCTGGTGAACCATTTCAGCATCGAAACTGAAAGACAATTTTATTTTGGAAGCAGAATCATGCTGAAAATATCCTGGAACCAAAAACTTATGAGGATGCAGAAACTGCACTGTGGAATTGTGAGTACTAGTGGCTACAATCAATATGGACATCGCAACAATGGAGGTATATCATCTACTATTATTTCATACTTTCTTCAATGTCATCAGTTCAGTAGATCTTTACAATGTCGCTTTTTGATACAATATTTTCATGATATGCGACGACAGTAGGGCCGACAAGACAGTTCAAACTAATATTAGTGATGCACAGCCAGAAGGGGAAGCAATAGGTGGAGATTCAGACAGTATCTGTGCACCAATTCAAAGTCATGAGGAAGTAGTTGGCGACACTAGCAATCCTTTTCCTATCCCTACAAGATGCATTGGGGAGAATATAGATAAACAAAGTCAGAAGCTAGACAGTTTGAATTGGTAAAAAATTTGAAAAACAGAGTGGAAAACTAGACAAAACATTGGCTCAACAAGGGAAAAATTAGATCTTCGGATAAAAACTTTGATTCTAATTTGAATGTACAGCATTCATAGAAGAAGGAGTCTTGAATGTTTTGATGATAGTTCCTATTTTTCATTTGAAGTTAATATGATCGTAAGTCTTCATATTGCTGATTTTGTGATACATGTCGCTACAGAGCATAGTTACCTACGACGTGATGGAAAGTGAAGGACAGCATTCATAAAAAAACAACGAGTCTGGAATATTTTGATGATAATTCCTATTTTTCACATGATTTTTATTTGAACGTACAGCATTCAGGAGAAACAAGACCAAGCACTAAAATGTATCACAAAGCCTTTCGATGATGACAGAGTTTAGGCAGAGAAATCTGTAGAGGTAACTGAGCGGCTAGAAATGGATTTAAATGATTTCAAAGCGCATGTAAACACAGAGCATCGTAAGTTTGAACTCCATATTAGTTCTTTAGAAAACAAAACTGATGAGGTAGTCAGCGATCTGATCAGTGAGATAGAGAGAAATAACATGAGTTTAAAAACCCTGAATTCTATGATTAAAACAGAAAGTGACAGTATTAATTTGAAATTAAGTGAATAATTGGTACAGAAATTGCAGATATAAAAGGTAATGTTGGTGCACATTTTAGTAATATTTCAAATCTTAGTGCAGAGGTAGCTGAAATCGAGGAAAATGTTGCAACTAGAAATGTTTATAGCAACAGCGAAGTACTTGGAATAGTAAAATCATAAAGAATTTCCCCAGGGAAGACAGACTCCACTGCCGGCCGCGGTGGTCTAGTGGTTCTAGGCGCGCAGTCCGGAACCGCGCGACTGCTACGGTCGCAGGTTCGAATCCTGCCTCGGGCATGGATGTCTGTGATGTCCCTAGGTTAGTTAGGTTTAAGTAGTTCCAAGTTCTAGGGAACTGATGACCACAGATGTTAAGTCCCATAGTGCTCAGAACCATTTGAACCATTTGAACAGACTCCACTCTATGGACTTTATTTGCTGGTATAGGTATAACTGCACTAACAGTACACCAGACAACTTAAAAATTAAATTCTACATCTACATCCACATCCATACTCCGCAAGCCACCTCACGGTGTGTGGCGGAGGGTACCTTAAGTACCTCTATTGGTTCTCCCTTCTATTCCAGTCTCGTATTGTTCATGAAAAGAAAGCTTGTCAGTATGCCTCTGTGTGGGCTCTGATATCTCTGATTTTATCCTCGTGGTCTCTTCACGAGATATACGCAGGAGGGAGCAATATACTGCTTACTCCTCGGTGAAGGTATGTTCTCGAAACTTCAACAAAAGCCCGTACTCTTGCAGAGTCTTCCACCAAAGTTTATCTATCATCTCAGTAACGGTTTCGCGATTACTAAATGATCCTGTAACGAAGCACGCTGCACTCCGTTGGATCTTCTCTATCTCTTCTATCAACCCTATCTGGTACGGATCCCACACCGGTGAGCAGTAATTCAAGCAGTGGGCGAACAAGTGTACTGTTACCTACTTCCTTTGTTTCGGACTGCATTTCTTTAGGTCTCTTCCAATGAATCTCAGTCTGGCATCTCCATTACCGATAATTACTTTTATATGTTCATTCCATTTTAAATCACTCCTAATGCCTACTCCCAGATAATTTTTGGAATTAACTGCTTCCAATTGCTGACCTGCTATATTGTAGCTAAATGATAAAGAATCTTTCTTTCTATGTATTTGTAGCACATTACACTTGTCTTCATTGAGATTCAATTGCCATTCCTTGCACCATGCATCAATTCCTTGCAGATCCGGGTGCATTTCAGTACACTTTTCCATTGATACAACATCTGGACATACTACTGCATAATCCGCAAAAAACCTCATTCGTAAAGAATTTTTTAGATAGGGAGGCACTGTTGTTGGGTGGGGACACAATATACACACAGATATGATTTTCGCAGAATTTGAAAAATGTTTTTTGAACAAATTTTGGTCTGAAACTAAACAAGCTAGGATCAGATCAGAATTCTTGAATGGACCATGTTTCAAAGAGGACACCATTTGCATGAAAGATTTTTACAAACAGCACCTTAATACACTTGTACACTTAAGTAAATCATTAGATCATTAGATGAGATAATGCAGATAGGTGCATTATAGAGGCGATTGCCACATAAAGTACAGTGAGGGTTAGTATACAAAACAGATGACTGTAGTGAACAATTTTTAGATATGTTGATAAACTAGATATGACATGGGAGGAACAGTAGGGAGAAACAGAGCCAGACAGGTTTGACTTTGAAGTTAGAGAAGTACAAATTTGCTGTAAAACAATAAAATTTCTAGGCCACAGGAAAACAACAGTGGGAACTTTGCCTGGTAATGAGAAAATCCAAACAATTGCAAAATTTTCTAAGCCAAAGTCTAAGAGGGAGCTAAAATCGTTCTTCAGTCTTGTAGGTTGCCAAAATGTGTCAGGATTCAAGCTGTAAATGCATGTTGCTTAACCAATCTGTTGAAGAAAAATACTATACAAGAATGGACCGAGGAGTGTCAAATTGGCTTTGATGAGATAAAAGAACAACTTAGTAAGAGTGTAATTCTACATAGAGCAAATCTTTTTTTGGCATTCTGTTTAATGACTGATAGCAGCCATTCAGGCTTGCTATTCTCTAGTTTCATGAAAATATAGTAAATGTGGCTACAGAACATTATTCTATTGCATTCACCAGCAGAACTTTACAGAAACATGAGAAGAATTACATCAACACAGAAAATAGCTTTTAGCAATAGTTGTGGGGTTCAAAAAATTCAGGAGTTATTTACTTGTTTGTGAAGTTAAAGTTTAATCCGATTGTAAAGTCTTGTGTTATATTCAGGAATGTAAATTGTATCATCTGAGGGTCACCAGGTGGACAATTTATTTACAACATTTTTATTACACAGTAGAGTAAAGGAGAAGCAAATGTCATTGCTGTTGCTTCTTCTATGTTACCTGTGGGGGGTGCTGACGAACATAGAAACGGAAACTAAGAGAAATATTTCATAATTATGTATGTGAAGGGAGCAAAAGATGATAAAGATATCAGGAGAATTTATAGTCAATTCACGATTAACAAAAGTCATTATCATCAATGAAAGTTAGTTAAAAGTTATTAGGGGAAGAAAGGTTATAAGGAAGTAATGCTATATTTTCAAGTTTACAAAGGTATATTATTCCACAGACACAGTCCAAATAGTGACAGATGGAAAGTTTGTTTTCTTGAACAGTCAACTGACACACTTGTTAAGTACACAAATGAAAGCTTTGGAGCCTCTGGTTTTTACTTCCATAATACTGTTAGGAGAGTTAGGAAACGTCTTCCAACTTGTGATAGATGTCAGAGAACAAAGTTACCAACCAAACATGTGAAGGTCTATTGCAATGTGTAATTCCTAACAAACGGATGGACCTAGATGTAATAGATCTATTTGGCTAACTGCCTAAGACAAAATGAGGGTACTGTTATATACTTGTATACTTATTTTCTAAGTTCATTAAACTTTACCCTTTAAAGAAAGCCACTAGTAGGAAAAGTATAGCCAAAATTACAGAAGACTATCTTCACACTGTTGGTATTCAAAATGCTGTTATTCTGTCAATGGGAGTCAATTTACATCAAAAACCTGGAAGGATATCACTGTTGATTACAACATAAAACACATTTATTTCTGTTTATTCACCATCTTATAATCCTACTGAAAGATATATAAGGGTTATAGGCCAACTGGACAGAATTTACTGTAACATAGATCGCTTACATTGGATGGATTATATTCGCTGCTTTGAAGATGTACTAAAGAGTTAACAATGCACTGCTATTGGCTTTTCTCCATACGAAATTTTGTATTATAAGAAATGTGCCTACCTTATCAATGACTTACTTAAATCTCCATTACATAAAAGTATTTCTGCAGCTAAGAGAGAATACATGGAACAACACTGTAGTAAAAGAAAACAGAGAGATGATAACAGAATGAAACTGCCGCAATTTAAGATTGGACACCTTGTGGTAACTAAGACTTATGCCTAAACAGAGAGATTAAACAGTATTTTGACATATACATTGGACCATTTGAAATTTTAGAAAATCCACTTCCTAATGCATAGGCTCATATCTATCCAAAATCCATGAAAATTTGTAGACTTACAAATGTAACACAGCTGAAATTGTACAGACAGACAACATGAACTGATGACTGCTGTATAGTATTTAGTTTACTAGAAATTATATGATATACTACATTCTGCATTTCCTCAGGGGGATACACACTCATTAGTACATCATGCATGTGGCAAATGCAGGGCCCTTGCCATGTGAAATTTGCTTGTACCATAATACATATCTACTGTCACATGTTTTTCTTACATTACCCTTTATCTCTTACTTGCAAACCTATGTTTATACATTAAAACTCTTATGTTTGGATAAGCATATACTGGTAGAAGCTGGAAGTTTGATTAAGAAAATGTCCTTGAGTTTGCCTACACACACATACTGCTCTTATAATATTTTTAGTAGGAACAATTGTGCCATGTTACAATGTGAACATATTGCTTATATTGTGTCCTCCACACACACACACACACACACACACACACACACACACACATATATATATATATATATATATATATATATATATATATATATATATATATATATAAACAAAGATGATGTGACTTACCAAATGAAAGTGCTGGCATGTCGACAGACACACAAACAAACACAAACATACACACAAAATTCAAGCTTTCGCAACAAACTGTTGCCTCATCAGGAAAGAGGGAAGGAGAGGGAAAGACGAAAGGATGTGGGTTTTAAGGGAGAGGGTAAGGAGTCATTCCAATCCCGGGAGCGGAAAGACTTACCTTAGGGGGAAAAAAGGACGGGTATACACTCGCACACACACACACACACACACACACACACACACACACACACACACACACATATCCATCCACACATATACAGACACAAGCAGACATATTTCTATATATATATATATATATATATATATATTTCTTTGCAAGATGTGGCAACCTTACAGACTTGCGTAGGCACAATATCTTTGACCTTGGTCTATAAGCTGCTTCTAGTCCAAGCAGTACATTGATGCAACTGCTCAGTCATGAGCCATGCTGTAATAAGTTAACATGTATTCTTATCTCTCGCCATGGAAATAAAACTGCATAATTTTACCAACAGTATGCCATTTCTTTTTGCCTTAAATTGGGTGTAAACGTGATGACAACTTATGGTATGCTTCAGAGGGCTTTTGGCGAGGAGGTTATGTCAAGAGCTCAGATTTTTCGTTAGCATAAAATATTTAGTGAAGGCAGAACGAATGTTGAAGATGAAGACTGCAGTGGATGACCATCAACCTCACAGATGGATGTCAACTTGGCCAGGGTGTGTGAACTCATACGATATGATCGAAAATTATCCGTGAAAATGATTACAGAAGGACTAAACATCAATCGAGAAACAGTTTGTCTAATAAAAACTGATGACCTTGGTGTGAGAAAGATTTGTGCAAAAATCGTCCCCAAAAATCTCAGACGACTACAGCCAGAAACACGGTAAAATGTGGCTTCAGTACTATCACAGCCTCCTTATTCATAAGATATCGCTCCATGCGACTTTTTTCTATTTCCAAGAGTAAAAACGGCGGTCAAGGGACACCATTTTCAAAGAACACAAGATGTCCAAAAAGGTGTGACGAGGATCTTGGAAGATATTACAAAAAATCAGTTCCATAAATGTTACCATCAATGGCAGAAGCACTGGAAAAAGAGTGTGCAATCAGAGGGGAACTACTTTGAAGGAGACAACACTAACCTTGACTAAAACGGTAAGCAACATTTTTTTCACATCAGTCTCATTACTTTATTGTTGCACCTCTTGTATATATAAAACACCTTTTACATCTAAATCTTTTGGTAATATTGTCTATTGCAAAATGTTGTATGTTGACTACATCCAAATTTGGTGATATTGTTACATGGTTACATAATCAATAAAAGCTCCAACCTCAAACATAAAACCAAAAGTAAATCTATTCTTGTCTTCTTCCTCAAAACACACTTTGGATATAATGTGTGTGGTATAAATAGAGCTTATGTTTCCTATCTCAATGTTTCTGCATGAATGATGCATAGTGACGAGTACAGGGTAGAGCAGTGACATCAGTTGTCAACTTTGTATCAAAGAATGTCTCAGTACTGTAGTGTTATACATCTTATTTTGAGTCATAGTGTCTTTCTCCTGATCGAAAAATTTCTCACCACAGTATAATAAGTATTTCTTCTTCTCAACACTACCTAAAGCTGTAATACAGTACATAAAATCAAATATGTATATACCTGTTTCTGGTAGTAAGGACATCGATTCATCAAAGTTACTAGTCCATGCACAGTTTGTAATGATAATAAGCATAATGTCAAAATCTCTATATCAGTTTACACCTCCTTTCTCTGATGGTGAAAGAAACAAGGATCAAAAGTCACTGCAATGTGTTGTCATGTCTACACTCTACAGCATACATTGCAAGTCACAACACAAAATCATCTCCTCCACTCACATTGTGTAATAAGCAGGGATCAGTGTATAGGCAGGATGTAGCAGAAGACCCAATCTCTCTATCTAGACAAATGAAATGTAAAACAATACACACCCTGGTACAGTTTACACTATGCCAAATGTTAACATGAGAAGTGTTGTATCATTATCCATTAGGAAGTTTAGTATAGTTTTGACTTCCAAAGTAATTATTTCAATTGTCAATTTCCAATTTTTCTTCCCAATAACCGTACATATCTCGAAGCACAGCAGAGTAATTAAAAAATCTGGTATTTGTATCCCTCCTGTCCGTTAATACCACAAATCATAGCACATAATCTCGAAATGAAAATGTGAACTACATTTTATTTATTTATTCACACTCAAATCACAATTTAGAGCGATAATTGATGTGTCACTATACATTTACAATTTTAGCTACAGTGCAAATTACAATTTGAGCGCATATATTATTACTCTACAATATATATATAACAATAAATCGAAACATAGGGAAAACAAAGTTTTTAATATTAATTTAATTTACTACATATAGAAACCAGTTTCAGTTTCTGCTGCAATGGATGAGACATAACAAAAATTTTCAAGGTTACTTTTCATTGACACAGTGCATGTAGCACAGCACTCAGATATTGCTTTAGTACCTCAAAATACACTCCTGGAAATGAAAAAAAGAACACATTGACACCGGTGTGTCAGACCCACCATACTTGCTCCGGACACTGCGAGAGGGCTGTACAAGCAATGATCACACGCACGGCACAGCGGACACACCAGGAACCGCGGTGTTGGCCGTCGAATGGCGCTAGCTGCGCAGCATTTGTGCACCGCCGCCGTTAGTGTCAGCCAGTTTGCCGTGGCATACGGAGCTCCATCGCAGTCTTTAACACTGGTAGCATGCCGCGACAGTGTGGACGTGAACCGTATGTGCAGCTGACGGACTTTGAGCGAGGGCGTATAGTGGGCATGCGGGAGGCCGGGTGGACGTACCACCGAATTGCTCAACACGTGGGGCGTGAGGTCTCCACAGTACATCGATGTTGTCGCCAGTGGTCGGCGGAAAGTGCACGTGCCCGTCGACCTGGGACCGGACCGCAGCGACGCACGGATGCACGCCAAGACCGTAGGATCCTACGCAGTGCCGTAGGGGACCGCACCGCCACTTCCCAGCAAATTAGGGACACTGTTGCTCCTGGGGTATCGGCGAGGACCATTCGCAACCGTCTCCATGAAGCTGGGCTACGGTCCCGCACACCGTTAGGCCGTCTTCCGCTCACGCCCCAACATCGTGCAGCCCGCCTCCAGTGGTGTCGCGACAGGCGTGAATGGAGGGACGAATGGAGACGTGTCGTCTTCAGCGATGAGAGTCGCTTCTGCCTTGGTGCCAATGATGGTCGTATGCGTGTTTGGCGCCGTGCAGGTGAGCGCCATAATCAGGACTGCATACGACCGAGGCACACAGGGCCAACACCCGGCATCATGGTGTGGGGAGCGATCTCCTACACTGGCCGTACACCACTGGTGATCGTCGAGGGGACACTGAATAGTGCACGGTACATCCAAACCGTCATCGAACCCATCGTTCTACCATTCCTAGACCGGCTGAGTGACACTGAATGAAATTGCAGCATGTTTACAGATTAGTCATTGGTCAATACACCACATTGTGTGTTATGTGCTCCAGTTTCACAAAGATGGACGCCACGACAGCTGATTCCTGAAATGGGTGAACGATGTGTTGATGCTTGTGAAGAACTTCTTCGGCACTTTGAACAAGAAGGTGATGGCTTCCTTGCAAGAAACCTGGACTCACTTCCACCAACCAGAAACGAAGAGAGCTAGCAAGGAATAGTGCTATTTCTCGTCACCAAAACCAAAGAAGTTTCGAAAAGAACCATCAACAGGGAAGGTTATGCTGGCACTCTTGGGACGAAAAAGGCGTCATTTTGGAGCATTACATGCCTAGAGGGACCATTGTCACCAGTGCATCATACACAGATATTCTAAAAAATCATCTGCAGCCTGCAATCAAATCAAAGCGACGTGGATTGCTGTCAGCAGGTGTCCTTTTGCAACATGAGAATGCAAGGCCCCACACTGCCCGTAGAACAGTTGCAATAATCACAGACCTGAATTTTGAGTGTCTTCCTTATTCACCAGACCATACTCACCAGACCTTGCTCCCAAGTGGTTTCCATATGACTGGACCACTCAAAGAGTCAATGAGAGGAAAGATGAAGAGGTACGCTATGCAGTGCATGAGTGTTTGTGGGGACTACCAAAAGACTTTTTTCTAAAGAAATTTATGCACTTACTAAGCGCTGGAGGACTTGCATCGAGCGTGGGGGAGATTATGGTGAAAAGTGATACAGCTTTGTACTACTTCTGCACAATAAATAATATTTAAAAAATATTTAAGGTTTTCCTTTCACTCATCCTCACAATAAACAGAAGGAAATGATGTACTGGTAACTGACTATGAAAACTTGTATAGGGAGTTCTATGGTAATATCACATCTGTTATATTCGAAGTGAAAGATTGAAATATGAGTTGTGCTTGCATGCCACGAAATGAAAGTCAAGAAATATGTCAGATTTGTCTGCCCTGATCCAGCAGTATTGAAAATGAGTTACCTTAAGGAAAAATACTGAGTCTGTATTATATAAGACAAAGTTGAAAAAGTTTTATTCTATTCATATTATTACTGTTTCAGATGAGTGATGTATTGTTCATACTGTAATTACTGTCGTATGTATGAATGTATAAGTTATTATATTTTGTTAGCTGCTTAACAGATTGGCTGAAGAATTTTTGTACAACGTGTGGGGCATACTGAAACTTAATACCCCATTTTTCATATGGTTCCAAAGCTAAGGAGGATTACTTGATTAATTTTCTTATGGTCAAGTAGGACCCTGATATGTAATTTCATCTTTGAGATTTGCTATATGATTTTCAACTTCATGACAAACTATCCGCTAATAGTATTTCCATCCACAGCTAGAAACTTTCTGTCGATTCGATTCATTTACAAACAACTGGATAACAAAAAATTCGTCAAATATACTGCATTATATAATATTAGAAACTTGCCATAAATCTGTTTGTCGCAATGTTAACTTACTATAAAATTCTTTAACATAACGACATCTAATTAATTCGCAATTGCTGTAATTCGCGATATGAAACTAAATTGAATTTGTATACAAAGTGTTTATGTAAGCTGCTGTATTTTGAACAACTTCTGTGATTGTATTTAACAAAATATTACATGTAACACTGTTCAAATTGTCAGCAGTTGTATATAAGACCCACGAGAAATTGCATGAGAGGGTGAGTACAATGTTAAAAGAATCAGCTGCAGTTGAGTAACACAAAGAAGTTAAGTTCCCACCAGCACTTTTATGAAAAATCTGAGTTTACATCCTACCACTCCAAGAACTTTCATTTTAGCTACTCTCTTCTGATTAATATTCATAAGGGCTTTTCATTTAATTAATTTACTTTTTCGACAGTTATTATCCCCAGCAAGATGATTGCACTGCAACGCCTACTACAAAAAGAACCAACTGATTTGCTCCATTTGCCTAAACTGAAGAGGTGTGTACATAACATACAAACTTTGACCCTGTTCTGTAGACTAGTTACAATAAGATGATTCTTCTGTTCAGGAAACAAATGGTTCCTTGCCAAAGGGTTATCCAAAACATTTCACACTACCTTTCTATCACCAACAGAACCCGAGGTATGAACCCCAGAAAAATCTCATTTTTCTACATAGTGTTTTAGAGTGTACTTGCAGCACATGTTGTCACATGAGTACCGATTCCTAGATTTTTCACTTAATATTGGTTCTCGAAACTTTTAAGTAGGCTGCCACAGGATAAAAGACTTCTATCCACATACGTCTGCAACTTTAGGTCTTTCAGCAAATCAACAAAAACTGCCACGATTTCTGTATCTGTTCGGTAATTTCTTTGTCCAAACATCATTTTACAATGGCATAGAGTCCGTCAGGTTTCTACAGTAAAACATGTACAAAGCAATATACACACATATTTAAGAAGGAGAGAAATCAAAAGGTGTTTGGCCTACGGAATTGGTGGAGGAACCACCCCTGTATTTGCCAAAAGCTATTTGAGAAAACCATGGCTCATCAAAACAAGGATTCCGCATAGAGAACATGCCTCCATTCTTCTCAATCTGAATCTCATATCTAAACAAATCTACTACCTTACTTAGTTATACCTACTGCACAGGTCACGTACATTTGTACATAACTGGGACAATTTAGCGTAAAAACACAAACATGTTTAGACCTATTTGTTGACCATTTCACATATAAGGAAAAATAGTTACGTACTTTTCACTGCCACAAAACTCCATACATTTGCAGCTGCCTTTATAAACATGACCATGCACCTATTACACTGAGGTGACAAAAGTCATGGGATAGCAATATGCACATATGCAGACGGCGGTAGTATCAAATACACAACGTATAAAAGGGCAGTGCATTGGTGAAACTGTCATTTGTGACTCAAGTGCAGAGCTTCCCGATGTGACTATGGCCGCATGACGGGAATTAACAGATTTTGAGTGTGTAGTGGTAGTTGAAGTTAGGCACATGGGACATTCCATTTCAGAAATGGTTAAGGAACTCAATATTCCGAAATCCATATTGTCAAGAATGTGCCGAGAGTACCAAATTTCAGGGATTACCTTTCACAAGTAGCTAACGGCTTTCACTTAACGACTGAGAGAAACGGCGGTTCTGTAGAGTTGTCAGTGCTAACAAATGAGCAACACTCCATGAAATAACCGCAGAAATCAATGTGGGACTTACGACAAAAGTATTCTTTAGGACAATGCGTCGAGATATGGCACTGATGGGCTGTGGTAGCAGATGACCAATGCAAGTGACTTTGCTAACTATGTGACATCACCAGAAGCACCCCACATGGGCTTGTGCCCATATCGGTTGGACCCCAGACGACTGGAAAACTGTAAACTGGTCCAATGAGTCAGGATTTCAGTTGATGAGAACTGATGGTGGGGATCGAGTGAGGCGCAGACGCCATGAACCCATGAAGCCAAGTTGTCAACAAGGCACTGTGGAAGCTGGTGGTGGCTGCATAATGGTGTGGGCTGGGCTGCGTTTACATGGAATGGTCTGGATTCTCTGGTCCAACTGAATGTATCATTGACTGGAAAAGGTTATGTGTGGCTACTTGGAAAAAATTTGTAGTCGTTCATGGACGTCATGTTCTCAAACAATAATGGAATTTTTATGGATGATAAATTGCCATATCACCAGGGTACAATTGTTCACAATTGGTTTTGAAGAAATTTGGACATCCAGATTTCCCAACATGGATCCAACTGAACAGTTATGGGACGTAAGTGAGAGATCAGTTCGTGCACAAAATTCTGTATTGGCATACTTTCGTAACTATGGACGGCTGTAGAGGCAGCATGGCTTAATATTTCTGCAGGGGACTTACAACAACTTGCTGAGTCCATGTCACATTAAGTTGCTGCACTATGCCAGGCAAAAGAAGGTCTGACTTGATGTTAGGACGTATATCATGACTGTTATTGCCTCAGTGTGCATCTCCATACCTTCCTTTCTATCTGGCTGAAATACTGGGTCAGCATATCCTCATGACGAGTGAGATTTTGAAATCAGAAAAATGTTGAAACGTAATTTTTGATTAACACCTACTATGAATTCTCTAAGTCTTATTTTACTGTGTAATGTGCAATAATAACCTGGCTAGTCATGCGATCTAACACACTGCTTCCTGAGTGGGAAGGTGTGCCCGTCCCCAGCATGAATCCGCCCCACAGATTAGTGTCGTGGTCTGGTGTGCCGGTCAGCCTGTGGATGGTTTTTCTATCTACCTCAGCAAATGCAGGCTGGTTCCCCTTATTCTGCTTCAGTTACACTGTGTCATTACTTGCTGTACAAACATCGTTTCTATGTACGTGTACACCATAATTATTCTACCACTCAAACATTTGGGGTTACACGCCTCTGGTATGAGAAGTTCCCATGGAGGTCCACTGGGGGCCAAATCGCACAATAACTATGGGTTCGGTGTGGAGCGGTGGTGGGGTGGGTGGACTGCTGTGGCCAGTTGTGGGGTTGTGTGAGACTGAGGGCTACAGCGGGACGAAGCCTCTCCATCGTTTCTAGGTCCCCAGTTTAATACATACATACATATATACATACAGGTATTATTAGCCATTTGTGCTACTTTTGAATAAAAAGCAAGTGCCCTTTTTTCTTACAAACACCTTGTTGCACAGGTAGAAGTACCCATAATATACCATTACAGTTATAGATTAGGAAATGTGTAAAATGTGCAAAAAAGGGAAAAATTCGTGTCATCTTTTTTTCAGAATTTGTACATATCATAAAGAAGTGAAGTTATACCCAGGGAGGTTAGAATATACATATCCTTGGCTATACTAATGTCATATGAAAACCACATACGCTACGCTACTCCAGAGATATTCAGTAAATAAACATATCTGTCATACAGTATGTGCAAAGAAACAATACATGTTAACACATGACCTAGTAATATGAATAGAAAAAGCTGCTCACACCACTCTGTGTTGTCTTATTTTGTGAAATATATTTTTTCGATGTTTTACAGCAGCTGCAGTGTGCAAATGCGTTGTTTGTAGTGTTTTATACCCCTTAGCGAACATTGAAATTATGGACATTGGAGAGTACAGTGACGATGGCAGCTTCAGTTTACACCGAATATGACCATCTTGCAACGCACAAGCCAGAATAAAGGTGGCAAGCCCCTGAACATGATGTCGATTGCAAAAAACTGTAAGTCGAAAAGCAAACAGTTAGCATTCCAGATTGGTTATTCGACTGATAATGCTATTTGTACATTCTCTCATCAAATAGTACAAGGCTTAAATAATATAATATCGCTTGTTGGTATTTTTTGAATTATTTCCAAGGCGTTTGACTGAGTAATCGTGTTAGCACACTCTAACATATGAGTCGTGACAGTCTGTCTCGTTACTGACTGCGATAGCAGAGTGCAAAGTGGTCCGTGAGTGACAATATTGGATGAGTGCGAATACTAACGTTTATATTGATTTCTATGATATTTTGAGAATAGGGAGCGTATGTAGTGCCACAAGAATCAACAATAACTGGGAAATGGTACATTTGTCATTTCTTAGTTTCCTGAGGACCATGGGATGAGTGAAATGGTACACTACAGGACAGTTTATTTATGATTCTCTTGTAATGTACAGATATTTACTAAGGAACTTCGCTTTGCTTTAATGACAAAAAATTGCTGGTAAGCAACAGAAGACTTGACTTTTTGGATAAAGACATGTACATTTACCCACCAAATCAGATTCTTGATCACTGCACATTCAGCCAAATTAATGTGTGTGGAACGCAGTAAACTTGTGTGGAATAAAAGCCTACATTATTTAATGTATCAAATAAGCCCACACCTGTATCTGAAGGGAAAACAAAACAGACATAATTATACAATGTTAAAAACAAGAAAACTGTTTGCCAACACAGAACTAAACATTTCCACAATTCTTGCTACATCCGAGCCATAAACAGAAACATCTTCAACACATTCGCTTTTGAAGCAAAGGTAATTACAGTTACAAAAATATTCATGTATTAGAGAGTCGAGTGAAGTGCAAGAATGGGCGAATCATTAGGCTCCACAAAAAATTTATACATGTCAAGGGAAGAGCCAAAGAACAGATACAAGACAGGAATATATGCTTCTCATGCATGAAATATGTCTTTTTTTTATTTACTCGCTTTCGGTGGAGTAACCTGGATATATACAGATATGTAACTTCATGAATAAGTTGTAGCATATGTCATTTAATCAATGAAATTTGGCTGATTTTACATTAATTTCATAATAATTCATGTATGTAGATAATTTACTAATGCATGGAATGTCAAAATATAACAACTATTTCGTCAAATAAGGACAAAAATAATTAAAAACAAATATATTCCTTATGACCAAAGAGGTATATATGTTGATATTATCCTTAAGACCAAAGAGGTGCTGGCCGGTGTGGCTGAGCGGTTCTACGCACTACAGTCTGGAACCGCGCGACCGCTACGGTCGCAGGTTCGAATCCTGCCTCGGGCATGGATGTGTGTAATGTCCTTAGGTTAGTTAGGTTTAAGTAGTTCAAAGTTCTAAGGGTCTGATGACCTCAGTAGTTAAGTCCCATAGTGCTCAGAGGCATTTGAACCATTTGAACAAAAAAGGGGTATATATGTTTATATAGACTGTTGCTTACAACACATGTGCCCATCTGCTTCCTCAACATTTCGAGTGTTAGTGTCGCTCCAGATGTGAAATGGTATCAACATTCACACCACAGAGTGTGATGACTCTATGTAATATACTGTGATGTTACTTTCTTGGAAAAACTCAACATTAAGGAAGTAATAACTTCACAAATAGAATGGAAAAAGTTGTGCTGAATGATTCAAACAATAATGGAAGAACAGAAAATTTCAATGCCTGGTGGGGATCACAAAGCAGGTTGCACTCAACCCTTGTGAGGCAAACTCAAGCTGAGGAGCTACTTGATTGAGAAGTAGCAGGTCCAGTCTCGTAAACTGACATACAGCTGGGAGAGTGGTGTGCTGAGCACATGACGCTCCGTATCTGCTTCCAGTGACGCCTGTGGCCTGAGGATGACACGGTGTCCAGTTGGTACCATTGGGCCTTCCAGGCCTGTTCAGGTGGAGGTTAGTTTAGTGTCTATTTTTTATATACAGTCTACTTACAATAAAAGAAGTTCTCATGTAACTTTGTCTGATTACTTACACTTATAATCATGCTTTATTTTCAACCGTGGTTGTAGTAGTCTGGTGAAGTTCTGTTGAACTTAAAGTAACTCAAACACATACGCATATTTTTAAATGTTACCAAGTTATGCTATGAGAATTAGTCTTCCTATAAATGCCACAACAAATTATAAAACACAATCTTCCTCTCATTTTTGTTTTGTAAAATCAGTGTAAAGACATTCATGAGAGATGCCACTTATATTTGTTTAATTCACAAGCCCATATTATGTTGAGTTTATGAGATGGCTTAACATATTTATTTTTAACATACTCAATTTATTTTGTCACTTTCATAAATATCTCTTATTTCCATAATATATTCAAAGAATTTTTATCTGTGAAAAACAACTACTAACTTCGACTTGTCTTAAAAATCAAAATGGGAAATGTGAACAGCATTCATCTGAGTCACTGAACCTCCTGGATGCTTCTAGACATTACATGTTTGATATGTATACTGTAATTGGAGTCAAAACCGCGTACTTCCTCACTAGTATTTCGATTGTGCTGAAGTTCAGTTCATCAACTCTTTACTGTAGTGAACAATGAAAAACTACACACAATGTTTCTGCATTAAACGAGTGATTTTAGGTGTTGTGGAAAATGATGATGATATGTCTGCTGAATTGCAAGAAGTGAAAATAAAACGTGGATATGTAATAATCAAAAATCATTACTTCATTCATCTCTGTATAACAGTGCAAGTCACATTTTTACTTTCATGATGGTTATAAAGTAAACAAGAAGCCTAGATGCTGATACCAACTGTAAGATATGTTACTTCAACTTCGATATAAAGTTTTCTGCTTAACTCATTTCTACAAATACTGCATCAGTAGTGTTGCTCACTAATTTGCAATAGATTTGGATTTCTAATATACACTGATAAGGGGGAACTTCATGCACTTAGCATTCAACAAATCAGAATATTTGACAGGTAACAAAGCAAATTTTAAATCTTACTTAAAATCATTTTTCTTATGCTATCATTAATGTTAACACTACCCATGTATATGTATTCTGTAAACTGACTCATTCCACATCATTTCGATAAAAGCATCGTTCAAATGATCTGCGGAACATATAACTAACCAACTCTGATGAGACTGTTGACAGAAAGAAAAGCAATAAGCAAAAATAAATATGTAACAAAATTTTAAAAATGGTTCAAATGGCTCCGAGCACTGTGCGACTTAACTGCTGACATTATCAGTCGCCTAGAACATAGAACTAATTAAACCTAACTAACCTAAGGACATCACACACATCCATGCCCAAGGCAGGATTCGAACCTGCGACCGTAGCGGTTGCTCGGCTCCAGACTGCAGTGCCTAGAACCGCATGACCACTCTGGCTGGCAACAAAATAAAACTGATGAACTGACTTTGTAGGTATTGTATTACAATAACTTTGAAAGGTCTGTGGAATGTGCAGGTTATATTGTTTTGTGTAATGAAAGTCCATCAAACCCAACATAAAATCTACCTTAACACATCCTGTGTCCAATAGTGCTGATTCAGCCACACTTACACATTTAGAATAAACGAATGACCAATCTTGCGTGATATATTTTATATGTGATTTAGTTTGTGCCTTTAGCCCATTTTTGTCTCTGTGTCTGGATTTTCTTTGTTATTATAACATGTGTGTCCTACTGTGTCCAATAAAGTGATTTGCTGTACATAAAAAGTTTGTCTGCTGGATTGTGTGTAGTATTTCAAATATACACACAAAATTGGTGAGCCTGATAAAACCAAAATTTCATTGCAGACACAAAACGACGCTATTATTGAGGATGCACACAACCTACTACACGCCATATTGTGGTTTTGGAGCTTTGAAGATCATGCGGCTTGTAAACACAGTTGCAGTAGCGTCATACCTGGAACACAGCAATGGTCTGCCATTATATGTTATGTAGCAGCTATCCCTATACTGTGACGCAACATGTTTAATAATGTTATTTGCACAAATGGTCAAGGAAATCGACCTCTTACTGTGCATCATAGCTGCTGACAATACTCAGTATTACCAGCTAATTCCTTCTTGTCTTCCCTTCTTTTATTATGATGTGGGGCTTGCTATTTTTCTGCAGACCTGTAAGCTTCTAGCTGGCTTGGACGACATAGGAGTTCACGTAAAAGGACTAGGAGGAGGGTATAAACGTGTTCAGAGGTGAGGACTGACTTTCAGCGCAGATACACCGTGCAGAGTATGTTTCAGGCCATCTCAGCAGTAGACAGTCTAAGAACTAGCCTGATCTGTCTCAAAACTCCACTGTATCATACATAAGGAAATTCTCGTGGAAAGATGACAGCTGTAGCCAGGTGCACACACAAGACGAAGAGAACCATGTGTTCCGCCATTATTCAGTAGCAGGCGCGGCTGGTAATAAAATGCTCTGAGGCGGAGCCGATCCCAAAATACACATTACAATAAATTTCTGGACAACATGTTACTGAATTACATCATCTGGACGCATTTCGCATATTTCCGACAAAGATTTAAATAATGCTGGTCAATGTTTTTGGAACTGTTCGTATGTGATATAAAGTGATGTTTTTCGAACATGTCTTGTCTTAGGACTGCTCCTTGAAATGCTGCTTGTCTCTGTGTAGCAGAGGTTTGGGGGACGTGGTTTCTACCGAGTACAGCTCTTATGGCTGGCCTTTAGGCTCTGGTGATTCAACCTAAGTGACTTCTACCAACCTCCGCACAGTTTTCGTGATCCGCTGCTTATACCAAAAGAGAATGAACAGAGTTCCTGAAACTTCGCTATCGAATCCCTTCGCTATACATTTCTGTTATACTTTGATGCGTCATTAATCGTCATTCAGTATTATTTTTTTGAAAGCGTTTTAGATACTTGTTTTTCTTCTTCCACTGACTATTCTAGCCACTGTTAAAATAAGTTTGGAAATCTCTCACCAGAGTGCACTGGAATACGGTAATGTAAGTATCACCATCTAGCGAGAGTTTCACGAACAATTATCAGAACCATGGCTGCGGTTACCCTTTACGCTGCATCATAGACAGGAGCACCTACGATGGTGTACTCTACGACGAACCTGGGTGCACGAATGGCACGAATGGCAAAACATTATTTTTTCGGATGAATCCAGGTTCTGTTTACAGCATCATGATGGTCGCATCCATGTTTGGCGACATCGCGGTGATCGCACATTGGAAGCGTGTATTCGTCATCGCCATACTGACGTATCACCCGGCGTAATGGAATGGGGTGCCATTGGTTACACATCTCTGTCACCTCTTGTTCGCATTGACAGCACTTTGAACAGAGGACGTTACATTTCAGATGTGTTACGACCCGTGGCTCTACCCTTCATTCGATCCCTGCGAAACCCTACATTTCAGCAGGATAATGCACGACTGCATGTTGCAGATCCTGACGGGTCTTTCTGTATACAGAAAATGTTCGCCTGCTGCCCTGGCCAGCACATTCTCCAGATATCTCACCAATTGAAAACGTCTGGTCAATGGTGGCCGAGCTACTGGCTCGTCACAATACACCAGTCACTACTCTTGATGAACTGTGGTATCGTGTTGAAGCTGAATGGGCAGCTGTACCTGTACAAGCCATCCAAGCTCTGTTTGACTCACTGCCCAAGTGTATTACGGCCAGAGGTGGTTATTCTGGCTACTGATTTCTCAGGATCTATGCACCCAAATTGCGTGAAAATATTATCACATGTCAGTTCTAGTATAATATATTTGTCCAATAGACACTCATTTATCATCTGGTTTTCTTCTTGGTGTACCAATTTTAATGGCCAGTAGTGTAGTAATGATTACAAGACAATAAAAAAGGAATATGCAACTCAAGGGTTCGCTGCAAGACAAAGATTTCCTCTTCTGGCTAATTTACTTCAACTAACTCCAGGCAAGGAATAGTGATGCAGTGAAACTGCTGAATACGCGTGTCACTTTGTGGCTTCTGTTCAGCATGTTAGTGCTTCATTAGACTCTGATGATCACTGGGAACAGGAAGAGAGAACTGCAAAACGACATCGTTTTACATAATCAAGAATGGTGTGTGCATGTGACGTCTGTGAAGACATCATGACTCAGATAAGTGGTCGATACAATTTTAATGATTACTTGTCAGTTGCACAGCTCTTTAAACCGTCATTGTTTTCCAAACATAAAACTGTTTTTGCCAGAAAAAGAACTGAATGCAGATGACAATTTATTTAAATAACAGTGTTCAGACTTACGACGTGAACTGACTGCTGTGCAGCCAAAATGGTTTTATGAAAGCACCAGGTGATTTGACTTTGTTGAACTTCCTTTATGAAAACAATTTGGCAAAAGCGCTTCCTCAAAGTGTTAAACTTCTGCAAATAAAAGTAACCTTTCCAATGACAACAGGATAGTCAGAGCGCTGCGTCTCTACACTGAAGTGAGTGAAAGCAGTTGTGCACAATACTATAAAACTTGTGCGCTTGCGATGTTTTCTCACGGAAAAGACCTACTGAATCAGCCAGATTTCAATGAACTGGGAACAGAAGGGGAAACAAGCTGATTTCATCCACAAACAGATGAATTTATGTAAGTAAAAGTGCATTAATATATGATAAGGAGAAATTCCTTTAATGTAACTATAAGTTCAGATTGCGAAATTAAGTGCATGAAAATGGTACTGATGTGTTTAGCCACTGACGTTACATTTTCTAACGCGCATCCGCATTCATACTATGTCTTCTTGTACTAAATATCAAATTTTCTGACACTTTAGCACAAGAAACCACGCTAAAGCTACACGTGTAGGAGAGATCTTTCATGCTCTAGATCACTTAAAATGGATAAATTCTCAATACACAAATATAAACAGTACGACAAATATAGTATGTAAACTAACATAGCGGTCGCAAATGTCAGCCAATTATAGCACAAGACCCGTGACGTCACGGTTACATCACTGTTTCGTCACGCGAACTCAAACGCCGCGATCTCAGCACATTAAACATCCAAAGTTTAGAAATGAAAACACCAGAAACAGTAAGCATGCAGCGACTGTTATAATATACTGCATTAAAGATCTCTCCAAATCGTGTCTTTTCATACGATTTTATGTTGTAAACTGTCGGGAAATACGACGGTAGGGGATAAATACACTCCTGGAAATTGAAATAAGAACACCGTGAATTCATTGTCCCAGGAAGGGGAAACTTTATTGACACATTCCTGGGGTCAGATACATCACATGATCACACTGACAGAACCACAGGCACATAGACACAGGCAACAGAGCTTGCACAATGTCGGCACTAGTACAGTGTATATCCACCTTTCGCAGCAATGCAGGCTGCTATTCTCCCATGGAGACGATCGTAGAGATGCTGGATGTAGTCCTGTGGAACGGCTTGCCATGCCATTTCCACCTGGCGCCTCAGTTGGACCAGCGTTCGTGCTGGGCGTGCAGACCGCGTGAGACGACGCTTCATCCAGTCCCAAACATGCTCAATGGGGGACAGATCCGGAGATCTTGCTGGCCAGGGTAGTTGACTTACACCTTCTAGAGCACGTTGGGTGGCACGGGATACATGCGGACGTGCATTGTCCTGTTGGAACAGCAAGTTCCCTTGCCGGTCTAGGAATGGTAGAACGATGGGTTCGATGACGGTTTGGATGTACCGTGCACTATTCAGTGTCCCCTCGACGATCACCAGTGGTGTACGGCCAGTGTAGGAGATCGCTCAACACACCATGATGCCGGGTGTTGGCCCTGTGTGCCTCGGTCGTATGCAGTCCTGTTTGTGGCGCTCACCTGCACGGCGCCAAACACGCATACGACCATCATTGGCACCAAGGCAGAAGCGACTCTCATCGCTGAAGACGACACGTCTCCATTCGTCCCTCCATTCACGCCTGTCGCTACACCACTGGAGGCGGGCTGCACGATGTTGGGGCGTGAGCGGAAGACGGCCTAACGGTGTGCGGGACCGTAGCCCAGCTTCATGGAGACGGTCCTCGCCGATACCCCAGGAGCAACAGTGTCCCTAATTTGCTGGGAAGTGGCGGTGCGGTCCCCTACGGCACTGCTTAGGATCCTACGGTCTTGGCGTGCATCCGTGCGTCGCTGCGGTCCGGTCCCAGGTCGACGGGCACGTGCACCTTCCGCCGACCACTGGCGACAACATCGATGTACTGTGGAGACCTCACGCCCCACGTGTTGAGCAATTCGGCGGTACGTCCACCCGGCCTCCCGCATGCCCACTATACGCCCTCGCTCAAAGTCCGTCAAATGCACATACGGTTCACGTCCACGCTGTCGCGGCATGCTACCAGTGTTAAAGACTGCGATGGAGCTCCGTATGCCACGGCAAACTGGCTGACACTGACGGCGGCGGTGCACAAATGCTGCGCAGCTAGCGCCATTCGACGGACATCACCGCGGTTCCTGGTGTGTCCGCTGTGCCGTGCGTGTGATCATTGCTTGTACAGCCCTCTCGCAGTGTCCGGAGCAAGTATGGTGGGTCTGACACACCGGTGTCAATGTGTTCTTTTTTCCATTTCCAGGAGTGTAATCCACCTATAGATTTTATCTTGGAGTTAGCTATTAATGTTATTTAGTAGTTGATTATGAAACGGAAAGGAGACACAATATGTAATAGTTTGACTAGAGTGTGATATTGCACCCCGCCCCCCTCCCCCTGAAATCTTGGTTGTAGTGACATGCATTTCCGTGGTGTAGCCCAAGGCTTAGGTTAGTTTCGATCGATGAAGGTCACGGCCTTCCCCAGTATGGAAACCGCGAGCAGCGCCTGCTCAGCGTTCTTAGCTGGAAAGAATATTATGTTAAAACTTTGCAACAGGCTTTGTGATAGGCTCATAATATTTATTTCCATAGAGCATGGAACTTTCTTATGTGTGCCTACGTGGAAGTCTTTCGATTAGTCAGGTTCAGAATACTGTCATGGAGTGGGTGAGGTTTTCTGTCTCCTTTCCCACACCAGGACATCACTGGTTAATAATAAATAAATCTTCAGGAGTAGGAGATTAACTTATTTACAAAAGTCTGCTGCAATTGGCCGGTGAGGTTCCCACACTGGCGGAAACAGTAAAGTTTCAGAGAGTTAAGATGAGAACACTTGCTGCTGGGTTACCAATGAGTAAAGACTTACTCCTAGGAGACCGATGGGATGAATCTTGCTGCTGCATGGAAAGATGTCTCCACTGCAGTTCTACGTATAGAAGGCAAGCTGACTTAGAACTGCCAGCCACTACCTCCGCCGTCTTTCACCTTCGCACTGTATGAAAGTGGTAAGAACGAGCCATTGATGCAGTCAGTGACTCGAGGAAGATGCGATTTGGGTTAGCAATCAGGGCCTAATTGCACAATTTTAACGTTCACAGCCAGTTTCCATTATACACTTTAGCGATGCTACTGATGCTCATACTCGTCTTACTCAATTCCTTTTTTAAACCACTAACCATTCTTGCACTCAAGGAACATATCAGTGATTTACTTACGTGATTATGCTTTTATTATGCCCACTCACCAATGTCAAGGTTAGAGTTCACAGCTATAATAACTTGCCAATTTATTAAATGTGCATTTACTTATCTTAGTGGGAATCTCATAAGTTGATCCTTGGCAGTAATAAACTTGATGGTTGTAGTGTGGTAACCATATTCCTATGCTTGATTCGCCACCCCTATTAATTATTATCATTCAATAGGATGTTTCTGTTGGATGACGTCATTTTCTTAAAAAACTGCATGAACTTAAGTGCAGGTGTCTTTCTCTGTTGGTCACCAGAGATCTCACTTTAGCATCTTAGAGGTGTGTGAAACAGTTCAACCGGCACCCCACAAAGAGAATAGGTAGACAATATCAGCATATGTGAGTAGCTCGGATACAAAAGTCGCTAAACGAATTTTTTATGGATTTTGAGTTAAGCACACTGCCATATATATTTTTTCAGCGCCTACTCGATGGAATAGGTTTCAGGGTGCAAAACTCTATACAAACCATTGAAAATGGCTGTAGAAAATCATGTGTGGTTGAAAAAGCCGCTAACTGCGGGTTGTCTTCGGGAGCAAAGCCCGCTAAATGTCCAATGTTTGCTAAACCCGCCAAGTTCAACAGGCACGACAGTCACTGTGCCATGTCCAGATGCAAAGCACACGAACTGACATTAGACTTACCAATCTAGATTTTCAAACCTAAATTTCAGTTTGTTTGCATTAGAAGGGGTATTTTTCTTATTCAGAGTTAGGTTGGCTGCGCTGTAGCGAAGGCGTATGCAACAATGAAGCTCTCGCTGCCGATTCACAATAAGCATATGGCAAAACAAGCGCTGTATCATTTGAGAGATACAGAGGAAAGCAAGTGTGCTAGGATCCTAGTTCACTGCTACTAGTGCACGTCATCATAACGCCCCTGTGCATAATATACGAGTATTGGGCCATAATTAAGACGAAACTAAAAATTAAAGTTGCTTTTCCAAACATTGTCGATATATGTTTCAGTCTATTAATGTATACATTTTCAGATCCCACAGTGATCAGATGAGTATCTTTCCCTAAACACATCATTTTAAGAAAAAAAATAAGTAGCGCTAAATAATAAAGCTAGAAAGCTAAAAATTGGTCAGAATGTGCAAATGTATGTCAAAGTCAACTGTTACAAGTTTCAACTTGGTCGTAACAAAATTGTAGTCAGAATACACTTTTTTACGAAAATAAGTGGCGTTAAATAATAGACTTAGAAAGGCGAAAATTCGTATGAAGCATCAGTTTGATATAAAAAATCTTAAGTATGTGACCCCATTGAGCTACCTCTAATACACTCCTGGAAATTGAAATAAGAACACCGTGAATTCATTGTCCCAGGAAGGGGAAACTTTATTGACACATTCCTGGGGTCAGATACATCACATGATCACACTGACAGAACCACAGGCACATAGACACAGGCAACAGAGCATGCACAATGTCGGCACTAGTACAGTGTATATCCACCTTTCGCAGCAATGCAGGCTGCTATTCTCCCATGGAGACGATCGTAGAGATGCTGGATGTAGTCCTGTGGAACGGCTTGCCATGCCATTTCCACCTGGCGCCTCAGTTGGACCAGCGTTCGTGCTGGACGTGCAGACCGCGTGAGACGACGCTTCATCCAGTCCCAAACATGCTCAATGGGGGACAGATCCGGAGATCTTGCTGGCCAGGGTAGTTGACTTACACCTTCTAGAGCACGTTGGGTGGCACGGGATACATGCGGACGTGCATTGTCCTGTTGGAACAGCAAGTTCCCTTGCCGGTCTAGGAATGGTAGAACGATGGGTTCGATGACGGTTTGGATGTACCGTGCACTATTCAGTGTCCCCTCGACGATCACCAGTGGTGTACGGCCAGTGTAGGAGATCGCTCCCCACACCATGATGCCGGGTGTTGGCCCTGTGTGCCTCGGTCGTATGCAGTCCTGATTGTGGCGCTCACCTGCACGGCGCCAAACACGCATACGACCATCATTGGCACCAAGGCAGAAGCGACTCTCATCGCTGAAGACGACACGTCTCCATTCGTCCCTCCATTCACGCCTGTCGCGACACCACTGGAGGCGGGCTGCATGATGTTGGGGCGTGAGCGGAAGACGGCCTAACGGTGTGCGGGACCGTAGCCCAGCTTCATGGAGACGGTTGCGAATGGTCCTCGCCGATACCCCAGGAGCAACAGTGTGCCTAATTTGCTGGGAAGTGGCGGTGCGGTCCCCTACGGCACTGCGTAGGATCCTACGGTCTTGGCGTGCATCCGTGCGTCGCTGCGGTCCGGTCCCAGGTCGACGGGCACGTGCACCTTCCGCCGACCACTGGCGACAACATCGATGTACTGTGGAGACCTCACGCCCCACGTGTTGAGCAATTCGGCGGTACGTCCACCCGGCCTCCCGCATGCCCACTATACGCCCTCGCTCAAAGTCCGTCAACTGCACATACGGTTCACGTCCACGCTGTCGCGGCATGCTACCAGTGTTAAAGACTGCGATGGAGCTCCGTATGCCACGGCAAACTGGCTGACACTGACGGCGGCGGTGCACAAATGCTGCGCAGCTAGCGCCATTCGACGGCCAACACCGCGGGTCCTGGTGTGTCCGCTGTGCCGTGCGTGTGATCATTGCTTGTACAGCCCTCTCGCAGTGTCCGGAGCAAGTATGGTGGGTCTAACACACCGGTGTCAATGTGTTCTTTTTTCCATTTCCAGGAGTGTAGTTTTAGAGTAATTTACTGAAAACTAAATTTGAAACACAAACGCCCTTATTTGCAGTATATTAAGTATCATTTATATTAATGATAGGAAGCTTTGATTACAGGACCTGATGAAATCCATTAAATAATATAACTATAACTAGTTTCAAGTCTCTGATGTAAATAACATTCAATCCAAGGTCTCTTAAAATTGTAATTCAGCGGTCATATTCTACTATCAGTTCCATTCTAAAAATTCTAGAAGGCAAAGTTTAAACACAGTCAAGTAAATCTTCTTCTGTGATTATAGCCAACTTAAATACATTCATACAAAAATTACGAAAATTCTAAATTAATAGACAACAGGGATACAAAATATTATGTGTCCGAGAAAGCGGCCATTTAGAGGCAACAACCAGGGCATAGAACAGTTGACAGCAGGTGTTCCCTTAGCTGTCCGCTGCGCCCGTCTATAAATATGGCCTGAGAGGCACCCAACTACCACATGGTCAGCATCAGTCAAAGGCCGGCTGACGTGTTGCCTTGGGTGACATCACAGCCAGACTGCAACTAAACTCAGGTTTTTGGTACAACTAGTATGTCAGCTCGCAAGGACTTTACACCATCCTGGATTGCTTAGATTTCGCGGAAGTAACTGTTTGTGTACCGCCCATAACGATACCAAAGCCCTTGTGGCAAGTTGAGATTATTTACCACTTTTGTGGCGAGCAGTTAACATAGATTACTAAACATCAGGGTGAAAGACCATTTATTGGGAACTTACCATAGAGTTCACTTCTCAATTGCATATAGTCCTGTTTGTAATAGAGACATTATATTTATTATTACTATTATCATCAGGAATATTACTATGTTGTGCATGTGCAAGTTTGTCAAATATATCTATAAATTAGAACTCAAAATCTTCATTTACAATCATAGTCCGTGATCCTGCCGAGTAAATAGAGAATAGAAATGTTTCTTTCAGTGGGCAAGAGAAGAATGTGTACTTGCAGACTGAAAACTATGGTCAGTATGTTCTCCATCGCTTTCTGGCTGGCCACAGAAATAGTTTTCGGGCTCTCGTAAAAGGCGACGCCGCCGCCCCACAAGCACAGTTTAGCTGATCAGGAGGATGCGTGTTGACGTTTTCGACTGAGTTTACTAAAAAAAAAAAATTGTGGACGGTTTAAATGGAAAAGTGGTGCAAACGCAGTAAGAGCAATTGAAATACCGGAATTCTGCATGAAAACGAAACCCGTAGTAGTACCTGAAAATAACCAGAACGAGACCAAAGGCGACGGTCTCTCCCACAAAAGGAAGTGGCGTCCTGATCACTGGAAAAGTGATGTTTCCAAAAGAAAAAGGTAAGAACATGAGAAGTCTTATTAAAGGAATTTTATGCAATGTAATCTGTGTTGACACTAATTGTTATGACATACACACTAGGTTTAGTGAAAATGACTGGTAACTGGAATTTCCAGTGTTGAAAAGCCAAAAACTCGGTTTCACAAAAAGCAAAATCAAGAAGATTTAGAGCCCTTCTACAATTTCGAAGCTGGATGGGGTAGAGCATACTGAAGAGGGGAAAAATTTCAGCAAAGAAAACGGCCCAACACCGATCACAGCAGGTATAGAACTTTCAAAAAGAAAACTCGGAGACGTCAATAAGCTTTTGGAGCTCCACTTTGGTGAAGACTGTGACCGACGACGAACGCTAGTTCTACACCGTTGTATCAGACGAGCAGGAAGGCACTCCTAGAGTTGCTTCTGCAGTGCCAACCCCCAGAACAAGGAAGAAGCTGGAAGCGATTTCGAGTTGATGGTCAGTGTTGAAGTCGATGTTACTTAAAAGTAATTTTCACCCAGTTTCATTTTCTAGAGTATTTTTTGGTGTTTTAACTAAAATGCAATTTTCCACCTATTTTATAATTTTCTAAAATTGTATCGATGTTATACTAAGATACAGTTTCGAACATATTTTACTTACTACAATATCTTGTGTTTTCCAAAGTAAGATGGTGTATTTTTTTTAAAAAAACACTTAATGTTGACATTCATTTCTGTTCTCTTTTTTACGGTAAATAAGTCACTTTTTCCTTTTAATTTAATAATACCTTCGTATTTGTAATTGTCACTGTTGTAGAATTTTCAGACATGTTTTAAATGAAACTTATTCTGTTTATATTTTTAATAATTAAGTTCCTTCCTTTAGTCATTCCCAACATCTCACCGATTAGTAGGTTTTGCAGCCAAATATTTGATTCGTAATTGCATCGATACGTTTTCAAAACTCGCTAACTGCATAAATCGGGGCAAAAACCACTAAGTCAATATTTCACTTAAGATTTTAACATATAAAACTTAATCACAGATTTCAGCCATTAACAATGAGTAATTAATCATTTTTATGTATTGTTTAAAAGCAGAAATGAAATCTTTAATAGCTTGGATGGGACGCGATTTTCGCGATTATCTCAGTTTCGCTTATTATGCAGTTTTATCTGTGAAAAACAACTACTAACTTTGACTTAAATATCTTAAATATCAAGTGGGGAAATGTGAACAGCATTCATCTGAGTCAGTGAACCTTCTGGATGCTTCTAGACATTACATGTTTCATATGAATACAGTAATTGGCGTCACAAACGCGTACTTCCTCACTAGTACTTCGATTGTGCTGAAGCTCAGTTCATAAACTGTTTACTGTGTAGTGAACAAGGTTTTGAATTAATGGAGTGATTTTAGGTGTTGTGGAAAATGTTGTTAATGATATGTCCACTGAATTGCAAGAAGTGAAAATAAAACGTGGATTTGTAAAAATCAAGAATCATTACTTCATTCATCTCTGTATAACAGTGCAAGTCGCATTTTTACTTTCATGAAGGTTATAAAGTGAACAAGAAGCCTAGATTCTGATACCAACTGTAAGATATGTTACTTCAATATCGATATAAGGTTTTCTGCTTAACTCATTTCTAGAAATACTGGGTCAGTAGTGTTAGTCACTAATTTGTAATAAATTTGGATTTCTAATATACACTGATAAGGGGGAACTTTATGCACTTAGCATTCAACAAATCAGAATGTCTGACAGGTAGCAAAGCAAATTTTAAATCTTGTTTAAAATCATTTCTCTTATGCTATCATTAATGTTAACACTACCCATGTATATGTATTCTGTAAACTGACTCATTCCACATCATTTCGATAAAAGTATCGTTCAAATTATCTGTGGAACATATAACTAACTAACTCTGACGAGATTGTTGCAAAGAAAGAAAAGCAATAACCAAAAATAAATATGTAACAGAATAAAACCGATGAACTGACTTTGTGGGTATTGTATTACAATAAC
The DNA here is from genome assembly GCF_023898315.1 of Schistocerca nitens. Lineage (NCBI taxonomy): Eukaryota > Metazoa > Arthropoda > Insecta > Orthoptera > Acrididae > Schistocerca > Schistocerca nitens. The sequence continues at coordinate 868,846,848 of NC_064617.1, forward strand.
TTTGAAGAGTCTGTGGAAGGTGCAGGTTATATTGTTTTACGTAATGAAAGTCCACCAAACCCAACGTAAAATCTACCTTCACACATCCTGTGTCCAATAGTGCTGATTCAGCCATACGTACAGACTCAGAATCAACGAATGACCAATCTTGCATGATATATTTTATCTGTGTCTTAGTTTGTGCCTTTGCCCTATTTTTGTCTCTATGTGTGGATTTTCTTTGTCATTGTATCATGTGTGTCCTACTGTGTCCAATAAAGTGATTTGCTGTACATAAAAAGTTTGTCTACTGGATTGTGTGTAGTATTTCTAATATACACACAAAATTGGTGAGCCTGATAAAACCAAAATTTCATTGCAGACACAAAACGACGCTATTATTGATGATGCACACAACATACTACACGCCATATTGTGTTTTTGGAGATTTGAAGATCATGCGGCTTGTAAACACAGTTGCAGTAGCGTCATACCTGGAACACAGCAATGGTCTGCCATTGGCATATTTGATATGTTATGTAGCAGCTATCCCTATACTGTGACGCAACATGTTTAATAAAGTTATTTGCACAAATGGTCAAGGAAATCGACCTCTTACTGTTCATCATAACTGCAGACAATACTCAGTGTTACCAGCTAATTTCTTCTTGTCTTCCCTTCTTTTAATATGATGTGGGGCTCGTTATTTTTCTGCAGACCTGTAAGCCTTCTAGCTGGCTTGGACGACATAGAAGTTCACGTAAAATGACTTGGAGGAGGGTATAAACGTGTTCAGAGGTGAGGACTGACTTTCAGCGCAGATACGCTGTGCAGAATATGTTTCAGGCCATCTCAGCGGTAGACAGTCTAAGAACTAGCCTGATCTGTCTCAGAACTCCACTGTACCACACTTAAGGAAATCCTCCTGGAAAGATGACAGCCAGGTGCACACACAAGACGAAGAGAACCATGTGTTTCGCCATTATTCAGCTGCAGGCGCTGCTGGTAATAAAATGCTCTGAGGTGGAGCCGATCCCAAAATACATGTTAAAATAAATTTTTGAACATTTTACAGATTTTCATGATCAGGACGCATTTCACATATTTCGAACAAAGATTTAAATAATGCTGGTCAATGTTTTCGGAACTGTTGGTATGTGATATGAAGCGATGTTTTTCGAACATGTCTTGTCTTAAGACTGAGCCTCGAAATGCTGCTGAGCTCTTTGTAGCATAGGTTTGGGGCGTGGTTTGTATTGAGTACAGCTCTTATGGCCGGCCTGTATGCTCTGGTGATTCAACCTAAGTGAGTTCTACCAACCTCCGCACAATTTTCCAGATCCGCTGCTTAAACCAAAAGAGAATGACCTGAATTCCTGAAACTTCTACATCTACATCTACATCTACATCTATACTCCGCGAGCCACCTTACGGTGTGTGGCGGAGGGTACTTATTGTACCACTATCTGATCCCCCTTCCCTGTTCCATTCACGAATTGTGCGTGGGAAGAACGACTGCTTGTAAGTCTCCGTATTTGCTCTAATTTCTCGGATCTTTTCGTTGTGATCATTACGCGAGATATATGTGGGCGGTAGTAATATGTTGCCCATCTCTTCCCGGAATGTGCTCTCTCGTAATTTCGATAATAAACCTCTCCGTATTGCGTAACGCCTTTCTTGAAGTGTCCGCCATTGGAGCTTGTTCAGCATCTCCGTAACGCTCTCGCGCTGACTAAATGTCCCCATGACGAATCGCGCTGCTTTTCGCTGGATCATGTCTATCTCTTCTATTAATCCAACCTGGTAAGGGTCCCATACTGATGAGCAATACTCAAGAATCGGACGAACAAGCGTTTTGTAAGCTACTTCTTTCGTCGATGAGTCACATTTTCTTAGAATTCTTCCTATGAATCTCAACCTGGCGCCTGCTTTTCCCACTATTTGTTTTATGTGATCATTCCACTTCAGATCGCTCCGGATAGTAACTCCTAAGTATTTTACGGTCGTTACCGCTTCCAATGATTTACCACCTATGGCATAATCGTACTGGAATGGATTTCTGCCCCTATGTATGCGCATTATATTACATTTATCTACGTTTAGGGAAAGCTGCCAGCTGTCGCACCATTCATTAATCCTCTGCAGGTCTTCCTGGAGTACGTACGAGTCTTCTGATGTTGCTACTTTCTAGTAGACAACCGTGTCATCTGCAAATAGCCTCACGGAGCTACCGATGTTGTCAACTAAGTCATTTATGTAAATTGTAAACAATAAAGGTCCTATCACGCTTCCCTGCGGTACTCCCGAAATTACCTCTACATCTGCAGATTTTGAACCGTTAAGAATGACATGTTGTGTTCTTTCTTCTAGGAAATCCTGAATCCAATCACAAACCTGGTCCGATATTCCGTAAGCTCGTATTTTTTTCACTAAACGTAAGTGCGGAACCGTATCAAATGCCTTCCTGAAGTCCAGGAATACGGCATCAATCTGCTCGCCAGTGTCTACGGCACTGTGGATTTCTTGGGCAAATAGGGCGAGCTGAGTTTCACATGATCTCTGTTTGCGGAATCCATGTTGGTTATGATGAAGGAGATTTGTATTATCTAAGAACGTCATAATACGAGAACACAAAACATGTTCCATTATTCTACAACAGATTGACGTAAGCGAAATAGGCCTATAATTATTCGCATCTGATTTATGACCCCTCTTGAAAATGGGAACGACCTGCGCTTTCTTCCAGTCGCTAGGTACTTTACGTTCTTCCAGCGATCTACGATAAATTGCTGATAGAAAGGGGGCAAGTTCTTTAGCATAATCACTGTAGAATCTTAAGGGTATCTCGTCTGGTCCGGATGCTTTTCCGCTACTAAGTGATAGCAGTTGTTTTTCAATTCCGATATCGTTTATTTCAATATTTTCCATTTTGGCGTCCGTGCGACGGCTGAAGTCAGGGACCGTGTTACGATTTTCCGCAGTGAAACAGTTTCGGAACACTGAATTCAGTATTTCTGCCTTTCTTTGGTCGTCCTCTGTTTCGGTGCCATCGTGGTCAACGAGTGACTGACTAGGGGATTTAGATCCGCTTACTGATTTTACATATGACCAAAACTTTTTAGGGTTCTTGTTTAGATTGTTTGCCAATGTTTTATGTTCGAATTCGTTGAATGCTTCTCTCATTGCTCTCTTTACGCTCTTTTTCGCTTCGTTCAGCTTTTCCTTATCAGCTATGATTCGACTACTCTTAAACCTATGATGAAGCTTTCTTTGTTTCCGTAGTACCTTTCGTACATGATTGTTATACCACGGTGGATCTTTCCCCTCGCTTTGGACCTTAGTCGGTACGAACTTATCTAAGGCGTACTGGACGATGTTTCTGAATTTTTTCCATTTTTGTTCCACATCCTCTTCCTCAGAAATGAACGTTTGATGGTGGTCACTCAGATATTCTGCGATTTGTGCCCTATCACTCTTGTTAAGCAAATATATTTTCCTTCCTTTCTTGGCATTTCTTATTACACTTGTAGTCATTGATGCAACCACTGACTTATGATCACTGATACCCTCTTCTACATTCACGGAGTCGAAAAGTTCCGGTCTATTTGTTGCTATGAGGTCTAAAACGTTAGCTTCACGAGTTGGTTCTCTAACTATCTGCTCGAAGTAATTCTCGGACAAGGCAGTCAGGATAATGTCACAAGAGTCTCTGTCCCTGGCTCCAGTTCTGATTGTGTGACTATCCCATTCTATACCTGGTAGATTGAAGTCTCCCCCTATTACAATAGTATGATCACGAAACTTCTTCACGACGTGCTGCAGGTTCTCTCTGAGGCGCTCAACTACTACGGTTGCTGATGCAGGTGGTCTATAGAAGCATCCGACTATCATATCTGACCCACCTTTGATACTTAACTTAACCCAGATTATTTCACATTCGCATTCGCTAATAACTTCACTGGATATTATTGAATTCTTTACTGCTATAAATACTCCTCCACCATTGGCGTTTATCCTATCCTTGCGGTATATATTCCATTCTGTGTCTAGGATTTCGTTACTGTTCACTTCCGGTTTTAACCAACTTTCCGTTCCTAATACTATATGCGCACTATTTCCTTCAATAAGAGATACTAATTCAGGAACCTTGCCCTGGATACTCCTGCAGTTTACCAATATTACGTTGACTTTTCCTGTTTTTGGTCTCTGAGGACGGACGTTCTTTATCAACGATGATAATGTCCTCTCTGGTAAGCCGTCAGGTATTTTATCGTTTCGCCCAAGGGGGGGTCCCTCTAACCTAAAAAACCCCCGTGTGCACGCCACACGTACTCTGCTACCCTAGTAGCTGCTTCCGGTGTGTAGTGCACGCCTGACCTGTCTAGGGGGGCCCTACAGTTCTCCACCCAATAACGGAGGTCGATGAATTTGCAACCATTATAGTCGCAGAGTCGTCTGAGCCTCTGGTTTAGACCCTCCACACGGCTCCAAACCAGAGGACCGCGATCGACTCTGGGCACTATGCTGCAGATATTAAGCTCAGCTTGCACTCCGCGTGCGATGCTGGTTGTCTTCACCAAATCAGCCAGTCGCCGGAAGGAACCAAGGATGGCCTCAGAACCCAAGCGGCAGGCGTCATTCGTTCCGACATGTGCTACTATCTGCAGCCGGTCACACCCAGTGCGTTCAATAGCTGCCGGAAGGGCCTCCTCCACATTACGGACGAGACCCCCCGGCAAGCACACCGAGTGCACACTGGCATTCTTCCCCGACCTACCCGCTATTTTCCTAAGGGGCTCCATAACCCGCCTAACGTTGGAGCTCCCTATAACTAATAGGCCCGCCCTCTGTGACTGTCGGGACCTTGCCGGAGAATCGGCCACTGGCCCAACAGGCGAGGCATCCTGTGGTGGCTCGGAAACGATGTCATCACCACTAGGAAGTACCCCGTACCTGTTGGAAAGGGGTAAGGCAGCTGCCACGCGGCCAGATCCCACCTTCGCCTTTCGGCCAGGCACGCGCGAGCCCACCACTGTCCGCCATTCACCCTGGAGTGATGGCTGACCGGTAAGATGCTCACTGCCGGAAGACGCAGCGACATCAGGGGTTCCATGCGATTCCAAGGCCACCGAAGTAGGCATAGGTCTCACCACAGTTGCCCCAACGCCACTACGAGCCGACGCCTGCGCCTCGAGCTCGATGAGCCTAACAGACAAAGCCTCCACCTGCCCCCGAAGAGTGGCCAATTCTCCTTGCGTCCGCTCACAACAACCACAGTCCCTACACATGACTATGTTTACCCTACAAGCGAACGGTGTACTCGCCTTATTAGCAGCAGGAAATCGAAGTGCTCTCTCACTGACGGTCTAACCGACACTGAGCTGTTCTAACCAAACAAACAAAAGCCTGTACGATACGAGGGTCGATAGCAACGGCGATACTGTAAACTACACTGTTATTAAAATAAAAGGTTGTGTCTAGTAGGCACTCAAACACGCAAGAAATTACAAAAATAAAATAGTAACTACTAACTACCCAGATAACTGAAAATAAATATCGAATTATTGTTTTGAAACACTCTATTGTGGATAACCGGTTTTGATAAACTGTGTCAACATCATCAGTCCTGTAATAACATTAGAAAAGGTGTTACAGGATGTTTAACAAATAATGCCAAATTAACCCATAGAGGAGTAAATGACAATGTACCTTTGTACAGAATATTTTAAAAATCTTGTGTGAGATGCACACGAAATCTTTCCATTAAATCTCCGGATACACAACATATGATATATACGATATGTTGGCATGTCAGAACTGAAATCGCCACAACATTGGATCCATATGATCACGCATCATGCCTACTAGGGCGCCACAAGACTGAATGTCCACAGCCAGTGCATGAGATGAACTGACAACAAGTACAACAGACGCCACTGCAATTCATGGTTTCTACCATTAAAAGTCAAATACGTAATTTAAAACCAACCATGATTCCAAATATAAAAGTTATAATATGCTAAAACACTTCTTGATGAATTTTCCTGTCAAAACATAGTTAAGAAATCCTATACATCATATTTATGATAACCACATTATATCATCACAAAATTTCAAGTACATTTATGACAGCATAGTTAAGTAAGCAACAACATAAATACTAAAGAAAATTAAATTTTTTTAACATTATAAAAAGAAGTTTGACTGAATGCCAAAAAACGTGTAGGAAATTATTAAAATACAGTAATGTTGAACCCAAAGTCTGGAGCTAACGCGATTACTCTTAAAATTATACTAATATAGTGCAACAAACCATGCTTAGAGCACAGAAAGATTAGGCAGAGCAATTGCCTATATCAAGGCCATAATTACTATGTGGCAAGCGACCAGATAGCAGTCAAAAGTGGTTACAGCCTGCTTCTTAGATGGAGCAAATGGTCGACTGCAGCCAAATAATACTGAGCAAAGAACAAAACATGAACCTGAATCACAACGCTATGAAAGACCATTCATTTCGTTACATGACTATAAATGACAAACTAGTATACAATGCCTGCTTGCAGTAAGGCAAAACTGCCTTCTACCCAAAGAGTACTAGGCTATAAATTTGCTAGATGCCTAGGTATGAAATATATCATCACTCATGCGACTTATATATTGCTAAATAACTCGAGGTCTATGTTCACTCATAATACCAAATACCGAATAGTAATAGCAAAATACGAAACATCCAGCGGCTTAGACAACTGCGACTGTCGCCTTCTATCTACAAAAAAATGTCCATAGGACATGGGGAGATATTCTATATTGTTTCGATTGTACAACAGTGCAGCTTAATGCCTACATTCCCCAGCATAAAGTTAGAACTAATTCCAGGGCAAACAACTTGAGTCTGAAACAAAATGACAACCTAGCTTATGTATGCAATAGAGTCTTACTACATCTATCTAACAGGTAAATGTAGATACACACAAACATAGCTCGAAACCTACGTCAAGTCAATGTTCACCAATTCATGAAGGACTAACATTTATAACCTGCAACCTTTCCAGTTCCTAGCAACTGAATATCACCTTTATATGAATAGTAAATGGTTAAAGCATTGCAAGAAATCTGCCTCTGAAATACGTCGTAAATTATTATTATACAGTAAACACTGTCAGAGTAATACCAAAATAAGTGAGATCTGACTACATAGACATAGCTTGTGTTAGGAAAACACCCTCCTCTACCTACCCAGTAAATAGAAAAGGGTGCACGGGGTATTCAACAATCTGACAATAATACAGCATTGCAGTTAGAGATTAACCTTCAACAACGCTAAGTGAAAATACTGAAGATTTAATGTATTATACATAAAACACTCTGACACATAGCTTCAGTATACAACAGGACAAAACTGTCCCCAAACTACAAGAAGTAAAGCATACAGTTACTCACAAACACACACCACCATAGCTCAAGCCCTACTTAATACTTTAATCAAGTTGATGGAATATTTGTTAAACACGTTGATCATTTTCACAGAGAAACTAATATCATTGCTTCATTCAATCCTAATGTAGAATTTGGTGAAACAATAATTCTCGCACCACATCATCCTGTAGATATTGCAATTTTGATCCTATTCAAGATTCAGAAATGACCATAACCAATGAAAATTACAATCTGATTGACTTTAATGGTGCTTGTTTAACAGCTGCTTTAAAAATGTCCTGATAAATTTTATCCATAATAAATCATGAACAAAATCTTGAGTTATCAGTTTTACTCATTCCCTGTGAATGAGAAAACAAAAAATAATTTAAATACACCCAAAAAGGATACAGAGATTAAAATAACATTGGTGATGGATGGCTTCATCCAAATCATGCACAATTATACATGAACTTTAGGATTGTTATAGATCATCCTTATGGATCAGAATCAGATTATCTAACATATGATGGAAAATCTAGTAAAAAATTAATCGGTAATTATGTGGCAAAACTGTTTGAGTTTGTGACTGTAAAAAGAGAAAATAATATTTTATCTAGATAGGCACACCTTCCATTTCATCAACAGATATTTTATATTTGACTTCATATGTTATGGATAAAATAATCTTGGAAGGACATATTCTTAATAATGGAAAAATAAGGAATAAGAAAAGCGAAGTACTTTATCCACTTGGAGTACTTGGTGCATTTTTTAAAGATTATAAAGAAATTATGCGGGAAGAAGATTTAACAGTAGTTTTTACAAGGTCTTCTAGTTCTGGAGATGCAATTCTTAGATGGTCAAATTATAGTGAAGCTGGAGCTGAAATTAAAGATACACTTCCTAAGGAACGAAAAAATGTAATAGAATCGATGGAAATTCGTGTACAAATTGTTAAATATGAACCAAAGTACGAGTTAGAACAATGAGAAAATATTCTGAAAAATCCAAAAATTTTGACATCTTTTTATGGACTGCAAACTGTAGAAGTTGCAGGATTGGGTGGTATTATAAATTTTGAACTTGATATCACAAATTACTATAACTCTGAAGATTTAATATGCCATATTTCGTATTTATTACATTTCAGACAAATCGTAATAATAATCAGTTACTTGACTCTTCAAAACTATTCGACTACTTACTCTACTGAATATATACTTGAAAAATGGAAGAAACGAAATTTTCCCACAAGAGATGTATAAAACTAATGCTCCAAATAATTTTCTCAATGCATATGATTCATTTCTCGAATTTAAACGAGTTACGCTACTCAAATCAGACACTAACATAACTCCATATAAATTCATAATAAACTATCGTATTTATGTAATTAATATGACTGGTAGAAATAATATTGTAACTTCACAGAAAAGACTGTGAAACTTTGTGCACTTTTAATGAAAAAATCTCTTCAGATGCTTTAGCGCATGTAACAATTTATGGTAAGAAAACTTTAAGTTACGTTGCACAGCACAGAATACTTACTGAAAATTTTTAATTATATAAACGAATAAAAAAATTAAAAAAAGTTATACAAGTGTTAACTTCATGTTTTCATGTTTACATTTCCTTTTGAAGTATTTCAGAAAGATAGAGGAAATAAAAACTGAAAAAATTTAGTATGTCAATTAGAAGTTGATATTTCAGATAGCTCTTGTTATGTAGATTATGCTAGCGTTTTGAATTTTCAAAATCAGTTAATATTTTGAGTGAGATCGATGTTTTCCCCACTAACCTATGCAAACAACATAGTTCTTGCCTGTGTAAGCCTTCATATGCAACTGACAGCTCTGGAAATTGCAGCTTGTATGTAGCCAGCAGTATGTGGCCTCTAAATAAGATAATACTGACCTAGTGCAACAGTTTTGTGAATACTAGCATCAGAAGAAACGAGGTAATGCTCCCTGCTGGCTGTACGCTGGCTTTTTCCTGTTTACTGAATCTCGCTTACACATTCTATCTGCACTGTTCACTAAGCAGTTCATAACAACAGTATGTGAATATATCTCGTTTGTAACATATAATGTTCTTTATAAATTTTATTTTGGCTGTTGTAAAGCAACATTACATGTTATTTACATTTCATCTCTTCAAATAAAATACGGAAATTTGAAGAAAATAATTTATTTGCGTCCAAAATAAACTGATGAAAACAACATTTTTAGAATGTACTTTGTCACTCAGATTCCAACTATATATACAAACTGTGATCAAATACATTTGCTCCAGAGTACCCCAGGCCAGCAGTGGGCTGGACACCCAAGCAATGGGAATCATCAATCATCACATCGCTGCTGTCTGAGCTCTGGCCCTTCAATTAAAGACGACAGGACCAGATGCAAGAAGGACAGCTATCTGGACTTTGGATGGGCTTCGAAAAAACCCGGACCGCAAATAAACTAAAGAGAGTAATATCAAGAAAAAGCCCTCCTGGTTTACTTCAGATGGCTCCAAAGGTTTTTGAACTTTTTGAGAATGAATTTAGTATTTAAATTAATTCTAATTGCTTAGTTAAATAATAAAATACCTGAAATGGAAAGCCAGTAAAATTGTAATATGAATTATTCCTTGTGAGAATGAATTAAATATTTGTCTTACATGCACCTTTTATAAATAAACTTAATTTTATTTTCATACATTCACCTTTTGTACAAAAAATAATTACTTTATAAGTGAACATGATAAAAAATCATTTTTATTAATTTTTCTAAGTAATTTATTACAAAATATACGTTTTTTAATGAAATTGGATTTAGACCTGAGAAAGTGGTTTACAGTAGCATGATTTGGTAGGTTCTAGGTAACTTGGCTCAGTCCTGCATTGAACCAGGATTGAGCCAAGTGAGCTAGGACCTACCGAATCAATCTACTAAAACAGACGTTCAGTATCAAGTACAGTCAATCCCAATAATTAACTTTCTTTCTGAACCATGCTAGTACTGGGTAAAACTTTGAATAACAGGCTGACAATCATTTTCTTTTACGTAATCACAGTTTACTTGGTTACTAATAAAAGCCTGCTTCGATTCCCTTTTATTTTACTGTTGTTTGTTCTCAACACCTGTCTTTCTACAATCGATAAACAGTCCAACACCTTTTCATTGGACATAGTCACGATGACAAAAAATCCTTTCGCAGATTTAGCATTATCGGTAGGGCAAACTCCGCATTTTTCGTAGTACCATACATATCCTTCCACTGCAAAATTGTATGAGTTGATTTCAAGTACGAACATTGCACTACAGGTGTCAGCACCTATCAGCAGTGTGTGGTAGAGGAAACAGCTACTGGAGTGCATTCTTGTGGCTGTAGTAAAACTTTTTCCAGTGTGGTTGAGAATATTTTCAGTGTAGCACGTGTTCGATAACAGCTTTCTGATTTTTTATCGATATTGCCGATATAAACTTAAGTGTATGTATAAGACTTATATTGATGGATTCTTCACAGTCCTCTATTTAATTTAAGGTCTTGTTCGCCATTTGACACCAATAGTTTGCTCACAATTCAGTGTTGACCGAGCTGAATTTCTTAATGGTTTGGTGCCACTGGTGGGAGCGTAAAGCAGTTCGAGCAGTGTGTGAATCAAATAAAAGAACGTATTTTACATGGTTTTATGCCGAATTAAAGTGCTTCATGATTTGAATGCAACACTGACATTCGTAGAGGAAGGCTTAAGGTATTTATCGATTTAATTTGTTACAGATGTCTAAACCTAGAGGCAAATATGGAGAACAGTACAGCAGAAAGGATTTGGAAGGAGCTGTACGAAGGCTGTTAAAGGATGGATGGCCAGTTTAGAGTTTCAGTAAAGATTTTGGCTTACTTTATAATATCCTAAAGGATAGATTAAGTTTGCGCCGATCCTGCGGACTGTGCTCTCGTGGAAAAGGGCACCCCTTTTTTTAACATACGGGGATGAAACTTAATTGTTGAAGTATGCAACTGAAATGCAATGACTGGGTTTCGAATTTTCGGCAACTGATATTCGTTATTACGCTCACAAATTAGCATCAAAGAGACCTCAAGGGAACCCATTTGGGGAAGAAACGGAGAGTGTAGAATGAGAATGGTGGAGTTCATTTAAGAAACCATATGGCTTAAGGTTAAATCTGCCAGAAAATCTATCATATCATAGGGCCGCAACTTGGAATCGTTCTAATTTGAACAATTTTTATGATGTGCTAAGTAATGTGTATGAGAATACAGGGCTCAGGACGAAGCCAAGTCTAATTTGGAATATAGATGAAATGGGATTTTCAATGGTGAATAAGCCGAGCAAAATTTTGTCACCGAAAGCAGTGAAGAGTGTCCACCAGCAGACAACTGCTGAAAAGGAGGAGACAGTTGTCATTGCTGCCAATGCTATGGGACAAACAGTGCCTCCTATGTTTATTTTCAAGGGAATTCGTGTCACCAATAGCCTGAAGGAAAATGTTCCTCCATTGAGCCAGGTAGCAGTGTCAGAAAATGGCTGGATAAATTTGGAAATTTTCTTGGAGTACTTGAAGCATTTCATTTACCACATCCCTCCCACTCGTCCTGTTCTGCTAATGATGGACTCACATTCTAGCCACGTCTCTCCAGAAGCTCTAAAATTCAGACAAGAAAATGGCATTATTTTTGTTGCCTTTCCATCACACACCACTTAGATCTTACAGCTGTGTGAGGCGTCCATGTTTGGTCCTCTAAAAATGGCTTGGAAAGGGAATGTGAGAGATTTCATGAGAACTTGTGTTTACAAGGCTACAAGGACGGATATTTACCATCTGTTCAAGAAGTCCATGGACGAAACTATAACTCCAGCCACCATCAAGAGTAGTTTTTCTAAAACTGGATTTTTTCCCGTGAATAGAGGTGTCATTCGAGATATTGCTTTTAAGGTTTCCCAAGTTCATGAGACCTTTAATGCTGGGCAAGTAAAACAACCTGAAAGAACAGTATATGGATCCGTACCAGCAGAGCATAAAGAAGCTGTTGATAATGTTCCATCTGAGATAGAAGCGACAATGCATCAAACTGAAAATATCCAGGAGGAAAGTAACACGCCTCTTCCAAAATCCATAAAATCATGCAGTTCTTCAACCAGAGTTATTGCTGATGAAGGCATGTTGCTTGCAATAGGCCTAAGGACCCCTGAAGAAAGGGAAGCAGAGAGAGAAAATTCCAAATCTAAGGGGAATGTTGCAGCAGAGAGGCAACAAGGAAAAGTAAGCACCTCAAAAGATAGAATGGGGAAACAGCAAGTGTGTGCACAAGTAGTTCCTTCAACAAGACGATGTATGCCTGTACAGAGAAGATTAATAAGAAATGTAGGAAAGGATGACATTATTTGTTCATCATGTGGTGGAAAATACGAAAATGATAATGATGGCCAAGAGTGGATTTGTTGTTTGAAGTGTGAGTCCTGGTTTCATCTGTCTTGCCAAAGACTGAAGGTGTACTATGCTCAGTTCACATGCCATTTATGCACTGAGCCTGATTCTGAATAACTTGAAACACATTTCCGATTTTAAGAACTAACTTCAATTACATTTTGTATTTTAAGATTTTGTTATGATTGCAGTAATTTATTTTGTTTGTTTCATTATTAATTTTTATGTTAAAGTAAGTAATTAATTAACCATATTATCTTTGATTAGATTACTCATAATAATTTATTAATAGTAAATACAGCAAATGTTAAGTGTGTAATGTGGTTGGTTACATTAACTCATGTGTTGATGACACAAAAGTATTGCTTTTAGAATTATGACTGCTACTGCGAAATTACCTGAGTAGTGTTGTAAACTTACCTGAGTGCTTATTATTAATAAAGTGAATTAGCACTATTTTAAGAAACCTTTTTTGCATCTGAAATTTAACTTTCAACATTTAACATTTACACCATCGAATTATACCACTTTTACTTATCATTTGATACAAAAATTCCTTTTTTAATATATTTCTTTTTAGTAATAGACGCAAAAAACCTTAACACTGCGAAAGTAGCCGAGTTTGCCCTATATTACTAATTTAATAGTAGCTGGTAGTGTTATGAGTGACTATTCCCATGACAGGACTACTTGATCTGTTGGGGGAAGAGTGTTATATGTCGTGCAATGTGACGACATTTGATAGCTTCTTACACAGTAAAACACAGACCATAGCATATGTACTGAGCGCAAAACAAACATATTACGAGCAATGAGTGTCCATTGGCACAAACTTGCTGTAAATTCAATAAAACAAATAATAGCAAATATTATGGGAGTTTAGAAAATAAACTGCAATTCACATTCAGTATTAAATAGACACAAAAACTGTAGTTGATCAAAGCAAACAGAGGCATACTGGAAAACATTATGAAACCCGATAGCAGTTACCAAAATGGGTGTACAGATAGTGTCATAATACAGCAATTGGCTTAAGCAGCATAGCAAGCATACGTAAATGATCATATTCAGATGATGAGACTGTCACAAAGACATCAGGAACTAAAAGACAGAACAGATGAGAAAGATTATGTTGAAGATAGTGGTTATGTAAATGAATTGGTTGATATGTTCAGTTCGCCACAAACAGAGAAAGAACCTATCGAGAAACATGAGGTGAATCAGAACATGAAGATCTACTCCATCTACATCTACATCTACATCTACACCTACATCTACACCTGACGGTGTGTGGCGGGGGATACTTTGAGTACCTCTATCGATTCGCCCTTCTATTCCTGTCTCGTATTGTTCGTGGAAAGGAAGATTGACGGTATGCCTCTGTGTAGGCTCTAATCTCTATGATTTAATCCTCATGGTCTCTTCACGAGATATACGTAGGAGGGAGCAATATACTGGTTGACTCCATAGTGAAGGTATGTTCTAGAAACTTCAACAAAAACTTCCAATGAATCTCAGTCTGGCAACTGCTTTACTGACGTTCAACTTTACATGATCATTCCATTTTAAATCACTCCTAATGCCTACTCCCACATAATTTATGGAATTAACTGCTTTCAGTTGCTGACCTGCTATATTGTATTTAAATGATAAAGGATCTTTCTTTCTATGTATTTGCAGCACATTACACTTGCCTACATTGAGATTCAATTGCCATTCCCTGCACCATGTGTCAATTCGTTGCAGATCCTCCCGCATTTCAGTACAATTTTTCATTGTTACAACCTCTCGATATACTACAGCATCATCCGCAAAAAGCCTCAGTGAACTTCCGATGTTATCCACAAGGTCGTTTATGTATATTGTGAATAGCAACGGTCCTACGACACTCCCCTGCGGCACACCTGAAATCACTCTATCTTCGGAAGACTTGTCTCCATTGAGAATGACATGCTGCGTTCTGTTATCTAGGAACTCTTCAATCCAATCTCACAATTAGTCTCATAGTCCATATGCTCTTACTTTGTTCATCAAACGACTGTGGGGAACTGTATCAAACGCCTTGCGGAAGTCAAGAAACACGGCATATACCTGTGAACCTGTGTCTATGGCCCACTGAGTCTCGTGGACGAATAGAGCGAGCTGGGTTTCACACGATCGTCTTTTTCGAAACCCATGTTGATTCCTACAGAGTAGATTTCTAGTCTCCAGAAAAGTCATTATACTCGAACATAATACATGTTACAAAATTGTACAACTGATCGACGTTAGAGATATAGGTCTATAGTTCTGCACATCTGTTCGACGTCTCTTCTTGAAAACGGGGATGACCTGTGCCCTTTTCCAATCCTTTCGAACGCTACGCTCTTCTAGAGATCTACGGTACACTACTGCAAGAAGGGGGGCAAGTTCCTTCACGTACTCTGTGTAAAATCGAACTAGTATATCATCAGGCCCAGCGGCCTTTTCCTCTTTTGAGCGATTTTAATTGTTTTTCTATGCCTTTGTTATCTATTTCGATATCTACCATTTTGTCATCTGTGTGACAATCTAGAGAAGGAACTACAGTGCAGTCTTCCTCTGTGAAACAGCTTTGGAAAAAGACATTTAGTATTTCGGCCTTTAGTCTGTCATCCCCTGTTTCAGTACCATTTTGGTCACCATTTTGGTCTGGGCATTTTGTTTTGATCCACCTACCGCTTTGACACAAGACCAACATTTCTTAGGATTTTCTGCCAAGTCAGTACGTAGAACTTTACTTTTGAATTCATTCAATGCCCCTCGCATAGCCCTCCTCACACTGCATTTCGCTTCGCGTAATTTTTGTTTGTCTGCAAGGCTTTCGCTATGTTTGCTGTGAAGTTCTCTTTGCTTCCGCAGCAGGTTTCTAACTCAGTTGTTGTACCATGGTGGCTCTTTTCCATTCCATCTCTTACGATCTTGCTTGGCACATACTCATCTAATGCATATTGTACGATGGTTTTGAACTTTGTCCACTGATCTTCAACACTATCTGCTGTGTACTTGAGACAAAACTTTTGTGTTGAGCAGTCAAGTACTCTGAAATCTGCTTTTTGTCACTTTTGCTAAACAGAAAAATCTTTCTACTGAGGCATAGCGCCTTCGCGTCGCTCCTGTCACTTGTTAGGACGATATCGTTATAGGCATGAGTCATCGACAGATGTCACCAGCTGACATGACCTGAGTTACAGAGCTGCACGTAATTGTACTAGTAGGCGGCAGAGGTCAGCAGTTGACGGACAGTGCTAGTAGTCGTAGTCAAAACAACGTTGTAAAGTTATGTTTGACTAATATTTAAATTATTTGCATAATTATAATTGTTTTATATGTGTAGTAATTAGCAGTGTGAGTGTTGTATGAGTGAAGAAAAACAGAAGTAAATAAAAACTGTTTTGTTTATTCACGAAGTACCAGTTAAACTATACAGGGGATTTACTATAATTAAATGTGCAGTCAGTTTATGGTACTAATAAATCGTGAGTAGAACACAAATTAATCGGTAATTTCAGAAGGAGTAATTTTATATTTGATACTTTTCTAAATTTATTTATTTAGCAATTGCCATAGAAAGAAATGTTTTACTATGATTGGTCATTGAAGTAAAGCGCGGGTTAGCGCGGGATAATACTGCAACCTGATTTGCTGTATGTGATATCAGCCAATCAGAAAAATGCAGGCTCGCGCCAATCTATGCTGGGAATAAAGCCTTTGGTGTGATCTAGGAGTAAGTCGAGGCTGAGGGTTCGAACTAGTAACATCTCATTGAAAGCACCTCCGACGAAAGTACTGTAAAATCGCGGAAAAATGCTTATTACGAGTTCGCGAAGTAGTACAAAGTGTATTTAAGTGAACGGTATAGTGGAAGTCGTGTGGTATTTCGGACGGGATATCAAAATTATTGCTTTTGACTGTTAGTTAAAACCGCGTGGCGTGTTGTGCGATCTAAGACTGGAACAGATATTACATGTAGAGCAGAGTGCACAACATTTGAGCGAGCATTTTCATAACGAAACGATCTAGTGAATTCTATTAACTTCGGTAATGGGTGTAAATACCATAAACTGGTTACGTGTGTGATTGTGGTGTGTGTGGGAACTTTACATTGTGTAGACACTTAGTACAGACTTGGCAGTATTAACTGTGATCTTTATCGTAAAAATACACCTGAAAATTTACATTGCCAAGTTAAAACTTTTATTTCAGTACTAGCCACATCCTGTTTACCGGAAAATTCTATGTATGTTGCGACCTGCAGTAGACAGTAGTGGTCTAGTATTTTCTACTACAGATTTTAGCTAGACAAATGAACATTGCTGGACACTGTCAGGGCGGTAAAAAGAAACGTGCCGCGCCGCACTACCTTTTTTAATATTTCTATTTATGGCAGAAATCATCGATGCAGTAACCGCTTTATGATCCTGATTCCCTGTTCTGTGTTAACTGTTTCAAATAGTTCGGGTCTGTTTGTCACCAGAAGGTCTAATATGTTATCGCCACGAGTCGGTTCTCTGTTTAACTGCTCAAGGTAGTTTTCAGATAATGCACTTTAAAAAATTTCACTGGATTCTTTGTCCCTGCCACCCGTTACAAACGTTTGAGTCTCTGAGTCTATATCCGGCAAATTAAAATCTCCACCCAGAACTATAACATGGTCGGGACGTCTACTCGAAATATTTTCCAAATTTTCCTTCAGGTGCTCTGCCACAACAGCTGCTGAGCCAGGGTGCCTATAGAGACATCCAATTACCATGTTTGAGCCTGCTTTAACGGTGACCTTCACCCAAATTATTTTACATTTCCTTCGATACTAATGCACTTTTTATCGCTATAAACACGCCTCCTCATTCACTGTCCAGTCTGTCTCTGAGTTTAGAATTTCATTACTGTTTACATCTGGTTTCAGCCAACTTTCCGTCCCTAGTACTATGTGGGCATTGTGACCGTTTATTAATGGGAGCAGTTCTGGGACCTTTCTATAGACGCTCCTGCAGTTTACTATTACCACATTAATATTCCTATTCCCTGTTGCATTTTGCCTACTATTACCTAGCCACATCTCAGGAGGCATCTTGTTAGGCCTACGGAGGGAATTCTCTAACCTAAAAAACCCACATGTGCACTCCACACGTACTCCACTACCCTTGTAGCCGCTTCCTGCGTGTATTACACGCCTGACCTATTCAGGGGGAACCTACATATCTCCACCCGATAGCGGAGGTCGAGAAATTTGCACACCAGATCTCCGCAGAATCGTCTTAGCCTCTGCTTTAAGCCTTCCACTCGGCTCCAAACCAGAGGACCACGATCGGTTCTGGGAACGATACTACATATAGTTAGTATAGTTCCACCCCGTGAGCGAGGCTTTCTGCCTTCACCAACTCCGCCAACCACCTGTATGAACTGAGGATGATCTCTGAACCCAGACGGAAGAAATCATTGGTGCCGACATGAGCAACAATTTGCAGTCTGTTGCACCCAGTGCTCTCTATCGCCGCCGGCAGGGATTCCTCCACATCTCGGATGAGACTCGCCGGCAAGCAGACAGAGTGAACACTGGCCTTCTTCCCTGGCCTTTCCGCTATTTCCCTAAGGGGCTTCATCACCCGCCTAACATTGGAGCTCCCAATCATTAATAAACCTCTCCCCCCGTGTCCCTGCTCAGACCTTGGTGAAGGAGCGGCCACATGTCCACTCAGAGGCAGAGTGGGCGATGCCACATGGCCAGCCTCCACATTGACCCTCCGCCTCGTACGCCGCGAACGCCACTGAACTCACCACTCCCCTTGGGGAGTGGGTGGCCTAACCGCACCCGGTAACCGTGAAGATGTCTTGACAACAGGGACCGTGGGTGAAGCAACTGGAGTGTACCATGCGATGCACCTGACTCCCCACTGCCGCTACACTCCGAGGCAGCAGCCTGAAGACGTCTGACCGCGGCCATCAACACGTTCAGCTATTCGCGAACAGTGGCCAGCTCCTCCTGCGTCCGTACACGGCATTCACACATTCTATCCCTCCTAAGAAATCAACAATGTACTGTAGAGAATTAATCAACTTTTAACTAGACTGCTAATTCACTAAAGGCGGCTGATAGTTGACTAAACTGTGGTTAATAGACACTTCTTGCAGAAAAAAATGAAAATAAGCACTACCTGTCTCTGGACTGTATTCAAAACAAACACTAGCACTACTGGAACTACAGCTGACTAAAGGGACTCTCTCTGACTGTATTCAAAACAAACACGAAATCTATGGAACACTATTACTAGTACTCGAAAATTAAAGCTTCCTAAAAGCAAAAACACACGGAAAAAGAAGTGACAAGTAAGAAAAATACAGTTAATACTTAAATTAACGTAGCTCGCTGCACAGCAGATGTGAAGCAGACGGCAGTTACGACGATACGAATAGGTACGGTAGAGCAAGACATTGAAAAACCTTTGAGGATGAATGATACGATAAAATTTTATCCACACAAATTAAAGCACAAGGTAGAAGCATTAATAGTCAAATTAAGGCACTAGTTAGTGGTCTTGATGACCAACTCAAAACACAAAGTAGTAATATTGATAACCAACTCAAAACATAAATTAGTGGTCTTAAGAATCAACTGAAAAAAGAGTAAGTGTTATTAGTAAGCTTAATAATCAGCTGAAAATGCAAGCTGATGCCATTAAAACACAGAGCGTTAAAATCAGTGAACAGATCGAAAAGTTAGGCGTTTTGAGTACTGCAGTCAAAGATATGAAACATGAAATAAACATTAATACCAATGTGGCCGTAATACAGGGCATATCAATGATATCGACGAGAAGTTCGATTTAGAAGTCATAATAATCCAAGGAACAGTGGAACTTCTAATAGTAACGAAAATGGACGAAAAAGTTTTCGGTCTGAAAACCGAAATGTTTAACAAATATAGAAATGAAATCTCACATTTGAGAATGACAGTAGTTGATTCTCAGAAATAAATATGCCAATAGGTAAATATTTGTGAGAAAAAGTGTAATCAAAGCACTTCACATATTCAACGCAGGATCTGTGACCTTGAAAAGAAAATAAGAGACTAGACCAGTTGTGTCAGTCACAGGACACCTCATAACAAAGTGTTAGAGGGTGAAGAAAACTTTGATCCCGTCAAAAAGATATACTGACTGGCATCCACTGGATTTTCTGAAAAGTTGTTAAAGGATTTTTCCTGAATGTTTGACAGATAAGAAAAAGAATAACATAGTTATCAGTACATTAACAGGTGATGCTAAACGATGGGGACCAAATTTGAACACTGATCAGATGACATTTAACGTATTTTTTTTTTTTAAATTTACCGAGGAATACTGGTCAGAACAAAAATAAGATTGTCTATGGCGAGAATTAATAATGGCTTGATTATATGACAATAGAGACAGAAACCGAAAGGTTACTGTGAATCATGCCATCGAAAACTAAGATGTAATCCGAGATTATTTGGAAGCTGTGGACAAAGATACCAGAGAGATACATAGGAAGCAATCGTAAAAGCTTTTCTGCGTTTTTAGAAAGAGTAAAGGATGAAGATCATTGACAAAGTAATCGTGATTACCGCCATAATAATACCATTAGTGCTAATCACAATGACAACGAACAAAATGATGGCGATAGGTATCTCGTTAATGTTGTTCAACAAGGTAGGAGCAGAGGTCGAGGTAATTCAGCCCCTCACAGAAGAGGATTGGCACCGCGACATTACCACGACAGCAGCAACAGGAAAACTGAAAACCGCGTATATTGCGAGCCAAAACAACGCGAACAGATTTTCACAGCCCAAAAGTAAGAGCCAACACTGGCATAGACGTAATGAATCTAACACTTCAAAGCACCACACAGCGACAGATGTGCTCAGGAATGAGTAGCGGCAGGCAGGTGATGAAACGCATACTATCACACGGAAGAGAAGAACACGTCAGCCCGACCAGGTGTTCGTATTGAAGCTGTAGTTATGTCTGTAGAACAGAGTGAGGACGTTACAGTAGAAGCCATTGAACTTGCTTCGGCAGATAACGACACCGGGACAAGAAAAATGAGAACATGTTCCTAGGCGAGTAAGAAAGCTCCGACGACATTTGAATAACGATAATATTCGTGAAAATAAGTTGACAAGGATTACTGATCTGTTCTGACGGTAAAGCAGTGCGAGTTGGAGTATTTCCAAAGGAATTAGGGTTCCAAAAGGTTAGGTGACAGTGAAAGGAGAAAAAGGGACGTCGAGAGAGGACATGGCCCGATAGTAAGAAAAGAAATAAGGTTGCAAAGAGGTGAATGGAAGTTGATGAAATTCCTCAGCGTTCCTGACGAAACATTACTGACAAACGAAACGCCAGCAGAACAAAGTGTTGTCAGAGCACCGGAAGAAGTAGATATAAACAATTGTTTACGAATTACTTGAGTTCACGAAGAATACACAAAATACGAAGTAAAGATAGACGTTATTAGAGCTGAGTAAATGACAGTCCATGCGAAGAGCCTGTTGTGAAAGATAGAAAACTAATAACATTAGGAGGAAGCCGTGACCCTGAGTACTTATGTACGAACAAAAGATTGGTTGAGGGAATTAACATGTGTGTAAGGAATGTTTTTCTGCTAGAACTAAGAAGTGATCCAGAATGGTCAAATATAGAAGACAATGCGGATGAAGAATATATTGAAGTAACATTAGTCGAGGAAGGTGACGAAATGTTGTTTTGTACCGCCAGACGAAGTAACTTCAAAACAAGGACCGAAAGTAAACACAGAAACAAGACAGAAAGAACCTCCGGATTATACGATACCTAACCAACATGTTATTGCAAGTCGTAAAAGACTCTCCAATCCGAAAATTGGAAAAACCTTCAGATACACATGATTTGAAGGTGAACAACATATCTTGGAATGATCTTATGGTCGAGCAAGATTTGTTATGGGACGAACGAAATAACGCCGACAGAAGAACAATTAAAAAAACCATCTATCCCTGTCGAAATGTATGACATTACGCTACAAGTTCTGTTAGACACTCGGTCACAAGTCATGACCATATACCAGTCATTTTCTGAGTACCTTTCAGACAAACCTGGATTAATAATGATGTCCGTAAATGGCGTCAAAGTCTTAGGAGTTACTCTAAAACCAGTAAGCCAATTGAAACTCAAATATTGGCAGATTTCAAATTCAAGGACGAAAATTTGAACATGATTTCCTGGTCGTTCCAGATTTGAATGCCAGAATGATTTTGGGGATCGATTGGCTGGGTAGATAAGAAGTGGTTATTCGCTGCAGTAACAAAGTTGTAAAAATTACAAATAAATGCTATAATTTGGAAATAGGGTGAGAAGAACCTGAAATTTCACAAGATGCTAAATATGAGTCATTACAATTAGAAATTGACCCTGAAAATGAATACTTTGCATGAACACTTCGCATAATTCGAAGAAATCATTTACAAATGTTATAACTCATCATGACTATTTGTATTCATTCCATCAGAACTGCAGCACAGTCGATTCCAGAGTCCAATCAACATTACCAATGCACAACTGCAACTGCCTCATGACTCAACAACAGACTATACAGTACTGGTACACAACAATCAACAACATAGATACCATAGCTTGCAGCTCCCAGATATTTGAATAAACCGATATTTGCATTTAAAAGACGTATGTATAGCATCTTTCAAAAAGATGCAAATGTATTTTACGTCTTATAAAAGCCATGATTAGAGGAAACAATAAGTGTTATATTAATATTGTACTGCACGGGTCATTACTTTACACTGTGTAGTATCATAAACTACAATACTTAGAAATTATGACAGAGGTCACCTTGAACCCTCTCACCATTACAGTATTAACAAAGATACATCATGCATGCATGAACATAGCATAAGATGATGGACTTCAAAAAGTAGAACTTGTTAATCTATTTATCATTTTAAAGACGAATTAGTTAGAAGAATTTCTTCTAGTACTTCAAAACAAAAAGCAAAAAGAATAACATCAGCACTAGGCACTGACATTAAGTCGAGATCATATATTTTAAGTCAAGTATGACACATTATCATCCACCACATGAAATGGAGGATTCAATCAAAATAGACATAATTAATAAATCAAAATCATTATAGGCGAACAACTTACACAAAATGTGGAAGAAATGCTCTAATAGTTTAGCATTGAGTCTTTTAAATGTAATAGCCCCTTGAGTTCTGAAGTACTCTCACAATATAATTTTCTCTTGTTAGTGATCGAATAGCATAGCAGCCTAACCTTATATTTTAATGACCATTACTTTGTGAATAAGAGCTGATCAGTTTTAGCTGCTACAGGACCGGTTTCAGTTGGATTTTGTCTGACCAGTAATACTACCCTCAAGAAATAGAGGTTTTGCAGATAATCAATGTCACGAAAGTTTATACTGTGTAAAGCAATATATCCTTATTAAACGCAAAGGGAGATAGTCACTACCGTTTTCATACACATCTAATCACATTTAATCTCAACACAGGTCCACTTCATCAAAATATAGTCACACACTACTATAATAACCTGCCAAGTGATCCACACAGCACACCACTGTCCATCACAGAAGATGCCAATGCTTATTATTGGCACTCTCTAACTTTATAACCAGCTTTTGGTAAAAATATCTACTTTGTCACTACTTAATGTAATTCTTAGTTTACTGATGGTCGCCCCATGGCAATGGTGCACACTCAGCCAATGTCATATTTCCAGCACAACTCCTTCTACAACATTACTACACTCCACTCCTCAACTGACTCTGTCAACATCACTCTCATGGTACACTCGGTGCTTGGCAATCGATTCTTTACCTACCCTCGACTGAGTGAGCAAATATAGTTATTTCTGTGTAAAGGACTGTGGATCCCTTACAGTTTGAACCCACCATCAACATCCAACATATACTGAACGATCTGTACCGATTAAAATATTTCTTAGTTGAATATAGTTACATCAAACTGAATACATCTACAAAGGAGATGAGAAAAGTGAGAGAGACATACCGATAACTAATGAGACAAAAAGACAGAAACATTGTCGAACTGAAATACAAGAATAACGACTGGCAAATGGTATGGAAAAACATTTGCAGCCAAGATTTGCCAATACATATGATAGCATAGTGCTATTTTCTTGTCAAATGCTAAATGAACACACTCGAAACTGCGCAGAATAAATCTTGCATACATGTCAATGTGTAGGAAGTGCAATTTGATAGGTACAAAAGATGCAAAAACGTCAAAGAAAAATAGGCTGTTGCCAGGGCCATATTCATCTACATCTACATCTACATGACTACTCTGCAATTCACATTTAAGTGCTTGGCAGAGGGTTCATCGAACCACAATCATACTCTCTCTCTACCATTCCATTCCCGAACAGCGCGCGGGAAAAACGAACACCTAAACCTTTCTGTTCGAGCTCTGATTTCTCTTATTTTATTTAGATGATCATTCCTACCTATGTAGGTTTGGCTCAACAAAATATTTTCGCATTCAGAAGAGAAAGTTGGTGACTGAAATTTCGTAAATAGATCTCGCCACGACGAAAAACGTCTTTGCTGTAATGACTTCCATCCCAATTCGCGTATCATATCTGCCACACTCTCTCCCCTACTATGTGATAATACAAAACGAGCTGCCCTTTTTTGCACCCTTTCGATGTCCTCCGTCAATCCCACCTGGTAAGGATCCCACACCGCGCAGCAATATTCTAACAGAGGATGAACGAGTGTAGTGTAAGCTGTCTCTTTAGTGGACTTGTTGCATCTTCTAAGTGTCCTGCCAATGAAACGCAACCTTTGGCTCGCCTTCCCACAATATTATCTATGTGGTCTTACCAACTGAAGTTCTTCGTAATTTTAACATCCAGGTACTTAGTTGAATTGACAGCCTTGAGAATTGTACTATTTTTCGAGTAATCGAATTCCAACGGATTTCTTTTGGAACTCATGTGGATCATGTGGAGGTTGGCAACCCTCACAGAACACCTATATAGTAGAAGTGCAAAGACCACGTTATTATACGGAAACACAGAACGACACCAGCGCTGTGAACTTCAATACGAAAAAATATGGCGCGAAAATCTGTTATGTTTATTTCTAAATACGCAAATTAGATGACAATGTTTTTCATTTAATCTTTGAATGTGGGCCGCATAGTGCAGTAATAGGGGTTTTTGAGATCTTGCAAAGTAATATATAAAAGAAATCTCAACCAAAAATAAACATTAACTACTCGTAGCTGCAGTTTACATTCTGAATATTTTCGTAAATTACGACGTCACCTTTTGACTGAAATTTTTTTGTAAAATTCAATACTGCGATTTTGGCCGTTTGGCCATTATGTGGAAATAAACGAGCTTTAGCACATAGACTAAAAAAGTCATCTGACATTGCATGCATATATAAATGATTTTTACGTGTCCACATATCCTAAAGCACATTATGTGCACTCACATGATCGAAAGTGGAATAGTAGGTTACACAAATAAATAACTACACAGCTAATGGATAACCAAGAGGTCATTTACAAAAAAATCTGTGCTACAAACCAAGGATGTGCTGTAAAGTCTACAAAATCCGATTTATTGTTTTTTCTGTTGATTGTTACTTATGGATATTCAGTCATGTGAAATTGAACTTCTGCACAGTTCAAATAAATTTATGAAACACACAAAATACTACTTTACATCAACTGAAAAACAAATTGGGAGCAGAGCAGGTAGACACTCCATGAATGTAGCCAAAATGTTTTTGCCAATGAGACATACAAAGATAATGAACTGCAACACATAACTTTTTTTTTCTTTTTTCCCCAACTTGGCTGTTATTTTGCCAACATCCATCATGGTTAAATAATGAAAGAAGACGCTGGTACAACATTTATTTTTAACATTTTTATTTATTTACTTCCTCTTTGAAAACTTTGTTTGGTACACTACTGAAAATTAACACAAATTCCCCTTGACAGCACTTTATTCATTATACTTTTAGAATCCAATCATCACATCTAGAAAGTGTTAAGTTATGTTCCCGCTGAATTACCAGATTTTGTCATAACAAATCAAAGGCATGATTTTGATACAAGAACATGTAATTCTCTGCTGTTAACACAACATTTGTATATGTATAGGGAGCTTACACTCATTGTATACATAATAAACAAAATACAAAGTCTTTTAACATGATTTGAACTTCTTTTTAAGTTGTTGCATACACAATTTCCTGTTGTTTGTAAATTTCTTTTCTTTCACATACTTGTATATTATAAATGGAATACTTGTCTTCAGAAGACTCTCATCAATATCATGTTTATTACAAATTGTTGTATGAGACAGAACAAATGTTTTTTTTTTAAATTATCATGTAGTCTTGTTGTGTTACCATGACTATTTAGATACTCATACAGCTGATCATGGAGTGCCCTTAGGAAAATCATGACTCTTTCACTTGCATATTTCAAATGAGAATGCTCCTCACTATTCTCCTTAAATGAGGTTAAAAAGTGATTTTCAGTCACAACAGAGGAGTAGAGACTGGTATTACATGTTTCACAATCATCTGGTACATCTATGGCTTTTAATACATAGCCTGCTACATAGGCTAAGGATTGTAGATCTACTAATACTCGATGATACCATCTGAGTAAGAATAAATTTTCTAAGGTGTATCAGTGTCATTCATCTCACATTCACTTAAATGTTCACTCCTATCACTAGCTGCCAAAAAGTGACACAAACTGCTCAAGGGAGTGTAATCATCATTTTCACAGTTACTTACACTCATGGCTTTGAAAGGCAAAGTCATATGATTGACAACACAAGTCTTCAGAGCTTGTAGAAACTGAAAACAAGTTGAGCTTGTATTAGCAATACCATGTTGTCTTAATACAACAAAAGAGATTTTCTAAAGCATCTTGATTGAACGCCTTTAAATTTAAGTATTTAAAGCCAACCACTTTCAAGGTCTTCCACAAGAAAACAATAGACTGTAATGTAATCTGCCAAACTTTTATGAAGCTAAACATATTAGTCTTGTTTCTTCCTGTTTTTAAATCTATTATTTGCCAGCTGCCTATTTCCCTCAATATGCTATACCACATCTCTAAATGTGGCGAATTTTCTGATAAAGCACACCTAAATTGTTTTCCATCCCTGGGATATTGCTCATTACTGTTGAGTGAATCAAAGAGATTATCTACCTTTTCCACAAACTCAGCTGTATGCATATCTTCAGATGGTAATGTGTGAGTAGAAACATATGTTTCAATTGCAGCTGTAACAGTATGGCTCATTTGTGCAGCAGCAACTTTTACCTTCATTTTGACATGGAAATCAGAAAAGTTAAAGTGTTGTGCTTTTAATTTGGGTAGAGTTTTGAACCTTTTTTTTATCCAACAAGAACATTGTACTGATGTACTCAAACTTTGCTGCTTTGTGAGGTTCAAATTGAATTTTATTATCTATCAAATGATTTCTAGTGTTTTTGAGCAGATGTGGTACATCGTAAATGGTAAAAATTGGTTGATTATTGACGTCAAAATGAAATATACTGGGCTTCAACACATTTGCTTCACACAGTTGCCTAAGGGCCTTTTGGTCTGTTGCATTCTGGTCACATACAGTACAAACCACTTTGAACCCAATATTCTGTAGTTCACTTCTGATGTAAACAATGAGTGATTTCAAATGGGTGTAGTGGAAAGTGGTTGCAGTAAAGTAATATGCTAGAACTTGTTTCCAAGTTCTGTGAATGCCTTTCAGCATAAAAACCAATGCTTGACTAGCAGCTACAGGTGAACGTCCTAAATGACCCAAGTCCTGATACCCATAGATTAGCTGTTTGTGTGCATCATAGTACATATCATCATCCAGAGACATTTCATCAAAAAGTAGAGCACAATACTTGTCATTTTCATGCATATTACTAACTTCCCTTGCTAAAAAGTTTAATAAAGCTGGATTAAGTACTGTATCAAATGGTATGTGGGAAAGCATTCCCTTGAGCAGCCTGACAGATGGAAGGGAGAATTATGTGGCCAAATATCTGTACAACCGGGGACTACACTTATAAATAGATAAAGCAAATGCCTTATCTTGTATAGACCACCGTACTGCTGTGGGCTGCATATTGGCATTTCTTAACTGACTATTAATAAAAGTTTTAGTCACATCATTCAACTCTTCTTCAATTAACTGAAATTTCCTGTAATCATACAACTCTTTTAGAATTTTCAATTTATTCCTCTCATTCTGTAGCTGTTTTTTCAATTTACACACTCTGGAAACTGTAATTCTATGCAGTTTATACATTTTGTGTTTTCTTGGAGTTAAATCACGTTTAGAAACGCCAGATCCCATTACACCTAGACTACTTTCAACATCATAAACAGGTGAGGATAAAAAGCTGTACTCACCATCATCTGTGCTCTGTAAAGGGGGACTGCTTCGTTGTATTACTGTAGATTTTGCATTGTGACCTGTCTCATGCACACTTATATTTGCACCCGATGTGGTGAAACCACCACCACCAGTGTAACACAGATGGGTGGGGGGAGGGTGATACAACAACAATTCCATGTGCTTTGGTATAACACCAGGATTTAGCCTGTGTCTAGTAAAGTTCACAAAATCTGCTTCGTAAAAATGATCCTCACACACATAATAATAACTACAGCTGACACCTTCATCTATGAGGGCAGTTCAATAAGTAATGCAACACATTTTTTTTCTGAAACAGGGGTTGTTTTATTCAGCATTGAAATACACCAGGTTATTCCCCAATCTTTTAGCTACACAACACTATTTTTCAACGTAATCTCCATTCAATGCTACGGCCTTACGCCACCTTGAAATGAGGGCCTGTATGCCTGCACGGTACCATTCCACTGGTCGATGTCGGAGCCAACGTCGTACTGCATCAATAACTTCTTCATCATCCACGTAGTGCGTCCCACGGATTGCGTCCTTCATTGGGCCAAACATATGGAAATCCGACGGTGCGAGATCGGGGCTGTAGGGTGCATGAGGAAGAACAGTCCACTGAAGTTTTGTGAGCTCCTCTCGGGTGCGAAGACTTGTGTGAGGTCTTGCGTTATCATGAAGAAGGAGAAGTTCGTTCTGATTTTTGTGCCTACGAACACGCTGAAGTCGTTTCTTCAATTTCTGAAGAGTAGCACAATACACTTCAGAGTTGATCGTTTGACCATGGGGAAGGACATCGAACAGAATAACCCCTTCAGCGTCCCAGAAGACTGTAACCATGACTTTACCGGCTGAGGGTATGGCTTTAAACTTTTTCTTGGTAGGGGAGTGGGTGTGGCGCCACTCCATTGATTGCCGTTTTGTTTCAGGTTCGAAGTGATGAACCCATGTTTCATCGCCTGTAACAATCTTTGACAAGAAATTGTCACCCTCAGCCACATGACGAGCAAGCAATTCCGCACAGATGGTTCTCCTTTGCTCTTTATGGTGTTCGGTTAGACAACGAGGGACCCAGCGGGAACAAACCTTTGAATATCCCAACTGGTGAACAATTGTGACAGCACTACCAACAGAGATGTCAAGTTGAGCACTGAGTTGTTTGATGGTGATCCGTCGATCATCTCGAACAAGTGTGTTTGCACGCTCCACCATTGCAGGAGTCACAGCTGTGCAAGGCCGGCCCGCACGCGGGAGATCAGACAGTCTTGCTTGACCTTGCGGCGATGATGACACACGCTTTGCCCAACGACTCACCGTGCTTTTGTCCACTGCCAGATCACCGTAGACATTCTGCAAGCGCCTATGAATATCTGAGATGCCCTGGTTTTCCGCCAAAAGAAACTCGATCACTGCCCGTTGTTTGCAACGCACATCCGTTACAGACGCCATTTTAACAGCTCCGTACAGCGTTGCCACCTGTCGGAAGTCAATGAAACTATACGAGACGAAGCGGGAATGTTTGAAAATATTCCACAAGAAATTTCCGGTTTTTTCAACCAAAATTGGCCGAGAAAAAAAATGTGTTGCATTACTTATTGAACTGCCCTCGTATATTACAGATCAATTTCCACTTCTTTAAAGTCTCACTTTTTGATGCAGCTGGAAATTTATAGAAATGTTTATTCTTGTGTTTGGAATTTGTTTTTACATAATAACTACTCCTGCATCCGGGAAACTTGCACGAGTATTTCAATTTTAATCTCAAACTGGATTCTTCTCTTCCTGTATGATCCATCCTCATGTGTCTGAAATGTTATTCAAACCAAAAATTAGGAACGAGAAAAAAGATCAGGTATTGATTAATGTTAAAGAAAACTCAATGTGCAATTAATTTCACTATAAAAAATCATTTTAGCTTATGTCTAAATGCAGCAATCCTGTACTGAAGTATTGATAACTGTTATCATGGCTTGTAATCTGATGTGGTATTGCTACAAAATAGTGAAAAAACGAAACAGATTCTCATTTCTACTACGGATATGCACATCACTCTATATATAACTGTGTGAGCGTAGTTGCACTATATTCTACACTCCTGGAAATGGAAAAAAGAACACATTGACACCGGTGTGTCAGACCCACCATACTTGCTCCGGACACTGCGAGAGGGCTGTACAAGCAATGATCACACGCACGGCACAGCAGACACACCAGGAACCGCGGTGTTGGCCGTCGAATGGCGCTAGCTGCGCAGCATTTGTGCACCGCCGCCGTCAGTGTCAGCCAGTTTGCCGTGGCATACGGAGCTCCATCGCAGTCTTTAACACTGGTAGCATGCCGCGACAGCGTGGACGTGAACCGTATGTGCAGTTGACGGACTTTGAGCGAGGGCGTATAGTGGGCATGCGGGAGGCCGGGTGGACGTACCGCCGAATTGCTCAACACGTGGGGCGTGAGGTCTCCACAGTACATCGATGTTGTCGCCAGTGGTCGGCGGAAGGTGCACGTGCCCGTCGACCTGGGACCGGACCGCAGCGACGCACGGATGCACGCCAAGACCGTAGGATCCTACGCAGTGCCGTAGGGGACCGCACCGCCACTTCCCAGCAAATTAGGGACACTGTTGCTCCTGGGGTATCGGCGAGGACCATTCGCAACCGTCTCCATGAAGCTGGGCTATGGTCCCGCACACCGTTAGGCCCAACATCGTGCAGCCCGCCTCCAGTGGTGTCGCGACTGGCGTGAATGGAGGGACGATTGGAGACGTGTCGTCTTCAGCGATGAGAGTCGCTTCTGCCTTGGTGCCAATGATGGTCATATGCGTGTTTGGCGCCGTGCAGGTGAGCGCCACAATCAGGACTGCATACGACCGAGGCACACAGGGCCAACACCCGGCATCATGGTGTGGGGAGCGATCTCCTACACTGGCCGTACACCACTGGTGATCGTCGAGGGGACACTGAATAGTGCACGGTACATCCAAACCGTCATCGAACCCATCGTTCTACCATTCCTAGACCGGCAAGGGAACTTGCTGTTCCAACAAGACAATGCACATCCGCATGTATCCCGTGCCACCCAACGTGCTCTAGAAGGTGTAAGTCAACTACCCTGGCCAGCAAGATCTCCGGATCTGTCCCCCATTGAGCATGTTTGGGACTGGATGAAGCGTCGTCTCACGCGGTCTGCACGTCCAGCACGAATGCTGGTCCAACTGAGGCGCCAGGTGGAAATGGCATGGCAAGCCGTTCCACAGGACTACATCCAGCATCTCTACGATCGTCTCCATGGGAGAATAGCAGCCTGCATTGCTGCGAAAGGTGGATATACACTGTACTAGTGCCGACATTGTGCATGCTCTGTTGCCTGTGTCTATGTGCCTGTGGTTCTGTCAGTGTGATCATGTGATGTATCTGACCCCAGGAATGTGTCAATAAAGTTTCCCCTTCGTGGGACAATGAATTCACGGTGTTCTTATTTCAATTTCCAGGAGTGTATATTCAACACCACTTCGTTAAACAGTGCTATCAGGCAGTAGAAACACTGCTTATTGTACCATTTCAGTATATTTCAGCATCTAGATACCATGGTAGATACAAATTTCAACTGTACATTATCAGTAACAGTTACAGCTGTAAATCTGTATTACATTGTGTTGAGCATTAAAGTGCGAGAAGATTTCTACTGCATTGGATATTTCCACAATAATACGTGTTAATGTCCAACTGCTTGAAGGACCTGCTTTGTGTGACTTCCAAACAAATGTCTTATTATGTGAGAACACAACCTTTGTCGATACAACAGCAACAAACAATTTTTACCTCGATAGAGTGTTATGTACTGTACAGATTATTTACTGTCGAAAACGGGAAATTAAACACACTCGAGGCATTACGAATCAATTGTAACACGTCCAATATTTGGTATGTAGTAAACAGCACAATAAATGCTACTTACTATGTCACTAAGAGTACTTCGTGGCAAAAAGGAAGATGAATCAAAGCCAGAATTATATTCCATTACAGGATTCGGAAAGTTGAATACCAACTATGTCAAAAGCTGCTAGCATGGGATTCTCTATGAAATACAAGGATATATGAACAGAAATATACTTACCCTTTAAGTTAACTGAACAACGGAAATTGTATTTCTTTGCAGGAACAAATATACAAGAGTCCACAGAACGTAATGTGATGATACAACCTCGTGTTCTATATGAAACAAAAGTAAAAAAGTAAATACTGAATTATCACACCATCAAATATTACGAATGCATCCAAAAATTAAACAGAATAATAGCAACATACTTACACTGCAATTTAAACGAAAAATCATGATCACGTTGCTACGATACCAAAACAATTATGGAAGACTACGTCATCCAATAGGAACATGAGACTATAAATTGCTAAACTTGCAGCGTTCCAAGTGGCCTGGGACCAAACCAACGTCGTGTTACCGGAAATCCCTATATGAGTTTCACCCCCCTGGCAGCCCTGCAGCCAGGCGACTAGCGCGAGTTTTGGTGTTCTCGTAAAGATAAGTCATTTTATATTATAAAACATATAGATTAGTACAAATTACGTGGTAAATAAGTGTATTAGTGTGCCGTTTAAGTCTACCATTTAAGGTTTCATTTTTCTTTACGGAATATAGCAGAAAACGCGAAAAGACCGTACAGTCGTATTTTCTGTTTACGTTCTGCTGAAGCAAATCTATAGAATTTCGTTTGGTTGTTCCTTGCTCTCTCCAGCAATTTAACTTAGCGTACCTCTTCATTAAATAACTAGCATTTCCGGAAAGTAGCGTAAAGTTTAAGTTGTTGTTTCAGAAACTTTGCACTTTTGGTTTTGTTTACACACAGTTGCGTATAGGCCAAATTTGTGTAACCATATTTTCGTGTTTATCTGTAATTTAACTGACTTATTCTTAATAAACTATTACGTTTATCATGAGTGAAAAGTGCTTGACTTGCCGTAGAATTGTTAGGTCGGGGCTTTGGTGTGATGGGTGCTGTAGTTTTTTCCATGTGGGTGACTGTAGTGGCGTGGGAATAGGGGAAGTAAATGAGACTCATCAGTGGTTTTGTAGGATTTGTAGTAGACATAGGAAGATACTAGAACAGGAGGGGAAAATTGCTGCCCTTCAGGCTGAGTTAGACAAGGCCATGGGAGATCTTGACAGGTTAAGGAGGGAGAAGGGTAAAGAGAGGTGGGAAGTGGCAACAGGCAACAGGAGGAACAGGCCTAGAACTTTGTCTGACAGCTTTATGGTGAATGTGGAAAATAGATTTGACCTGTTGCTTCAGTTAGAAGCTGGTGAGCCTCAAGCAGTTGCAGGTGTAGACAGGGCACAACAAACTTTCAGCAGCAAATTGAAAAGTAAGAATGTAGGGAAATCAGTAAAGAGAAAGAAAGTGTTGTTGTTAGGTAGTTCCCATGGAAGAGGTGTTGGCCAACTTTTGCAGGATGAACTAGAATCAGAATACCAGGTCACCAATTTTTTTAAACCTAGTGCTGGTCTGGAGCAGGTGACAGAGGATTTAGGATCACTTTGCAAAGATTTCACTAAGGAAGACACCGTGGTTATAGTGGGTGGGGCAGGTAACAGTATTGACAGAGATCCTGGGTACAGTATAGAGTGTGACCTGGCGAAGATTGCATCGGCATCAAAGCATACTAGTGTTGAGTTTGTATCTGTTCTTGGGCGCCATGACCGACCTCATTTGAACTCTTCTGTCAAGAGAGTTAATTTGGAGCTGGAACGGCTGCTCATGTCGGGTGCGGGGTCACACATTGGTGTAGTTCATGTTGATTCTCTCAGTAGATGGGATCATACTAGGCATGGCCTACACCTCAACGGGAAGGGGAAGGGTAAATTGGCTGGGGAAATAGCAGGAAAGTTAATGGGGGGAGGCACTGTCATGAGTGGTAAAATACCAGTGGTTATAGGATTCAGAAAAGACCCTTTTTTAGGGTAGGGAGGACAGAAAGAAAGCAAATTTTAAGAGAGGTTAGAACTGAGACAAACCTTCAGTTTGAGAAAGAAATCAAAAAACATAATTCCAGCTTATTACATCAGCATAAACAGCCATTGGTTAAGAATTTTCAACTGTCAGCAGATATTTTAACTCCACCCAATTTTAACTCAGTCAATGAGAAATGTCAGCTATCTTTATTGCATCAAAATATTCGAGGACTGAGAAATAAAATTAATGAATTAACTATCTGCATAGATGAATTAGAGTCTTCAAACCCAGCTGACATAATCTGCCTCTCTGAACATCATGTGACTCCTGGTATAGAACTTTTAAGTGTTACAGGGTTTAGGTTAGCATCTCACTTTTGTAGATCAGAAATGGAGAAAGGAGGAGTTGCCACATTCATCAGGAACTGTCATAAATTTAAGAACATAGACATTCATAAATTTTGCCTAGAACAGCATATGGAA
The DNA here is from genome assembly GCF_023898315.1 of Schistocerca nitens. Classification (NCBI taxonomy): domain Eukaryota; kingdom Metazoa; phylum Arthropoda; class Insecta; order Orthoptera; family Acrididae; genus Schistocerca; species Schistocerca nitens. Next base: position 868,881,613 of record NC_064617.1, read on the forward strand.
GCATGTGCAACAGAATTAGAATTTCACAAAAAATCCTTCATAATATTAAGTGTACATCGAGCACCTGCAGGTAACTTTAATCTGTTTGTCAACCACCTTGAAGCTGTACTGGCCCATTTAACAACCAAAAACAAAGAAATAGTGGTTGCTGGTGATTTCAATGTAGATTTCCTTAAAGACTCTCCCAATAAGAACTTATTTGAGTTAGTAACACTATCATTCAACTTAATTCCCACTGTAAAGTTCCCAAGTAGGATAGCCACTTGCTCACAAACAGCCATTGATAATATCTTTATAGAAAAGTCCAATGAACAAAATTATATTACAAAACCAATAGTCAATGGCCTCTCAGACCATGACATGCAGTTCCTTCTGTTAAATGTTAATACTGAACAGGATATAAAATCTGTTAAATCTGAGCTCAAGAGGGTAATCAGTAAGCCAAAAATTGATTATTTTAGGACACTCCTCAGAGACATTCACTGGACTGATGTTTACAGTGCTCACGGCATGAATGAAAAATGTAACATTTTTGCTAATAAAGTGCTTACCTTATTCGAACACTGCTTTCCCCAAAAATTACCAAGGATACAGAAAACTCTAAAAAGAAGCCATGGATCACTCAAGGAATAGAGGTATCTTGTAAAACAAAAAGAAAACTGAATTTGTCAGTCTGAAACAGTTCTAATGTTTATGCTATAGCACATCACAAGAAATACTGCAAAATATTAAAGACTGTAATACAGACATCAAAGCAAATATATTACAAAAAAAGATAGTCATATCAGATAACAAAATAAAGACAATATGGGATATAGTGAAGGAGGAGACCGGTAGAACCAGACATGAAGAGGAACAAATAGCATTAAGAGTAAATGATACATTGGTGACAGATGTGTATAGTGTTGCAGAACTTTTTAACAAATATTTTATAACTGTTACTGAAAAGATGGGGTTGTCAGGTTCGGTAGATGCTGCTATGGATTACCTTAGACCAGACATTTCAAGTAACTTCCATAATATGAATTTGACCCTCACTACCCCAACAGAAATAATGTCCATCATAAAATCTTTAAAATCAAAAACATCTAGTGGGTATGATGAAATATCAACAAAGTTAATTAAAGAATGTGATTCTGAGCTAAGTAACATATTAAACTATCTGTGTAACCAGTCGTTTATCAGTGGAATATTTCCTGAATGGCTGAAATATGCTGAAGTTAAGCCACTTTTTAAGAAGGGACATAAAGAAATAGCATCAAATTTCCGTCCAATTTCACTGTTGCCAGCATTCTCAAAAATTTTCGAAAAAGTAATGTACAGTCGTCTTTATAACCATCTTATCTGAAATAACATACTGTCGAAGTCACAGTTTGGATTTCTTAAATGTTCTGATATTGAGAAGGCTATCTACACTTACAGTGAAAATGTGCTTAATTCATTAGACAAAAAATTGCAGGCAACTGGTATATTTTGTGATCTGTCAAAGGCATTTGACTGTGTAAATCACAATATCCTTTTAAGTAAACTAGAATAGTATAGTGTAACAGGAAATGCTACAAAATGGTTCAAATCTTATATCTCTGGCAGGAAACAAAGAGTGTTATTAGGAAAGAGACATGTATCAAGCTATCTGGCATCATCCAACTGGGAACTAATTACATGTGGGGTCCCACAAGGTTCCATTTTGGGGCCCTTACTTTTTCTTGTGTATATCAATGACCTTTCATCAGTAACATTACCAGATGCCAAGTTTGTTTTGTTTGCCGATGATACAAACATTGCAATAAATAGCAAATCAAGTGTAGTCTTAGAAAGATCAGCCAATAAAATATTTGTGGACATTAATCACTGGTTCCTAGCCAATTCTTTGTCACTGAACTTTGAAAAAACACACTACGTGCAGTTCAGAACTTGTAAGGGGTGTCCCAAGAGTATATGTCTAACATACGGTGACAAGAAGATAGAAGAAGTGGACAGTGTTAAATTCTTGGGATTACAGCTTGATAATAAATTCAACTGGGAGGAGCACACCACAGAACTGCTGAAGCGTCTTAATAAATCTCTGTTTGCAACGCGAATTTTGTCAGACATGGGGATATAAGAATGAAAAAGCTGGCATACTATGCTTACTTTCATTCCATAATGTCATATGGGATTATTTTTTGGAGTAATTCATCAAGCCAAGATAAAGTTTTCTGGGCACAAAAACGTGCAGTGAGAGTAATATGTGGTGTGAACTCAAGAACATCCTGCAGAGCCTGTTTAGGGAAGTAGGGATACTAACTACTGCTTCCCAATATATTTATTCCTTAATGAAATTTGTCATTAAAAATATATCACTTTTTCAAACCAACATATCAATTCATGGAATCAATACTGGAAATAAGAATAATCTTCACAAGGATTTAAAGTCACTTAGTCTTGTACAAAAAGGTGTGCATTATTCAGGAACACACATTTTCAATAACTTGCCAGCAGCCATAAAAGCTTAACAACCAATGAAATTCAGTTTAAGAAAAGCCTAAAGGATTTATTGGTGGCCAACTCCTTGTACTCCATTGATGAATTTCTTAGTAAAACCAACTTATTTGTATATAAGTACAACATAACTTCTGCACAATTTCAGTGCAGTAATGTGCTCATTGAAAATTTCTGTCTGTCTCTCTCTCTCTGTGTTTGTGTGTGTGTGTGTGTTAGTATAATCTAACTTCTGCACCATTTCAGTGCAGTATTGTGTTCATTGTAAATAAGTATTACAGTAGTTGTATTACCTTATAAATAAATAAAAAACTTTTTTATTTTAAACTCAGTGCATTAGTATTTGTAAAATGACTCTTAGTGTTCATTAAAAAATTACGATCATTCCACTTGGGACCTGTGGAATGGTACTTTAGCTTATTTGTTTTAGTTGTAAATATTTGTAATGTATTGTTGTTTTTCTGACATGTTCCACATCCTGGAGGACCTCCTCACTACGGATCAATTGGAATGAAAGTAAATCTAATCTAATCTAAAACCTCACACTTTTCGTTATTTAGCATCAACTGCCACCTGCCACACCATACAGCTATCTTTTCTAAATCGCTTTGCAACTGATACTGGTCTTCGGATGACCTTACTAGACGGTAAATTACAGCATCATCTGCGAACAACCTAAGAGAACTGCTCAGATTGTCACCCAGGTCATTTATATAGATCAGGAACAGCAGAGGTCACAAGACGCTTCCCTGGGGAACACCTGATATCACTTAAGTTTTACTCGATGATTTGCTGTCTATTACTACGAACTGCGACCTTCCTGACAGGAAATCACGAATCCAGTCGCACAACTGAGACGATACCCCATAGGCCCGCAGCTTGATTAGAAGTCGCTTGTGAGGAACGGTGTCAAAAGCTTTCCGGAAATCTAGAAATACGGAATCAACCTGAGATCCCCTGTCGATAGCGGCCATTAATTCGTGCGAATAAAGAGCTAGCTGCGTTGCACAAGAACGATGTTTTCTAAAGCTTGCTGATTACGTATCAATAGATCGTTCCCTTCGAGGTGATTCGTAATGTTTGAATACAGTATATGCTCCAAAACCCTACTGCAAACCGTCGTCAATGATATAGGTTTGTAGTTCGATGGATTACTCCTACTACCCTTCTTAAACACTGGTGCGACCTGCGCAATTTTCCAGTCTGTAGGTGCAGATGTATCGGTGAGCGAGCGGTTGTATATGAGTGATAAGTAGTGAGCTATTGTGTCAGCGTAATCTGAAAGTAACCTAATCTGTATACAATCTGGACCTGAAGACTTGTCCGTATCAAGCGATTTGAGTTGCTTCGCAACCCCTAAGGTGTCTACTTTTAAGAAACTCATGCTAGCAGCTATTCCTGTTTCAAATTCTGGAATATTCCATTCATCTTCCCTGTTGAAGGAATTTCAGAAAACTGCGTTCAATAACTCCGCTTTAGCGGCCCAGTCGTCGGTAACAGTACCATCGGCACTGCGCAGCAAAGGTATTGACTGCGTCTTGCCACTTGTGTACTTTACATACGACCAGAATCTCTTCGGATTTTCTACCAAATTTCGAGACAATGTTTCGTTATGGAACCTATTAAAGGCATCTCGCATTGAAGTCCGTGCCAAATTTCGCGCATCTGTAAATTTTAGCCAATCTTCGGGATTTCGCGTTCTTCTGAACTTCGCATGCTTTTTCCGTTGCCCCTGCAACAGAGTTCGGACCTGTTTTGTGAACCATGGGGGATCAGTTCCATCTCTTACCAATTTATGAGGTATGAATCTCTCAATTGGTTCAAATGGCTCTGAGCACTATGGGACTCAACTGCTGAGGTCATTAGTCCCCTAGAACTTAGAACTAGTTAAACCTAACTAACCTAAGGACATCACAAACATCCATGCCCGAGGCAGAATTCGAACCTGCGACCGTAGCGGTCTTGCGGTTCCAGACTGCAGCGCCTTTAACTGCACGGCCACTTCGGCCGGCAATCTCTCAATTGTGTTGCTACTATATCTTTGAATTTGTGCCACATCTCGTCTACATTTGCATAGTCAGTTCGGAAGGGATGGAGATTGTCTCTTAGGAAGGCTTCTAGTGACACTTTATCCGCTTTTTTAAATAAAATTATTTTGCGTTTGTTTCTGGTGGATTTGGAAGAAACGGTATTGAGCCTAGCTACAACGACCTTGTGATCACTAATTCCTGTATCAGTCATGATGCTCTCTATCAGCTCTGGATTGTTTGAGGCTAAGAGGTTAAGTGTGTTTTCGCAACCATTTACAATTCGCGTGGGTTCGTGGACTAACTGCTCGAAATAATTTTCGGAGAAAGCATTTAGGACAATCTCGGAAGATGTTTTCTGCCTACCACCGGTTTTGAACAAGTATTTTTGCCAACATATCGAGGGAAGGTTGAAGTCCCCACGAACTATAACCGTATGAGTGGGGTATTTATTTGTTACGAGACTCAAATTTTCTCTGAACTGTTCAGCAACTATATCATCGGAGTCTGGGGCTCGGTAGAAGGAGCCAATTATTAACTTAGTTCGGCTGTTAAGTATAACCTCCACCCATACCAATTCGCACGGAGTATCTACTTCGACTTCACTACAAGATAAACCACTACTGACAGACGCAAACACTCCACCGCCAATTCTGCCAAATCTATCTTTCCTGAACACCGTCTGAGACTTCGTAAAAATTTCTGCAGAACTTATTTTAGGCTTTAGCCAGCTTTCTGTACCTATAACGATTTCAGCTTCTGTGCTTTCTATTAGCGCTTGAAGCTCAGGGACTGTCCCAGCACAACTACAACAATTTATAACTACAATTCCGACTGTTCCTTGATCCAAGCACGTCCTGTATTTGTCAGGCACCTTTTGAGATTGCAGCCCACCCCGTACTTTCCCAAGGCCTTCTAACCTAAAAAAACCGCCCAGTCCACGCCACACAGCCTCTGCTACCCGTGTAGCCGACAGCTGAGTGTAGTGAACTCCTGACCTATTCAGCGGAACCCGAAACCCCACCACCCTATGGCGCAAGTCAAGGAATCTGCAGCCAACACGGTCGCAAAACCGTCTGTGCCTCTGATTCAGACCCTCCACCCAGCTCTGCACCAAAGGTCCGCAGTTGGTTCTGTCAACGATGCTGCAGATGGTGAGCTCTGCCTTCATCTCGTAAGCAAGACCGGCAGCCTTCACCAAATCAGATAGCCGCTGGAATCCAGAGAGAATTTCCTCAGATCCAAAGCGACACACGTCATCAGCGCCGACATGTGCCACCACCTGCAGCTGGCTGCACCCTGTGCTCTTCATGGCATCCGGAAGGACCCTTTCCACATCAGGAATGACTCCACCCAGAATGCACACGGAGTGCACACTGGATTTCTTCCCCTCCTTAGCCGCCATACCCCTAAGGGGCCCCATTACGCGCCTAACATTGGAGCTCCCAACTACCAATAAGCCCACCCTCTGTGATTGCCCGGATCTTGAAGGCTGAGAATGATCCTCTGAAACAGGGCAGGCAGCTGCATCTGGCTCAGCCAGAGACAGTGCCTGAAACCTGTTTGTCAGACGCACCAGGGAAGCTTTCTGATCAGCCTCTGGGGACGTCTGTCGCTGCCTGCCACGCCTTGGAACGACCTCCCAATCAACCACAGGCGAGGGCTCAGACCCACTGCGGGCAGCAACCGGGGCAACCACAGCGGCAGACCGATCTGGGGACAGAGGGGACGAGGTTGACATACCCGTGATACCCAAGTCCAGTTACCCACAGTGGTGCCCATTGGCAACAGCCTCAAGCTGCGCGACCGAAGTCAGCGCCGCTTGCAGCTGTGAGCGAAGGGATGCCAACTCAGCCCTCATCCGAACACAGCAATCACAATCCCTGTCCATTCTCATCAATGTTGAACAACAGTTACTGAAACACGAGTCCGTGCCTAGATAATGCAAGGGAAACACGCGTAGAATGTATGAACTAACCTGTACAAATGCCTAACGACTGCGCTACAATCTGCCTGAATTTACGATTACAGTAACTAAAACTCGAAATTACACCTCCTATACGGAACTCACACGCAATTTAAGTAAGAATCTACGAAGTAAACACTAAAGCGCGATGATACAACTCTCAAATACTATAATACGCACGAAATTTATGAATTAAGCAATGCAAGTACCCAAAAATACGCAAAGAAATTAAGAATTAAACTATGTAACAAATAAGTAAGCTAGGGGTTCAAGATGTGTGACATCCCTGTGCTGTAATTTATTTTATACCCCTCCTAAACTTCAGTATTGCTGTTCATTTGCAGACTACCAAAAATAAAACTGCATATCGATTACATTCAGTTTTAAACTTTATTCAAGTATTTAAATAACATGTAACACTAAGCACCAAGATAAATATTCGAGAATAATAAAATGACTGCAACAGTTCAGTACTCCCTTTTACTCAAAGATTAACACAGAAACATCAAACTTGGACATAATATGCGAAGAAAATACAAAAAAATCTCTAGAATTTAGTACCCTATACCAAAATCACTTCACTTACTTGTGAAATTTAGTCAGTCTGCAATACATGATACAATACTATTTAACTGACTTTTTTCACAATTTATCAGGCTTAGAGAAATAATTCCCTTCTCACTTTTACATCTGTGGACTCATTTATCACTGCTTAAAAATCAAGACTGACCATTGTGCCTGATTCTATGGGTAGTACTCGAAGACTGGACAGTTGTTCATCATTCTCTGCTGTCTGTAGGTAGTTCCTAACCCGTTTTAAAACGGAAAATGACCATTCAGCAGAACAGATTCTTGCTGGGGTTCAGTTATAAATAAATCTTCAGTGCTGTTTACACATTTGGATAGACATCAAAGATGTTGGGACCCCGCAGACATAAATACCACGGACACAGTGCAGTCAGATCTTTCCATCAGCACCACCTGATGATGGCGGAACGGTTATCCGCCGAAATATCGTGGAACTTTGACGATCGGATCCGGTTGGACCCCCGAGAACCTTGGATACTCAAAGATTGTTATTGAAACTAACATTCTGCAGACAAATGGACGAGAGGACATCTTGTCACCATCTTTTTTTTCTTTATAGACAAGAGATAGCTTTTAAAATGTCACATTTTTCACCAAAGTTTTTCTCTACACCTAAATTATAAATTGCAGTAAGTTTCTCTGCAGCAGTACAAATTTGAACAGCTTCTATGGTAGATCAGTGATATTTGGGGGAAATGAAAATCTTAAGTTATATTCTCTGTAGACATTAACTCTCTTCTGTAACTCGACCTGAAAAGTTTTTCTACTCTAAGATTACAATGTTTTCATTTTTCTCCATATCTCGACACAATTTGCTGCTGTTTCTTTTCTGGACTTTGGGTTCTTTTTCTATGTCAGATGATTCATCAAAGAATCTTTTGCATTTAGTTTGATCCTTTTTGATTCTGAGTAGCTGAATGAGGTGATACTGGGTTTGAATTCCTCATCTTCATAAGTTTCTTTTCAGCTGACTCCTTGTGAAATGAAAAAGGCATCTGAAGCTGAGCTAAAAACATTACAAGAGAGTAATTGTTTCAACAGGAGCAGAAGTATCTATGTCCTCAGCTTTCGGTTTTTTCATTGCATTGCCAAAATGTTGTAGAATACAATCCCACACTGATGTCATGAAAGTTACCTCAATACTTCCTAAGAATACCTTCACCTTCACATTTAACTTTACCACTCTCATTTACTGAAATTATTCGTAAAGTAAAAAATACTGCCTTCCAATCTGCATTCAAACTTTTACACACATCCTCACACACACACACACACACACACACACACACACACATACACACACACACACACGCACACACACACACGCACACACACACACTATCGAGTTTTAGACAGTTACTTCTGTGTCACGTTCGTAGAACCAACAAATGTTTCCAAGATATTCCAACGTCCTGTAGAATCCACAAAGAAGTTGTGTAAACCGTGATTTAACTTTAAAAAAACCGTGTTGCAACTGTGGAGCGCTGTGCAGCCCATGAGCCAACTAGACTCAGAGAATGAGCTGAATAATACTGAATATGTTGACTGTGTAATAGTGTTATCAGCCTCTACAGTTGTTAAATTTCAGTCGATGTAATTCTAATAAATTCAAATCTGCTTCAGAAATCTCTCTCCATAGTGGCCTACATTTTACATAAAACCAGTGACTTGGACTATCACTAGGCCAACTAGATCCAGACAAAAGGAGATTGTTGGTTAAATGTTCACTTCATAAACAGTGCATTAAAATCAGTTTATATTGAAACAGACTATAATAAATATGTCAAACAAGAACTATAAAAGGAAAATAAACAATGTTACCATACCTGATAAATACATAAATAAATTCTAACCATCTTTCTTTATAGGTAAACAGCACTGTTGCATTATGAAAGAACAATACCTCATTTCATCTTCTCAATAAACCATGTGTCTTTTCCACCAATAGAAGAGCCAAGTTGCTCAGATGAATGTGTTCTTGTGTTGTCCCTAAATAAGATTTTATTCATTTCATGGCTGAAACACTTGTCTCTGCATTTGCAATGGTAGCAGGAAAAGTTATAATCAGTTTACATAGTTTATAAAATTCACTGTACATAACCTCAAGTTCATTTTATTTCATATGATTTATGCTGGTTTGAAGAGACTTGCTGGGAAAGTGAATATAATATTTTTAGTTCATTTTTCAAAGACGGTTTATCTAAATAGTAAATGTATGGTTCTCTCACTTGTTGGGAATATTATTTTCCGACCTCGCAGAGTGTTTAGAATACAATAATGCTACTAATTTCGACAATTTGTGTGATACAAATCTTAATTTAGTTCTGGATATTAATGTTACCAGGAAATCTTAAAAAAATCCTTAAGTACAAAGAATGGGTTTCATCTTGACAGCAGTTTCCCTACTAGACTTTCTTCATTCTCTTCATCAGCAATGCTCATAGTTTCTAAGGATGCTTATTGAGATCCTATGTTTCTAATACTCTGTAGAGTGGCAATACATTCGTTACTTTTCGTTCTTATTTTACAAATTTTCAAAAAGATTACCTGAAAATGTTAAAACTTTACTGAACTGAATCAAGAGAAATTGATTTGAGTCCTTGAGAGAAATAGCAAAAAGTCATGTTGACTTCCTCATTAGACATGTCCCAAGGTTTCTCTTACAATGAAATAAAGAAAGTAATAAAATCACTTCTATAGTGATGAACTGTTCTTACTAGCCTGTAAGAAAAATTCCAACACCCATGTGTGACACTTGAGTAGAAGGGCAATGTGATTCTAACCCTTTTTTTTGTGGGTTGCCTACATTCAAGGCAAGCAGACACTGAGGGTGAAACCTACATTTCTGTTAATTGATTTATGAACCCCTGGGGATAATCCATCCTTCTGCGAAACCACCCCAGCCAATCCTCCTACACCTCCTCCTCCTCCTGCTACCAGCAAGTGATATTGCAATATGATTCTCAATTTCTATATCATTGCTAAACCACCACCACACCTCCATTAATTTGTTAGGGTTACGTACATGTAGATATATCGCAAACCCTGTTACATCACATGACACAAATACTGTTCCTTAGTGTAGGAAATAGCCATCAGCAGATAGGAGTTGCAAAAACTACATTCATTAGCGAAACCATTTTATAAGTTCAAAATGATTTTATTATGATTGGTATCTCTCCATATGTGGATGGTAGTCACAAAGTATTCTCACATTTCTGGATTCTGAACAAACCTCTGCATGGTCTCTCTATGCATCTTGTAACTAACCACCCCCCCCCCCCCCCCCGCAGCCACATTGTCTCCAATTTAATTTGGAACTGACCAGAAGTAGTAGTACACTATACCTGCTACATTTGAAGTCTCATTAAGGAAAAGAACGAGCTGAGTTCCACACAATCAATACACAAGCGTAACACATGTTTCAAACTTGCAAAGCGACTGAGGCCTGAGATACAGACCGCTATTGTCATTCTAATGCCATAACTACCACCTCATGAGGACTGTTCTGTAACAATCTTACTCATATCACCCATCCAGTTACACACGATCTCTCCAGATGTAGGCATGCTGAGGAGGTTAGCACTCGTTGTTGGTGTGTAGTAGATATGAAACTGATACATTTGAGAGTGTAATGGTGATATAGCAGACGATTAAGAAGAAGAAGAGGAAATATATGGCTGATGCATCATGGAGCTCCATATAGAAGGAATTTGAAACATTTTATGTAAATCACTTGTGCTATCAATTCTATAGTACTGTTGTAGTGTCTGGATTCGATACCAAGAAGGTATTAGAAGGAGAGAAATGATTGTAGAGCATAAATAGACACTCTTATAGCTACACGGTTCTGCACTTAAACATGCTATAATGATAAAGCCGTGTGGTTTCCAATGTATTTGTTTTGTGGGATGCAACGCTGTTAATACTGCAATGTAGGAAATATATTTCCAACATCTGACATACATTCACCCTGCAACTTTTCTATCCCACTCACTATGGCGAGAAACTTTAAGATGATAAAACTACTACCTTCAACACCAAAGAGAAAAAAATACTTTGTGATAAACGCATTATACATCTTTCAGGAGGTTCAGAAATCATGCTATGCTCACATCAGTCCTACAAAATGATCATCAGCAACGAAATGCATGAAAAATCGTCATGTTATGAGGAAATAGACAAATGCATAGCAGCAGTGTTTGACATGTGAAATTACACACCATGCTGCTCTAACTCCATGAACAGAACACAGTCTCTTCCACACCAACATCTGTGAACCTGCTGTCTACACAGGTATTGCAGTATCTCACAAACCCCTGTCACTAAGTTATGATTCATAACACCTTGGACACAAGCCCTCTGTCAACTGTGGTATTGAGAGATACGTTGTTAACAGTTGGAGGTAGAGAGCGCTCTAAGTCACACACAAAACACATAATTGTTTAGGAGTCAAATGCATGTTATACTACACAACTGACACACCTCAAGAAAACAACTGAAAATATGTTTAAATAATGCTTGGTAAGCTTTGGCTTCTTCAACAATCTTCCTCCGCATTTCTCGGTTGTTTTCTGCTCTCTTCCACCCCTGGACTCCCATACTGGTAAGATCCATTATTACGTTGTCATGCTATCTCCTTTTAGGTCTCCCTTTTCGCCTAGCTGAATGGATCCCATCTTTAATAATTTTCTTTGGAATTCTATCCTCTGCCAGTCTCCCTGTTGTATCCTAGCCATCGTATACACTGTGATTTTCTATGTCCCTAGCTTGTATTAACACTTGTAATTTGGCATTTTAGTGCATTCTCCAGCGTTCTTCCTCCATTATTGCACCATAGCTTTTGCGTAGTATTTTCCATTCGAAGCTTCTTACTGCATTTTTGTCATGTTCTGTCAACGTCCATACCTCTGACCCATATGTGATAACTGGGCAGACTAGCCAGTTATATATTAGCAATTTTGTTTTTCTTTTAACAAAGCTATTTCTGACAAAAACGTATATATGCAAAGTGAGCTCTGTTTCCTGCTTATAATCTTTTCCGTATAGCCTTCCAATACTGTTATCATGGCTCCCAAGTGGTTAAAAGGGATACCCCTTTGGAGCATTTCCCATTGATGTTTAGGTCTTTAGGGGTTCTTCTGGCCTTAGATTGTGACATTATCATATATTTTGTTTTGATTTCATTTACTATAAGGCCACCTTTTAAGGCTTCTATTTCCATTGCCTGGTATGTTTCTTGGAGTGTATTGAAATGACTTCCTAATATAGCAATATCATCAGTGTATGCATATATCTGGCTAATTTTCATAAATATGCTGCCTCTTTTGTTGGTTCTATTTACTACACTATGCACAGCTAGATTGAATAGGACAGTGGAGAGACTATCACCTTGCTTCAAGCCTTCATTAAATTCAAAGATTTCACTTGTGCTGCTAAGGACCTTTACTTTTACTCTTGTCTCTGTCATTGTCATTCTGATTAGTCTTGTTAGTTTAGCACATATACCAATTAATTCCAGTATTATGCATAGTTCTTGCTGGTTTATGCTGTCAAAGGCCTGTTTGAAGTCGATGAATAGGAAATGATAACAGTATTCAGAGAACTTGTCTTACCACAAATATTTGATTAGATGTTGCTCTGTCTGGTCGAAAACCATATCGTTATTCCCCTGGTATTTCTTCTGTGCACTTCTGTCTCCTTTTGTTTAATATACTTGTAAAGATCTTAAAGGTGTGCTTAGGATTGTTATACCTCTAGTTTTCACATGCTGTCCTGTCCCCTTTCTTATAAATGGGGATTATTTTCCAGTTTTCCAATTGTCTGGCATAGTTTATGTTTCCCATATATCTGATATTAAATTACACAGTTCCTTTATTTCACCCTCACCATTAGTTTTTTATTAATTCATGGATTATGCTGTCTTTCCTAGGGGATCAATTATTTTTTGACTTGTGCACAGCCTGAGAGACCTCTTGCAGTGTTGGCTTTCTTGGCTCATTGGCATCACTGTCTACTACCAGCTCCACTCTTTCCTCTAGTGCAGCTGTGTCTTCATCTTCTAGGCTGGTGGTTAGTGTATCTTTGAAATACTCTGCCCATCTTCCCACTATCTGTTCTTCTTTCCTTATCATTCTCCCATCTTTACTGGAACAAGCCATTATTTTTGGCTGGAATCTGTTCTTCATTTTACCTATATTATTATAGAACTATCTTATTTCACTCTGTTCCTTTAACTCTTCTAATTCTTGAAATTTGTTCTAAGCCCACTCTCTTTTCTTTCTCTTGCACGGTCTGTTAGCTCTTCTCCTTATCTCTGGCATAGTTTCTGTTTCCCATATATCTCATATTAAAGTACACAGTTCCTTTATTTCACCCTCACCATTAGTTTTTTATTAATTCATGGATTATGCTGTCTTTCCTAGGGAATCAATTATTTTTTGACTTGTGCACAGCCTGAGAACCCTCTTGCAGTGTTGGCTTTCTTGGCTCATTGGCATCACTGTCTACTACCAGCTCCACTCTTTCCTCTTGTGCAGCTGTCTCTTCATCTTCTAGGCTGGTGCTTAGTGTATCTTTGAAATACTCTGCCCATCTTCCCACTATCTTTTCTTCTTTCCTTATCATTCTCCCATCTTTACTGGAACAAGCCATTATTTTTGGCTGGAATCTGTTCTTCATTTTGCCTATATCATTATAGAACTATCTTATTTCACTCTGTTCCTTTAACTCTTCTAAGCCCACTCTCTTTTCTTTCTATTGCACGGTCTCTTAGCTCTTCTCCTTATCTCTATATTGTTCCAAATTCTTTGTGGTTTCTCTCTGTAGCCCTTTTGTTCTTGTCCTGTTCTTTTCCTCTATTGCTGACCTGCAATCTTCGTCCTACCATTCCTTGGTTCTTCTGCTCCTTCTTATGCCTATTATTTCTCCTGCAGCATCTTTAATGGCTTTTTCAATGCTGCTCCACCTTTCATCTACTTCCACTGCAGTCTCTTCATTGCTCAACTTTCTGCTTAGTGTTACTTTCTATTTTTTACTTCATTGGGGATTTTCAATTTGTCAATAGTCCATTTCATCATCTTTCATATTCTGTTGGATTTGTTAGTGATGGTTTCTCTCTCAAGACCGATTTTATAACAAAGTAGTCTGAGCTACAGTTTGGTCCTCTGCAGCTCCATACAGTCATAATGGCATGAAGTGGTCAATCTGATTGACTACTCCATTGACTACAGACTTCCAAATACCCAGATGGATCCTTCTGTGTGGTAAGTAGGTACCTTTAATAATCATATTATTCCTTGCTGTGAACTGGTATGTTAAATTCCCATTATCATTGTTTTCTTCATGTGGTGAATATTTTCCAGAAACTCCATATGGATTTTCATTCCTCCCTATTTTTGCATTAAAATGTGCTATTTCTAGCATCAGGTTGTATTTAGTTACTGCACCACATTCTTTTCCCAAGCCTTTCCTACTGCGCAATACTGTGGGGACATCAAAGCAAGGCAGCTAATGTCTTCAAACTACAAAAGAAGGCAATAAGACTGATATGTAACTTGGCACTCAGAGCTCACTGTAGGCCAAGCTTTAAAAAATTGGAGATTATGACCCTACCATCAATATTTATACTACAGTGTGTAATGCATATTAAGGAAAACTATTCCAGTTATCAACAGTATGACATGCAACATAATTATAACACAAGAAACAAGCAGTACGTAGTTTCTTTCCAATGCAACTATAAAAATACACCAAAGTGCCTCCTATACAAATGCATAAATTTTTTTAATGCCATACCCCAACATATTAGGGATCTTCCATTTCAACAATTAAAAAAAAAGTAAAAGAATTTCTTCTTGAGCTCAGCATTTATGAAACTGATGAATTTTTAAGAGAGGCAAAGAATATGGTATGGCTACACTTCATGTGATCAGTTTGTATATGCTTCTATATCTGAGTAAGTCTGTAATTGGCTAAATTTACGATGGAATATCAATTTGAACCAGAAGTTTCTCTGTTTTGTATTTGTGTGAAGGTACTATAATTATTTGTGTAATACTTATATAGTGTAACATTTTTCTTAGTTTTGTAATTATTTGTGTAACATTTATACTGTGTAATATTGACTCTTGTAATGCCTCAGAAGATCTCTGAGGTGTCTACAACAATAAAAATCAAATAAAATAAAATAAAATCATATCCTATTTCTTCTCTGTTGGTGCATGTGCATCCACTGTTGATATATTCGTAAATTTTGCTCTTAGTCTAACTCTGCACATTGCAGAAGGGCGAGGTTGGTCGTTTGCATTTCTGTTAATGCTATCATTCAGACCACCTACCTCTATATGATTCTTGTCGATGTCCCTTCATGCTGTGGTAGCAGACACGTGCTAGGCAGTGCAAAGCACCGTTGATGAAACCACCATTTAATACTTACCATACAGAGGCCGCGTAACTCTAGTTGAAAGTCAGTTCCTGAAAGTTCATGATTAAAAAATCGGGCGTTCGGGATCTTCATTCTATGTGCAGAAAAGCATTTAAAATTAGATTAACTCTCCTTTTTATTCATAATGAAATACATGAAATGGCCACCAAGTCCGAATTTAATGTGGTGAAACATTATCCTTGGAAGTTCACTGTCTATACAACAAATTTTCACTCGAAAAGCAGCCAGAGTTTTAGCAAGTCTGACCTGACTAATTTTCACGTTCTATCAGTCACAGACCCACAACTATTCGCGAGTTAAACATTCGGTCGTTACAGTGGTCTTCTTCGTAAGAAGTGCTCGCCAAAATATTCCGTGCACAGCACGAAACACGCCACATGGAGTCGTTACTACGACCAGCAAGTTCACACGCTCATATCTCTCAAACTATTTAATTTAGAAACACCAAACTTTCATTAAAATGTTCGTAACTCCCGTCGCTTCAGTCCCGACATGTTTGAATCGAAATTAGGTCACTATTTCTTCATTTTACATAGTATTTTTAAGGAGCGATCTCACATCCTGTTATCGGTAGACCGGCTCCCAAGCGACTTCTTTTGAGGAAGTCTCCTATATGCCCACTCCTCTTTTCGCACTGGAACAGCTTAATTCTGATTGGCTGTTGAACTAAAAGACCAATCAGAACGTCCCTTCCAGATCATTCTCGTGGCAAATTTTGCTTTATCAATCACTAATTTGATAGAAATTAATGTCAGCAAAACTTCGAATACTTGTATTTTGTTTAATCAAAATAAATGACGTGTGAAATATTCTTCAAATTGATAAATAAACTTATTTCGCCTCTAACTTCCAGTCTGGCTGCTTTTATACAAAAGTAAGCATACAACAACATTCGTCACCTAAATCGTGGTTGCCACATAACTTTCCAACGGTTCGTTTGTACAAGGTTTTACGAAAAATGAAACATTAAATTTTAATGCATGTTCCACATACACTCTCTCAATCTTTCTCACGCAGTCACATTGCAAAATATAGTGAAATAATAATTCTGACCGATTTTTGTATTATGTAATGCACAGTGACTAAAGTATTAAAAAGAAAATTCTAATTAAGTGATTTTTAAGCGTTGATTACTTTGGAATGGCTTGGAATGATAATGAAAGTCAATCTGTCATTGTTCCTAACTTGGTTTTAAAAAACATGTGTAGGTTTTAGGAGTTTTAGGACATTTTCTTTATCTCCAGGACTATAACAAATAAAAATATGATATATCGACAGTTTCATTCCATTAATAACAAAAGCCTGTGTACTAAATTTGAACAAAATCGGATAATAATTAATATGGATTATTTAGATTTATAGAGGGTATGAATCTTCGTATAGACTGAATGTTATGCTATGTAGTTCTCACGGCAGGCAGCGTCAACTGTGCTGTGAGCAAAGTGAAAAAAATATAGCCATCCAGCAGCAACTGTACTACACGGCTGCATGCCTTACTGCAACAAATGTTATCTCATTATAACTTGCTGCATTACACACACCCTATGAACCTAAAATTACTTTTAAGAACATTTACAGTTTGTATAATGGCAATTTTATTCCTGAAATCTTTAAATGAACCAACAAATTTAACTAAGGGATTTTTAATGAAAAGTGTTCCTACTTACAGTTTTTTCAAATGAATGAAATATCAAAAAACACATTACAGTTTTTACGATGTTACAACAGATTTCAAACGCTTGGACTTGAGAGCGAATAATAAAATTGATTTACAAACTTTCCCTTTTTCTTCTGAATTAATATGTTTCTTACAAAATTCCGCATTTTAACGTTTTCCAAAATAAAGACAATACTTATCAACTGCTAAATGTTCAAGTTTTCCTCGAAATTAAATTTTACTTTAAAGAATTTCTTTACAAATATCTATATCGTTTTTAAATTAAATAAATCACTTAATGCTCCCTACTGTCGCTATGTCAGTTTTCATAACACCTAATAAATTATTATACAAAAGATTCGACTTTATTAGCATTATTCCACTTTTTTTTCCTAACAGGATAACACTAGCTTTAATCATCACTGTGGATAAAATGTTTCTTTCGTTCTATTATTCTCGCTTTGGGGGTGTCTTTTTTACATACTTTAGCAAGAACCCCCCCCCCCATGAACGATGAACCTTGCCGTTGGTGGGGAGGCTTGCATGCCTCAATGATACAGATAGCCGTACTGTAGATGCAACCACAATGGAGGGGTATCTGTTGAGAGGCCAGACAAAGGTGAGGTTCCTGAAGAGGGGCAGCAGCCTTTTCAGTAGTTGCAAGGGCAACAGTGTGGATGATTGACTGACCTGGCCTTGTAACACTAACCAAAACGGCCTCGCCGTGCTGGTACTGCGAACGGCTGAAAGTAAGGGGAAACTACAGCCGTAATTCTTCCCGAGGGCATGCAGCTTTACTGTATGATTAAATGATGATGGCGTCCTCTTGGGTAAAATATTCCGGAGGTAAAATAGTCCCCCATTCGGATCTCTGAGTGAGGAGGATGTCCTTATCAGGAGAAAGAAAACTGCATTATGGTGACCAAGATAGACATGAAGCCCATGCCTACTACAGTAGTACAAGTTTATATGCCAACTAGCTCTGCAGATGATGAAGCAATGGATGAAATGTATGATGAGATAAAAGAAATTATTCAGGTAGTGAAGGGGGACGAAAATTTAATAGTCAATGGTGACTGGAATTCGACAGTAGGAAAAGGAAGAGAAGGAACCATAGTAGGCGTATATGGATTGGGGCTAAGAAATGAAAGAGGAAGCCGTCTGGTAGAATTTTGCACAGAGCATAAGTTAATCATAGCTAACACTTAGTTCAAGAAGCATGAAAGAAGGTTGTATACATGAAAGAACCCTGGAGATACTATAAGGTTTCAGATATATTATATAATGGTAAGACAGAGATTTAGGAACCAAGTTTTCAATTGTAAGACATTTCCAGGGGCAGATGTAGACTCTGACCACAATCTATTGGTTATGAACTGTAGATTAAAACTGAAGAAACTGCAAAAAGGTGGGAATTTAAGGAGATGGGACCTGGATAAACTGAAAGAACCAGAGGTTGTATAGAGTTTCAGGGAGAGCATAAGGGAACAATTCACAGGAAAGGGGGGAAGAAATACAGTAGAAGAAGAATGTGTAGCTTTGAGAAATGAAATAGTGAAGGCAGCAGAGGATCAAGTAGGTTAAAAGACGAGGAGTAATTTAATTGATGAAAAGGGAAAATACAAAAATGCAGTAAATGAAGCAGGCAAAAAGGAATACAAACGTCTCAAAGATGAGATTGCCAGGAAGTGCAAAATGGCTAAGCAGGGATGGCTAGAGGACAAACGTAAGGATGTAGAGGCTTATCTCACGAGGGGTAAGATAGTTACTGCCTACAGGAAAATTAAAGAGATCTTCGGAGAAAAGAGAACCACTTGCATGAATATCAAGAGCTCAGATGGAAACCCAGTTCTAAGCAAGTAGGGAAAGCACAAAGGTGGGAGTATATAGAGGGTCTATACAGGGGCGATGTTCTTGGGGACATTATTATGGAAATGGAAGAGGATGTAGATGAAGATGAAATGGGAGATATGATACTGCGTGAAGAGTTTGACAGAGCACTGAAAGACCTAAGTCGAAACAAGGCCCTGGGAGTAGACAACATTCCATTAGAACTACTGACAGCCTTGGGAGAGCCAGTCCTGACAAAACTCTACCATCTGGTGAGCAAGATGTATGAGACAGGCGAAATTCCCTCAGACTTCAAGAAGAAGATAATAACTGCAATCCAAAAGAAAGCGTGTGTTGACAGATGTGAAAATTACCGAACTGTCAGTTTAATAAATCACAGCTGCAAAATACTAACACGAATTCTTTACAGACGAATGGAAAAACTGGTAGAAGCCGACCTCGGGGAAGATCAGTTTGGATTCCATAGAAATGTTGCAACATGTGCGGCAATACTGACCCTACGAGTTATCTTAGATGAAAGATTAAGGAAAGGCAAACCTACGTTTCTAGCATTTGTAGACCTAGAGAAAGCTTTTGACAATGTTGACTGGATACTCTATTTCAAATTCTGAAGGTGGCAGGGGTAAAATACAGGGAGCGAAAGGCTATTTACAATTTGTACAGAAACCAGATGGCAGTTATAAGAGTTGAGGGACATGAAAGGGAAGCTGTGGTTGGGAAGGGAGTGAGACATATTTGTAGCCTCTCCCCGATGTTATTCAGTCTGTATATTGAGCAAACAGTGAAGGAAACAAAAGAAAAATTCGGAGTAGGTATTAAAATCCATGGAGAAGAAAGAAAACTTTGAGGTTCGCCGATGACATTGTAATTCTGTCAGAGACAGCAAAGGACTTGGAAGAGCAGTTGAACGGAATGGACAGTGTCTTGAATGGAGGGTATAAGATGAACATCAACAAAAGCAAAACGAGGATAATGGAATGTAGTCGAATTAAATAGGGTGATATTGAGGGAATTAGATTAGGAAATGAGACACTTAAAGTAGTAAAGGAGTGTTGCTATTTGGGGAGCAAAATAACTGATGATGGTCGAAGTAGAGAGGATATAAAATGAAGACTGGCAATGGCAAGGAAAGCGTTTCTCAAGAAGAGAAATTTGTTAACATCGAGTATCGATTTAAGTGTCAGGAAGTCGTTTCTGAAAGTATTTGTATGGAGTGTAGCCATGTATGGAAGTGAAACATGGACGAAAAATAGTTTAGACAAGACGAGAATAGAAGTTTTTGAAATGTGGTGCTACAGAAGAATGCTGAAGATTGGATGGGTAGATCACATAAGTAATGTGGAGGTATTGAATATAATTGGGGAGAAGAGGAGTTTGTGGCACAACTTGATTAGAAGAAGGGATCTGTTGGTAGGACATGTTCTGAGGCATCAAGGGATCACCAATTTAGTATTTGAGGACAGCGTGGAGGGTAAAAATCGTAGAGGGAGGCCAAGAGATGAATACACTAACAAGGGAACCTCTCCATCGCACCCCCTCAGATTTAGTTATAAGTTGACACAGTGGATAGGCATTGAAAAACTGAACACAGATCAATTGAGAAAACAGGAAGAAGTTGTGTGGAACTGTGAAAAAATAACAAAAAATACAAACTGAGTAGTTCGTGGCAAGATAGGCAACATCAAGGACGCTGGAAACGCATGAGCGCCGTGGTCTTGTGGTAACGTGAGCAGCTGCGGAACAAAAGGTCCTTGGTTCAAATCTTCCATTGTGTGATAAGTTTAATTTTTTATTTTCAGTTTATGTGACAAACTCTTATGTTTTCATCACTTTTTTGGGAGTGATTATCACATTCACAAGAAAACCTAAATCGGGCAAGGTAGAAGAATCTTTTTACCCATTCGCCAAGTATACAAGTTAGGTGGGTCGACAACATATTCCTGTCATGTGACGCACATGCCGTCACCAGTGTCGTATAGAATATATCAGATGTGTTTTCCTGTGGAGGAATCGGTTGACCTATGACCTTGCGATCAAATGTTTTCAGTTCCCATTGGAGAGGCACGTCCTTTCGTCTACTAATCGCACGGTTTTGCGATGCGGTCGCAAAACACAGACACTAAACTTATTACAGTGAACAGAGACGTCAATGAACGAACGGACAGATAATAACTATGCAAAAATAAAGAAAGTAAAATTTTCACTTGATGGGGAGACTTGAACCAAGGACCTCTCCTTCTGCAGCTCCTCACGCTACCATGAGACCACGGCGCTCGTGTGCTAATTGTCTCCATGATATTGCCTATGTTGCCCATGGGCTACTCAGTTTGTATATTTTACTTATTTTTTCACAGTTCCACACAACTTCTTCCTGTTTTCTCAATTGATCTGTGTTCAGTTTATCAAGGCCTATCCACTGTGCCAAATTATAACTAAATCTGAGGGGGGTGCGATGTGGAGGTTCCCTTGTAAGCATATTCATAAGGATGTAGGCTGCAGTAGGTACAGGGAGATGATGAAGTTTGCACAGGTTAGAGTAGCATGGAGAGCTGCATCAAACCAGTCTCAGGACTGAAGATCACAACAACAAAAACAGCACGAAAACAGTTATTTTCTGTAGCAGCACTGGGGTGGAACATTTTTCTTTCACACACTTGCACTTTGGGTGCTTTAAGGTGAGTACGTATGGCGGAATTGGTCAAAAAGTGACATTTTCGGATTATTATCTCTTATTAATATTTGATCTCTCCTGAATAATTTGATGCATTATTTGTCGAAAAATTCCAATTGGGAGTGTAGTTTTTATCATTTCAAAGTTAATAGTGCGTGTGTAAAATTATCCGGTCGTTCTGCACTGACTTGCTTAGGTCTCTCTATCTCTTGGACTATTCAATCTAGAAGGCTGTGGTTTTCAGCTAATTATTCCTTGGAATCATGTTAATGTTCGTGTTAAGAGGTTGGATGCACTGTGTAAACAGAAATGGCGGTATAGCACGTGCATTTTGTTTATTTACTTTGTGGTTGTCGTGTTTCATAAGTTTTGAACTGAAAACATAGTGGTTTGGTGTGTTGTTATACGCTCTTGTACCTCTTTTCAACATGACGAAAAAGGGTTGCTGTAAGAAGCGACGTTTCCATGGAAATCAGCATATCACACAATCTGAATCCAATGTTGATCCTGAAATAGATTTTTCACAGATCTATGATAAGGACATGCCTACTAGTGCTTTGAAGTGGAGACTTGGAGACCATGAGGATTTATTTATAGGCAAAGATCAAAATAGTTTAGGTTATGTTCTTTTAGATTTGAGTGTGTTAGGACAAGTTTTGCAAGATGCTGTGTCATTTAAGGTTTGTGGTGGGCAAATTAGCATCTCTGAGGACTCATCTGTTAGGACTGGACTGGCTAACAAACTTTATATTCAGTGCGAAGTTTGCAGGCTCTCGACATCATTTTGTACTTCTGAAAAGTGCAAGAATGACTTATTTGAGAGCAATGTTAGATTCCTGTATGTAATGAGGTGCATTGGGAAACGATTGACGGCAGCTGAAGTATTGTGTGCAACGCTGAACTTGCCAAACCCATCGACCAGATCAAGTAAGTACACAATAGTAATTGGTGAATGTGTCAAATCTGTTGCTGTTGCTTCTATGAAAGCTGCTGCTAAAGAAGCAGTAGAATTAAATAACACAACAGACTTGTTGATGGCACATGGAAGAAGAGAGGTCAGACATCAAAAAATGCAGTTGCAACTGTCACTAGTGTTCACACAGGTAAAGTTTTAGACATTCAAGTCCTAACTAAATACTGTCATCAGTGTAAATCAGTTGATGAAACAAGTGAAAGCCATAAAACAAATTGTGCTAAGAATTATGAGGGAACTACTGGGGGTATGGAGGCTACTGTAGTTGTTTCTATGTTCAGACGTTCACAACAGGAGAGAGGTGTGTATTACACTGAGTACTTGGGGGATGGTGATTCAAAAGCTTACAAATCAGTAGTGGAAAGCCAACCTTCTGGTAATAAGCAGATTGTTAAGATTGAATGTGTGGGCCACGTTCAAACATGGATGGGAACATGTCTCCATAAATTGAAGCACACAAAAGGAAAACAGAAGTTATCAGATGGAAAGGCTCTAAATGGTAAAGGAAAACTTACAGACAAAAACATTTATGAATTCCAGCATTATTGTGGAATGGCAATAAGAAACAATACACATGACCTACAAGGGATGAAACGAGCAAATCTTCCACTGATGATACACCTATACATGGTCTTTGTCCACCTGGTGCTGATTCATGGTGCAAGTACCGCAAAGCTCAGGCAGCGGGTAGCGAGGAACAATTTAGGCACAAATATAGCATCTGCAGTGATGGAAGCTATTAAACCAATATATAGAGAATTGGCTCATTCTGACCTTCTTTCCAAATGTCTCCATGGTCAAACACAAAACCTGAATGAGTCTTTCAGTAATGTAGTTTGGACCCGCATACCAAAAAATGTCTTTGTAGGAAGGAAAACTCTACTGTTGGGTGTTTGTAATGATGTGATAACGTTTAGTGATGGCATAAAGGGAAGAATTGGGGTACTAGAGGAACTTGGTATCACTCCATGTGCCAACACACTGCAAGCCTTTCAGCGAATGGATCGACTTAGGATCATGCAAGCCCAGCATGCAGCAGAGGAAATGACTAAAGAAGCAAGAGGCAGGAAAAGAAGGAAGCTTCTAGGTTTGCAGGATAGTCAAGAACAGGATCCAGATAATGCTGATTATGGGCCTGGCTCTTTCTAGAAGCTGGCATTCCGTCATGTGTAAGTTAATATCAAATAAAATGTTTGAATTTGATTTGCCGGAAATGACATTTTTAAAATTGTTTGACCCATTATCTAAGGAACTATTACAGATACATATCTCTAATTTTACACTATGTTACCACTTAGTATACTGCAGTTACTGAACTTCCCAAAACATCTCTACCTCTAACGGGTTTTTACTTACGGAAGAAAAAGTTGACTTTTAAAAGAAAATATTGAACAACATGTTTAAAAAATCATAACTAGCTAATTATTTCTCTGTACATTTTGATTCTGCTTCAGTAATCAGAAAAGGAGTGATACTATACATCCCAAAAATTTCGGATCTCTAATTGTCACAGGTTCATCAATATTGCAAATTTAACACTGTGGGTATAGGACCTACGTACTCCCCTTAAAGGCACTTCACTGTGGTACAGCGTCCAGTCATCTGTTCTAGACCTGGTTTCTTATAGTCTCATGTCTGTTTTTTTTTTTTTAATTTCGTACCTGCAGAACACAGTACATCTAAGCCACCATTTTCAATTTCTGCACCCTAGCTTTACACATATACAGGTATCGTAATTTGTATTTTTCTTTTTTTTCAAACCTAAAGGGGAAACTTTGCGAGTAACCTACCAGAATTTTAGTGTACTCAAAATTTACTGATTATTTTCACAAAACTCATATACAGGAAAACTCAATATTCATTGAAATTCAACATCTTTTATCAAATAGTCTTATACAGTACTAATTATTTTCAGTAAAGAATGAATTAACCATTATTCAAAAATAACAACAGTACCCAAATTGGCACTATTACTTTACTCCTTTTCAACAAATCATTATATGCATTTTATAGTGGGATAATTCCTAAGTAAGTTCCTGCTGAAAGCAGTCCTTATTACTATGCAAGTAACTAAAAAACCTTTTTTTCAAAAATTTACAAACATTTTCGTTATTAACTTTTTTCAGACCAAATATTTGCCTTACAGTTGCTATTAAATATCTCATGACTTTACATAAAACAAGCTATTATACACAGAGAATGCAAAATTATTGGAAATGTTGAAAATATTTAAGCCCACTTATGTGGCTCTCGAATAAACAAAGATCATAATCTATTCACTTACTTCTATTAGGCATTTTCCGTATGCCTCTTACGACAAACATCATTTATACATGTTCTGAAAATGGCTTAGCAATCCCATATTAAGGAGTCACATTACATTATTTTTTCAGTATACCTTTCTACATCACTTTCACTCCGCATTCATTTGTGTTAGTCTTTAGTAATTATTTACATCCAAAAATATCTTTCTTTTACCAGTTCCCTTATTTTCTGATGGCATTTATTCTCTATGTACATTTTATATACATTATTTACTACATAGGGAAGAAGGAAAGAAAATAGCAGAAAAGTTCCGAATGATGAAGAGTTTGGTTGACAATACAAAACGAAAAGAAAATAATATTTCCAACAACTCGGGATGCCTGGTGTTTGTCATACATCTGACGACACTAAGAATGTGCATACCCTGAGGCCTATTAACTACTACTGTCCACATCATCCTTCTGTATGTACTTCTTCAAATCAATGATATTTCGTAATCTCAGAAGTTTGTGCAGTTTGACATTTCTAAATTATATGCATTGGTATGCGGCTTAGCCAAAATTCTAAAGGGTCTCACATACTCATGTGTAAACTTTTTTGTTTCTGCAACAGCGAATAGCTTTCGGAAGAACTGTGCATCGTCTTTTACAGTTAGATAACATTTGTAATCTCGAACTAGCCCTGGCTGGTCAGAAAGCACTTTGTGATGCCTGCTCGAAGTTTGTTTTAGCTCAGCTTTTTGTGTTTCTGTCAAATTCGATAATCCCTGTACTTTTTCGTTAATTCTTCTTCCGATGTTTTCTTCCTTAGAAGGATATACTTCCTTTCTTTTGCCATCCTCATTACATCTCACAATATCCTCTTTCTTTCTGCAGTAATGTATAGGTATGTCACTTTGCTCATCGGATGCATATTGCCTTTTACCAATAAAAGGAATAGCTACTATTCCTCCCTGCACCACAACGACCGCCGCATTACGTCCAAAATCCACTTTTCCTTTGCACTTTTGTCAGAAATCTGCTCCCACCAGCGTTTCCACACCTAAGCCATTTATTATTCGAAAATTCTGGTCCAACTGTATTTCACTGATCCTGACTGGTAGCATAACTCCATGTATAACTACTTTCTTACTTTTCCCTGTGGCTACAATAATATTTATGGCATTCACGGGCATTATGACCACATCCTTCATAGCAGGGAGAGCGTTCACAAAACCCTGTGACATTGCACATAAATCGGAACCACTACCCAGTAAACAAGGAAACTTCTGATTAAAAATATTAACTTTTATTATAGGTTGTTCTGCAGTTTTCTCTCTGACTTCAAAATCAGGCTCATCTTACAAATCTTGCACTACATCATGTCTATTGAATCCTACACCTTCTATGGAAATTATGCACATATTCACAGTGTTTTCTTCCTCTTTAACTGTGGCAGCTTTAATTAGTCTGTCCACTACTGACAAATCAAAACACCTCTCCAAACACTCTCCTTCTTTAATAATAATATCGGATTCTGCAACCCTTCCTATCGTGTTGTCAGAATTATCAAAATAACCCCCTTGCTTCCTCCACTTTGGTTCCTTCCTCATCACTATCAGACACTACTCCTTCTAATCTCCATAAAACTTCCTCTGCCCTTCCATATTCTTCCTCAGGTACCTCTACTACCGTTTCCCCTATTATAGTGCTAATACCACAGTTCACTGTAAGCACCTCATCTGCATTGCAGTTCTCACTTTCACTAACATCCTGTTCTGAATCGTTATTTTCTAATAGCTGTTCCTCATTAACGTAGTTCCTGGAATTGCTGTTATGATCTTTTCTTGTGCAAAAATCTGACAAACACATATTTTATCAGTGTCCCTTTCCTCTGCAACATTAGTTTCTACTATATCAACCTCAAGATATTCAACTGGTGGCTGCCTTACAAAAGCGTGTTTAGCCTATGCTGCCGCAGCCTGCTTATGCTAGCACCATTACAGACTGCCATTAGTTTTCCCCCTCTCCTACGCGGTCATTGCCACTGACATTTCTTTCGGCTGGCTGTCTACGCCACTCCGCCAAGTCAGTGGACTGCTGCTGTCTATATTCAAAGTTTCAGTCTCTGTCATTAGGTCTACTTCCAACAGGACCCCCTCGGTACCTGCCTCTGTAATAAATGGATCTTTGCACTCCAATTCCATTTACATGTGCCGCGGCTCTGTTTTCATTCTGCTTAACAGGACGTCTATAATCCATTCTAGCATTCTCCGCCTCCTTTAGAAGATTTTCTTCCCTAGGGATAATGAGATTATTTTATTGTGCCAGTACAAACGCAACTTATTCTCTACCCCCATAATGATCTGTACTGTCTCCACTTTAGAGCTAAAATATGACAAAGTTGTGACCCATTTTTGGACAAACCTCTTAATAGTTTATTTCTTAGGATCACATCTTTCACCTGACCAGAATTTGTTTAAAACTTCCATCTACTTTCGTTTGCCCCAATATTCCTCAAAAAAGCGTGTTTAAAACCCTCTATCTTGTCATATTTACCTACTGCCCAATTTCTCCACACTCTAGCTTCACAAATCAAACTTAACGTTATGAAGCCAATTTTTTGCTTATCATTCCATGATTTGGGCAAAATGTCTTCAAAATCACCCCAAAATTCTTTAGTATGTACATTTTTACTGGGATCAAATCGCAAAAACTGCCGATGTGTCACCTATGCAATTTCTGACAATACTTCCACACCATTAGATACTACATAGCCACTACTGTTAGTACCACTTTGTTCTACTCTCTTTAGTCTACCATCATGGTTACACAGTTGTTCACCTACAGCTGTACTAAACTGAGTTATGTTAGTTTCCCACATGCACACCAGTTTCTGACACACAGCCTTTCAGTACTTGATTTGATTTCCAATTATAGTGTGACTGTCCTCACATTGTTTTTCCACATTATTTATTTGTTCCTACATTTCCTTTAAATCTGCATTTACTTGTTTCCCTAACTGTTTGCCGTCATCAACAACTTGCTTACTCTGAGAGGTCAATCCATTTTTTATTGTTATAACATTATTATTACATTCTTGTTTTACATTCCTAATTTCACTTTTTACACTGTCACTAAATAATGTCATATCGTTTTTCCATGAATCTCTTAATTTAGAAATTTTGTTTTCCATTCTGGATTCCATTTCTATTGACATGTCAGTAAACCCTTGATTAATTTCAGAAACCAATCCATCTACCTCAGAACTTAAAAGAATTCTTTATATCAGCACCCACTTCCCTCATTTTCATATTCATATCAGAACCCAATCCATTCATTTTGATATTCATATCCCCCATATGTTTCAAAATATTTGCTAACATTTCTGAAGCACTATCTTTCTGCTCACAAGCAATTGACAATGGTTCCTGCTTTATCTCTGTAACAGTAACAGGCGTAAACTTAACATTAACCTCAGTTTCTGCTTCAATTTTCTCCTCCAAAATGGGAATAGGCATGGAGTTTTCAACATTCAATTCCCTTTTAAGCCTTTGAACACGAAACGGTGTAAACTTAACATCGGTTTCCTCCATGTTCTGTTCATTGTCTGTCGCATAATTAGCATGCATTGAATCTGGCAAGCCACTATCATTTGCTTGTGATGCATCAAAACTAAATTCATCAGCCACTGCATCTTCTGCATGTATTGCTTTCTCCAGATTTACCCCAACTTTCTTGTCCACTTTTTTTTTTCTTTATTGATTTTCAATTCCCCCCGAAGGGGGCGGGCTGGCAGCAGCTTACTACGCTGCTCTACAGCCTACAGACTTTTGTTTAAAAAAGGAAGAAGAAAGAAACAAGGAAAAACAGGTGATAAAATGGTGATTTAAAGTGAAAAATGGCGTAAAAATGCGGAAAGGTAAAACAGAAAGCAAAAGGGGTTGGCAATGTTGATAAAATACACAGGAATCAGACAAGTAACATAGTAGACACACAATTAAAAAAACATGGCGACAGTCTGGTTTCTGTTCGCAAGAGATAAAAAAAAAGGAAACCCAGCGACAGTATGAGG
The DNA here is from genome assembly GCF_023898315.1 of Schistocerca nitens. Classification (NCBI taxonomy): domain Eukaryota; kingdom Metazoa; phylum Arthropoda; class Insecta; order Orthoptera; family Acrididae; genus Schistocerca; species Schistocerca nitens. The sequence continues at coordinate 868,910,591 of NC_064617.1, forward strand.
GCTGTTCGCAACACTTCCCATAAGACACAATACGAAGCACTCACTGGAAAAACACACTGTAAAACACTGCACGAAACTGGCGGCACAAAGATGGCACTCCCGATCCAAGGCAGATGGGGGGGACCTGGAGTAGGGGGAAAAAAAGGAGGGAGGAGAGGGAAAAACGAAAAGGGGGGAACCAAGGAGGGAGAGGACTAAGAAAGGGGGAGAAGGGCAGACGCAAGACGGAATGAGAGGAGGCAGAGGAGGGAAATGTAAAAGGACTCGGGGGAGAGAAGGGGGCAAAGAGAAGGGAGGTGTGGAAGAAAGAGGATGGAAGGGGGGGAGGGAGCCCGGGAAAAGGACAGAGAAAAGGAGGGGGAGTGAGGATAAGAGTTGATAGGAGGGATAAATGGAGGGAGAGAGGGCATCATCTGGGAGGGGGAGTTGATGGAAGCCACCTTGGGAAAGGAGATGTAGGGTGTAGAGATGGAGGGCAGGGGGGACACAACAGTGAAGACGTGGCAGGGGGCGGGGATTGGAGAGGAGAGGAGCAACCAGGGGGTGAGGGGGTTCAAGACGGCGGGAGGTGTAGAGGATGCGGATATGTTCGAGGAATAGGAGCAGATGGGGGAAAGGAATGAGATCATAGAGGATCCGCATGGGGGACAGGAGGCGTATACGGAAGGCGAGGCGGAGTGCATGACGCTGAAGGATCTGGAGGGACTTATAGAATTTGGGGGGGGGGGGCAGTTATCCAAGCAGGACTGGCATAACAGAGGATGGGACGGATTAAGGATTTGTAGGTGTGGAGGATGGTAGAGGGGTGCAACCCCCATGTACGGCCGGAGAGGAGTTTGAGGAGTCGGAGGCGGTTGTGGGCTTTGGATTGGATGGAGCGGAGATGAGGGATCCAGGTGAGGTGACGGTCAATGGTGAGGCCAAGGTAGGTGAGGGTGGGGGTGAGGCGGACAGGACGGGCACAGACAGTAAGGGAGAAATCCAGGAGCCGGAAGGAGCGAGTGGTACGACCTACGATGATCGCCTGGGTCTTGGAAGGGTTGAGTTTCAGGAGCCACTGGTTACACCATGCAGCAAAAAGGTCAAGGTGATTCTGGAGAAGGCTTGGGACTGTTGGAGGGTAGGAGCGAGGGCGAGGAATGTGGTGTCATCAGCATATTGCAAGAGGTGGACTGGAGGGGGGGGGGGGTTGGGGCATATCTGCCGTGTACAAGAGGTAGAGGAGAGGGGAGAGGACAGAGCCCTGGGGCACACCTGCAGAGGGATAGAAGGTGTGGGAATTGGCATTATGGATGGTAACATAGGAGGGGCGGTGGGAGAGGAAGGAGGCCACCAGACGGATGTAGTTGATAGGAAGGGCGTAGGTGTGGAGTTTAAACAGGAGACCGGGATGCCAGACACGGTCGTAGGCCTTTTTGAGGTCAAGGGAGACAAAAATGGCGGAGCGACGGGAGTTTAGCTGGAGGGAGAGGAGATGAGTGAGGCGGAGGAGTTGGTCATCAGCAGAGAAGGAAGGTCGAAAGCCACATTGGGTGTTTGGGAGGAGGTGGTTTTGGCGGAGGTGGTGATGGATGCGACGGGAAAGGATGGATTCCAAGAGCTTGCTGAACACCGATGTGAGACAGATAGGACGATAGGAAGAGGCATCAGATGGAGGCTTGTTGGGTTTGGAGAACATCAGGATACAGGAGGTTTTCCACAGGTCGGGATAGAAGCCAGTGGCAAGGATGACATTGTAGAGAGTGGCAAGGATGGAAAGGAACGAGGGAGGGCAATGTTTGAGGTGGCGGTAGGTAACGCAGTCATGGCCGGGAGCAGTGTTGCGTTTAGTGCGGAGTGTGAGGCTGATGTCCTGGGTAGTGATGGGAGTGTTAAGTTCAGATGGTGGGGTGTGGCCCAAGTACTGGAAGCTAGGAGCAAGGGGAGGAACAGAGGTATTCGTACGGTCCATGACATCAGGGAAGAGGGAATAATCAAAGTGGGGATCATCTGGGAAGGAAAAAACATCAGAGAGGTGGGAGGCAAAGTGGTTGGCCTTACTGAGGTTGTCAGGAAAGGGACAGTCATTAAGGAGGAGAGGGTACTGGGGGGTGGGGCGGTTCCCAGTAAGGCGGTGGAAAGCAGACCAATACTTGGAAGAGTTTATGGGGAGCGTGGTGTTGAGTTGTGTACATTTCTGGCGCCAGGCACGGCGTTTCTTCGCAGTAAGCAGGTTGCGGATGTGCTGTTGTAATTGCCGGTGGCGGGTAAGTGTATCCCGGTCACGAGTGCGGAGAAAAGAGCGGTAGAGACGGCGGGACTCTCGAAGAAGAAGGACGGCCTGTGGAGGCAGGGCAGGGCGGTGAGGGTGGATGGCTTTGGTGGGGATATGGGTGGCGACGGCGTCAGACAAGGTCTGGTGCAGGAAGGTAGCAGCGCGAGAGATGTCATCAGGAGATTGGAGGGTAAGGTTGTGGCCGTCAACCTTGGTGTGAATGGAGTCCCGGTAGGCATCCCAGTTGGCACGGGAGTAATCATGGACAACTTTAGGAGGGACGTCAGGGCGAGGAGTGTTGCGGGGATGGCGACCATGAGAGATAGTGAGGAGAACAGGAGCATGGTCACTGCCAATGAGGTCAAGGACATCTGCGGTGATGCGCCCAAGGAGGTTGGGAGAGGCAAGGACCACATCAGGAGTGGTGTTGGATTCGGGTCGGGTGTGCTGAGGCAGGGGAACCAGGTCGCCCTGGAGAGTGGTGAGAAACTGATGCCACCGCTGGAGGTCAGCAGGATCACGGCTGTGGATATTGAGGTCGGCGGCAATCACGTAGGTGGAGAAGGTGCGGTCAATGTGGGCCAGGAAATCATACGGGATGGGGGTGCGAGGGCGGACATAAATGGCGGCACAGGTGATGGTAAGGGTGGGGAAGAAGAGGCTGAGGGTGAGATGCTCGGCAGGATTGTTAAGGAGAGGTTGGGGCCAGACAGGGAGGTGCTTGAGGTGGCCTACAGCAACTCCGCCACGCGCCAGAGGGTACGGGTTATCGGTGCGGTGTAGGGTGTAAGGAGCCGTGGAGATGGAGATGCGGGGTTGAAGGAAGGTTTCATTTAGGACGAAGGCATCCACGCGGTGCTGACGGCAGGTGTGGAGGAAGAGGAGTTTGTGGGTGGGCAGGGAGCGAATGTTGTGGTACAGGAGATGGTAGGGTTCGTGTACCATGGGAGGGGAGAGTTAAACGAGGGTGGTGAGGGTGGTGAAGGTGAAGTGGGCCTGGTTGTGGGAGTCTTGTCCACTATAGCAGGGTTATTATTTTCCGCAATGTTCACAAGTTTCTTTCCACACACGCCAAACGAAGTAGAATACAAGTTAGGTTCTCTCCATCGTCGTCAGCACGGCGAGATGTTTCAGCGGGTCCGTTCGCCAAGCTGTAGCCCACAGATGTAGTTTCTGGGTCCACACTCCATCCACTACTGCCAACTGCTGCAGACTCCCGGCTGCTGTTTCTCGCTGTCGCGCGATGTTCAGCTGTTGCCGACGTCGTCAGCCGTCTTCTCCACCGATTGTTCTAGTCGCTAAATCTTCCACTTCGCAATTGCTGTCCTTTCTGAATCATCTTTCTCTTGATCACATAGTTAGTCTGTCTTTCTATCAAAGTTTATTTATGCACGTGTGGGTCTTTCTCGTATCGGGATAGCTACAATGCTGCTTTTAATATTCGCGCTCACTTGAACTTCACGTTTTCCGGACGCTAAATGCACCAATTGCGGCGGGGCGGCGTAGATCGTCTGCGTTTCTGTTAATGCTGTCGTTCAGTCCACCTACCTCGATAGGATTCTTGCCGATGTCCCGTCACTCTATGGTAGCAGATACGTTCTAGGCAGTGTAAAGCAGCGTTGATGAAACCACTACCTAATACATCTACAGCTACATGGATACTCTGCAAATCACATTTAAGTGCCTGAGAGAGGGTTCACCGAACCGCCTGCACAATTCTCTATTATTCCAATCTCGTTCAGCGCGCGGGAAGAAGGAACACCTATATATTTGCGTACGAGCTCTGATTTCCCTTATTTTATCGTGGTGATCGTTTCTCCCTATGTAGGTCGACGTCAACAAAATATTTTCGCATTCTGAGGAGAAAGTTGGAGATTTGCATTTCATGAAAATATTCCGTCGCAACGAAAAACGCCTTTCTTTTAATGATGTTCAGCCCAAATCTTGTATAATTTATGTGACACTCTCTCCCATATTTCGCGATAACACAAAACGTGCTGCCCTTCTTTGAACTTTTTCGATGTACTCCGTCAGTCCTATCTGGTAAGGATCCCTCACCGCACAGCAGTATTCTAAAAGAGGACGGACAAGCGTAATGTGGGCAGTCTCCTTAGTAGATCTGTTACAATTTCTAAATGTCCTGCCAATAAGACACAGTCTTTGGTTAGCCTTCCCCACAATATTTTCTATGTGTTCCTTCCAATTTAAGTTGTTCTTATTTGTAATACCTATGTGTTTAGTTGAATTTATGGCTTTTGGATTAGACTGATTTATCGTGTAACCGAAGTTTAACGAATTCCTTCGTTATTTAGGGTCAACTGCCAATTTTTGCACCATTCAGATATCTTTTCTAAATCGTTTTGCAATTTATTTTGATTTTATGATGACTTTATTAGTCGATAAACGACAGCGTCATCGGCAAACAACCTAAGATGGCTGCTCAGATTATCTTCAAAATCGTTTATGTAGATAAAGTACAGCAAAGGGTCTATAACACTACCTTGGGGAACGCCAGAAATCACTTCTGTTTTACTCGATGACTTTCCATTATTTACTACGAACTGTGACCTCACTGACAGGAAAACTCAAATCCAGGCACATAACTAAGACGATATTCCATAAGCACGCAATTTCACTACAAGCCACTTGTATGGTACAGTTTCAAAAGCCTCCCGGAAATCTAGAAATACGGAATCGATCTGAAATCCCTTGTCATTAGCACTCAACACTTCATGTGAATAAAGACCTAGTTGTGTTTCACAAGAACGACGTTTTCTAAACCCATGTTGACTGAGTGTCAACAGACAGTTTTCTTCGAGGTAATTCATACCTACGACACAGAGGCCGCATAACTCTAAAGTCAGTTCCACAAAGTTCATGATTAAAAAATCGGGCGTTCGGGATCTTCAGTCTAGTTTCAGAAAAGCGTTTAAAATTAGATTAACTCTGCTTTTTATTCATATTGAAACACAAGAAATGGCCACAAAGTCCTATTTAATATGGTGAAACATTATCCTTGGAAGTTCACTGTCTATACAACAAATTTTCACTCGAAAAGCAGCCAGAATTTTAGCAAGTCCGACCTGACTAATTTTCACGTTCTACCAGTCACAGACCCATAACTATTAGCGAGTTAAACATTCGGTCGCTACAGTGGTCTTCTTCGTAAGAAGTGCTCGCCAAAATATTCCGTACATAGCACGAAACACGCCACGAGGAATTGTTACTACGACCAGAAAGTTCACACGCTCATATCTCTCAAACTATTTAGTTTGAAATCAGCAAACTTTCATTCAAATGTTCGTAACTCCCATCGCTTCAGTATGTTCGTACCAAAATTAGCTCACCATTTCCTCATCTTACAGAGTATTTTTAAGGAGAGATCTCACATCGTGCTATCGGTAGACCGGCTCGCAAGCGACTCCTCTTTTCGCGCTGGAACAGTTTAATTCTTGTTGGCTGTTGATCTAAACGACCAATCAGAACGTTCCTTCCAGATGATTCTCGCGGCAAATCTTGCCTTATCAATCACTAATTTGATAGTAATTAATCTCAGCAGAACTCCAAATTCTTGTATTTTGTTTAATCAAAATAAACGAAGTGCGAAATATTCTTCAAATTGATAAAGAAACTTATTTCGCCTCTAATTTCCATTCTGGCTGCTTTTATACAAAAGTAAGCATACACCAACATACGTCACCTGAATCGTGGTTGCAACATAACTTTCCCACAGTTCTTTTTTGCAAGGTTTTACGAAAAATGAAATATTATATTTTAACTTATGTTCCACATACACAATCACATGACAAAATATAATCAAATAATAATTCTGGCCGATTTTTGTATTACGTAATGCACAGTGACTAAAGTTTTAAAAAGAAAATTCTAATTAATTGATTTTTATGCACTGATAACTTTGGAATGGCTTCGAATGATAAAGAAAGTCAATCTGTTATTGTTCCTAAATCGGTTAAAAAAAAATAAACAAGCGTAGGTTTTAGGAGTTTTAGGACATTTTCTTTATCTCCAGAACTATAATAAATACAAATCTGAAATTTTGACAGCATCATTCCATTAATAACAAAAGGCTGTGTACCAAAATTTGATCGGATAATAACTAATATGGATTATTTAGAGAAGTTTCATATCAGCGCACGCTCCGCTGCAGAGTGAAAATCTCATTCTGGAAACATCCCCTAGGCTGTGGCTAAGCCATGTCTCTGCAATACCCTTTCTTTCAGGAGTGCTAGTTCTGCAAGGTCCGCAGGAGAGCTTCTGTTAAGTTTGGAAGGTAGGAGACGAGAAACTGGTAGAAGTACAGCTGTGAGGAGGGGGGCGTGAGTCGTGTTTGGGTAGCTCAGTTGGTAGAGCACTTGCTCGCGAAAGACAAAAGTCCCGAGTTCAAGTCTCGGTGCGGCACACAGTTTTAATCTTGCAGGAAGTTTCAGGTATTATTTAGATTCGTAGAGGGTATGAATCTTCGTATAGACTGCATGTTACGCTATGCGTTTCTCACGGTAGGCAGCGTCAGCTGTACTGTGAGCAAAGCGGAAAAGAAAACATAGTCTTCCTGCAGCCACTGTACTAGACTTCTGCGTGCCTTAGTGCAACGAATCTCATATGCGACATCATATTTAAATTTTAAAATTTTACTAACTATTTCTTTCATTTTTTCAGGCTGAAGCACTGTTCTCACATTCCATGATGCTACATTTTTTTTTTTTTTTTTTTTTTTTTTTTTTTTTTTTTTTACAGTGTGGGGCTATTAACCCCATGTCCAAACCCAACGTGGAGGATCAGAATTCGTCTTAGGTTCACTCCTCTAGAGAGGGTGGCTACACTATGCCTCTAGAGCCCTCCCTACCTTATGCTGTGGGACACACTTAGTCTAGCTCCTCAGTCGACACCAATCCGACTTGTGTGAACTACGCTACCGCCGGCACAGATCCCAACATCAATGAAGTACACAAATCTTCCCGCACGGCGTTGAAGGTGCCTATTATAAGGCAGTGTCCCCTGAGAGGGGGTTACTCCATCTACTTTCTATTATCTTTAATGCAGATCCATGTCAATTTAGATGGTTTCCTTTTCCACGAAAGTATCAAAGACTGCTGTCAACTTATATGCATCCGTATTGCCTCAATAGCCCTACAGCAGAATGTTATTAAAAAACCATCTACATCTACATGACTACTCTGCAATTCACATTTAAGTGCTTGGCAGAGAGTTCATCGAACCACGATCATACTACCACTCTACCATTCCACTCCCGAACAGCGCGCAGGAAAACGAACACCTAAACCTTTCTGTTCGAGCTCTGATTTCTCTTATTTTATTTTGATGATCATTCCTACCTATGTAGGTTGGGCTCAACAAAATATTTTCGCATTCGGAAGAGAAAGTTGGTGACTGAAATTTCGTAAATAGATCTCGCCACGACGAAGAAACGTCTTTGCTTTAACGACTTCCATCCCAAATCGCGTATCATATCTGCCACACTCTCTCCCCTATTACGTGATAATACAAAACGATCTGCCCTTTTTTGCACCCTTTCGGTGTCCTCCGTCTATCCCACCTGGTAAGGATCCCACACCGCGCAGCAATATTCTAACAGAGGACGAACGAGTGTAATGTAAGCTGTCTCTTTAGTGGACTTGTTGCATCTTCTAAGTGTCCTGTCAATGAAACGCAACCTTTGGCTCGCCTTCTTTCCAACTGAAGTTGTTCGTGATTTTAACACCCAGGTACTTAGTTGAATTGACAGCCTTGAGAATTGTACTATTTATCGAGTAATCGAATTCCAACGGATTTCTTTTGGAACTCATGTGGATCACCTCACACTTTTCGTTATTTAGCGTCAACTGCCACCTGCCACACCATATAGCAATCTTTTCTAAATCGCTTTGCAACTGATACTGGTCTTCGGATGACCTTACTAGACGGTAAATTACAGCATCATCTGCGAACAACCTAAGAGAACTGCTCAGATTGTCACCCAGGTCATTTATATAGATCAGGAACAGCAGATGTCCCAGGACGCTTTCCTGGGGAACACCTGATATCACTTAAGTTTTACTCGATGATTTGCCGTCTATTACTACGAACTGCGACCTTCCTGACAGGAAATCACGAATCCAGTCGCACAACTGAGACGGTACCCCATAGGCCCGCAGCTTGATTAGAAGTCGCTTGTGAGGAACGGTGTCAAAAGCTTTCTGGAAATCCAGAAATACGGAATCAACCTGAGATCCCCTGTCGATAGCGGCCATTACTTCGTGCGAATAAAGAGCTAGCTGCGTTGCACAAGAACGATGTTTTCTGAAACCATGCTGATTACGTATCAATAGATCGTTCCCTTCGAGGTGATTCATAATGTTTGAATACAGTATACGCTCCAAAACCCTACTGCAAACCGACGTCAATGATATAGGCCTGTAGTTCGATAGATTACTCCTACTACCCTTCTTAAACACTGGTGCGACCTGCGCAATTTTCCAATCTGTAGGTACAGATCTATCGGTGAGCGAGCGGTTGTATATGATTGCTAAGCAGTGAGCTATTGTATCAGCGTAATCTGAAAGTAACCTAATCTGTATACAATCTGGACCTGAAGACTTGTCCGTATCAAGCGATTTGAGTTGCTTCGCAACCCCTAAGGTGTCTACTTTTAAGAAACTCATGCTAGCAGCTGTTCCTGTTTCAAATTCTGGAATATTCCATTCGTCTTCCCTGGTGAAGGAATTTCAGAAAACTGCGTTCAATAACTCCGCTTTAGCGGCACAGTCGTCGGTAACAGTACCATCGGCACTGCGCAGCGAAGGTATTGACTGCGTCTTGCCACTTGTGTACTTTACATACGACCAGAATCTCTTCGGATTTTCTACCAAATTTCGAGACAATGTTTCGTTGTGGAACCTATTAAAGGCATTTCGCATTGAAGTCCGAGCCAAATTTCGCGCGTCTGTAAATTTTAGCCAATCTTCGGGATTTCGCGTTCTTCTGAACTTCGCATGCTTTTTCCGTTGCCTCTGCAACAGAGTTCGGACCTGTTTTGTGTACCATGGGGGATCAGTTCCATATCTTACCAATTTATGAGGTATGAATCTCTCAATTGCTGTTGCTACTATATCTTTGAATTTGAGCCACGTCTCGTCTACATTTGCATAGTTAGTTCGGAAGGAATGGAGATTGTCTCTTAGGAAGGCTTCTAGTGACACTTTATCCACTTTTCTAAATAAAATTATTTTGCGTTTGTTTCTGGTGGATTTGGAAGAAACGGTATTGAGCCTAGCTACAACGACCATGTGATCACTAATTCCTGTATCAGTCATGATGCTCTCTATTAGCTCTGGATTGTTTGTGGCTAAGAGGTCAAGTGTGTTTTCGCAAACATTTACAATTTGCGTGGGTTCGTGGACTACTGCTCGAAATAATTTTCGGAGAAAACATTTAGGACAATCTCGGAAGATGTTTTCTGCCTACCACCGGTTTTGAACAAGTATTTTTGCCAACATATCGAGGGAAGGTTGAAGTCTCCACCAACTATTACCGTTTGAGTTTGTTACGAGACTCAAATTTTCTCTGAACTGTTCAGCAACTATATCATCGGAATCTGGGGCTCGGTAGAAGGAGCCAATTATTAACTTAGTTCGGCTGTTAAGTATAACCTCCACCCATACCAATTCGCACGGAGTATCTACTTCGACTTCACTACAAGATAAACCACTACTGACAGACACAAACACTCCACCACCAATTCTGCCAAATCTATCTTTCCTGAACACCGTCTGAGACTTCGTAAAAATTTCTGCAGGACTTATTTCAGGCTTTAGCCAGCTTTCTGTACCTATAACGATTTCAGCTTCTGTGCTTTCTATTAGCGCTTGTAGCTCAGGGACTTTCCCAGCACAACTACAACAATTTACAACTACAATTCCGACTGTTCCTAGATCCAAGCACGTCCTGTATTTTCCATGCACCCTTTGAGATTGCAGCCCACCCCGTACTTTCCCGAGGTCTTCTAACCTAAAAAACCGCCCAGTCCACGCCACACAGCCTCCGCTACCCGTGTAGCCGACAGCTGAGTGTAGTGAACTCCTGACCTATTCAGCGGAACCCGAAACCCCACCACCCTATGGTGCAAGTCAAGGAATCTGCAGCCAACACGGTCGCAAAACCGTCTGTGCCTCTGATTCAGACCCTCCACCCGGCTCTGCACCAAAGGTCCGCAGTCGGTTCTGTCAACGATGCTGCAGATGGTGAGCTCTGCCTTCATCTCGTAAGCAAGACCGGCAGCCTTCACCAAATCAGATAGCCGCTGGAATCCAGAGAGAATTTCCTCAGATCCAAAGCGACACACGTCATCAGTGCCGACATGTGCCACCACCTGCAGCTGGCTGCACCCTGTGCTCTTCATGGCATCCGGAAGGACCCTTTCCACATCAGGAATGACTCCACCCAGAATGCACACGGAGTGCACACTGGATTTCTTCCCCTCCTTAGCCGCCATACCCCTAAGGGGCCCCATTATGCGCCTAACATTGGAGCTCCTAACTACCAATAAGCCCACCCTCTGCGATTGCCCGGACCTCTGAAACAGGGCAGGCAGCTGCATCTGGCTCAGCCAAAGACAGTGCCTGAAACCTGTTTGTCAGACGCACCGGGGAGGCTTTCTGATCAGCCTCCGGGGACGTCTTTCGCTGCCTGCCACGCCTTGGAACGACCTCCCAATCAACCACAGGCGAGAGTTCAGCCCCACTGCGGGCAGCAACTGGGGCAACCACAGCGGCAGACCAATCTGGGGACAGACGGGACGAGGTTGACATCCCCGTGATACCCAAGTCCGGTTCCCCACAGTGGTGCCCATTGGCAACAGCCTCAAGCTGCGCGACCGAAGTCAGCGCCGCTTGCAGCTGTGAGCGAAGGGATGCCAACTCAGCCCTCATCCGAACACAGCAATCACAGTTCCATGTAGCAACTGTTCTGTATGGTATTTGTTGGCTGACACTGCATGACTATGATTGGTAGAGAGTACAAAGAAGCACTTTGCACATACAGTTTGTTAGAGTTTAAAACATGTAACAGTATTGCATAGCATCAGATATGCAATCCATTCTGTAGGTGTATATTGCAGTTCTCAATCTGGTAATACAACGCTAAGGTCACATAATAAAAATCTACAAGGTGGTTGCCAATAACCTGGGGGTCACAGCTGAGCCTGAGACCCGACATATACAAATTCATTACTCTACGTTTGGTGGTGATCCACATTGAACAATCTATTCCACCCGAAAAATGACTGTTTCCCTGGTTCCCGATGCTTCCATGTCAACATTTTCTTGTCTTGCTCTTGTGTCACATACTAATTCCTGCGTAGAAGAGTTTTCCTGCACCCAGCAGACATGTAAGTACTCCCTCATCCTCCATCAGTTTCCCCGCATTTGGCGTATTTTCCCTCAATTTATACGTATTTTCCGCCAGTTTCCGTAATTTTACCGATTTTATGTCTCTTTTGCTCATGTGATCAGTTGTCGACACCTACAGCAACTGCGCTATTTTTCTGTATGTGTGTGCGCCTGTTTCACCTGTATGTTGTGGGCAAACATATTACAACCTCCCACATATATGTCATTAAAGGCTGCAGTGGGACAGTTAGGAGCTAATATGAAGATTTTTACTGAGAGGCAATCAGGAGCAGAAGTTCTGTCTTTTGTTTTCTCGTCAAAACAGAGAAAACATTCTTCCGTGAGTTCTGCGTGCCCATAAATGCATGAGTGGCATTTTAAGAGGTAGCTTAAATTTACACTTACATCTATATGTTTACTTCGCAAGTCATTGTGAAGCATTGGGTAGAGAGTCTCCTGTATCACTACTAGTCATTCCCTTTCCTATTTGACTCGCAAACAGAGTGAGGGGAAAAGACGCCTATGTGCCTCTTTATGAGCGCTAATTTCTTGTATCTTATCTTCGTGGTCCTTATGCGAAATGTATGTTGGCTGCAGTAGAATCCTTCTGCAGTCAGCTTCAAATGTCGGTTTTCAATAGTGTTTCTCGGAAAGAACATCGTCTCCCCTCCACGGATTCCCATTTGAGATACCTAGCGAGTGTAGTTCAACTTGGGACTGATGACCTCCGATGTTAAGTCCCATAGTGCTCATAGCCATTTGTAATTCAACTGTTGGAAAAAAATTACTCACCACGCAAAGTGACTGTCATGATCAATTTAGTTAATTAGACTATCACTTTGATAGCAATGACGTGCCCCTAATGGGTGGACGTAAGGGCTAGAGTACCACAAATATGATTTGGAAGTTGCAGCGGAAGCCGGCAGGAGTGGCCGAGAGGTTCTAGGCGCTTCAGTCTGGAACCGCGCGACCGCTACGGTCGCAGGTTCGAATCCTGCCTCGGGCACGGATGAGTGTGATGTCCTTAGGTTAGTTAGGTTTAAGTTGTTCTACGTTCTAGTGGATTGGTGACCTCGGCTGTTAAGTCCTAAAGTGCTCAGAGTCATTTGAACCATTTGAGTTGGAGCGGTTATCAGGCGTTTTTTCGTTGCAGAGAGATCTTTTAACAAAATTTCAATCTCCCACCTACACAGGGAGAGATAACCGTCTTAATAAAATCAGCTATATTACCGAATGTATAAAGTAATATGCAGAATAAATCTGATATTTATCACTTCTCTGCACTGTTACCTTAAAAGACTTTGTGCGTCACCAAGCGTTTGGTTACTTTAAGAGAGTTCGGAAGTGTGGAAGTATCCTGCGACGGAGGTAGAGCATAGTCTTAGCACTTTGTCACGAACCAAAAATTAGTTTAATGTTCTAGTCTTGTGATGCGGGATGAAACAGATATTAAGCTAATTACAACAGTTTTTCATCTACATCTACATGTACATACATACTCCACAATCCACCATACGGTGCGTGGCGGAGGGTACCTCGTACTACAACTAGCATCTTCTCTCCCTGTTCCACTCCCAAACAGAACGAGGGAAAAATGACTGCCTATATGCCTCTGTACGAGCCCTAATCTCTCTTATCTTATCTTTGGGGTCTTTCCGCGAAATGTAAGTTGGCGGCAGTAAAATTGTACTGCAGTCAGCCTCAAATGCTGGTTCTCTAACTTTTCTCAGTAGCGATTCACGAAAAGAACGCCTCCTTTCCTCTAGAGACTCCCACCCGACTTCCTGAAGCATTTCCGTAACACTCGCGTGATGATCAAACCTACCAGTAACAAATCTAGCGGCCCGCCTCTGAATTGCTTCTATGTCCTCCCTCAACTCGGCCTGATAGGGATCCCAAACGCTCGAGCAGTACTCAAGAATAGGTCGTATTAGTGTTTTATAAGCGGTCTCCTTTACAGATGAACTACATCTTCCCAAAATTCTACCAATGAACCGAAGACGACTATCCTCCTTCCCCACAATTGCCATTACATGCTTGTCCCACTTCATATCGCTCTGCAATGTTACGCCCAAATATTTAATCGACGTGACTGTGTCAAGCGCTACACTACTAATGGAGTATTCAAACATTACGGGATTCTATTTCCTATTCATCTGCATTAATTTACATTTATCTATATTTAGAGTTAGTTGCTATTCTTTACACCAATCACAAATCCTGTCCAAGTCATCTTGTATCCTCCTACAGTCACTCAACGACGACACCTTCCCGTACACCACAGCATCATCAGCAAACAGCCGCACATTGCTATCCACCCTATCCAAAAGATCATTTATGTAGATAGAAAACAACAGCGGACTTACCACACTTCCCTGGGGCACTCCAGATGATACCCTCACCTCCAAGGAACACTCACCATCGAGGACAACGTACTGGGTTCTATTACTTAAGAAGTCTTCGGGCCACTCACATATTTTGGAACCAATCCCATATGCTCGTACCTTAGTTAGGAGTCTGCAGTGGGGCACCGAGTCACACGCTTTCCGGAAGTCAAGGAATATGGCATCCGTCTGATACCCTTCATCCATGGTTCGCAAGATATCATGTGAAAAAAGGGCGAGTTGCGTTTCGCAGGAGCGATGCTTTCTAAAGCCATGCTGATGCATGGACAGCAACTTCTCTGTCTCAAGGAAATTCATTATATTCGAACTGAGAATATGTTCGAGAAACCTGCAACAAACCGATGTTAAGGATATTGGTCTGTAATTTTGAGGATCCGTCCTTCTACCCTTCTTATATACAGGCGTCACCTGCGCTTTTTTTCCAGTCGCTCGGGACTTGACGTTGGGCAAGAGATTCGTGATAAATGCAACCTAAGTAAGGAGCCAATGCAGTAGAGTACTCTCTATAAAACCGAATTGGAATCCCGTCAGGACCTGGCAATTTATTTATTTATTTTCGTACCTGATGAGAGAATACTTACAGGAAATACAGCCTATGCCATACTGTTACTCGATTTTCACAAGTTACAATACTTTAGCGATGTGAAAATGCGTGTATGCCCAGATTTCGTCTATCTTCGCAAATAACTCGTATAAAAGGGGAAAATCTACATTTTACCCGAGAAATTCGAGCTATATGATCGGCAACATCATTGTTTCGGATCGAGTAAAGTGGGTTCTTTAAACTGGGGAAAGTCTATGTCGAGGTGGAATTGCAAATATAACTGTGAACAACCAAGCTGTGCCTGTTTGTCTCGCAGTGCGCCGCAGGACGTTCTCAGAAGGTAGCATTTTGGTACGTGGTTATCACGGGAGATTAGTCGAGAGATAACTCATTTCGATATGAAATATACATTTATTGAACACTTGTACATACGACAATTATGGCTGTTACACATATCACGAGCAGAAAGTTCACACCAGACTCGCTAGTTCCCAAAGATAGGGCGCTCTGCGCCAGAGACGCCACAGAGCCCCCCCCCCCTTCACCCCCCCCCCTTCCCAGTAGTGCGGAGCACAGAAGAGGGAAGTCGTAATCTCGGTGCCAAGTCGGCAGCCAGCGCGGGAAGTGGGGGCGGCGGTGACGGCGGTGCTGCAGCTCGGTGGTTCCAACGGCTGCACGTGAGAGGTGACTGCGGGCAGAGACGAGTCAGCCGAAGGCAGGGTGGCTGCGTCAGGAAGAAGGTCATCGTTGAGGGACCACGCAGGTTTAGGTCTATTAACTGAGACTTTCTGGGGCCGTCCGTGGAGGTGTATCACAAACGTGTCTGTACCGCAGAGTAGCACACAGTGAGGGCCCGTATAGGGTGGCTGAAGGGCTGCCCGCACCGTGTCATCCCGCAGCATACCAGAGTCGCATGTACCTACGTCCTTGTAGACGAACACGTGGGGGTCGGTGTGGGGGCGGGACACGGGGGTGCGAAGGTGTGTGACGTGCGTGCAGACACGCTCGACCAGGGCACGAAGATCCTCGGATGTGGCGGGAGGTGAATCCTCGACAAACTCGGTGGGGAGAAGTAGAGGCTCGCCGTACAGAACCTCGGCGAGCGAGGCATTGAGATCTTCCTTACGAGCTGAGCAAATATCCAGCAGGAGCCACTGGATGGCCTCTGACCGTAGTCCTCCGTGGCACATTAGGGCAGCCTCAGCATTCGCAGAGCCGTGTGAAGAGTGCAGACTCAAATTGGCGTCCCTGGTCGGTGGTGAGAGATAGGGTATATTTGAAGCAAGTAACCCACGCCAAGACATAGGAACGAGCGACTGTCTCGGCCGTGATGCCAGTAAGATGGAACGCTTCCACCCAGCAGGTCACACGGTCGATGACCGACAAGATATATCTGTCGGACGGAAGAAGGGGACCAACGACGTCCATATGGACGTGCCGGAAATGCCCCTTAGGGATGTCAAACTTGCCCAGAGGAGGTTGGTCGTGCCTGCCGACCTTGCTAAGCTGGCACGAAACACACACACGGCTCCAAGTGTGACAGTCATGCTTGACGCCAGACCAGACAAATCGCTCCATAACTAGCCGCATCGTGGCACATGTTCCAGGGTGAGCTAAGCCATGCAAAGCAGTAAAGACCCTATGGCGAAGATCAGTGGGGACCAGGGGGCGAAGTGCCCTCATAGAGGTGTCACAAAGGTCAGGGATTGCTAACTAGGTAGTGTATGGGACTGGACAGAGAGTGATGAACTGTTGTCTGATCTTAGTTGCTGTCTATTGTCGTCGTCACCAGCTTGTAGTCAGGTGAGCTCCTCCAGATTCAGCCACAATGTTCTCCGCGCCTGTCCGTGAGTGGCTTGTGATTGGTATGGATCGTCGTGAAGGGTTGTCCTTCGAAGTAACTATGAAAATGTTTAATCACCTCATACACTGAGAGCAGCTCACAGTCAAGTGCTGACCACTTGAACTGACTCTTAGTCAGTTTCTTGGAAGAGAAGAATAGGGGCTGGGTGGAGTTGGCGGTATGCTGCTGTAAAACGGCGCCCACAGCTGAATCATTTACATCAGTCGTGATCGAGATCAGGGTCAGGGTGGGTGAGTGTGATGTCTTTGGCTAGGGCAGTTTTAAGGTTACCAGAAGCGTCGAGTATTGGTTGGGTCCACTCCGACTTCCGTTTTCCAGTGGTGTAATTGCCAGAGAGAGCGTCAGTGAGGACCATTTGGACAGAGGCAGCTTGAGGAATATGGCAGCGGTAAAAGTTTGCCATACCCAGAAAACGATGGAGCTAGGCATAATCCTTGGGGAGAGGAAGTTTAAGTACGATTTCGACACGAGAACTCGTTGGCCAGAGGCTGTTGGCAGAGACGGAATTGCTGAGGAAGATAACGGATGTGGAACATAATTGAGATTTATCATGGTTGATCACCGCACCATTGGCAGCGATGGCCAAATGGACTGAAGCGAGGTGAACTTGATGCTCCTCTGCAGAGGAAGAAAAGATAAGGATATCATCTAAGTAAGCATAAGAAAATGGCAGAGGAAGTAAAATGGAATCAATGAACTGCTGCCATGTCAGCGCAGCATTTTTCAATTATAAGGCATGTAACAATATTGAAATAGGCTGAAGAGTGTGATGATGGCCGTCTTCGGAATATCCAGTGGATGCACAGGAATCTGGTGATATGGTTTGGAACAGTCTAACATGGAGAAAAAGGTAGAAACCATGAAGCAACTGCGTGAAATCTTGGATATGTGGTATGGGGTAGTTATCGATATTGGTGCGGGCGTTAAGGAGCCTGTAGTCCCCGCACATGCGTAAGGTGCCGTCCTTTTTGGGAACAAGGTGAATAGAGAAAGATCAGTTGCTGTCGGAGGGGCGGAGGACACCCGAAACCAAAAGATCCTGAACAATCTCCTTGGCACGCAGAAGTTTGGAAGTGTTAAGGCACCTGGCCTTATAACGAACAGGTGGACCGTCGGTGGCGCGAATCTTATGGCAAGTGCCATTACTGATGTCCCATAATCGCGTAGGGGAGTCGGCATGAGGGGTCAAGAAGGTATCCACAGGCAACGTTGAGGCTACGTAGGTGAGGCGTTGGCTGCAGTCGGCGACAGAAGGCATGATGCAGGAGTGAAGCGGCGCGAAGAATCTGGATAGGCGCATGAAGGTGCATCTTGGAGATTCGTTCTCGGTGACGCGAAAAAACCGGCAGGTGGTAGAATGCTCGACACTGGAGCAGGAGGCGTGTGCTGAGCTGCCTCCTTGTTGGGCTGCAGATAGGTGATGTATGGTACTCCGTGCATGTGACAAATCGGCGGAGGCAGAGGCGATGTGGGCGTGTAAGTCATCGTTCTGGGTGCAGAGTTCGTCGATCTGGGAGCGCACATACGACAGATCAGAGAGCCTTCAGGTTATGCACTCAACCAGGGAAGCACACGTGGAAAGTGCAGCCAAGGAGGTGGAGAGCGAGGTGGTGCTGAACTTTGGTGTGCACGAACTGTGGAGCCGAATGCGTGGCAGAGTGCAGCGGCCTGCAGGTCTGGTTAAAGTTCGTAATGGTGTAGAAAATCCAACCTGATCACAGGTTCATCCACGTCGGCAGCATGGTAGGTCCAAGGGAAGGTGTGACGTGGTGAGAGGTGAAGTGACATGTTGATGGAGCCGTGGACCACAATGGGAGAACGGTTGGCGGCGATCAGAGCGAGGGTAGTGGGGATAGCGCGTCGACAGCCTGCTTGGTCGAGATGACACTAACGTCGGTGCCAGTGTCGACGAGATAGCAGATGCTGGTCGAGATATCTGTGGCATAGATGCGTCGCGTCACTGAAGCAGGTGGTGCAGGCGCCATAAAGGTACGTAGCGGAACCTAGTGCCTAAATGTGCTCATCAGTCTCGTTTGGATAGGCGCAGGCGTCCCCGGAAGTAGCGTGGAACCAGCACAGCAGGTAGGCCGGGCGGTAGGCTAGCTCAGTGTGGGCGGGGGTAGTGGCTGACTGCGGTGGAGCCGGTAGCCGATTAGGCCGCTGCTTGGGCTAGGTCGTCGGGAGCCTGCTGGCAGTACATCCTGTTGGCCGCTAGGTGGCAGCTCCTGACGGGCAGCTGAAGCGCTGAGGCGAGCGCGCCGCCTTCTGTCGGCTGGGCGTGAAACCGGAAGTGCAGGTGTGCCGGCTGAGTAAAATGGTGGAGATGTCGTTTGTGACAGGTGGTGTCGGTGAAAAATGATGGTGTAAGCCTGATCCGCCATACATAATCGAACCTCGAGTGGGTCAGTGATTTGAGACAGAAGATGAAGCTGCAGATCCGAAGGCATTTTGACCATTCACACAACGTCCAAAGAGAGGCGACAGGCAATGTGTGGTTGTAGATTAAAGCACGCAGACTCCATCAAAGTTGTGAAGGGGTGCGGTTATCAAGGTGCTCCTAGGGTATAATGTGATGGATAGCCTCTGATGGAGGGTGGGAAAGGCGCTCGATGAGCAGTGATTTGGCCTTCGAATATTTGTGCGATTCGGGCTGTGAGAGGAGCAAGTCACTGATGAGGTCCGTATGTGCGTGGAGATGGCTCACCAGGCAGACAAAACGGGCGCTGTAGTCGTAAATGCCGTGGATGTTCAGGAGATGATTCACTAAGGCGAACGAAGTTTTTGGGTTGTCTTTTTGCAATGCAGGTAGCTAAGGGAACCTGCCTGGTAACACATGTGTCTGCACCGACAGCTGGAGATCGTTGCGGGAGGAGTAGGACGCCTCCGACGCCGAAAGTACGGTACATCTACACCTACATCCATACTCCGCAAGCCACCTGACGGTGTGTGGCGGAGGATACCTTGAGTACCTCTATCGGTTCTCCCTTCTATTCCAGTCTCGTATTGTTCGTGGAAAGAAGGATTGTCGCTATGCCTCTGTGTGGGCTCTATTCTCTCTGATTTTATCCTCATGGTCTCTTCGCGAGATATACGTAGGAGGGAGCAATATACTGCTTGACTCCTCGGTGAAGGTATGTTCTCGAAACTTCAACAAAAGCCCGTACCGAGCTACTGAGCGTCTCTCCTGCAGAGTCTTCCACTGGAGCAGTGAATGGTGCGTCGCCCGGGGTCTGGGAGAGGCGGTGGCGGCATGCAGCACGCTATATGGAGGGAGCGGAGACGGCGGCGGCCATATAAGCCGGAAAGGTGTGTCCAGCCGGCAAACCTGACGAAGGTGCCGTTGCAACAGCAGGCGGGGGTCGGTCATGGTGGAGCCATGGGGCGGCGGTCTCGGGAACCGGGGCAGGTGGAACGGCCGGCACCATTACGAAAGCGAGTGGAAGTCGGTCGTATTGCAACCATGGTGCGACGGTCGCGGAAACCGGCGTGGTCGAGACGACCAGCGTCGCCGAAACGGCGTGCGGGTGGAGGGGGGAGGGGGAGGAGTTGCTGCGGCACTATGTAAATGAGAATGTGCTACCCAATGCATTGTTATGTTCGATTCACAGTCCTGGTCCTGGAAATTTGCTGGCGCACCAAGCCATCCCGAAGGTAACGATGTACATGAAGGGTAGACCACAATGTCTTAAACTGGAACATCCTCCATGTTGTGGTTAGGCAGCGGGCACTGTCCGTGTTGTGGCTGTTGTTGTGCTGCCATGCTAGGCGGTGGCCATGTTAAACCGAGTAATGTTAGGTGGCTGCCGGCATGGCTAGGCGTAAATAGCTGTTCACTTTTAGCCAAGTTGGATGGAGGTACACTTGTGTACTCATGGTCACAATCGGCAGCGTTAATGGGGCCCGTTACATATACACCAAAAGTCACGGGTACAGGCAATGTGGCGTAAACAATGAGGTCTGGCACACGATGTGAGTGAATGACGAAAGCAAGCAAAAATAACGCTGCATGAGACGTCGAAGGTGTTGGGATCACCACTGTGGCTATCACGGGAGATTAGTCGAGAGATAATTCACTTCGACATAAAATATATCTTTATTGAACACCTGTACATACGACAATATTGGCTGTTACACATATCACGAGCAGAAAGTTTACGCCGGATTCGCTAGTCCAATAAAAGGTTCCCAAAGATAGGGCACTCTGCGCCAGAGACACCACAGGAATTAGAAATTCATGGGTTTTGATGTTTAGCTTTGCTATCCCCTGATTTCATCCATGATTCCAGTATTTTGTTGGTATAAGAAAAGGCTTTGCACTTGCTTATTTTAAAATGGGTTAATATAGGCAGGGTTTGGGTTATGTGCTTTATGATACACCATATGTTGGACATAATAACCGAATCAATGTTTTATTCTAATGTTTTAACATTTTGCTTTGTGCACTACTACCCACAAAAACAGTCAGATGACGTAGCAAGATTTTACTTAGGCTATTACTCTTTTTCAAATGTACTTAATCCAATTGTAATCCAAGTCAGGTGTTAACATTCTGCAGTAAACTGATTTATTATGTTATTTACACAAATACTTTGACTGTCATAGAATTAACTATTCTGTCATGTTTTATATCTTGATATTAGTTCCATTATGTAGCAACGAGCTTAATATTTGCTAGACAATACAAACAGTGCCTGGAAACCATTATGAGATAAGTGCTGGTTCAGTTCAGCCACCATCTACTTTCTATGACACTGAATTTAGCACTGCTGAAGTAAAGTAATAATAGTTTTCCCCCCTCAGCTTAACAGAAACTTTCTAGCACAATTTTAACTTCGATTATTTTAAGATTTGATTATTGGACAGCGATGATTTCAATTACTACAGGAGCTATTGAATTTCTGCACAAAATCTGAACAGTAAATATTTTACTGTTTTCTTAACTCATGAAATTTGATAAACTTGACTAGATATAAGTCCCCTCCCACTTACACTAACTGAAATTTGTAACAGATCCTTCCCATAGCATTAAGGCCCCTACTAGGGCAAACTGTCTTTCCAGCAAGTGACTAACACTCTTTTGTAAACAATCTAAGTCACCACTCCTTTGGAAGGGGGAAGGAATGTACAGTGTAGGGAATTGTTTAAAAAACTTTATTTCAAAGACCCAGTCAGATTTTTAAAAGTTTTCTCTGAGAGTAGTTTCTGCTGTGCTACGTGAGACAAGCTGCTTACCTTTCAGAACTGAGGCATTTCTGTCCAGTTAAAACCGCTGACAAGAGACACCTTGAACCCTCTGCTGAAACTGATAGAGAATTCACGCCATCAGTTTTAGCCAACAGAGGCTGTGAGATACAGGTCACACTTGTAGACTCTGGAGGATTCTGCAGCGCAGAACACAGTTGTTTCTCTCTCGTGTGATCCATACCTCAAGCAGAACAGACATATTTCTTGGGAGGCTGGCTCTGCGTTCGATGACTGGCCACCATCATCAATTAACATGAATCCTCTCCCCATCTATTGCCCATTTATTTAGTAGTTCGACCTCCTAGACTGGCCTAAACCTGATAACTTCCGACCCTAGGCACGCGCGACCTTTGTATACCGTACACTGAAATATATTCTCTTTCTTTTAACAAATTTCCTGTTCTGTCGTTTAACGGCAGCCCTGGACACACATTTACAAGTTCTGACTGCTCGGTATCCTGTACATGTCGTCATAAGCATTATACAGCAACCTTCTTCCCTTCCCTGTCCAATTTAGTACAATTTAGTACTGAAGAGAAGTCTTGGGGGAGGGGGGTGGAAATCGTTTTGATAAACGAAGAGATGAATACAGTACGCCAATTCAAAAGGATATTGGTTGCAGTAGTTATTTTGAAATGAAGAGGCTTTCACAGGATAGAGTAGCATCCAGAACCGCATCAAATCAGTCCTCGGACTGTAGACAACAACAAAAAAATGCACAGTAAGACAGTACTCAGCAAATATTGTAAGGAATTGGAACTAGCATAAAGCAATGTACTTACTTAATGTGAGGAAACATTCTTCAAATAGAACTGTTGGCAAAACCTAAGTGCAAGCCCAGGAGCAATTTCAAAAGTGAGACATGCAATGGTAAACTGTAGACAAGTGCTTTTATTATCTGAGGCTGTGCTACAGATCAGTATGCCACAACAATATACAAAAAGCAAAATAAAAATTTTGTGTTTCATTCTATCTGTGTTCTGCTTTGAATATCTTCTCACAGCAAGAGAAAAGAGTATTTGAAGTAGAGTATCTGCACTAGTTCCTCCATTTTCCAGAAGAGGCATAATTTTTTCCCTACAGTGGGCTATCAATTTTTCTTCAGTCTGGACTGATACTGAAGTTTAGGCTGATCATATAGTGGCACATTAAATTGTTATTTTTAACCAATCTACATGGGGCAAATTCAAAGAGTACCTCAGGTACTGAATCTTCAGAAGGAAATGTTAGATAATTTAGATACCATGCAGTACAAAGTGGCCAACTGTTTTAGAATCAAAGTCGTATCAGTACTGTCATTAGGGCCTACACATAACTGCACAAACGTATAATAATACTTTGCGAAAAATTATTTTTGGAAAAACATTTTCGTCAATGGTTCAAATGGCTCTGAGCACTATGGGACTCAACTGCTGAGGTCATAAGTCCCCTAGAACTTAGAACTACTTAAACCTAACTAACCTAAGGACATCACACACATCCATGCCCGAGGCAGGATTCGAACCTGCGACCGTAGCAGTCGCGCGGCTCCGGACTGAGCGCCTAGAACCGCTAGACCACCGCGGCCGGCAAACATTTTCGTCACACAATAAGAGACACAGAAATAATCTCATTCTTCCCACGAGGAGCCCTGAATTAAATTATATTCTCAGACTCCACAAAATATTTAACAAATTAATGAAAAAATCAGTATCAATCTAGACCCTTGAAAATAAAGGCTAAGGATATTCTCTGGGTGAAATGCTGCTCTTCAGCAGATGAATTAATGATCTGATCAAGGTGTGAATAACTTAGTAATATTTTGTGGGTTCTAGCATGACATAGAGTCTTCAGGAATGTCTGCTAGTGTGTGGTGATAGTGAGCACTCCCCCTGCCCCTCCCCTGTTGAAATCTTTGTTGTGGTGACTTATCTACAGAACAGCCCGAAGTCTAAGTTTGAATGAAACATTTGACCTTGACATGTAGAATAGCCCATGATCTATGTTCGTCATTGCAAAGTTTCCTATGTATCTACCAAATGCCATTATGGCTTGTGAACACTGCTGTGTGGTTCAGCTGTTTCCAGTTTTGGTATGAATCCTTAGTTAACATTCATTCTGTACTCAACACACTCTTCTATAAAACTTTATAAATAATTAAAATGACAAGGACACTCAAGCATTATAAATATTACATAAACCTCAATATACAGGGTGAGTCACCTAACGTTACCGCTGGATATATTTCGTAAACCACATCAAATACTGACGAATCGACTCCACAGACCGAACGTGAGGAGAGGGGCTAGTGTAATGGGTTAATACAAACCATAAAAAAATGCACGGAAGTATGTTTTTTAACACAAACCTACGTTTTTTTAAATGGAACCCCGTTAGTTTTGTTAGCACATCTGAACATATAAACAAATACGTAATCAGTGCCGTTTGTTGCATTGTAAAATGTTAATTACATCCGGAGATATTGTAACCTGAAGTTGACGCTTGAGTACCACTCCTCCGCTGCTCGATCGTGTGTATCGGAGAGCACCGAATTACGTAGGGATCCAAAGGGAACGGTGATGGACCTTAGGTACAGAAGAGACTGGAACAGCACATTACGTCCACATGCTAACACCTTATTATTGGTCTTTTTCACTGACGCACATGTACATTACCATGAGGGGTGACGTACACGTTCGACGGGCGTTTCATAGGACGTGGAGGACGCATAAATTGGACAGCCCGTTCTCCTGATCTTACACCTCTGGACTTCTTTCTTTGGGGTACGTTAAAGGAGAATGTGTACCGTGATGTGCCTACAACCCCAGAGGATATAAAACAACGTATTGTGGCAGCCTGCGGCGACATTACACCAGATGTACTGCGGCGTGTACGACATTCATTACGCCAGAGATTGCAATTGTGTGCAGCAAATGATGGCCACCACATTGAACATCTATTGGCCTGACATGTCGGGACACACTCTATTCCACTCCGTAATTGAAAACGGAAACCACGTGTGTACGTGTACCTCACCCCTCATGGTAATGTACATGTGCGTCAGTGAAAAAGACCAATAAAAATGTGTTAGCATGTGGACGTAATGTGCTGTTCCAGTCTCTTCTGTATCTAAGGTCCATCACCGTTCGCTTTGGATCCCTACGTAATTCGGTGCTCTCCGATACACACGATCGAGCAGCGGAGGAGTGGTACTCAAGCGTCAAATTTAGGTTACAATATCTCCGGATGTAATTAACATTTTACAATGCAACAAAGGGCACTGATTACGTATTTGTTTATATGTTCAGATGTGCTAACAAAAGTAACGGGGTTCCATTTAAAAAAACGTAGGTTTGTGTTAAAAAACCTACTTCCGTGCATTTTTTTATGGTTTGTATTAGCCAATTACACTAGCCCCTCTCCTCACGTTCGGTCTGTGGAATCGATTCGTCAGTATTTGATGTGGTTTACGAAATATATCCAGCGGTAATGTTAGGTGACTCACCCTGTATATGTGTGTGTGGGGGGGGGGGGGGGGGGGGCAAATACAAGAGGTGGCCACTAAGTAACAATCTTTGTTGTGGAGAGGTTATTATGTTGCAAAGCCAAGAAATGTGAATGCCAAAAAAGGTTGTGGTGAGAAAGTGACCTGCAGTGTAGCCTAACATTTACTTTCTTATCATGCTTAAACGCACTTTTCGTCATAACTCTTTGGAAGGTTAATTCAGAAAACACATAACAGATAATAGACAAGTCTATGAGGAGTATGTGGAGGCATATTATGTTACATGTATTGCACATACACTACGAAAAGTTCGATGGGGTTCACTACATGACTTTTACCAAAAAGCTAAATTTTTCAACTCAATTGCTCACCTTTTCGATGAGATTTTCTACATTTCATTGGTCAGTGGCATGTAGTGAAATCAGCATAAATGATTCCGAAGCTGTGAAAGCTGCGAGTGCACCCAGAAGTCTAAGGCAAATTACATTTGCATACAGCATGTGGACACACTAAAGACCCAGTTTCAAATACTTTTTCATGGAAAAAAGTTTTGTCACAGTATATGAAAAGGGCACTTTCTATGTTTACTAAAGAGCACAAGAACTTTCGCAAATAAACGTATAAAATTGTTGGCCAAATCTGTTTCTTCATAATTCAGCATAACTATTTTATTAAAAACTATTTTGGTAGGTGATAATCTTAACACTAGTATAATAGAGCTCATGTAGAAAACGTAATTTTTAATCTATTGCTTACCTGCAAAAGCCTGGAACCTCAACTTCTCTTCCTTCTTCAAGACTCATGGTGTAATACCGCAAATTATTTTGTAGCTGTGAATACAGCCGGAATGTTTACATGTACTTGGAAACGGAACAAATTAAACTGCCAGATGTTCCTGTGTCTACTTTCACTTTGACAGAGAAGATGTCAAGAATTTGTGTCTATGGTGGCTCTGCTTGGGTCCTACTGCGATGTGCGAGACAGTGGCGCCCTTGTTTGCTAATTGGCGGTATAGGACAGTGAAGTTCTGGTTTGCTGATTGCCTGAAACGACAGCAATGAAGGCATATATGGGGTTCCCAAAACCGGATTACCTAAACCAATTTCTCAGTAGCGCTTCTGGGAAATCATGTAAACACTTCAAACTCGATTCTGGAAATCCGCTTGTAGTTGCCGTTTTCCCAATTCCGCAATCGATTTCCGCTCCCATATAAATGCAACCGATTTCAAAACGTGCTTAGGTTGTCAAGTTACGTCTTGCATTCAGAATGTTCGGTTAGCATTGTGCAGTGGAGGAGATGCAGAAATATTAGACTGAACATGAAGCTCTCTCCCTGCAATATTTAAGTGAAGAGAAATAACGACTGTGTTGAATGAATCAGATGTTGCCTCAGCTATTTTCAGGCGCCATATTCAACTGGGATAGCGAATTCGCCTGTGATCTTAACATGTAAACACGACATCGAAAAATAGTTTTTGTTTCTGGAAGATGTGTCTCGTGTAAACGCAGTGTATGTCAACCAATCAGGGAACAAGGACTTTACTGTATGTAAAGTTTTCGCCTTTCGGAAGATGTGTCGCACGTAAACGCAGTGTATGTCAACCAATCAGGGAACAAGGACTTTACTGTATGTAGTCGCTACCATTGTGAGGTGACGTCTCTGGAAGCGAGTCGGGGCCGTGCAAGGCCCACATACAACAATATCTGATTCAAAAGGCACCCACTACAGATCTTAATTTCGTCGTGTGCTATCGACGACTTGCATGCAGTCAAACACACAGTCAAGGATTATTAAACTCGTCTGAAATAGTTACTCGCTCCCCATTGAACACGGCTGCAATTTTAACACAAGACAACAATCTCCTTAGCTGAAAGTTATACTAATTAATGTATTCTGCTGTCTGAAATAATGACTAGCACCATCAGAGAATATTTCGTTCATTTTACGATTAGGATATTTTTCTTTTCTTTTCTAGGTTCTGAAGTATTTTCTCACTAAAAGCATGAACAGCTAGCTTAGCATGTTGCAGATAGTCAGAAATAATAGCATATGAAACTGGACCAGTAGCTGCGTGAGCTGCTGCTGTGTACCTAGTGATATATTATTTCATCCAGTGGGCCCACTGCATCTTGTACTGATTAGCAATAATGAAGTTCTCACTGAAATCAATGTGGAGATCACAAATGCTAAATGGATCGCTCTCAGCTTTTGTCACTTCAAAGAAGGAACTTCACTCTTCGATACAACAGTAAATAAGAAATTTTGGTAATTTATTCTAAATATATTTAAAACATAATCTACAGAACCTTTCTGCACCACTTTCACTATTCTTCCTGTCTTATTATTCTGTTAATACCAGCTGATGAATTCATCTGAGGAAGGGGGCAATGAGTTGAATTCTTTGTTCTTCAAATGTCCATATTTCTGGAATGTACCAAATACCTGTTTGAAAAATGATTTGGAATTTCTTGTTTTGTTACAAAGAAATCCAACATTACATCTGTAACAGTATTTAAGGCTACTGTGCTATGTTGTAAATGATTT
Organism: Schistocerca nitens; assembly: GCF_023898315.1. Taxonomy (NCBI): domain Eukaryota; kingdom Metazoa; phylum Arthropoda; class Insecta; order Orthoptera; family Acrididae; genus Schistocerca; species Schistocerca nitens. The sequence goes on from NC_064617.1 coordinate 868,938,335, forward strand.
TTTCGATTGTATATGAAATCACTGCTGTGGGGAAAAGTTTTCCATTTAATTCGTTGAGGATCTAACAGTAACTGAGCTTATTTTATTTTTTTCTCTAAAATGTAAAACGTATTTTCAAATAGTATTTGAAACTGTTTAGAGATGTCTACATTATTTTCATATGGCCAAAGGTCTTCAGTTTCATCACAACAGGGAATTTTCTATAACAGACTGTACGACTTGATTTCATATACACATTAAAGGCTGTACATACATTACTAATATGTTTTGGAAACATAATAAATGTAAATATTACTTACCAATGTGTTTATCATCTCCCTTGTTTAAGAACTGGTTTGCAGTATGAAGCAAAGCAAGACTGGGTTTATAAGCAGCATCTGCGGACTTACCACTCTCCAGCGATTTCAGTACCTTTCTGTGTTCGTTTGTTTAAGTGTTTCTAATGCTTCTTATTTTTGATTTTGTGGCATAAAAGCCCAGGGACGTATTCCCAGATATTGCTCACAGTATAAAGCAATGCTTCGTTTCTCACATTTCGATCCTTGTAAGATTCACCTTTCTGATTCCATAAACATTCACGTTCCTTATACAGCTCTAGGAATCTTATAACTGTTGCTGACGACCACTTTTTCGACATTTTAACCACTAAAGACGCTTTAACCACAAACCGCGAACGAAAACACAATAAAATGGTTCGAAAACCAATCATGAGATGTTGGTCAAATGAAGCTGTTCGATGGTGGAGGAATGAAAGGGGTGTAATAAAGTACAACCAAGGTGAACTTTTTGTGACGTGACAAAAGTGGCGCCAGTAAAGTAGCACCATTGAAAACTGAGAGTATACGTATGCAACTGCTTTGCCACTGCAGTATGCTACTGTGGCGACACTTTTGTTACGTGTGTGAACCTGGCTTAAGACCTGCAGTGTCACGTGCTGTGATGTATGCACTGCAGCCTGCGTTTCTCATGGGCCTTGACGTGAGTGATGTGGTGTCAAAACGCGCACACTCCACAAGAATTTGGCTGAAGACTCTCATGTGATTGGACACTCGAGGAGAGGAGAAGTTTTAATTAGCAGCACAATAACAACTGACGGGGTGGGGGGGGGGGGGGGGCAGATGAAAAGGCAGCTGCATTCGCATCAAGATCCTGCTCTGCCACTGGTCGTTGCTAAGTAAATCTGTACTCGGAAATTATGAGTGGAACTACTGCAGCATTGTCGACGACAGCTGCTATGGCTTCATCTCTTCAGCAATGAATGAATGACTGTAAGACTGTTTCACTTAGTTCACGTTTTTAAGAACTGTAACGGCATTCCAGTGATATTGCTGAACTTTTATTTTTAATAACAATTACTTAGAAACTTTCAAGTCATTGTTACCAAGTAGGTCCCACGTCCATTCCTGTTACAAACAATCCAAGTGTCGTTTATTTGAAAAGAAAGAAATATAGCCAATATATCCAAATTAATTTCAGTGTAAGTTTGTTTATGTATTTTTTACAACTTTGAAAACAGATTAAAGCATTTTTAATGCACCTCAGAAACTTCACTGTTGAGATAAATATTGTTTAGAAGCAAAGTTATTCTCATAGATCAAAAGTAAATTCAGATACCTGAAAGTAAATTAATACCTGGAACTTCAAAGTAATGACTTTATCTAAAAGAAAACAATTATTCATACTAGCTAATTTTACATTAATTTGTGTTGCTGTTTTTTGTGTTGTCCTAGTTCGTATTTCAGCATTGTAACTCTGTTGATATTCAGTGGTACTTCTTTTATTTAAATAATTCTGAAGTCAGTTGAAGTTTTTTCCGTGTTTCATTGCCAATTCCCAAGTCAGCAAAAGTGAGTTAACGCTACTGTGAGGTTGTGCAACTATTTAGCATAACAGTAGGCTGCCTCCAGTTAGTCGCTGTGAGAATTACATATTCTACATTCATTTCATTGTGTTTAATAATGAGTGTAGCAATGACTGAAATTCTTCCTCATTATTATTTCGTGACATGTTTTGTTACTGCAAATGTGCGTTTAGCCTTCTGTTGCTGAATGTATTCAAATTATTCCTTCCTTATTGCTGACAGCAGTTTTAATTATTTAGTGAACAGACAGTGCCCAACTGGACTGGTGACAGTTTTCTTCATTTACCCCGAAAGTATTAGTAAGGTTTAATGTTTTTTATCCTGAGTCCTGCGGTACCTCTTTTTGTTGGAACAATATATGAATGACTGATAACTTTTGATACCTGAGCTAAAATTAACTGAAAGCAGAGCAGGCAGAATAAATTGTCTTCAGAGGTAACTTGTAAACCTCTCCCTCACTAATCGCTATACATTATCCTTTGGAACTGATAGCCTTCCCAAATTTTTCTTTCTGTTAGGCACACACAGACACGTTGCAACATAAAGTTGAAATGCTAAACTCCGTTTTCAAATGTTCCTTTACAAAGGAAAACCTAGGAGAATTGCCCCAATTAAATCCTTGAACCACTGAAAGATAAGTGAAATAAGTATTGGTGTCAGTGGTGTTGAGAAACAGTTGAAATTGTTAGATGTGGACAAAGCTCCAGACCTAGATGGAATCCATGTCAGATTCTATACTAAATTTGCAACTGAGTTAGCCTCTCTTCCAACTCGAATCCATCGTAGATCCTTCGAACAGAAAACCATACCCAGTCCTTGGAAAAAGGCACAGGTCACCACCCATGTACAAGAGGGTAGTAGAAGTGATCCACAATATTACTGTCCAATATCCCTGAGATCGATTTGTTGTAGAACATTGGAACGTATTCTGAACTCAAACATAATGAGATATCTTGAACAGAATGACCTCCTCAATGCCAACCAGCATGGATTTCGGAAACATCGATCACGAGAAACCCAGCTCGCACTTCTCTCACATGACATACTGAAAGCTTTGGAACGAAGCAAGCAGGTAGATGCAGTATTTCATGATTTCCAAAAAGCATTTGACTCAGTACCATACCTACATTTATTGTCAAAAGTACAATCATATGGATTACCAAGTGAAATTTGTGAGGGATTGAGGACTTTTTGATAAGGAGGACACAGAATGTTTCCCAGGATGGAGAGTTATCATCAGATGTAGAAGTAAGTTTGGGTGTGCCCCAGGAGAGTGTGTTGGGATCCTTGGTGTTCACGTTGTATATCAATGACCTTGCAGACAATATTAATAGTAAAGTCAGCCTATTTGCAGATGACAATGTTATTTATAAAGAAATACTGTCTGAAAGAAGCTGCATAAATATTTAGCCAGATCTTGATAAGATTTCAATGTGGTGCAGAGATTGACAACTTGTTTTAAAGGTTCAGAAATGTAAAATTTTGAACTTCACAAAACGAAAAAACGTAGTATCCAGTGACTATGATGTCAGTGAGTCACTGTCGGAGTGATCACTTAAGTTCAGTAAAGGGTAAAGCAGGTGGTAGGCTTTGGTTTACTTGTAGAATACTGGGGAAGTGCACTCAGTCTACAAAGGAGATTGCTTACAAATCACCTGTGCTACCAGTTCTACAATATTGTTCAAGTGTTTGGGATCTGTAACAGATGGGACTAACAGGGGATATTGAACATATACAGAGAAGGGCAGCACAAATGGTCGCAGGTTTGTTAAATCCATGGGATAGTGTCACAGAGATACTGAAGGAACTCACTTGGAAGACTTGAAGATAGATGTAAACTATTCCAAGGAAATTTATAAGCAAAGTTCCAAGAACCAGCTTTAAATGACTACTCTAGGAATATACTACAACCACATACTTATTGCTCACGTAGGGATCACGAGGATACGATAAGAATAATTACTGCATGCATAGAAGCATTCAAACAATAATTCTTCCCACACTTCATATGTGAATGGAACAGGAAGAAACCCTAATAACTGGTATAATACCATGCATCTCACTTGGAAGACTTGAAGATAGATGTAAACTATTCCAAGGAAATTTATTAGCAAAGTTCCAAGAACCAGCTTTAAATGACTACTCTAGGAATATACTACAACCACATACTTATTGCTCACGTAGGGATCACAAGGATAAGATAAGAATAATTACTGCATGCATAGAAGCATTCAAACAATAATTCTTCCCACACTTCATATGTGAATGGAACAGGAAGAAACCCTAATAACTGGTATAATACCATGCATCTCACGGTGATGTGCAGACTACAGATATAGATGGAGATGTAGACTGTAATCACAATGAAACATGTGAGTAAAACTGTTATAAAACATTCTTTGTACATCGTAAGATAGGCTGTAATCGCGATGAAATAGTATTTGTGAAACTGCAAAGACATTTTTCGTACATTGCCTAATCTGAAGGAACGGTACACAAATTATAAACGTCTCAACTACTGGATCTATGGTCGTCATGCATAAGCACTGAAGATGACGCTGTGTGTGTAGGTCTTTGCGATGAGATTTCAGGAAATGAAATGTTCTCGGAATGCGACGGTCTCGCACCTGGATTAATCATGGATCGATGGCATAATATTGCTGTTTAAGTCTCATATCAATGTCTTCACGGAATAATATATTGTGAAATGATTATCCACTGGTCTTCAACCACAGGATACATGACCTACCAAAACAGTGAAGATAAGTGTAAATAAACAGTGCGACCTGTGAAGAAAGTCATGAATCTCACATCAAGCAGTGAACAATAACGCTGTTGTCTAACAAAAAATACTAGTAACAATGCTTACCTCTGCGATATTATTGTATATATTGTCTGTATGACGACTCGTTGTACAAAGACTGGAAATCTGTAACCAGAAAGACATCGTAAAAGCGATAAACTTTGCCCAGTGAAACAATCAACCAAAACGAACTGCATTTCTATAAACAGATGTGATATTCTTAAGATTATTTTACCTGTTATCGATGTAAGTGCACATTTTCTTCTAAACAGTCTATGTAGTGTTCTGTCACAGTGATGATTTCCATACATACACAAACGGAACTGCTAATAAACTGTCAACAGCGTGTTGCGAGATGGATTAGTAGTGTAACGGCTCTTAAGCTGAGTTCTCATATGCATCTAATGTGGCGCCAAAGCTTGTGACTTGCTTTAGTGCCATCGTGACCTACCGTTCACATGGGACGCCACAAATTCTTTGTAGTTGCACAGTTTTGAATATGGTGTCAGTTGAAATCATATGAGCGGATATGAATGTCATAGTGCAGGAACCATGAACCATGGACCTTGCCGTTGGTGGGGATAGGCTTGCGTGCCTCAGCGATACAGATGGCCGTACCGTATGTGCAACCACAACGGAGGGGTATCTGTTGAGAGTCCAGACAAACATGTGGTTCCTGAAGAGGGGCAGCAGCCTTTTCAGTAGTTGCAGGGGCAACAGTCTGGATGATTGACTGATCTGGCCTTGTAACATTAACTAAAACGGCCTTGCTGTGCTGGTACTGCGAACGGCTGAAAGCAAGGGGAAACTACAGCCGTAATTTTTCTCGAGGACATGCAGTTTTACTGTATGATTAAATGATGATGGCGTTCTCTTGGGTAAAATATTCCGGAGGTAAAATAGTCTCCCATTCGGATCTCCGGGCAGGGACTACTCAGGAGGACATCGTTATCAGGAGAAAGAAAACTGGCGTTCTACGGATCGGAGCGTGGAATGTCAGATCCCTTAATCGGGTAGGTAGGTTAGAAAATTTAAAAAGGGAAACGGATAGGTTAAAGTTAGATATAGTGGGAATTAGTGAAGTTCGGTGGCAGGAGGAACAAGACTTTTGGTCAGGTGATTACAGGGTTATAAATACAAAATCAAATAGAGGTAATGCAGGAGTAGGTTTAATAATGAATAAAAAAATAGGAGTGCGGGTTAGCTACTACAAACAGCATAGTGAACGCATTATTGTGGCCAAGATAGACACAAAGACCATGCCTACTACAGTAGTACAAGTTTATATGCCAACTAGCTCTGCAGATGATGAAGAAATTGATGAAATGTATGACGAGATAAAAGAAATTATTCAGGTAGTGAAGGGAGACGAAAATTTAATAGTCATGGGTGACTGGAATTCGTCAGTAGGAAAAGGGAGAGAAGGAAACATAGTAGGTGAATATGGATTAGGGGGAAGGAATGAGAGAGGAAGCCGCCTTGTAGAATTTTGCACAGAGCATAACTTAATCATAGCTAACACTTGGTTCAAGAATCATAAAAGAAGGTTGTATACCTGGAAGAATCCTGGAGATACTAAAAGGTATCAGATAGATTATATAATGGTAAGACAGAGATTTAGGAACCAGGTTTTAAATTGTAAGACATTTCCTGGGGCAGATGTGGATTCTGACCACAATCTATTGGTTATGAACTGCAGATTGAAACTGAAGAAACTGCAAAAAGGTGGGAATTTAAGGAGATGGGACCTGGATAAACTGACTAAACCAGAGGTTGTACAGAGTTTCAGGGAGAGCATAAGGGAACAATTGACAGGAATGGGGGAAAGAAATACAGTAGAAGAAGAATGGGTAGCTCTGAGGGATGAAGTAGTGAAGGCAGCAGACGATAAAGTAGGTAAGAAGACGAGGGCTAATAGAAATCCTTGGGTAACAGAAGAAATATTGAATTTAATTGATGAAAGGAGAAAATATAAAAATGCAGTAAATGAAGCAGGCAAAAAGGAATACAAACGTCTCAAAAATGAGATCGACAGGAAGTGCAAAATGGCTAAGCAGGGATGGCTAGAGGACAAATGTAAGGATGTAGAGGCTTGTCTCACTAGGGGTAAGATAGATACTGCCTACAGGAAAATTAAAGAGACCTTTGGAGAGAAGAGAACCACTTGTATGAATATCAAGAGCTCAGATGGCAACGCAGTTCTAAGCAAAGAAGGGAAGGCAGAAAGGTGGAAGGAGAATATAGAGGGTTTATACAAGGGCGATGTACTTGAGGATAATATTATGGAAATGGAAGAGGATGTAGATGAAGACGAAATGGGAGATAAGATACTGCGTGAAGAGTTTGACAGAGCACTGAAAGACCTGAGTCGAAACAAGGCCCCGGGAGTAGACAACATTCCATTAGAACTACTGATGGCCTCGGGAGAGCCAGTCATGACAAAACTCTACCATCTGGTGAGCACGATGTATGAGACAGGCGAAATACCCTCAGACCTCAAGAAGAATATAATAATTCCAATCCCAAAGAAAGCAGGTGTTGACAGATGTGAAAATTACCGAACTATCAGTTCAATAAGTCACAGCTGTAAAATACTAACGCGCATTCTTTACAGACGAATGGAAAAACTGGTAGAAGCCGACCTCGGGGAAGATCAGTTTGGATTCCGTAGAAATGTTGGAACACGTGAGGCAATACTGACCTTACGACTTATCTTAGAAGAAAGATTAAGAAAAGGCAAATCTACGTTTCTAGCATTTGTAGACTTAGAGAAAGCTTTTGACAATGTTGACTGGAATACTCTCTTTCAAATTCTGAAGGCGGCAGGGGTAAAATACAGGGAGCGAAAGGCTATTTACAATTTGTACAGAAACCAGATGGCAGTTATAAGAGTCGAGGGGCATGAAAGGGAAGCAGTGGTTGGGAAAGGAGTGAGACAGGGTTGTAGTCTCTCCCCGATGTTATTCAATCTGTATATTGAGCAAGCAGTAAAGGAAACAAAAGAAAAATTCGGAGTAGGTATTAAAATTCATGGAGAAGAAGTAAAAACTTTGAGGTTCGCTGATGACATTGTAATTCTGTCAGAGACAGCAAAGGACTTGGAAGAGCAGTTGAACGGAATGGACAGTGTCTTGAAAGGAGGATATAAGATGAACATCAACAAAAGCAAAATGAGGATAATGGAATGTAGTCAAATTAAGTAGGGTGATGCTGAGGGAATTAGATTAGGAAATGAGACACTTAAAGTAGTAAAGGAGTTTTGCTATTTAGGGAGTAAAATAACTGATGATGGTCGAAGTAGAGAGGATATAAAATGTAGACTGGCAATGGCAAGGAAAGCGTTTCTGAAGAAGAGAAATTTGTTAACATCGAGTATAGATTTAAGTGTCAGGAAGTCGTTTCTGAAAGTATTTGTATGGAGTGTAGCCATGTATGGAAGTGAAACATGGACGATAACTAGTTTGGACAAGAAGAGAATAGAAGCTTTCGAAATGTGGTGCTACAGAAGAATGCTGAAGATAAGGTGGGTAGATCACGTAACTAATGAGGAGGTATTGAATAGGATTGGGGAGAAGAGAAGTTTGTGGCACAACTTGACTAGAAGCAGGGATCGGTTGGTAGGACATGTTTTGAGGCATCGAGGGATCACAAATTTAGCATTGGAGGGCAGCGTGGAGGGCAAAACTCGTAGAGGGAGACCAAGAGATGAATACACTAATCAGATTCAGAAGGATGTAGGTTGCAGTAGGTACTGGGAGATGAAGTAACTTGCACAGGATAGAGTAGCATGGAGAGCTGCATCAAACCAGTCTCAGGACTGAAGACCACAACAACAACAACAGTGCAGGTTATTGCCTTTTAGAGCTGTGCATTTGAAACGTAATTATGAAACGTATTTTAGAGCTGTGACGAGATTTAAACATAAGAAAGACGAAACCCAAATGTTGGATACGAAAATAGATTTCGCATAGGGATAGATCATGTGCCACAAACACCTTTATAATAGAAATAACATTCAGAGACAGAAATTTTGTTTGCCATGGCAAATTAACCAACAGCTGGCATGTAAATATCACTGCAGACACGCCACTCTCCCAAAATTTAAGAATTTTGTTGTATTCGTTGACATAGGCATTTCAAATAACTAATTTTTAGTTAAATGCTGCCACATCACACTTTGGAGCTATTTCCTGCATATAATCAACAATTTATAGACTGTTTGGTCTCACAAATCTTAAAGTTTATAAACCTCGCTTTTTTAGTTACTTATATTAAGGTTATCCAAAAACTTTTAAGATTGTGGTGTACATCAACAGTTTGCAAATATTGCCCTTCCCCACCCACATGCACTCATGCACACACACTGCTGCTGTACAAAATCATAGTTTGCTGTTCTTGTATTTCCAGAAGCTGCAAAAGTGTACCTGTCGACAACTGTTTTCAATTTTTTGAGAAATAAAATAAAAGCACACTGAAATCGAATGGAGTACAGCTGCAATTGCTCCACATTAACTGCGACAAAATGCTCGAGTTTAGAAATACTGCTACCAGGGAGCAGTGGGGGTAGGAAAGTGGTGCAACAAATTACAACCAAGCTGAAATTTTGAGGCGTGACTAAAGTTGTGTCTCTCAAGTTGCGCCACTAGAGACTAGGAATGCACACATGCAACTGCATTGCAACCACTGTATGCCATTAGCTATGGCGACACCTTTCTCATGTGTGTGAACCCGGCTTTAGTAGCGCTTGAGAATATATGACTGGGTATGCTTGTAGCATTGAAAGGTACCTGGGGCACCTGCCACATTCAAATTTGTGTACCTTGCATTGTATGTGAACATGACTAGTAAATATAAAATGTGCTTTAGGGTGAATTTCTCATCTGCAGGAGCGTCGTTTTACCTCGCAATTCAGGGAGCAATTTAAAGACACATCTGTGGGACGAGCAGATTTTACGTACAAAATATTTGAAACGTAATAACTAAATAAATATCAATTAAAAATTAAGTACTACGAACAATGGCATCTACTGTAGAATACAAACGCAGAAACAAATGTAGAATTAGGTCCCTCAATTGTTTTTGTGAAGGGGATGGCACTTATGTTTTAGAAGCTAGCCAACACGGACGCTTTTCGTCGATTACGGCAGATTTGTGCCAGTCACCGACATTATCGATTATATTTTGTAGAGGTACAATCATACTAGGCGCAATCTCATATTATTGCATACAGCAGCTGATTTAATGTAAGTCTCATTGTAAAATTATTGTTTAAGTGTCATAACTGAATATAGTGATGTAACAGTATTTGTTTCATTTTATGTTAAAAATCATCCCCAGCTATACTGCATCCTGACATGGCGAAGGTACCATGTTCATTAAAGGCACATAAATAGTCCAGTACGAACCATTCCTTCGGTGAGTAAATGTTTTCTAAGTCTGATAAAAGTAGTTTTCTTTTGTCAAGCGTCCCAAACAAGAGAAATGAATTAACAAAAATTATTTATTTAAGAAATTACTTAATTATTTTAATAAGTGTGGCTCATCCCCTAGATTTGTGTGGGTCACCGACATTATCGTTTATATTTTGTAGAGGTACAATCATACTAGGCGCACTCTCATATTATTGAATACAGCAACTGCCTTAATGTAAGTCTCATGCACGAACCCACCAGAATAAATAAAAAATAAAATTTAAAAACACTTCCTGACTGGTAATGCGTGGAGAAACATCAGTAACAAAGTCTGATATCTTTGAAGCCTGGCAGGCAACTGGTCGTTGTTATTGTTAGATATGAACAAACTAGGTCAGATGAATTATTCCGGGAGAGAACTGTTTGGAGCAGTTTTTCTTTTAGTGAACTATTGTTTTTTTACTCCTCGCTTGATACTGAGTGCATCCCATTCGCAAGACGTGTCCATCTGTAGTTCTTAACGCCTAATGGTGAACTGTACAAACTGCATCTGACTGGAAGACTGAAACAGTTCTCTCAGTTTGGTTTGGGCTCCACTTCTGAACTGCGTTCAGTCAAAAGACCAAAACCGTTCCTTCAGTTAACTTAGTTCAGAACAGTCTCCATTTCCCATCCTCCCCTCCCTTTGTCCTGATTATACTCCAATTGCTGTTAGGCCGCTCAGGTTAACAGTAGCTACATGCTTCACAATGAGGATAATTTAATCTCTATTGCTTCCCACTACCCAGGTTCCCAAGTGAAGACCTGGGATAAAACTGAAAGTGTTCAGCTCTTTCCAACAAAAAGAAAAGTTCTTAGAAATATGCACAATGGGTTTGTTCCTAAATGTCATTCAGTATTTGTAGGCAAATAATTTTGTTTCCTAGACTGTTACACTATTGTTTGGAAAAGGTGAAACACCAAGACTGAGAGATGTAATCACAATAAAATTTATTCCACTGGTTAGGGACATTCTAACGTTTCCGACTGAAACTGTGAGTGTGAATCTGGGTTATTTCGATTTATTCCCCCAAACCACCTTCCACTTCTTTACGAGGTGACTTACTCTTATTTACTGGATAGCCGGGTGCTGGAAACCCTCTTGACTTCTTCTAAGTCAAATAACGCTAGGTACAGGAATTTTTAGACTCTGTCTACTTATGAAATAGCAGACATACGAGTACAAACTTTGCTTTTCGTCAAATAACGATGTATTTGACTTACATAAACAATAAAACTCTCACTTTCAACATAAATATACAACTTCCGATAAGTCTCTCGTACAGTCGAATGCCAGAAACCAATCGATTTACAGTTAAAAGAAAGTTTGCTTTTATACCATAACTTTTCTTAACATAAATCAGAAAATAAGTCTTGCCTATAGCAAAGTTACGTCAAGAGATTCCAAGAGTTATTTTTCAACAGTCTTTGTTTTAATAACAATAGTCAATGACCCAATAAGTACAGAGCTGCATATAAACTTCATAGTTCTTCCTTACACACTCACTAAAACATCTATGGATTGACCGGCGGGTACTTGTCGGTGCCGTTTGTCCGACGCGTCTACTTTCTTCCCGTGACTCATTTTAAACCTGCACACACAAACATGTGACGTGCAATAGGCAGGATTCTACCATCCCACACTCTATCCAGAATATCGTGTGTTCGAGACGGTAGAAGGCTGAGTTGTTCTAGAATTTGCACAGAAATTCTCGAATCACTACACATGACACTACACAAATAATTAGCATTACAGGCCTGTACTTGTACTGTGACTGTGGAAATTCGGTACAGATTAGTTTCACAATATGCTGCAATCAAAGCCATTAGACATCGTGGGATGGAATCAAAGAGAGTCTGGATATGCTGCTGGGGAATAAACTGCTAGGCGCGTATATAATGCATCAGCTGTGGCTGCAGGAGGACCTGAATGAGCAAGTTGGTGACCAACCAAATCCCAGACATTATAGATGGGTGACGTGTCAGGCGAACTTACAGGCCACGGAAGCAGTGGTATCTGTCATTCTTTAAACAAGGCTTGCACATTCCTCGTCACATGCGGCCAGGTGTTGTCCTGCTGCAATGGCATGTGAAACAACATGCAGGAGGGGCAGTGTCTCAGGCTGTAAAGCCTCCCTGATGTAGCGGTAGCTGTTCAGGTTGCAGTCAAGGCATAGGAGACTAGATCATCTGTCATAAGCAATGGCACCCCAAATCATCACACGTGACATTTTTCCACTATGCTGCTCAACTGTACAATCTGCCCAGTTGCATTCACCACAACAGAGTTGAACATGTATGCGCCCACACTGCAGGGTAAGTTGAAGCGGTACTCGTCTGAAAACACTTCATTTTGCCACTCAGCACACCAGTGTTGACGTTTATATGCCCATTGTAGTGTGCAGCATTAGTGGGTTCCGGTCAATGGAAAGAGATGCAACGCCTCACACGCCACCAGTCCAGCCCGCAGAAGACGGTATCAAAACAGCGATGCAGACTTGTCCACACCCATTGCAATGCTTCAATGTCACGACAACACTGTGGACGAAGCTATTCTGTGCATTATGGCCTTGCAGACAAGATGGCTGTCATCTCACACACTGTTCATATTGTGTCATCAAGTACTCTGTCATGCTGTGTATGGCCCTCTTTTCTCCACTGGTTACACATACACCTCACTGTTGGGGCATGATGTCCCATATGAGCCACAGCGTCATAGAATGACAGATTCACCTCCTAGTGACCAACAGTTCTGCCCCCTTCAGACACACTCTCATACCGATAGTCCAACCTGTGATGATGGCAAGGCATAGTGGCACTTTCTGTTTATGGCCGTCTTTACTCCACTGGTGACACATACACCTCACTGTTGGGGCATGATGTTTCACACAAAAGAGGCCACTGTTTGGCCTCCATGCACACCAGCTCTCTGCCGTTTAAATCACTTATTATGGTTCTGCTGGTCTTCATGTCATCTTATTGTGGCATGTTGCAGACCATTGTTTCTGATTCTTTCACTTCTTGCAAACAGCAGTGCAGTTTAAGGCTTTTCCTAAATGACTTTGTTTATTGTTACTTTAACATTAAAAATGAACTGTGTAGTACATTTGAACTAGTTCGTCAAATAAGAAGGACTATCTCGAACATAATGTTTCCATAAAAAGAACTACTTTGCACATATCTAGTTCTTGTTATTGCTTATGATATTGCGTGACTAATGCAGGGGTATTACTGCGCAGTCAAATTTGTTTTTCTAATCCTGTGAAATTTTTCGTCCAGCAAAATTTCTCTTACACTTGTCAAACAGTGCCACACATGGACAAGTATTTGACAAACCTAGTAATGAGGGGCTTAATGAGTAGCCACATAAGAGTTTAGCACACAAATCACAGAATTTTTAAATGGAGAAAGTATTGTAAAGACAAGACTTCAAAGTACCATATACAAAAACTTAGTACCAGTACCAGTAAATTTTTTTTGCCGAATTAATCAGTAAAAAACAGCTTCAGTCATGTCAGCAAAATATCCAAGGATGATGACAGTTGCCGGCCGGAGTGGCCATGCAGTTCTAGGCGCTACAATCTGGAGCTGCATGACCGCTACAGTTGCAGGTTCGAATCCTGCCTCGGGCATGGATGTGTGTGATGTCCTTAGGTTAGTTAGGTTTAAGTAGTTCTAAGTTCTAGGGGACTGATGACCACAGCAGTTAAGTCCCATAGCGCTCAGAGCCATTTGACGATGACAGTTGAGTACTCACAGTGATCTCTACTAAATGAGAGCTAAACTACAGCTGCTAGTGTGTGCCAATCAAAGATTCTCACATATTCTTGTTTGCCTAACAACAACATTGTGGCCTCAAAGTGTCATTAGTGTTGTATAAACACATGTCAGCTTATTTAAAATGTGTTAAGTACTTTAAAAGTGAAGTTGAAACAGTTCTAACTTCCCATTGCTGGCTGAATTTCTAGACTATATTAACAAGTAAATGTGGTTTACCAGATATCGTTAATTATATTACCTTTATGCATTACGTCACTCGGTATTTTGATGACGTTATCACTTATTTGCTGACTGCTGTTAGTAAGGTTCTGTTAGGAAGCAGGGTGCACTCAGCCCTTGTGAGACCATTTGAGAAGCTACTTGATTGAGAAGTACTGTTTCATTACAAAATGTTGAAAACGGCTGGAAGAGCTGTGTGCTGACTCCATGCCCCTCCATATCTGCATCCAGTGACACCTATAGGGTGGGGGTGAAACAGCTGTTGATCAGTATCATTGAGCCTTCCAGGTGTGTCTGGATGGAATTAGTTTTATTACTTATTTTAGTACCTACTGTAACTATAAATTAATTATATTACCACTGAGTTATTCTGTATAATATGTTCAAAGGGTGTACTAAAATGATTTAAAGGAAGTAAAGCAGTCCAAAAATTGTTTTGTACACTACGGTGGATAAATAGGCATGAACCTGTTGGAAATGGCACACAATTGCCTTCCTCTGATCTTTGAAATGACTTACCTAGCCATTCTGGGACCTATAGTTAAATATGGATTGTGCGCCACAGAGGAACTGGGCATTTTTTCACATCAATAAACAGTGACAGAGATAAAAGAAGTGATAAGGAACAGATAAAAATCCTAAAACTGACCAGGGATCAAACCTAAGATCTTACTGCACCACAAAAACTAATAAATAAAAATCATATTGGTGTAACACAATAAAATGTTTGCCGTTATACTGTAATTGCAGCAAATCATTTAAATTAGTCAAAAGTTATCAGCATTTCAAAACACTTATCAAGAAAATCATAACTTTTTCAGAAAAGCATGAATGTTCTTATCATATTCTAGGAGAGAGAAAACTTCCAGTTTGCTCTCCTCTGAGGCCACTATTGGTACTGAAATATTTTATGTGCTTTATATATCTTCCTTTCAGGGGTTGTTGTTGTAATCTTCAGTCTGAGACAGGTTTGATGCAACTCTCTGTGCTAGAGTATCATTTGCAAGTCTCATCATCTCTGCGTAATTATTGCAATCTGCATCCATTTAAAACTGAAAACTGTATTCGAAACTCGGTCTCTCTCAAGAAATTTTAACTCTCGCTTAACACACGCACACACTCTCGCCCTACCCCTACCCCGCCCCCCTATCTCTCTCTCTCTCTCTCTCTGTCTCTCTCTCTCTCTCTCTGTCTGTCTCTCTCTCTCCCCCTCCCTCACTCTTCTCTCCAGGGTGCTTACCATTCTTTGGTGAGTATGTGCTTGGCTACCATGGTG
Source organism: Schistocerca nitens (assembly GCF_023898315.1). Classification (NCBI taxonomy): domain Eukaryota; kingdom Metazoa; phylum Arthropoda; class Insecta; order Orthoptera; family Acrididae; genus Schistocerca; species Schistocerca nitens. The sequence goes on from NC_064617.1 coordinate 868,953,724, forward strand.
CCCCAGCTTTTCCAGCATTGCACCCTAACTTTCTCCCATTGGTGGTCACAAAGCCCCAGCAGTGTTTTCAAATGGAAGGGCCTCATACAATGCCACAAAGTACAATCACAACGCATACCCTTCCCTTGCCACACCATGGGAGGAATGCAGCACTAAATGACAAGGAGCAAAGTCCTCCCCCCAATGCCTGGTCTGTGCCAGGACTGACAGGGACGCGTTTTTGGCCACAAAGCCTTTATTTTTTGTACAAAACATTGGGCACAAATAAGGGGAAGTTGCAGCCATCACTAAGATGGAGAGCAGTTCTCTCCTCGTTAAAAAATCATCTCCTGCCAATCACAGGCACTGCTCTCTTGTGAAACGTTGGGTGACATTCCCGTGACTGTCACACTCCACAAGAGTCTCAATATGGTACAGGGCACCATCTTTCACCATGATCCTTTTCTGCAATCTGACCATGAGATGCAGGGAAACTTACAGTGATGGGGTGTGGACTTCATCTCTTGTGTCCATAGGGGACCAAGGGAAAACAGAGTTGCTACCAGGACATTCACCTTGGCTTTCAGGGGTGATATGTTGCCTGAGAAGGTCAAGGTGATGGTCTACCAGTGTGACATAATACCCTACGTTCCTCCTCCTGTATGATGCTTCAGGTGTATTGCACTGCTACCCCTGTCTGCAGGGATTGTGGACATCTCTTGTACATGAATATGCCTTGTGCCCCTCCTTCAGCTGCATAAACTGTGATGAGCTCCACTCTTCCAGCTCACCAGATTGCTCTGTTTTGAAGCACAAGAAGAAAATCTGAGAATACAAGACTCTGGACAAGCTCACATATCAAAGGGCAATAAAAAGTATGAGACTCTAAATCCGAGACAAATGACTCAATCTTATGCTACGGCTGCAATGTTGTCGCCTTCTCTGTTGATGGTGCCTTCCTCTGTTGTGGCCCTTACAGTGGCCCCTCAGACCTGTCTGCTGGTATCTGACCCCCCCCCCCTCCCCCCAATCTCGTGCTTCCACCGCATCCACTTTGGGAGCATTGGCTCCCCACCTGCCAGGGACACATGTCCCCATCCCCCAGCCGGAGGTACCTCAGTGTCCTCTGGTTCCTCTTGCTGGGAAAAGGTCCCTTGGGAGTTTTCCTTCCACAGTTCGTGCTGGTCCACAGCCAGACACCAACCGGTGACTGAAGGAACCACAGGCTGCTGGCCATCAGACTTCCTGATCTTCCTCTGTCCCTGAACCAATTCAGGGAAATCTTCTCACTTCTCATCTTCTAAGGACAAGAAGGATGAAATGAAGTCATCTAGTGACCCCCACACCATTGAACTCTGCATGTACTCCGTCTGTGACCAAGATGGACATCCCGGTGGCCCCTGATGCTTCAGATCTCCCTAGGCAAATTACCACCGAACCTGTGTCAGTGGATCCCCTGACGTCTCAACTGATGGCAGTACATGATCCTGGGTCTTAACCTGCCCCCCTCCCTCCCTGGTTGCTTTATGTCCCACAGTATTCAGACAGTCATATCCTCCAGTGGAATTGCAAAGGATTTTTCCACCACCTCGCTGAGGGACAGCAGCTTTTAAGCATGTATGCTGTTTTCTGTATTGTCATCTGGGAAACATGGTTTCCGGCAACGAAGACCCCTGCTCTCCATGGTTACTGAGCTTATTTTAAGAATTCCACTGACTATGAGAAGGTATTGGGAGGAGTTTGTACTTATGTGTTGGACTCTGTATACAATGACCTTGTGCCTCTTGATACACCTTAGGAAGCTGTGGCTGTTCAGGTACAGGCACATTAGAACTTTACCATCTCTAATGTTTATGTCCCTCCCGATGATGTCATGTCCCAGGATGTACTGTCTGCATTAGTCTCTCAGCTCCCTTTCCCACCTTTCCTAGTCTTGGGCGACTTCAGTGCCCATAACCCTATGTGGGGTGGAACAATGATCACTGGCTGTGGTAAAGACATTGTAACTTTACTGGCACAGCTCATTCTTTGCCTCTTGAACCGGATGCCTCCATGCACTTTAGTGTGGCAAGTGGGACTTATTTGGCCATTGATCTCTCTTTTTGCGGTCCTGATCTTCTACCATCTGTCCACTGGAAGGTCCATGATGAACTGTGCGGTATTGATCACTTCCCAGTCTTCCAGATGGGTTATTCGTAGTACTTGCTGGATTGGGTTCACCTCTGCTGTCATCCTTAGTTCCCCATCACAAGGCAGTATCGATGCGGCTGTTCAGCATACAACAACAGCCATACAAGCCATCCCCACTTCCTCTAGGTGCCGCCAACTGGCTACAAGAAAAGTGCGCGAAGGTAAACCTGAAGTTCATGAGTGATGATATGTCGTGGGCATGCCAAGTTTGTTTACGTGCTGAAACGGCCGAACTTTTAAATACGGTAGACTCAAAAAACGAAGTTATAAAATTGCTACAAGAGGATAGTGAAGTGCTAAAAACAGAAAATATAAACACAAAGAAAGAAAATAATAGGTTAATAGGTGAAAAGCAGCTCCGCGTGTGTGAAATCCATCAAATAGTATCACAAGCCTCAGAAAACGAAACCATAAAGAGGCTACAAAACGACATTTACACTGTAAAAACAGAACTATTCGAGGCAAGGAAGGAAAATGATACACTAATACAAGAAAGGCAGTGCCGTGAGAATGGAAACCACCAAAAACAAATAGAAGACCGTGAAATTACGCGTGAATATACGAACTCAAAAAACAATAACATATCCCGTTCTCCACATCCAGGCTAGTACTTTAAAAACAAAAAATATCCAGTGTCTCCAATGAAGACACGAAAAAGTCAACAGGCCTAACATCAGCAGATAAATATAAGTGGAAGACGGTGACATACACCAAAAGAAGAAACAAACCCACAGATGTACAAGATAGCGAGTGTCTAGTAATAGGAGATTCGCTACTGAAAAATAACGCGGTCCCCAACTGCGAAATCGACGTGCGACCTGGGATTAAGAGAGCAACACCTCGACAAACATTTCAAAAATATGGCAAAACAAGCGGCTACAGAACAGCACACAGTACACAAACGAAATTACAGAGGTGTTTTTATACATGTTGGAACAAACTCGCTTAAAAGCAGCAGCGAAGATGAATTAGTGAATGAAACAAGAAACATGATTCGTGCAACAAGAAGTCTTTATGAAAGATCCAGGCTCATACTTAGCGGAATCGTAAAAAGGAGATCAGTGAGTGACAAATACATATCCAAAGTAAACAGTGCCATCAAACAACAGTGTGATTGTCTCAGTGCTATCTTCATAGACCCAAACAAATTCCTGTGTGAAAATTGTCTGGGAAAGAATGGCACAAAAAAATGGTTCAAATGGCTCTGAGCACTATAGGACTCAACTGCTGAGGTCATTAGTCCCCTAGAACTTAGAACTACTTAAACCTAACTAACCTATGGACATCACAAACATCCATGCCCGAGGCAGGATTCGAACCTGCGACTGTAGCGGTCTTGCAGTTCCAGACTGCAGCGAAAGAATGGCACAAATTTAAATAGATTAGGTTCGATAACACTCAGCAGAATGTATGCAGATGTATGTAAAATCATTAGAAACAAGGGAAACTAACACTGTATAGTGGGGGTGAAAAAACAGGAAAACTGATATCCACAAAAAACAGTGATAGAAAAAGAACATGGGACAAATACAAACATAGAATCAGGATATTCAATTATAAAAATAATGACCAGAATATACAATACATAAAAACTAAGGTAATTCAATTAGAAACAATGCTAAATGAAGAAACTCCTGACTTATGTAAAAAAATACAACATTGAAAATGTAGTTGAAGTAACTGGCCAAAAAACAGTTTTAAGTAGTTCCTCACTGTACATCTTAAACATCTACAGACCGCCAAATGGGTGCATAGAAACGTTCACTGAAAACGTAGGAGAGTTCTTACATATCATCCTAAGCAAGAACTGTGCACTTGTACTACTAGGTGACCTAAACATAAACACATTGCTAGACACCAATGACAGTAGGGAGCTCCTAAACACAATGAAAACATATGCCTTATACAGTGCAATAGCTACTCCAACATGTATACCTGCAAACTCATGAAGTCTAATAGATCACATCTTCACAAATTTAAGGAACTTTCAGTACAAAAGTGAAGTTATAGAAACGGCACTGTCAGACCATGATGCAATTAAAATATGTCTAAATCATATCACCACAAATTAAAAGACACAAAAATATGGGAAAAAGAAGCTTAAATGAGCAAAAATTAACAGCCCTTAGGATAAAACTTGAAAAAGGATGGGAAATACTGGAAAAAGACTCTCCACAAGCAGATCAAAAGTGACTTATTTTATTGACACACTTCCCTACCATCTCAATATTACATGCCAAGTAATAAAAACTAAAGCCAAAACCACAAATAAAAACAAAAAATTGATAGCAAAAAGCATTTTGGTTTTTAGTAAAAAGATAAAAATGATGCACAGAATGTATAAAACTAGCACTGATGAAAACTTAAAGAGTACCACAGAAAATATAAAAGAATGTATGCTAAAGTACTGCAAGCAGCCAAACGACTAGAAGCAAAAATGTACATAAATAGTGCTGATAATAAAAGCAAGGCTTGTTGGTCTATTATAAATACAAATCGCAAACCCTCTAACTTATAGGAACACAGCAAAGTACACTTCATGATCAGCAAAAGAACCATAACTGAATAGAATAACATCATAAATCTCTCCAATGACTATTTTGCCACAGTAGGCCAGAAACTAAAAGAAAAAACGAATAACAACAAATACAATGACACATGGAAAACATTTCTGAATCCCCATGGAAAAACAATGGCACTTTTCCCAGTGACAGAAGAAGAAGCACTAAAGATAATAAAAACCTAAAACAAACAAAGTCATGTGGAACTGACAGAATATCAAGTATAGAAATTCAACACCGTATGCTGGAACTCAAGAAACCTCTTACACAACTAATCAATTCATCATTCCTGGAAGGAACTTTCCCAGAGTGCTTAAAGACAGCACTGATAAAACCAATACATAAAAAGGGGAATGACTACAATCCAGAAAATTATAGGCCTATAGCTCTTTTACCAGTCATATCAAAAATATTTGAATGAGCTTATGGACAGAGACTCGTTGTTTTTCTGATGAAATATAAAATAATCAACAAGAATCACGTTGGCTTGCAGAAAGATAAATGCGTTGTAGATGCAGTAATACATCTCATCGAAAATGTCATAACAATCTTGGACTCTAAAAATAAATGTGTAGGAGTATTTATGGACCTAACAAAGGCATTCGACTGTGCAGACCACAAAACGTTAGTAGAAATATTAGGGGTGTATCGCATAAGAGAGAAACAGGAGCCAATATACTGAAATTACAAAAACTACTGGTGCAACAATAAGATCTAAAGCAAGAATTTTACACTTCTCTGTGCCACAAGGCTCTATTCTTGGCCCAATACTCTTCATTCTATACACAAATCACATCCCAAATATGATTAGGTATGGTAGTATAGTTACGTATGCAGGTAACACAACTCTCTGTTCAAGGATAAAAACACAGAAAAGCTAGAAATAAAAGCCAATGTAGAAGTAAATAATGCCATACAAAGATTTACTGAATTAAACATGCACAACAATATTACTATAACACTTTGTGTAAACTTCAGACTTCCAAACTTTCACAGTGAAGATATCAATGTATGCATAGATGAGCACATAGCACAGGTCACCAAACATACAAAATTCCTTGGGATAATTATCGACGAAAATGTAAACTGGGATAAGCATGTAGAATATATCCAGGGGAAACTCAGCGCAAACCTATGTCTGCATACTCACCTACCTAAAACACACAGGCATTATGAAAACAATATCGTACTATGCATTAATTCATACAACATTAAGTTGTGGGCTTGTGGTGAAGTACCTCGAAAACCTCATTAATAGTGAATAGTGTTTTATTCGTCCCGTAACATACAATTTCTAATCATATGATTAGTGTACAGGAGACACGTCAAAAAAATGTATAACACAACTTAGGCCTAATTGATACAAAGAATTTTAATATTAATATAAACTTTTATTTTTCTTTCCTCCCTTTTTTGAAGGACAGCTACATTTACACACAAGACTATATGTAAATTTATCCTGCTCAAATGTTCAGTTCATCCTTCAGGGGCTCCTCAACAGTGTTTAACAAGTATATCATATAGCTTTGTTTTCAGTGTCTCTAGGTTCATACTCAGAACATTCTTTCCTTTTAGCTTGTTACGAATTTTCATTGCCATATATTAAGGAGACTGCACATATAGGTTTAAGCGATGAGTGGGAAGCATAAAACTGTCTTTGTTTCTCGTGTTATACATGTGATTGAAACAGTTTTTCTCGAATAACTCTAAATTGCTGCGTAGAAAGATAATAATATCATAGATGTATATGAAGGGAACTGTTTATAACTGTTGTTTTTCAAATAGTGGGCGACATTATGTCCTTGGATGGGCAGTACACATGTTCTGTAACTTTAGTATGCGCAATATATTGCTTGAATTTCCCCAAAAAGTAGTACCACACCTTACAACTGATTGAAAGTAGCTGTGGTATGCAATTTTCCTTGTATTTATGTCTGTTGCACCAGCTAATATATGCATAGCAAATGCAAAGCTACATAATTTGTTTGACAGGTAGTCAACATGTTTATTCCAATTTAAATTTTTATCTTGGTTTAACCCTAAAAACTTCACAGAATACACTTCTTCTATATCCTGATTTTTATGAGTTATTTTAATTTCTTGGGGCTTTGTATGTTTTGTTCTGAATTGGACCATGTGGGTTTTGGGGATGTTCAATCTCAATCCATTCAGTTGGAACCACGTTTCCAGTTTGTTAATTCTGATTATTATGTAGAGAGGGATGTTTCCTGGCTCCTGGTTTTCAATTAATACAGATGTGCCATCTGCAAATTAAATCGATGGAGCTTTTATATTGTTCAGTAAATCATTAACATAGAACAAAAACAAAATAGGTCCTAGAATCGAGCCTTGAGGGATACCTTGGGCTACTGTTTTCCATTTTGAATAGTAATTTGGTGCATTTTATGAGACAATCACTCTTTATTTCCTATTTGATAAGTATGAAGTAAGCCAATTTCTAACATTACCCTTTATCCCATACTTGTCAAGCTTATATATGAGCAGTGCATGATTTACAGAGTCAAAGGCTTTTGTGAGATCACAAAAGATTTCTGTAACGTTATTATGATTGTCTAATGATGTGCTGATGTTGTTGATAAACTTGTTAATTGCATCCATAGTAATTTTGCCACACTGGAAACCAAATTGGTTTTCCGTAATAACATCATATTTCTCCATAAAATTTCGAATCTGCATAGCAGCAGCATTTTCAAAGATTTTTGATAGGACTGGAAGGAGGGAGATGGGACGATAATTCCCCATATCCTCTCTTGACCCTTTTTTGAGCAACGGTTTTACTTCTGCATACTTCAGCACCTCTGGGAAGCTTCCTTGTTCAAAGGATTAGTTTATTATTTTAGAACGTGGGTATCCTATTATTTTACACACGAATTTAATGACTTTTGCCGGTATTCCATCCAAACCTGCAGAATTTTTGTTTTTTAGTTTTAATATATTTTTTTTCTACATCTATTGTTGAAACTGTTTTGAATTTTGTGAGGCATTCAGAATTATGATTTAGTCCAAAGGAACATACATTGTTCTCATAATCTGCAACATTAACCTCTGGTTTCACTACATTAATGAAGAACTCATTGAAGCATTCTGAAATTTGAGCCGGATTTACAATGATCTCATCTTCAAGCTTAATTGTACTAATTCCATGTCTAGAGGCTTTGGTACCTAATTCGTGTTTTACTACTGACCACACTGCCTTTGATTTATTCTCGTGTATTAAGATTAATTCATTATTTGTCATTTGCTTTCCTGCTTTGACAACTTTCTTAAATGTACTTTTGTATCATTTAACATATTCAATAAATTAAATTTTTTTACTATGTCTAAGTTCCTTATGTAGCTGCCTTTTCTTAGCACTGGAGATTTTTATACCTTTAGTGATCCATTCTAATTTTGTCATTTTATTAAAATAAGTTTTTTGTGGAAACATTTCATTGAAAACACTTTAGAAAATCCCTTAGAAATGCTTCAAAATTTGCTGTGCATGAAATATTTTTATCAAAGTGCTATTCAGTCTCCTTCTGCTTATCATGGAATAGAGTCAAAGTTTCTTGGTTGAATATCCTTTTTACATAAGCTTTTTTACATGGGACTTCTCTACCTGCTCTGGGTAGCTCAATGAATAATGCTGAATGATTAGAAATTCCTAGATCTAGACAAAATTTATATCCATCTTCAAATACGTAATTCGTTAAAATATTGTCAATGCATGTAGCTGATTTTCTCTTGTAGATTCGGAAAAATTTAATTTGAAGCCACATTTTTTATTAAGTCTGTAAATTTTGATACCTTACATGTTCATTCAACACATTGATGTTGAAATCAGCAGCAACTACAATTTTTTTCCTCTTTTCTTTACCGAGGTTTCTAACAACCTCTGAAATTTACGTAGGAAATGCTCAGTTGTCACCTTCCCTGGTATTCTATAAATTGATATTATAACATTAAAGTCCTTTAACTCAACACAGCAACCCTCAAAAATACACTCTTCATTAAAACAATTGAAGTCACATCTTACATGGTAATCTAAATCAGAATGAATGAGTATGCATGAACCTCCTTGTGACTTATTTATCCTACAAAAGCTGGTAGCTACCTTGAAGTTTTCAATTTTATTTAAGATTTTTATGGTATCACTACTAAGACAGTGTGCATTTAAACAGATTACTTTAACATTTAGAAATTCAGATAAAAAAACTTGTAGCTCATCTAACTTAGAGTTTCTGTCACATGAGTATTCAGCACTTAAACCATTTATATTACAATGCATTATATAGTTACTACTAAGATCATCAATTTTATTTTTTTAAGACCTAATATTTAATAATGAACCATCCTCACAAAAGGGTAGGTCTGGATTCTTCTGTAGCAGCCCATCAGCTTTCTCACTTGGCTTGTACATTTCTTTGTCACTTTGGTATTGTGTACTTACATCCATAGTTACATTCTTGATGGCACTGGATCTGGATGGTGCTGAAGTGATTTCCCTGGTGCCAGCCATAAAAAATCACTGTTCCTCTCTGGAGCTTTCCTTGTTCTGGAAGACACATGTACAGCAGCTTGTTTGTCTGCCAGTATTTTTGGAGCTTGCAAAATTTGTGCTTCATTTCTTTTTGGTTTGAACCATTTCGTAATTTGAATTTGTTTCCCAGCTTGAATGTTACTTTCTGGCCTATTGGTTTTAAACCATTTCGTGATTTGACACTGATTGATGGCTATATTGTTCGCTGCATGAAAAGAACGCTTTGTTACTTGCGATCTTCGACCATAAATATAATAGACTGGCCCTGACGGCATTTTCGTGGCTCCAACATCTCTGGGCTAAAGTCACGTGAATGTTGGCAAAACATGGTTGTTTCGTGTTGCGCTTATGGCTGTACTCAGCGTTTTGTCGGGGGAAATGGCATTACATTTCACGTGTGTTTATGTGATAGTGCAGATGTGTTTATTGAAATCTGCTGAAGTGACTTTTATATGTTTTTTTACACTTGAAATAGAGTATCACGTAAATTAAAGTGTTGAAAGTGATGCCTGTAAGGTCAGACTCATATGACATTTTGGAAAGTATCTGTGATAATTCGGTTACAGAAGTAAGTATAACTGTTTCTCGTTCCTACGCATAGGTTCACTAAGGATGAATACCAAAGGCAGCTTTGGATACAGGCTCTGAAACGGGAAAACTTTAAGCCCTCTGCACATACGCGCCTTTTTGTACATACAAGTGAGATTATAATAAGGTAAGAGCACCTATAGTCGACACATGAAGAGATTTTTTTTCTACCTTCTAATACTATTAAATAAATGTAGGCTCCAAAATTATTTTCTGAAACTTCAAAGTCTCACCTTTCATCTAAAATACCATTTTTTTAAAACTGTTAGTTTAAACATTTGTAAAAATAGTAGGAACTGAACTTTTGAAGTGCACCTAAAATTGATACCCTAAAATGGATCTGCTCCTAAAGTCGACAATTTTGGCACCTATAGTTGACATAATTCCCATATCCCATTTTCTAATAAGTGACTAGAGCTCAAAACGCGGCGAATCCAATATTTAAAGTTTTGACACGAGCCCACTCTTACTGTTTAAAAGAATTTTAACGACATTTTACTTTAATTGATAGTTTATAGTAATTTCGTCCCGCTGCCCACCAGAGGGGCGTTCAATGTATTTGTTAGATTTTATAAATGGTACTGTGAACAAATCAAGGTCAAATGTAGTTCTGACGTAATTTTTCGCAAATAAAAAAAAAGTAATTTTTGTTGGAAGCGTTTGGCAGTCAATTGAGAAATGTGGGGAAAATACGATACAAACATAAGATGGCAGACCGCTGATTTCAAATGCCGCCACGTTTTGCCAACAGTCACGTGGTGTATGTTGGAGCCACACCAGCCCTATAGCTTCTGCACAGCAAGGCCAGTCTACTAGTATCTATGGTCGAAGCTTGCGATCGATTTTCACTTGTCCTGGGTACTTCATTGCACCGCGAAATACGAGTAAAAATTTTTTCCGTAAGTACCTCCTTTCCTAATGCATTCAAATGAAGACCGTGAACTGTATGGAGCCTTCGCTCCAAACTGTTTATGTCAATAACGTCTGCATTTACGAAGTGATTACATATTTCACTGAAACTCTTGTTTGCGGCATGAATTTCACTGTTTACACACGACCACCTCGGTAAATCGTGACGATGTGGGATATTTACAACGATGTAGCGACGCTGCCGCGCGCTAATTCAAGCTCGCCGGTGTGTGTGTGTGCTGTGCGCGTGTGTCAGTGCAGTGGTGTGCGGTCGTAAATACTTATACGACCGCAGCGAGCGAGGTGGCGCAGTGGTTAGACACTGGACTCGCATTCGGGAGGACGACGGTTCAATCCCGCCTCCGGCCATCCTGATTTAGGTTTTCCGTGATTTCCCTAAATAGCTAAAGGCAAATGCCGAGATGGTTCCTTTCAAAGGGCACGGCCGACTTCCTTCCCTGTCCTTCCCTAATCCGATGAGACCGATGACCTCGCTGTCTGGTCTCATTCCCCAACACAACCAACCAACTTATACGATGTTTGTGTAGTTCCGCGCCCAGCCTCTACAGGCGCTGTGTTTTCTAGCTTTTATATACGTTCTGTTTATTATTATTATTATTCCTTGTTTTTTGAGTTAGTGAGTAGTTCCGTGCCTCCTGACTTGTGTGGACGAGTACTGTTTTCTCTCCTAACTACGGAAGTTTCCGAGGATTAAGGATCCTCTGTATAGGCCGGAAGCAAATTTTATAGCTCCGATCTGTCCATGCATGCCGGGCGTCGTCAGATACGCGCTCGCAATAAAGTTATTGTTGCTCAACTGAAGGTCTTCATTTTTCTGAATCACGTTAATCAAAGGTTGGTCAGCCACCAGTTTAGCTGAACCCGACAAGTGGTGACCCCGACGTGATCCAAGCAGAGACCGACGTGATTCAAGCAGAGACCGACGTGATTAAGAAGAAGCAGCCGTGAGCTACGTAAGTAACGAGCACATAATGACCGAACAGCAGGCCGTCTCCACGATTGCAGTCCGTTTGCCGCCGTTCTGGCCCGACAACCCGGTACTCTGGTTCGCGCAGGCAGAGGCAAGTTTTAGCTGCGCTGGAATAACGGTCGAAGCAACTAAATTTGCGCTGATTGTGAGCCAACTCGACCAACGTTATGCAGGCGAGGTGCAGGACATAATCACAGCACCGGCCGAGGCTGCAGCTTATGCCAGGCTAAAATCAGAGTTGATTCGACGGGTGGCCGCGTCACAAGAGGACCGGATACGTCAGGTTCTGACACAGGAAGAAATTGGCGACAGGAAGCCTTCTCAATACCTGCGACATCTACGCAACAAAGTTGACACCGTTACTGTGCCAGACAGTCTGCTCAGAACGCTGTGGAGCAGTAGGTTGCCGCCGCAAATAAAAGCCACAATCGCCTCACAAACGGACATGCCGCTGGATGACGTGGCACAGCTAGCAGACCGGATTCAGTACTCGATCACACCGGCTCCGGTCAGCGCAATCGCGGCGTTGGACAACAGTGCAAACAGTACCGCGTCTGTAGCACGAGCCGACCATGATTCTCTCGCTGCCAAGGTTGTTCTTTTGTGCGCCCAGGTCAGTGCGCTGCTGGCATGTGACGACGACAATAACAGAAGAAGCCGATACAGACGGCGGCGTTCGAGAAGCAGATCTTCCGGCGGACTACCACTCCGCAAGGCGAGGTACCGTTGTGCTGGTACCGCCGACGATTCGGCGATCAGGCAAGGAAGTGCACATCGCCATGCTCGCACCCAAACGCCACCGGCGGTCGACAATAGGCGCAACCGACTGCCAGTTATCCTCCAAGCGCCTGTTCGTTACCGATAGGAGTTCCGGCGTTAAGTTTTTAATTGACACTGGGTCGGACCTGAGTATCATACCACGAACAGCCATACATCGTTGCCGGCCGCCAACTGCCTTCCGTCTGACGGCTGCCAACAATTCTTCCATCGCAGCATATGGCACACAGAGGATGGAGCTTAATCTCGGCCTACGTCGCGCGTACGAGTGGAATTTTACAGTGGCTGGCGTCACGCAGGCGATCGTCGGGGCTGATCTCCTCGCGCACTACCACCTGCTGCCGGACGTCGCGAACGCACGCTTGGTAGACAGCGTCACTGGCTTAGCAGTCACGGGTTTCCGTCGCAACACCGCAACGCACAGTGCCAAGTTGGTCCATGCTACGGAGGGTGAGTACACTGAATTACTGCTTAACTATCCGAACTTGACCAGGCCGCCCGGCGCTCCCAGGTGCATACCACATGACACGGTGCATCACATTCAAACGACTGATGGACCCCCAGTAGCATGCCGACCTAGGCGTCTCGCTCCGGACCGATTGAAGAGAGCGAAGGCAGAATTTGACGCCATGATTCGCGAGGGCATAATGCGGTCATCTAAGAGCCCGTGGTCCTCCGCATTACATCTTGTTCCGAAGAAGGGTGGAGCTTGGCGCCCATGCGGTGACTACCGTGCGCTTAACGCGCGAACAGTGCCGGACAGATATCCCGTTCCGTTACTGAGGGATTATAATCACGCCTTACATGGTGCCACGGTGTTCACAGTTCTGGACTGCGCTAAAGCGTATACACAGATTCCGGTGGCCAATGACGACATTCCAAAGACTGCAATAATAACGCCTTTCGTTTTATTTGAAAGCAAATTTATGACTTTCGGTTTGCGCAATGCCGCTCAGACCTGGCAAAGGTTTATAGACTCGGTTCTCCAGGGGCTGCCGTTCTGTTTCGCCTACCTGGACGATGTGTTAGTGTTCTCTGCTGACCATGATCAACATCGACAACATCTGCGAGAGATTTTCGAGCGATTGGAGCGTTACGGTGTCGTCTTGAACGTGGACAAGTGTGTTTTTGGGCAGCCAGAGGTGACATTCTTGGCCATAAGATTTCTGCTGAAGGCTCTCTTCCTCTGTCCGAGAAGGTGGACGCAATCTTGGAGCTACCCCGACCAACTACGATCAAAGAATTACGTCGTTTTTTGGGGATGCTCAATTTTTATCGACGACACCTTCCTCACGCTGCGGAGCTGCAGGAACCTTTGACGGCGGCATTATCAAGCCCTAAAGTAAATAGCAAGTCTCTGATACAGTGGACAGAGGACATGTGTTCTGCATTCGAGGCAACAAAGAGGAGCATGGCCGACGCGGCGCTTCTCGCACACCCATGGCTCGACGCGCCATTAGCAATTGTCGTAGATGCGAGCCAGACGGCGATCGGTGCCGCGTTACAACAATGGTCCGACAACGCATGGCAGCCACTGGCGTATTATTCCCACAAGCTTTCGCCTGCACAGAGAAAATGGAGCACATATGACCGTGAGCTCCTGGCGGTATACCAAGCAGTGAAATATTTCTGCCCCCAAGTGGAAGCGCGAACTTTCACGATATATACAGACCACAAGCCACTCACGTTCGCCTTCCGTCGGAATAGTGTCAACTGCTCCCCCCATCAATTTCATCACCTTGAGTTCGTGGCCCAGTTTACTACCGACATTAGACATATTTCTGGGATCGACAACATTGTTGCGGATTGCCTTTCACGGATCAGCAGTGTTTCCAGTACCATAGACTTTCCTGCACTGGCACAGGCACAGAGAGACGACGAAGAACTCCTTGCCTATGTTAAAGATACGGCTTCCGCATTGCAACTGAAACTCGTTGATGTTCCGGGGGAAGATACACAGCTAGACTGCAACGTTTCTCGCGGCCGACCTCGTCCCTTTCTGACGCCGGCTTTTAGAAGACAAGCCTTTGATACAGTGCATGGATTGTCCCATCCAGAGGTACGCCCGACATTCCGCCTAGTACCGCAACGTTTCGTGTGGCCGGGTATGCAAAAAGACTGCTGCGAGTGGGTCCAATCTTGTCTTCAGTGCCAACGCTGCAAGATTAACCGCCATGTACACGCACCGATAGGCAATTTTCCGGATACCACCGCCCGCTTTGCCCACGTTCATTTAGATGTAGTCGGACCACTTCCACCTTCGAACGGGCAAAGATATCTGTTTACAATGATCGACCGTTTTACGCATTGGTCGGAGGCAGTGCCGGTGGATAATATCACAGCAGACACATTAGCTTCCGCTTTTGCAATGACTTGGTTGGCAAGATTTGGATGCCCACTACATATTACCACTGACCGCGGACGGCAATTTGAATCAGACCTGTTCTCACAGCTGGCCAAGTTTTGTGGTTACACCCACTATAAGACCACAAGTTATCACCCAGCAAGCAACGGAATGATCGAACGCTGGCCACAAAGAAACCTGGACAACCGCACTACCAGTGGTCTTGTTAGGCTTACGGACGACTTTCAAACCAGACCTGAGGTCGTCAGCGGCAGAACTGGTTTATGGAGAAACACTGCGCCTTCCTGGGGACTTTGTAGACGCCGATGCCACAGAGACAGTTGCTACTGGCCAGCCGGATTTCTTGCGACGATTGAGGGACCATGTATCAAAGATTCGCCCTCCGAAAGCCACACGTCATGGCAAGCCGCCCACTTTCGTGCACCAGGACCTGGAACAATGTCGTCACGTCATGCTCCGCACTGAGGGCGTTAAACCGCCTCTACAAGCTCCTTATTCTGGTCCATATGAAGTGCTACGGCGCAGTGCCCACACCATGGATATCCTAGTGAACGGCAAAACCACGACTGTTGCGTTGAATCGGGTTAAACCTGCGTATGTTTTTCCTGACACCCCACTAGCGGCACCTCGGCACTTCGTCGTAGGCATCCACCTACCGCTGTTCCAGACACTGACGCCACATCTCCGGTGCCGGCTCGTCAACATCCGCCGCCCAACGCAGCACAACATCCGCCTCCTGACGTTGTTCCTCCTCCTCCGACGAGGACGACCCGTTCTGGACGTCGGGTGCACTTTCCGGCGCGGTATCTCGACGCCGACGCTCCGCTTCCGCCCAGGGGGCTGATGTAGCGACGCTGCCGCGCGCTAATTCAAGCTCGCCGGTGTGTGTGTGTGTGCTGTGCGCGTGTGTCTGTGCAGTGGTGTGCGGTCGTAAATACTTATACGCGGTGGCGCAGTGGTTAGACACTGGACTCGCATTCGGGAGGACGACGGTTCAATCCCGCCTCCGGCCATCCTGATTTAGGTTTTCCGTGATTTCCCTAAATAGCTAAAGGCAAATGCCGAGATGGTTCCTTTCAAAGGGCACGGCCGACTTCCTTCCCTGTCCTTCCCTAATCCGATGAGACCGATGACCTCGCTGTCTGGTCTCATTCCCCAACACAACCAACCAACCAACCAACTTATACGATGTTTGTGTAGTTCCGCGCCCAGCCTCTACAGGCGCTGTGTTTTCTAGCTTTTATATACGTTCTGTTTATTATTATTATTCCTTGTTTTTTGAGTTAGTGAGTAGTTCCGTGCCTCCTGACTTGTGTGGACGAGTACTGTTTTCTCTCCTAACTACGGAAGTTTCCGAGGATTAAGGATCCTCTGTATAGGCCGGAAGCAAATTTTATAGCTCCGATCTGTCCATGCATGCCGGGCGTCGTCAGATACGCGCTCGCAATAAAGTTATTGTTGCTCAACTGAAGGTCTTCATTTTTCTGAATCACGTTAATCAAAGGTCGGACAGCCACCAGTTTAGCTGAACCCGACAGTATGGAGTCTTCGCTCCAAACTGTTTATGTCAGAAACGTCTGCATTTACGAAGTGATTACATATTTCACTGAAACTCTTGTTTGCGGCATGAATTTCACTGTTTACACACGACCACCTCGGTAAATCGTGACGATGTGGGATATTTACAACGAGTACATTTGTGTGAGATAAATTATTGAGGCATTTTCTCAATTCTGTACTAGCCTTGAACGACTCATTTCTATATACGTCATTTGATCCTCCCAGCAATACAACAAAGTCATCCTTACACAAACTAGTTACTTCACGTAATTTTGTAATGTTTTTCAGTTCACTTAATGGAGCCCCAGGCTTCACGAAACCGTTTTCCCTGTAATTGTATTTTTCCGTTAGCACTGCGGCAATTCCAAGGCCGTGGCTATCGCCTAACACACATATTTTTCCGTATTTTACAATGTTAGCAGTCGGAAGTTCATCAAGCAACGGTTTGTTTACTTTTTGTGGTTCATTTCATAACTTTTCGACTTCGGCTGGCGTGTTCATTGAATCTTCAGTAGTGAATACTCCCACAAGGCCGTTATACGTTCTAGTTTGACAGTTTTTATGCATTAAAATTTCACTGTTTATACACATTGAAGTTTCACTGCTGCTTTGAGATTGTACTTTCTGAGTGCAGTTTTTATGCATTAAAGTTTCACTGTTTATACATACTGAAGTTTCACTGCTATTTTGGGATTGTACTTTCTGAGTGCAGTTTTCTCCCGTCATTGTTAGCCCATTGTTTCCAGATGTCAAGTCTTCTTGCTTCTTCAGCGACTCACGTTTTTCCGCATGACGTTTCTTTATGTCCAGCTTTAAAGCACCGATTATAATTTGTAAACTGGATATTCGTTCGTTTAGCTTCGAGATCTCGTCCTTACAATTTACACACGTATTCTTTTTACTACCGAAACTTACTTTTTTTCGCGGAGATACACGAATTACTTTTACACTCGCCGCCATCTTCTTTTTATTTATTAAAAAGAGCCATAAGAATGATAGCCAACCTTAAATGGAAAGATTCATATAAACCAGCATTTAAAGCTCTCAAAATACTAACATTACCCAGTATATAGCTAAACAAACTCCTCTGTTGGACAAAATTCAAATATTCTGCCGATACTAGAGATAACAACACACAGCACAACCACGACATAAGAAAACGGAACCTCTTCCATGAGCCTACATACAACACCACAAAATACAAAAGAACAGCTATCATACGCTGGACCAAATGCCCTTGGAAAACTCTCTCCTATCTTGAGAGAAATAAACAATAAAAATATTTTCAAAAAAGTCTCAAAAATTTTCAAATAAAAAACTGTTATTACAGTGTTAATGAATTTATGTGCACAACAGTTCAAAACAATTGAAATACCATTATTGTATGAAAAGAAAAACTGTACAAAATCTAATTTAATATGCAATAGCCCTAGAATAATTGTGTAATAAATTATATTTTTGTTAACAGTAGACAGTAAAACTATGTACATGTCAGTGCATGAAAAGAAAATATATCTTGATCCATACAATGTACTTTGTCAAAGGATAAATAAATGAAAATGATCTGGAAGTGTTGTTGCCTGGTAAGGTATCCATGGGAGGGGCTTGAAATGAGGTGGCATGGGGTATACAGTGCCTGAAAAAGTTCACCATACCTGGGAACCTCGAACATCATGTTGGGTGGGTGCCCTTGGCTGTAATTTCATGACCAAGGAAGGTGACTCTAGTGCAGCAAAGCTGAGTTTTATTGTGATTAATTTTGACACCATTGTCCATAAGGACTTTTAACACATACAATAGGTGTTTGTAGTGTTGATCATCAGAAGAGGAAAATATGAGGATGTCATCAGATACACATAGCAGAATGGCAGCAGGGAAAAGTAGAGAATTAGTGAAGTCCTGGAAGATTTTGGCCATATTTTTCAGTCCGTAAGGCATGAAACAATGTTCAAATGGACCAAATGGTGTAATAACGGCATTTTTGGGATGTCATCAGTGTGGATAGGGATTCGATGGTAGGCCTTGCAGCGGTCTATGATGCTAAATGCACCCGCACTATGCAGCAGTTGCACGAAGACTTGGATGAGTGGAATGGGCTAATTGTCAGTTACTGTACACATATTCGAATTGTGGTAATCTTTGCTCAACCTGTAGGTATCATCTTTTTTAGGGCCCAGGTGGGTAGGCAAAGGCCAGTTACTGTAAGTAGGGTGGACTATACCTGCATTTAACAGTTCCTGTAGAGCAGCTTTAGAAAGGTGTATTTTGTTAGTTGTCAGGTGCCTTGCCTTGTAATGGACAGAAGGACCTCCTGTGGTGATTAATCTATGTCAGGTACCATTTGAAATAGCCACAATGCATGAAGAGGGGGAGGGCACATCACATGCAACACTGATACTAGAAGAGTCAGTGACCTGTCAAGTCTGCAGAATGGCAGTGTGTGTGTCATCAGCCGAAGTTGCAGCAGGCGGTATCGTGGCGAGAAGAGCATTGACTGGGTAACATGCACATGTCAGGTTGTCAGATGCATCCACGACCAGCCAATGGAGTGTGTTGTTGCTAATGAAAGAGCGTTGATGTCACAACGTTGGAGTAAGAGCTCGAAGAGGAAGTTGATGAGTTGAGCAGTCAGACGTATACACACAGGTGGATGGTGGTACAAGTGTGTCACAGCGAGATGTGAGGGCTGGAGCTAGTGGAGCGAATGTACCTGGTATGTGTGTGCCAGAAGTATGATGCAACAGCACAGCAGATTGGATGTCCCCGGACGCGAGTTTTCATCAGAGACAAGGGTATCATCAGGAGTGCCCCAGGGAACTGTGATAGGACTGCTGTTTTTCTCTATGTACACAAATGATTTGGTGGTCAGTGTGGGCAGCAGTTTTCAGTTATTTGCTGATGATGCTGTGGTGTATGGTAAAGTGTTGATGTTCAGCAACTGTAAGAAGATACAAGATGCCTTAGACAATATTTCTAATTGGTGTGATGCATGGCAGCTAGCCATAAATGTGGAAAAATGTAAGTTAACACAGATGGGTAGGAAGATCAAACCTGTAATGTTCGGATACAGTATTACTAGTGGCCTGCTTGATACAGTCAAGTCATTTAAGTATCTCGGCATAACATTGCAAACTGATATACGATGGAAAGAGCATCTGAGAACTGTTGACATTGGTTTATTTGAAGAATTCTAGGAAAGAGTGGTTCACCTGTAAAGGAGACTGCATATAGGATGCTGGTGTGACCTATTCTTGGGTACTGCTTGACTGTTGGAGATCTGTACCAGGTCAGATTGAAGGAAGATACCGAAGCAATTGAGAAGTGGGCTGCTAGATTTGTTACCGGTAGGTTCGAACAACACGTAAGTGTTTTGGAGATTCTTCAGTAACCCAAATGGGAATCCCTAGAGGGAAGGCAATATTCTTTTAGAGAAACGCTATTGAGAAAATTTGGAAAACCATTACCTGAAGCTGAATGCCAAATGATTCTACTGCTGCCAACATATATTGTGCGTAAGGACCACAATGGAGGCATATAGACACTCATTTTTCCCTCGCTCTGTTTGCGAGGGGAACAGGACAGGAAATGGCTAGTAGTGGTACAGGGTACCCTCGACCTCGCACTGTATGGTGGCTTGTGGAGTGTCTATGTAGATGTAGATGTACTGCTGATAGGTTCCAGGTCAGTGTGTAAATGTCCAATGAGGCA
Source organism: Schistocerca nitens (assembly GCF_023898315.1). NCBI lineage: Eukaryota > Metazoa > Arthropoda > Insecta > Orthoptera > Acrididae > Schistocerca > Schistocerca nitens. The sequence goes on from NC_064617.1 coordinate 868,973,892, forward strand.
TATGAAATGTACATCGTCACTGGTGATGCCAATAACATCCAGAACAGAGCCCACAAGGGCGAACCATGTCAGAGGGCTATCCTTGTTGATGGGAAGCAGCATGGGGAAGTAGCCAGAGGAGGGGGCAGGGTGTGGCCCAAGCCAGCACTGGAGCACAAAATTGTGTATTAGATGAGGGCAGTACGCTCAACGGTGAGAGGGCAGTGTGTGACACCGGTACAGTGCCCTACATCTCGGCCATTGTGGGGGAGGGGGATGGGGCACTTTGGGAAACCACACATCACTGCAGATGCAGTAAGCTTCGATTACATGGATGTGAATGTGGATGATGTGGAAGACACGACTGATCGGATGTGGGGACAAGACGTCTGGATTCTGTTTGATCACCACTTGCTTGAGATGGGCATTCATTGCGCTGTAGCCTAAAGTGTGCAAGATGGTTGCCATCGACGGGGGCAGGGGGAGGGCCAGTGTGACGGCAGCACTACCCACCCATGGACATGAAGGCAGCATGGCAACAGTGTTCGATGTATTTCTGGCAACATTCTGTATAGGGGTTGGCACACAATGTTCGATGTGCGATACAACCAGGAGTCCCTGAGTGTGAGAAACACTGTTCACAATGGGGTCACCACTGTGGGTTCTCCAATACTACATCGTAGTAGGATGTACTAGAGACACACTTTTGATTGATATACACTTTATTAATAGCATCTTTACACAAAACTCATGGCAAATAAGAATGACACACAAAACATGGCCAACAAGAACACACACTGGAAAACAAGTCAAAGATTTTAGTCCTCACGGAGGTGGTAGTCGCTCGCACTGAATCAACTGCTGCCACAGGTAGTTAGAGGGCAAACATGTTGTTCACCATGGATATCCTTTATAATGCAACAAAAGTTAGGAACTTGTAGAACTGTAAGTATTAATAAGCTCAGGTATTCCCCAGCATGACATTAACTATGGAAAAGAAAATTTTCATTTTACTGAGCAGCTCTGTAGCTTTCACATAAAGCAAGACATTTATCTAATGCCGTATTCATTGCACAAATAGAACTTAATATGTGCCAATGCTTGTACTCCCACAACAAGATTCAACTACTTTATCCTACACCTTCCTGTCCCACGAAATTCTGTAGAAATTGCCTCCTGGTTCAATGCTTCAACCTCTCATCTCTATGCTTTAGCATAATCACCTTCTTCCTTACTGCTAGTTACTCCACCTGCCGCCCCTTTGATTAGGCATCTGGATCCTCAGACCCTAAAATTCATTATAAACTATCACCATCATCCAATCACCAACCTTTACCTGAAAGCTATATGAAACTTGACAGAATTTTCAATCCATTTTGTATCTCTTTGTGTGTGTGTGCGTGTGCATGCATGTGTGCGCGCGTGCGTGTGTGTCAGTTGCTTCGAATACTGATGTTATCTATAAGTATTCAGTTACAATTTGTTACAAAAGGCCATAAATATTGAGTATTACTCATAACATTTTCGTAGCTGGGGCAGTCAGTATTGTTGCTTTGGGGTGCAGAATTTTTGCAATTACAGAAGGTCCTCCATATAATGGATACTTATCAACTTCTCATTCTTAGAACTACATTTATGGTTATTCAGTCAAATCAGGTCCACTACCTCATAGGAAGTTGGAGTCCTTGTTTTCCTCCTTTTGTCTCCATCTTTAATTAATAATTCCTCAATATTATTCCTCATCACAACCTGTGAGGATTCATTTATTTTGGGCCATTCTATATATCTCGTCATGGGCTCTCCCTCTACTTGTACTCACACTACTTCTATCAGACATATTTTAGTGACTGAAGGGGGCATTTCATTCAATATTTTTTTGAATTCCCCCACCAGAACTACCCACTCAGAATGTCGGATTGCACGATATGTGAGACATAAGCTGTTTAGTTCATGCATAGATCTCTCGGCCATTTTTCCTTGTGGGTGATATCTGGAAATTAATATACAATTTGTCATCTGCTCAGCCAAAAAGTCTTTAAATCGCTTTGCTATAAGTTGGGAATAATTGTCGATAGCAAATTCTTTGTTTTACTCACAACTTTAATTATTCTTCAGCTTCAACACAATGCAGTTGATTGTGGCTCTTCTCAGCAGATATAACATAAATAACCTTGACCAACTTTCAGCTACAACAATACAGCTCATACACCTGCACAGCTGCAACTGCATGTAAATTGTTCCATTAGTCATACAAATGGTTGGCCTGGCCATCTACATCCTTAAAACACAGGCACTCGCACAACCAGCTCCTGGAACTGTCTTTTCATCTCCAAGTATCTTTATTGCTAGCATATTTTTGGAACAAGTAGATCACTTCCTCTATCTAGGAAATATATTATGAACTAACTGCTCACTGGAAATGGACGTGGAGAACAGAATACATGCTATTCATATTGCATTTGGATATCTTGCACATTGGGTCTTCTTCGATAAAGGTCTGACACTATTAGAAACTGTTGTCATTCTGTCCTGTTCCATGGTTGCAAAACCCCAACACTATATCTCTGTGATCAGAAAAAACTAGAATGTTTCAGCCAACAGCCAACAAACATCAAATGGGATGACTTCATATGAAACACAACTATTCTTCAGAAGAAAAAGATGTAAGAAGCCACCAGCATTGTACACCAACTCAGATGGATTGGGCATCTCCAACAGATGAGAAACGACAAACTTTGTCAGCAAATTCTGTGTAGTGAAGTAAGCACAGGTGGCACTTGTCTGAAGAGCTATAAGGATCAGTTCACAAATAACTTAAAGAGACTAAACGTTGACCTGAGTAATTGCTGCACAGCAGCAGAAGATCATACTCACTAGCACGCAACTATTTCAGCTGCTGTTTTATATTTTGAGTAGGAATGTTGAAAACTGAAAAATGTGGAACATCAGAGATGCAGACTTTGTCAAGTCCAGCCATGCCCTCTACCTTCTATTATACATAATCTATGTAGCAACACATTTCATGCTGGGGATAGTCTGCTAATTCATTGAAAGTATCTCCACACCTTAACTAAATTGCAATAAAGGGAATGCAGGAGGATAATGAAAACTCTATCAGCCAACAATGATGATAAAATGAGATAAACCAATCAAATTTTCATTTCATTCCTTCTTTTATTTTTTCATTTTCTGAAGATGTTTTCTGTGTGGAGTAATAAGTAAACACGCCTTAATTGAAATGATCAATTCATGTTAGTTTGTTTGATAATGAAATCAAATAATAAAATGTTAGCTCTAATATATTTTACAATGAATAATAACACAGAAAAAAGAATGATGCAACCACCCATTATATGGAAAAACATTTTTTTTATAGTCAAGCTTAGCTGTATATCCCTTTTTAGAACTGAAATGCAGTAATGTGTACTTGCCTTTGTTATGCATAATTAACACTGTATTTAACGGGAAACATAATTATATGTAATCATTTATAAGTTAAAACATAACAATCAACAGGGATTTGTTGTTCTCAGCTTGCCAGTGCTGGTCCTAAGTCCAGCACCAAAGGCAGGACGTGAAACATGTACTTTAATTGAAACTTTGCTGCAGATTAACACTGTGTGCCAAACATTTGCGAAGGTCCCAGTTTAAAGTTCCAGTCCATCAAACAGTTTTAGTTTGCCAAGAAGTTTCAATTCAATACACTCTCTGCTCCAGAGTGAAAACTCTTTCACATACTTTATTTCATCGCATCCAGCCTCCTATTGTGTCTCAGTATGATGGCAGATAATTGCAGTGTGTAGCAGAGGTCACCTGTGTGGACATTTCTGTACCATGTGAGGCCACACCATGTGGCCATTGTCTGCATTAAAGAGTTAAGAATTAGTCTTAATAAGGGACTGCAAAACATCAGCTGTGTAAGAGAATCTACTGACATAAATGACGAAGTTATTTATTATATGGTGGCTATAAGGCACTGATTTGTGATTAAAATGAAATCAGCACCAGACTGTTAGTACCAAATGTGAATACATGTGGAGTGACATAGCAGAAGTAAAAGAGATATGAAGTGCAGATTGGCAATTGCAAGAAAAGTATTTTGGAAAGAAAAATTCTGAGGAGACTGACAGACATGGCGAGCTGCCCCATGGCAGCATTTTGTCCAAGCATAAGAAATTTACAGCATCCTCGAGGGAACTGATGAGGAAATAGGGGGGGGGGGGGTTGTGATTGTATTCTGCTGGCCATTCCAGTGTGTTGTGGTCACTAAAGCCGCTCTGTGAAACTATGAACAGTGTTGGTGGAAGCCGTCATTGGCAGAGACAAACAGCCATTGCACATGAACTTTTCATTTGGAGTGCTAAATTATAATTATTTATCGGGAGAGAAAACTATTTATGCTGTGCAGGGAGCTCTTAAAAATGTAGGTTCCCTTGCTGGGTCCTGCTTGGACTAATGAATAATCTACCCTGATTATGTGTGATCTGTTACTTACTTTTGAACCATTATAGTAACTCTGACTGATAATGAAAAAAGTGCCTGCTCATTGACAATCTGTGATGTGAGTCTACACAATGTGAAAGTAAGCTATTTATTTATTCATTTGTGCTTCTATGCAGTAAAATCACACGAAAAAGACAGCATAGGGTAAAAGCATGAGAATCTGGAAACAGAGATTTTTAGTAGAAGAACTGAAATGTTTTTCGGAAACGGATGTAGCTTTGCTTTATTTACACAAAACAAGTCCTTTAGCAGTGTGATGGACAGCTTGAGATCCAAATTTCTGTATTCAATCACAGTTTGTTGTAATGTCAAAATTATTTTTCTCTGATTTCTGTAACACAACAATAATAAAAAAATATTCAGTAGGATAGCAGGACATTCAAACTTTTTCCTCAAATTACTCCCAGAACCTGGGTCAGAAGATTGAAAGGTACGGTACGTCTGGGATATCTTGTGGCATGGGTTGTCCTAAAGTTGACAGTATGTGAGAATAGCTGCTCCATCATAGGAAAGGAAATTCTTATTACTTTTTTGGCCTACATAAATTTCAGATACCTGTTACCAAGCAAGGCAAATGATTACTGTGAAGACAAATGACAGACCTTTAACATTTTTGATATCTAGTAAGTAACTTAACAGAAGAATAATCACACAAGAACAGAAGAATAAACACACAAGAAAAGCAATGGTGCCTTTCATCTGAGCACATCTTTATTTATTGTCAAGTTAAGACTAATGTTTATTCTTTGTAAGTGACATGAAAGATGGTGGCATTAACACAAGCCAATTACATCGAAATGATCGTGGTATCATGTAACATCTGCATTCACACATAATAATAATAATGGACATTCTGGCTTCACATAAATGGCACAGTTTGTAGCGTGACAAGATACTGGAGTTTTCATACTGCTGTATCTATCACCTAAGAGCTTACGGGTGAGATGATAGTAATGTAACGTACATTAGAATGATATTATGTGTATTCAAACAATGTTTTTGTGCATTGCAATGTTATGTGAAACATATACTTAACATATCTTTATTTCTGCTTCACACTGAGTGCACAAGTGACACAACATTCCAGCAGCAGTATCTTCACTGCACAAGCCATAGACACCGAACTGACAATCACCAAAACTTATGCAATGATCAGCAGACACTGCTGTTCAGCACTGCAGGCCTCTAACTCGACTGTGTTAAGTAAAATTTACTTGTAAAACTTAAGCAATGGAAATTCCGGGTAAGAATATCAACAATGTAGGGCAAATTAAAAAACATTTACGCAAGCCTTGGCCAAGCCTTTTAATCAGGAAAAGAGGGACACACACCATTCATACACACAAGCAAGTACACTTCCCATACACATGACCACCAGCAGCTCAGGCCAGACTGCAACTATCACAGGGATGGAAGCACCAATCTGGAGGGGGCAGGGAAGGGGAAGGGATAGTAGTGTATGGAGGGGGGGGGGGAGGGGGGGGGGAGGGAGGAATGCTATCTGGCAGAGTGAGTAGATTAAAATGCCAATAGGCACAGTGTTGGGAGGTTGTGGGGCAGTGAGGTGGGGGAAAAAGGAGCGAAAAAGTGGAGGAGCAGGGAAAGATGGGTAGGTGCATTAGCAGAGGGCAGCAAACAAAGAGGCTGGGAGACGAGAGTGGGGAGGAGATGATAGGACAGAGGGGGTGGAAACTATTGAGTGGAGGGTGTGGATACAGTATGTTATGGTAGTTTGATGCCAGGATAATTACAAGAATGGAGAATGTGTTGTACGAATAACTCCAGCAGCACAGTTCAGAAAATCTGATGGTGGAGTGGAGGATCCATATGGCTCGGGCAGTGAAGCAGCCATTGAAATCAAGCATGTTATGTTCAGCTGCTTGTTGTGCTACACGATGGTCTACTTTGCTCTTGATCACAGCTTGGTGGTGGCTGTTCATCCTTGTGGACAGCTGGGTGGTAGTTGCACCAATATAAAAAGGTGTGCAGTTATTGCAGCAGAGCTGGTAAATGACGTGACTGCTTTCACAAGTGACCCGGTCTCTGATCAAGTAGGATCAACCTGTGACAGGACTGGAACAGGAAGTGCTGGGTGCAGTGAATCAGGCAGGTTTTGCACCTGGGTCTTCCACAGGGATATGATCCATATGGCATGAGGTTGGGATTAATTAAAGTAATTGGGTGACTATCATGTATGTAATGTTGAAATTGTCCATTTGCTTGTCAGTCTTTGTCAAGAACACACACACCAATTTTATATGCAATATACCTGTGTACACTGAAAGACATTAATCACAGTAACATTGGGAGTATTTACACGCAAATGATTTTACAACCTTTTAAAAGGTATTAGTTTTATTGAAAAAAATTCATGTAGCATTACTTTCCTAAAAAATAAAAAAGATATTAAAGAAATTTTATGCTGAATGAAAATTTATGAAAATAAAACACAGACACAGAAGTACATAAAAAGTTCACAGAAAAAAGGCAGTTTCAGAGATTAAAGGGAGTCACTAATTCTACATATTAAAAGGAAGTTTCTTTATTTTGCTTGCAGTTTAATGAACCTACAAAAATATAAGCAATATACTAAGTTTTTAAAATATTCATACTAAGAAAATTGTTTTAGCCTACATGCTGGAGCAAGTTCCTGTTCTGAGCAAGGTCGTAATATGAAAATCAAGTCTTTATAGTAGTACACCTTATAAAGTGTAGATGTTACAAAATCTCACCTAAGGCAGTCCAGGACTCTGGGTTTAATCTGCAGAATGGATAACACAGGTTGTTGTTGTTGTTGTGGTCTTCAGTCCTGAGACTGGTTTGATGCAACTCTCCATGCTACTCTATCCTGTGCAAGTTACTTCATCTCCCAGTACCTACTGCACCCTACATCCTTCTGAATCTGCTTAGTGTATTCATCTCTTGGTCTCCCTCTATGATTTTACCCTCCATGCTGCACTCCAGTACTAAATTGGTTATCCCTTTATGCCTCAGAACACGTCCTGCCAATCGATCCCTTCTTCTAGTCAAGTTGTGCCACAAATTCCTCTTCTCCCCAATTCTATTCAATATCTCCTCATTAGTTATGTGATCTACCCATCTAATCTTCAGCATTCTTCTGTAGCACCACATTCCGAAAGCTCCTATTCTCTTCCTGTCTAAACTATTTATCGTCCATGTTTCACTTCCATACATGGCTACACTCCATACAAATACTTTCAGAAACGACTTTCTGACACTTAAATCGATACTCAATGTTAACAAATTTCTCTTCTTCAGAAACGCTTTCCTTGCCATTGCCAGTCTACATTTTATATCCTCTCTACTTTGACCATCATCAGTTATTTTGCTCCCCAAATAGCAACACTCCTTTACTATTTTAAGTGTCTCATTTCCTAATCTATTTCCCTCAGCATCACCCGACTTAATTTGAATACATTCCACTATCCTCGTTTTGCTTTTGTTGATGTTCATCTTATACCCTCCTTTCAAGACACTGTTCATTCTGTTCAACTGGTCTTCCAAGTCCTTTTCTGTCTCTGACAGAATTACAATGTCATCGGCGAACCTCAAAGAACTTTTTATTTCTTCTCCATGGATTTTAATACCTACTCTGAACTTTTCTTTTGTTTCCTTTACTGCTTGCTCAATATATAGATTGAATATCATCGGGGAGAGGCTACAACCATGTCCCACTCCCTTCCCAACCACTGCTTCCCTTTCATGTCCCTCAACTCTTATAATTACCATCAGCTTTCTGTACAAATTGTAAATAGCCTTTCGCTCCCTGTATTTTACCCCTTCCACCTTAAGAATTTGAAAGAGAGTATTCCAGTCAACATTGTCAAAAGCTTTCTCTAAGTCTGCAAATGCTAGAAACGTAGGTTTGCCTTTTCTTAATCTAGCTTCTAAGATAAGTCGTAGGGTCAGTATTGCCTCACGTGTTCCAACATTTCTGCGGAATCCAAACTGATCTTCCCCGAGGTCGGCTTCTACCAGTTTTTCCATTCGTCTGTAAAGAATTCACGTTATTATTTTGCAGCTGTGACTTATTAAACTAATAGTTCAGTAATTTTCACATCTGTCAACACCTGCTTTCTTTGGGATTGGAATTATTATATTCTTCTTGAAGTCTGAGGGAATTTCGCCTGTCTCATACATCTTGCTCACCAGATGGTAGAGTGACATATAAATGTGATACTCTGTTTGGTAAATTCGTTGCGCCTTATAAGACGGCATCAACTGAAGCACCGTTTTTTGTCACGACTGGCCCTCCCAAGGCTGTAAGTTGTTCTAATGGAATGTTGTCTACTCCCGGGGCCTTGTTTCGACTTAGGTCTTTCACTGCTCTGTCAAACTCTTCACGCAGTATCATATCTCCCATTTCATCTTCATCTACATCCTCTTCCATTTCCATCATATTTTCCTCAAGACATCGCTCCTATATAGACCCTCTATATACTCCTTCCACCTTTCTGCTTTCCCTCCTTTGCTTGGAACTGGGTTTCCATCTGAGCTTTTGATATTCATGCAAGTGGTTCTCTTTTCTCCAAAGGTCTCTTTAATTTTCCTGTAGGCAGTAACTATCTTACCCCTAGTGAGATAAGCCTATACATCCTTACATTTGTCCTCTAGCCATCCCTGCTTAGCCATTTTGCCCTTCCTGTCGATCTCATTTTTGAGACGTTTGTATTTCTTTTTGCCTGCTTCACTTACTGCATTTTTGTATTTTCTCGTTTCAACAATTAAATTCAGTATCTCTTCTGTTACCCAAGGATTTCTACTAGCCCTTGTCATTTTACCTACTTGATCCTCTGCTGCCTTCACTATTTCATTCCTCAAAGCTACCCATTCTTCTTCTACTGTATTTCTTTCCCCCATTCCCGTCAATTGTTCTCTTATGCTCTCCCCGAAACTCTGTACAACCTCTGGTTCTTTCAGTTTATCCAGGACCCATCTCCTTAAATTCCCACCTTTTTGCAGTTTCTTCAGTTTTAATCTACAGTTCATAACCAATAGATTGTGGTCAGAGTCCACATCTGCCCCTGGAAATGTCTTACAATTTAAAACCTGGTTCCTAAATCTCTGTCTTACCATTATATAATCTATCTGAAACCTTCTAGTATCTCCAGGGTTCTTTCATGTATACAACCTTCTTTCATGATTCTTGAACCAAGTGTTAGCTATGATTATGTTATGCTCTGTGCAAAATTTTACCAGGCGGCTTCCTCTTTCATTTCTTAGCCCCAATCCATATTCACATACAACCTTTCCTTCTCTTCCTTTTCCTATTATCGAATTACAGTCACCCATAACTATTAAATTTTCGTCTCCCTTCACTACCTGAATAATTTCTTTTATCTCATCATACATTTCATCAATTTCTTCATCATCTGCAGAGCTAGTTGTCATATAAACTTGTACTACTGTAGTAGGTGTGGGCTTTGTGTCTATTTTGGCCACAATAATGTGTTCACTATGCTGTTTGTAGTAGCTTACCTGCAGTCCTATTTTTTATTCATTATTAAACCTACTCCTGCACTACCCCTATTTGATTTTGTATTTATAATCCTGTTTTCACCTGACCAGAAGTCTTGTTCCTCCTGCCACCGAACATAGGCTAGATGAAAATTTGTTTCTCCTGTGACATTTTGTTTACAAATGAAGCTCACTTTTATGCAAATGGATAAGTAAATGTACAGAATCATAGTTACTGGTCAGATGTCAAACTTCACTGGATGGATCTGTGAACAGAGAATCACCTGCTAAGTATTTCATGTGTGCAGCATAAACTCTTTGATTCTCCACACTCCTTCTGAGCTAAAAAACAAAGCCTAGATATAAACACACTTATCAGTTTTACTCATTGTAATTGACTGTCATGTTTGTGCTTAAGTAAATTGAATTTTCATGTGGCAGTTGATGATACCAAGTCTCTGAATTATGCACTGGAATAGTCCCAGAGCATGCTGGAAAAATTGAGTTTTGCTGAAGAATGGTAAAACGCTTTTGTGTCAACTGAACCATAGAGAATCACTCGTGAATAACTGCATCACACAACCAATGCATACCAGGACAAGTATTGACCTACCAATGGTAAATTTGATCCTTAGTCCATTTGGGGATTCTGGTAGGATAATTCAGTAATGTGGTTCACCCAAGTTGAGAACCAACTTCTCTTGGCCTACATAACCTCAGATGAAACTAAATACAGTTGTGTAGTGGCTGCACTTAACAAGCAGATGGCTACAGAAGTACAAGACATCCCAGATTCACCACCAAAGACTGAAAGATTTGCCTCTAGGAAGCATGCAGTCAGAAGCTAAAGGACTTGAAAAGTTGCTCCACACTGAAGAACTCAGTGACTCCACACCATCTCAACTACTTTTTCATCTTTGCATGCTGGTTCACAATGCAATTAATGATGATATTCTGCAGAATATATGGCTGTCGCACTTACCTGTAGATGCACAGAAAATACTCACAATTTGCCGCTGGTGACCTTGATGCTCTTACTTAAACTATGACTGAATAGCCAAGATGTATCCATTGATGGGTCATTGCAACTGCCTCTGTGAAAACAGAGACTTCTCTGGAAGCACTGCAAGGACAAGTAGCTGAACTGTGTAAGCAGCTCGCATCCCTAAAAATAGGATGCTACATACGTGCATCACGATGACTATGTTCCTCCAGCAGCATACAAGCATTTGTCCACATGCTAGTAACACAAAAAATTTGTAACTGAAGCTCAGCAGTGTTGCCCGCCTTGTGACAAGGGAGACACTGCCAGAAATCAGTAGCGGGTGATTCCAAACTGGACAGCTGTTCACTATTCATAACAGAGCACTCTACCAAATTGCAATTTCTCTTTGACACATGTGCTGATATCACAGTTTACCCTTCTTTTCACCATCCATGGCAGAATATCATTGAAAATTACCTGTATACTTTGACTGGATCTTCCATCAAAGACTTATGGCTACATCAATTTATATCTAAATTTCAATTTACGTCGTGAATTTGTATGGAGATTTATTGTTGCCAACGTGTTGTAGTCGACTGTTTGAGCAGAATTCTTAGCTTTTTACAGTCTTCGCACAGATCTTTGCAATCGACATCTGCTTGATTTTGCTTGATTCTGCAACGCAGTTGTCTAGTCATGGGTACCTATGCCGTGCCTACCATGCTGGCATCAAAGTGATTGTAGGTGATTTGCCATAAAAATGACTTGCTTCATCAGTTTCTTGAAACCACCTGTCCATTGCCTACTCCAGCACCAGTAAGCCACTCAACAGTACATCATACTGTCACTCTGCCAGGACCACCAGTTCACACAAGACCTCAGGGACTGCATCCGCAAAACCTAAAGTTCTCTTTCAAGTTAGCACATGGGATCTGTCGCCCTCCAGGGTAGTTGAGCCTCACCATTTCTTATTGTCCCCAAGAAGATTAATGGGTGACTATTGTCAGCCTAGTGCCAGAACAATGTCTGATCATTATCATGTGCCACATATTGAAAACTTTACTATGCGCATTAATTGTAAGACTGTTTTCCCCATGATCGACCTCACCCATGCTTTTTATCATTTACTGGAAGATATACTCAGGACCACTGTTTGCACTCTGTTCAGACTTTTTGAATTTGGGTGAATGCCATTCATAATGAGCAATGCCACTTAGACTAGAGATTATGTTGTGTCTACATTGATGACCTGCTTGTAATGTCATCTAGTGAGACAGATCATCCAGCATACCTGCAACTACTATTCACTAAACTACAAGAACACAATTTAGTGATTAACGATAAAATGTGTCTTGTGAGTGATGGATGTAAAATTTTCTGGGTATCTTATCAATACACAAGAAATCTTTCCACCTCAAGACAGAGTAGAAGCTATTTCTCAGTTTCCTCAACCCACAGCAACTTGAGAATTACACTGGTTCTTGGACCTGACCAACCTTTATAGATTTTTGGGTGCAATCGTGCACTGTTGAAAGCATATCTCAACAAAATGTTAAAAGGTTTGGGTAAATCTGAAGATGTGCTACAGTGGTCTGTTGCAAAGAAAGCATCCTTGGCCAAAGTAAGCACAGAGAAGTTCCTGACACAGCCAGCAGGGTGGGGTGGGTCATATTGTGGCTACAGACTGAAAGGAAATGTGAAATGTGTGTCATTCATCTCATAACGTACAGAATTTCAGAACGTAAGTCTGATGTACAGGAGACATGTTAGGTTTGCAATGTACTTATTTAAAATTTTACTAAACTTACAATAGTACTTGTTAAAGAACTTACTTATTTAAAATGTGTCAAACTTACAATATTACTTGTTGAAAAATTTATATAAGATTCTTTCTAATGCTGTTTCAGAATTTGCATCTTCTATAACTAGCATAAATTTTTATTTCATTTTAAGGATCCAGCTCAAGGTACCACTTTGTTCTTCATGAAATCTTCCACTGAGCAGTAGCATCTTTCAGTTGGAAAATCATGTAACTTGCTTTTTAAAAATGTTTCTTCATATTCATTGTGTAACATCCTTTTATTTTGTTGTGAAATTTCATAGTTATACAACACTCACATAGCAGTGAAACATGAGCATCATTTATCTGATTATTCCCCCTTCCAAATAGTTCATGCTATCTTCTCTTAACATGTGACTACCTCATAGTGAAATGCTTTGTACTAGTAGGTATACAGCACCTGAATAATATGACTGGGAAGCAATAGCATTTTTATGGGTGAGATTCTTTTATATTAGTCTAGGGTCAATAAGTAACTGGAAGCACTGGTTAATTAGCAAAGACATGCTTAAGATCTTACAAAATAGACATTATTGGTATATAGACCAGAACTGCCTGAAAATCAGTCTGGGTTTTGTAAAGGAAGAGTGACCAGAGATCAAACTGCCAACATCCAGTGGATTATGGAGAAGGCAAGAGAGTTCCAGAAAGATTTGTGTCCCTGCTTTATGAATTATGTTAAAGCCTTTGACTGTGATGACCACAATAAACATTGGGAAGTGCTCAAAAGCATGCGAGAACCAGATCACCTCATTTACCTCATACGGAGTTTATCCACTGACCAAGAAGCCACAATGAAAACCGTATATGGATAAACTAAGTGGGTCAAGATTCAGACAGCAGTATGGCAAGGCTCCATACTATCACCTTATTTATTCAATCTGTATGCAGAGCACATTGTGAGGAATGTCAGGTTAGATGAAGAAGAAACTAGAATTAAAATAGCTGAAATAATAACCTTAGATTTCAGTTGATGCCATACTGATGGCAAGAAGTGAGGAAAAGTTAAAGATCCTCTTACAGAAGGCGAAAGAAGAAAGTGTAATTCTGACTCTGTGCTCCCATAAACTAAAGAACGCCAATTTCTTCTGGCCTGGACTTTATTCTGCAGACTTTCCAGGTTGAAATCCATTACTCCTATGATGCTATTCACCCATTTCATTCTCTACTGCCCTCTTCTCCTTGTGCCTTTGATCTTCCCCAGCATTAACATCTTTTCCAGAACATCATGTCTTCTCATAGCGTGTCCAAACTAGGTCAGTTTTCGTTTGAGTGTCAGACTTGTTGCTTTCATTTGAGGTAATGCTGATCTGTTCATTCCCTTTGCAGTCTATGGGACTCTAAGGAATTTCTTACAATGCCACAATTCAAAGGTGTCTTTCTATGCTGTCCATCCTTTCTTATCATCCAGGTTTCATTTCTGTACATCACAACTGGAACACTAGCCCTTACTATATGGATCTTCGTTAAAGCTGTGTTTCTGCTCCTTAAAATATTGTCAAGGTTGGACATTGCCTTTCCGCCAAGTAACAAGTACCTCTTGATTTGTGGCTACAGTCATTGTTAGCAACAGAAATCTGAGAGCTAAGATAACTGAACATAGAAACTACCTACATTGTTTCTCCTCTCATATGCCATGAAGCGATAGGGGTAGTTGGCACAATTTTCATTTTATTGATGTTCAGCTTTAGACCAGCCTTTGCACTTGATTCTTTCACCTTCCATCAGAGGATCTTTAACTCTTCTTCTCTTGCACTTGTTTATATCCCAGCTATTTTAAATCCAGTTTCTTCTTAATCTAGTTTGACATTACTCATAATGTGCTTTGCATACAGATTGAATAAATAAGGTGACAGTATGCAACCTTGCAATACTCGTTCCTGGATCTTGACCCACTTAGTTGCTCCATATATGGTTTTTCACTGTGGCTTCTTGGTCGGAGTATAAATTCCATATGTGGTAAATAAGGTGATCTGTTACTCACCCGTTTTTGAGTAACACCTTACCATACTCCATTCTGAATCTTGACCCACCTATTTGATCCATATATGGATTTTCACTGTGGTGTCTGGGTCAGAGTATAAATTCCATATGAGGTAAATGAGGTGATCTGGTACTCAAATGCTTTTGAGTACTTGCCATAGTTTATTGTGGTTGACACAGTGAAAGGCTTTATCACATAATCCATAAACATATTTCTGAAATTCTCTTGCCTTCTTCACAATCCATTGCTGTCGGCCTTGTGGCGCCGATGAGGTCGACACCAGCATTGATATGCGTTTGTCTTTGGACTCTGAGCATTGTCTTTGGACTCTGAGCATTGTCTTTGGGCTGTTCCGCCATGTTCAGTTCTTTGTGAGCATTGCATGTGTTTAGGTGAATAACTGAACTACTGCTAAATGGGTGTTGTTTGGTGTAACCAACCAAAACAAACTCCTCACTGGTGACCCCAAGTTGTAATGTCTTTCGTTTTCGCCATTTTACTGTGTCCGTGACCTCCACGTCGGTTTTTTGCATGTATTACATTGACACAGCATTCAAACAATGACTTCGGCCCAGCGCCTAACGCCGGATTTTGTGATCGACATGCATCGTGTTGCAGGCATTTTACACCCGCCAGGACTGCAACATAATGCCTCTCACTCAATGATTCCACCGATTTCGCTGGACGTTTTCTAGCCTGCAACAATAAGTGAGGTTAGGAGTGCGCACGACTCCAGCTATCAAACGCCTTTGTTCCTGCCATGTGTGCCCTCCCTCATCGACTGTGCAGTTACCTCTTACGGATCTCCGTGCAGTGCCGATTTCTGCAAATGCTTCGTCGGACAACCTACTACCACCAGGACAACGATTTGCCACGCCAAAATCTGTGCAGTACCACACGGATACCTGTCACGTGGCCGGAACTGCTTTGTCCACAGGTCAACCTCCTCAGAATCCGACCTCGCCCACACCTGCCTCAGTTCAGCATCAGTACATGCCTCCCTACTTCGATACCTCGTCCTGCAACAGGAACAATTACTTGTTATCTGTGCCTGACCCCACCTCCGTCCCACTGCTACGCCTCAGTGTTTTGTGCCACGACATTCACCTTATCCGCACACCGTTTTGAGTGGAGTGACTATGAACAGTGAACATTCACAGACCTCGTCCCATGTTCGACATCATTTCCTACACTGTGCTTCTGGACAGCCCGCACCACCACAGGCTCCCTACAACACAGGTGGCCCCAGCTCTGGTCATACGTCAAGCTTTCCGTGGACTAACACGCGTTTTCAAACTTTGAACTTTTTCTCACCTGTCGCCCCCGCACCGGTTCCAGTCGAGCTTCCGCTACCGTTCTCGACACATCTCAGTGCCTCATCCATGTTGGTTTTCCGCGACGCATCAATGCGAACACACCCGCAACGTGTTGAGCTTCCGCAACCACAATTGACACATTACAGCGTCTCACCCGCGTCGACCTTCCGCTTCGTGATGGATTGCGCTCAACCACAATGTGTCACCTTCACGCTACCACCCGAACAGCCGTCGTTGCCACATCCCCTGGAGGCACACTATCCTGGAATACTACAGCAGCAACAGCTCGATTCAGGCAGTGCCAAGACGAAGTCAACTCAAACTGTTCTTCCAAACATTCTACAACGCTTACCGACGCTGTCGCCGTTTAATCCCGACAGAGCTACAACCTGGTTCAAAATTGTGGACAAAGTGTTCGACCATTACAAACTCGACGAGTCAACCAGGTTTCTGTGCCTCATCACCCACCTGCACGACCAGGAGGACTTGTTTGCTGACCTGGTCGACATGCCGGACTCATCTACCTGGTACACTCTAGCCAAAAAGACAGTTCTACGTCGGCATGCACGCTCAACTGAGGCAGCAATACAGCAAGTGCTCCATGTCAAGCAACTAGGCAACAAAAAACCTTCCCAGCTCTGGAGACAGCTACGTGCCCTGGTCAGCGCCAATCTACTCTCTGACACAGCTCTCCTCGCCATCTGGTCAGATAAACTATCTCTTCACTTCCGCTTTGCTCTGGCTCAAAAGTTTTCTGAACCTGTCAAGCAAAGAATGACAACTGCTGACAAGCTACACGATGCTTCACTGCTCTATTTCACCAGCCACTGCCTACCTGACAAGTCTCAGGTTCAGGCTCATCGTCCTGTTGCTGGGCTCAGCCGGGGCCGTACTGTGCCCACCATTCCGCTTGCTCCGGGAAGGAGTAAACAAGCAACTGGGACGTCGCCGTCTCTGCCCATGGTCACACCCCCTCCTGCAACCGAACCTGCTGCAGCCTCCGAACCTCGGCCACCGCCACTGGCAATGAACGTTCCGCCGGAAATGCAACCACACTACCCGTACTGTTACTTCCACACGCAGCTTGGTGAGGCGGCACGGAACTGCAGACCACCCTGCTACTTCCCAAACGCCAGTCGCTGGTAGGTCCAGGTGCCGCCTCCTGCGCACAGCATGACAGGCACCCCCCAGTGCTCCATTCTGTCCAGGAAAGACCGGATAATTGCGGACGACTTTACATTAAAGACATTTCGTCGGGATACCTTTTCCTAGAGGACATAGGCGCTGATGTTTCGCTACTGCCTACGTCCTTAGCGTCATCGAACATCCGCCTCATCATACTTCACTGCAAGCTGTGAATTCAACTAAACTACAATGTTCGGGTTCAACTTCCCACGTCGTCTCACTCTCCACAAACTGCAAACTCGAGTGGACTTTTTTAGTGTGCGAAATTGATGAACCTATACTAGGCATTGTCTTCTTGCGACACCACAAACTTTCACCGGACCTAGTGCAAAACACCGTGTTTCATCATCTGTCCAAGACTCACTTCCCCTGTGCTCCGTTGAGCAAACCCCCCATGACACATCGGTCCGGGCTCATCTCATCTGTACGTGCTTGTCTCTGTCGACGACATTACAAGAAACCACGCACAAGTGCCTTGTCGAGCTTGAACACGTTGCTCGCCTACACAAGGAAAACTTTGAGCTCTCCCCCCGGCTCCACGAAACACAGCTCCAGCTCTCTGATGCAGCAAAGGAATTACAGACACTACAGCAAGGACAAAGCAAAGTCAGTAAGTGCAACGAATCTGCTTGCAGTCCCAGCAATCGTGCCTCCATGTGTTTACCTCCCGCTACCCCTCACAACTGTGCTATCAAGACTGCCATAAGATGTACTGACAGTTCTGCAGGACCGCACCCTCCTAACACGGCAATGTTTGACACTCGGCCAGACCCAAGTGCGCATGCGCGATGTGTCCCCGAACTGATGGCTGCTACCCTGCCCCCGCGGACAGCACCTCAAACTATGCAACTTTGGCTCCTGTGCGCCGCCGTGGGACCGCCAGTGACAACTCAAACAGTGCGCTCGCGCCAAGCATTTCGCCCGCGACCGTGCTGCCACAGGCTGTACCCTCGGACAATGGACTCACTAATGGCTCATGAGCTCTAACCAGCTCACCCGACCATGGTGCCACTGCTTCAGGCCGGCGGCCATCTTGTCGCGTTGACTCCTGGGACACTTTGCCGCCTCGGCTCCCGTCGGATCCGCCGAGTGGCTCCAAACACCATGACCACGCCTCGCCTGCCCCATCCGGCACACATTGTAAACAAACCACCTCCCGCACCGCCTGCAACATTTCTGTCATCACCAACGGCACGGTTCACAAGCTTCGCCTCACGCCAGGTCCCCTGATCTCCAGTGAACCATGTCGACTTCGTCCCGAGTGCCTCTCTGACCTTAAAAATCAGATTTCTGAACTACTAAGCTCCGGCGTCATTGAACCCTCTGCCAGTAGCTGGTCTACGCCCATTCATATGACACCCAAGAAAGACGGGTCCTGGCGCATGTGCGGAGACTACCGTCGACTAAATGCACGAACAATTATGGACACCTACCCCATACACAACATTGCCGACTTTACCAGTTCCCTCACAGGTGTGATCACGTTCTCTGTCATTAATTGCAAACGGGCCTACCACCAGATCCCCATGGCACCTGAAGACATCGAGAAGACAGCAATCACCACCCTGATCAGGTTATTTCAGTTTCGATTCATGCCCTTTGGTCTGAAAAACGCAACACAGACGTGGCAACACTTCATCAACAAAGTGCTATTCAACCTAAAATTCTGCTTTGCATATCTTGATGACATTCTTGTGTTCCAGCTCCTCCGTCGAGGACAACATTCGACATGTGCAAACTGTTATGAACACTCTCGCGACAGCATGCATCCACACCAACCAGGACAAATTGCAGCTACATCAACCCGCTGTCACTTTTCTTGGTTTTTGGGTCTCTGCTGATGGCATTTCACCGTCCCCTGAGAAAGTACAAAAATACTAAACCTACCCAGACCTTCGTCATTCAAAGAGCTCTGGCACTTTCTGGGCACGGTTAATTATTATCGTTGACATCTACCACGGGCTGCGGAGATTCAGGCTCCACTAACGGATGTCTTGGGAGGCACCAACACTTCTGTATCTCAGCCCGTTCCACGGGCCCCTGCTATGACTGACTCTTTCACTGTCCTCAAAAATCTTCTTGCTGAGGCCTGCACCATCACACATCCTCATCCCAATGTGCAGCTTTTCATCAACACAGACACAAGCAATACTGCCATCAGCACTGTCCTTAGCCAGACAATCAACTGCCAATCTTCGCCTCTGCAGTTCTTCTCGTGCAAGCTCACCAATGCACAACGGAAATATTCCTCGTTTGACAGGGAGTTGCTCGCGGTCTACGAAGCAATCAAGCATTTTAAGACTGACGTTGAGGGACATCCTTTCTATGTTTTAACAGACCACAAACCCCTGACTGTGGCCTTGACAAACCCGCCAGCTGACCCGCCTCCTCACTGCTTCAGATACATGGACTTCATATCTCAGTTCACCACCGATGTCAGACACAGAAAGGGTGCTGACAATATAGTTGCTGATTTCCTTTCACAGGTCGATGCCGTCCATTCACTGTTAGACCTCTCTGAACTGCCTAACCTCCAACCCGCCGACGAGGAAACACAAAACCTGATTTCAGACTCTACTTCTTCACTACACTTCACCCGCATCACCTTCCCTGGCATTTCTGGTGAGGTCTGGTGCGATGACAGTACGGGCACGTTTCACCCACTCATCCAAACCATGCTCCATCGAGCTGTCTTCAATGCATTGCATAATTTAGCCCACCCTGGTGTTCGTGCGTCCGCCCGCCTCGTAGCGGAGCGCTTTGTGTGGAGAAATGTCAACAAGGACTGCCAGCAATGGGCACACTCCTGCGTCGCCTGCCAACGCTGCAAAGTACACAAGCACACTTCACCCCCCTCAGCTCCTTTTCGATCCCTCCTGGGCGTTTCCTGCATATTCATATTGACTTTGTCGGCCCTCTCTCCCCCTCTAACAGCTTTCGTTATGTTCTCTCGTTTATCGACCGAACAACTCGCTGGGTCAAGGCTGTCCCCCTCCCCAATATTATGGCAGAAACTGTTGCTCGAGCTTTCGTCAAGTCACGGGTATCGCATTTCAGATGTCCAGCTATCATCACGACTGACCAGGCAGACAATTTGAGTAGGCCCTGTTCAACGGGATTTGTAACATTTGCAGCATCTGGCGCATCCATACCCCAGCATACGATCCACAAAGTAACGGGCTAGTTGAGCGCTGGCACCGCAGTCTCAAGGCGGCTCTTCGATGCCATGACTCTCTATGGACGGAGGCCCTTTCCCTTGTGCTACTTGGCATTCGTATGATCCATAAGGAAGACCTCAAAGGCACAATAGCCGAGTTCGTATATGGCCAGAACATTGTTCTCCCTGGCGATCTTGTGAGCCCTTCCGCTTCTCTCCCTCAGTCTGACTTACCTTCCTTTGTTGACCACATCAGACGCCACTTCATCAATCTCCATATCCCTCCACCCGCCAGCCATTCCCGCCCTAAGGTTCACATCCTGAAACCTCTGGACAATTGCAAGTACATCATGCTCCGAAATGACACTGTCCGTGCTCCCCTCCAACCTCCATATACTGGCCCGTACCGAGTTCTCCAGCGCTCATCCAACACCTACGACATCCAGATGAAAGATTCAGCAGTTACAGTCTCTCAACAGACTGATCATGTCAAGCCTTCTTCTACCCCCCCTTCAGGCCACGACCACACCACTCACTGTTGTGGCTCACAACGCTCCAACGACTCCCTCCATGTCGGACTTACACACTCGATCAAGTGACTTCCAACTCCAATCGTTGAGCTCTCCTCCGACCTCGCCCTCTATGCCGGTCTTACACACTCCATTGAGTGACTTCCAGTTCCAATTGCCGAGCTCTCCTCTGACCTCGCCCTCCACTCCGGTGTCACGCACTCTGTCGAGTGACCACATGCTCCCCACATCGAGCTTACCTACAATCACGCCCTCGCCGCCAGGCCCTTCACCGGTCCCTTTGACCTCTCCACTGTTGCCTGCCTCACCCTGTCGAGGTTTCTCACACCCCCCCATCTTGAACGTGCCCTCGCTCGAGGAGTTTGTGCCTGTCCTCCAGGACATAATCCACGACATCTCAATAATACTGTGTGATTATACACTGTTCGTTGTGTGTTTCTCTTCATCCAGTGCTCATGACACAACCTCCACCATTCCCTGCCACCTGGTGAAATGTGTTCCCCTGCCGCCCGACGTCGACCTGGACATGCTTCGTGTGTTCACCACGCCCACTGGAGACATCATCGTCATCGCTCCGTTCCACCTGCAAACCACTGACCTACCTATCGCCGAACGACCAGCATGCCCAGTACAATGCTCGGCTCGCTTCGTGGTCCAGCTCCCACGCACCACCCCTGCCGATGCCTTAGTCAACCCCCCCCCCCCCCCCGGCCTCTCAAGAGTACTTCGTACTACGGGGAAGGGGGAGGGAGGGGGGGGGCTATACGAGGTGTGGCTAGAAAAAAACCGGACTAGTACTGGTGAAACAATAAAACGAATGCAATAAGGCTGAAAGTTGCGTGGCCTGTCACGTGACTCTCGCTCCGCCTACTGCTCGAGTTTCATCTGCCTCCTGCACTCAGTCTGCCCGTGGCGTCTGTTTTAAGTAGTTGACGTTTTGTCTGTGCGTCGGAAAATGTTGAGTGTACAGAAAGAACAGCGTGTTAACATCAAATTTTGTTTCAAACTAGGAAAATCTGCAAGTGAAACGTTTGTAATGTTACAACAAGTGTACGGCGATGATTGTTTATCACGAACACAAGTGTTTGAGTGGTTTAAACGATTTAAAGATGGCCGCGAAGACACCAGTGATGACACTCGCACTGGCAGACCATTGTCAGCAAAAACTGATGCAAACATTGAAAAAATCGGTAAACTTGTTCAACAAGATCGCCGTTTAGCAATCAGAGCAGTGTCTGAGTTAACAGGAGTTGACAAGGAAAGTGTCGAACAAGTTTACCGATTTTTTCAATGTTTGCATCAGTTTCTGCTGACAATGGTCTGCCAGTGCGAGTGTCATCACTGGTGTCTTCGCGGCCATCTTTAAAGCGTTGAAACCCCTCAAACACTTGTGTTCGCGATAAACAATCATCGCCGTACACTTGTTGTAACATTACAAACGTTTCACTTGCAGATTTTCCTAGTTTGAAACAAAATTTGATGTTAACACGCTGTTCTTTCTGTACACTCAACATTTTCCGACGCACAGACAAAACGTCAACTACTTAAAACAGACGCCACGGGCAGACTGGGTGCAGGAGGCAGATGAAACTCGAGCAGTAGGCGGAGCGAGAGTCACGTGACAGGCCACGCGACTTTCAGCCTTATTGCATTCGTTTTATTGTTTCACCAGTACTAGTCCGGTTTTTTTCTAGCCACACCTCGTATGGTGCCGATGAGGTCAACACCAGCATCAATATGGGTTCGTCTTTGGACTCTGAGCATTGTCTTTGGGCTGGTCTGCCTCGTTCAGTTCTTTGTGAGCCTTGCATGTGTTTAGGTGAATAAATGAACTACTGCTAAATGGGTGTTGTTTGGTGTAACCAACCCGAACAAACTTCTCAGCCTTATGATCTCTGATCACTATTCCTTTACAGAACCTAGCTTGTTTTTCAAGTAGCTCTGGTACATCTACCGGTGATGTCTATTTTGTAAGATTTTAAGCATATCTTTACTAATTAACCAGTGCTTCTAGTTACTTATTGAACATAGTTTAATCATGGTTAGGACTTAGGAAAATATATGAAATCTGTCTACACTGTACAATAAAACATAGCCTCAAATGAAAGAACATGGTTCTAGAGACCTTTTCAAGTCTCAAACATCTATGATGTACATATGCAGACTGAAGCAATGAATTAAAATTTGTACCAAGCTCAGGATTTGAATGTGGCTTGCCTAATCACTAGGCAGATGCACTAACCACTACACCACCCTGGCACATTGGTTTCTCACAACTGCATGGACTACCCTGCATGCCTCCCTCTGCAGTCCGACTTCCCATTCCCATCTCAGCCCACTTGATGTTCCCCACTCGAACAGAATTTCAGAGGATCTTCAACTGTATTGGAATAGCACATCAGCATCAAACCAAAGGGGGATCTTGCCTGAAACCCAGGCTGAAATGAAACTATATGGTTCTACTGACCTATGCAAGTCTCAAAAATCTATTATGTATATGCGCAGATTGAAGTGGCAAATGAGAATTTGTACCAAGGATGGGATTCACTCAGTCTCCTGCTTCCTAGACAAATGCAATAACCACTAAGCCACCCTGGCACCCTCTGCGATGCTGTTCGAGTTTAGGGGGAACACCAAGTTGGCTGAGGCATGGATGGGAACTTGGACTGAGGAGGGAGGCACACTAGGGTAGTCTGTGCAGTTGTGCAAATCCACTGTCCCATGGTGGTGTAGTGGTTAGCACGTCTGCCTTGCAAACGGGAGACCCAAGTTTGAATACCAGCCTAGGTATGAATTTTCATTCGTCACTTCAGTCTAAAATATATACATCATAGATGTTTGAGACATTAAAAGGTCTCTGGAACCATATAGTTTTATTTGATTAGTGCCTGGGTTTCATGCAGAATCCCCCATTTTGTTTGATGCTGAGGTACTGTTCATTACAGTTGGAGAGCCTCTGCAGTGCTGTTCACGTTTAGGGAGAATACCAAATGAGCTGAGGAGTGAATGGGGATTTGGATTGAGAAAGGAGGGGTGCTACAGTAGTCTGTACAGTCATGCAAAGTCACTGTGCCAGGGTGACATAGTGGTTAGCGCATCTGTCTGGTGAGCAGGAGACCCAGGTTTAAATCCCAGACGTGATACAAACTTTCATTCTTCATTTCAGTCTGTATATGTACATCAAAACTGTTCTGGCATAACCACAAGCACCGAAACAAAGAGGAAGAATGCAAGACCAGAGAAGGCGGTGAGCTGATGTGAGCTGACGAGGACTGCGCCACAACAGGAGCGACCTGTGCAAGAAGAGAATACAAGTGCTGCTCCTGCCAACCTCGGCCGGACATTAGTGGGCAGTATTCACAGAGTGTTAGCACAGCCTAGCAGAGAGTGCTATGATAGCAGTTATTAGTGATCCACAAACTTGTATAGCAAAGGACTCAGATGTATGTTGTATGTCACCCATTGTTTGTGACACCATTGTTATTTCATAATTAAATGTTGTCAGCCTGCTTCATTGAAATAAAACTACTAATGTTATTTGATTGAATTGTTGTATAGCATACCAAGAACACAGCATCCCTTAGGCAATCTATACGCAACGAATGGGCAGGGCCCCACAAAAACAGCCTTTATTTACATTTTTCCTCATACCTGTATGTGCTCAATAATCATTTAACTCTGTAGTTAAGGCTACAACAAAAATTGTTGAAGGTTGCAGATGCCACCAATGACCCATTTGTCCTGTATCCAGCTACAAGGTATGACAAAGCTGCACTATGTTAACGATCATAGTGACATAATTGGGTTATGCAGAAGAGACATGTTTATTTAATCTCATAAGTGGCAACAGTTAAAAGCTATACATTTATCATGTAAAATTATGAGTCTACCACTAATATCGAATGTTTTAAATTATTTTTTCCATGTCACTTCCTTCCCAAACCCACCCCCCTCCCGCAACTACTAGCCATGCTGCAGGTGTCTTACCGCAGGGTATATTTTCCTAGTAGTAAGCTATATATGTATAATTTGGTTCAAAATGCTCCAAGCACTGCAAAGTTAAACTTTGTCACGCCTTTCTCAGCCACTCCTACAAATTCAATTTTATCTGGACTGTCGCCAGTCAGCCTAGCAAACAGATAAAAACCTGTAGATTTGGAACTAATAGAATTCAGTTTACTTTATTTATAGACACTGCCCCCTTCACATCTGCATCCCGGCCCTAATGGTGCTTAAAGTGTTTTATCCCAATGGTAAGTCATATATGTACCAATTTTGGTTGAAATTGCTTTAGTTGTTCCAGAGTTAAGCTTCAATATTACCAATTTCCCATCCCAACACCAAAAATAGGGATGCCAGGGGATGTCTTAGTTCCCTGGTAACTGTTTCCTTATACTAAGCCACATATGTGTACCAAGCTTGGTTGAAACTGCTCCTGATGTTCCACAGCTTTGGTATATCATACAAATACATACACAGCCATCCATTTTTATACTGATGATTAATACCACATAACAACCAAGCATTAATAGTATACAATGCACAAATGAAACAATTAATGATGCTGACTTTTTTATGCCCCAGCATCTCTTATTTTGTTCCACATGTTTAAAGGTGTATGTATGTGTGAATGAATCATCAACAGTTCTATAAAAATGCTGTACCAAAATTACTGAAACATAAGTAAGCTGTAGACCACATGCTTTTATTACTAAAAAGTTTCAGTATTGTATACAAATGAAAATTAACATCTCAGTTGCTTACTGAATCTTCTTTGATGAATAACATGATGAGACCAAAGAACAAGTTGTATGTATTTTACTGTAAGAATAATTCTTAAGCATAAAGTTGGAGGCAGCAGGATGAATCTACCTCTCATCAGGGTGCAATGCAGTCCGTATGTCACAACAGCGGTTCAGTAAAGTCAGAGCTTGGTTCTTGCAGTCGATATCAGTGGCCAGTCGTGCACTGTGCTGCTGCAGAGCATTGTATGTTGCTCTGGAAGAATAGACATAGTCTAACATCATTACCCCAAAAGTTTAACACAATAAGGCAAGTATTACAGATAAAAATTGTGTGTATGTCTTGAGACAGCACAACTGATACCACGCAATGACATGGACTTCAGTCACCCAGTATTTGAGAATGAGAGCACTTCGCAACTTCCAACAAACTTTACAATCAGTTTCAAACTTTTACGAAACCTTTTTTCACTGCCACCCCCCCACATAGTTCAATTTTTGTTTGAAATGGAGCACAAATTATGCTGACTGTATTCTTACAGTTTTTCGTAATGTCAGCGTCTCACGACTTCCAACAAACTTCAAGAACAATTTCAAACCTCTTCTAATCTTTTTCTCACTTAAATGCTTAATGTCAAGTATTTGACACATCAACTCATTTGTAAAGTAATCAGACACATTTGAAGCTGTTTTATACATGGGTGTTTGATCCTTAAAAGAATCGGTGGTTTTGCTGCATCAGTAATATTTATTGTTCTACCGATTATTTTTATACAGGGTTATTACAAATGATTGAAGCGATTTCACAGCTGTATAATAACATTATTATTTGAGATATTTTCACAATGCTTTGCACACACATACAAAAACTCAAAAAGTTTTTTTAGGCATTCACAAATGTTCGATATGTGCCCCTTTAGTGATTCAGCAGACATCAAGCCGATAATCTAGTTCCTCCCACACTCGGCACAGCATGTCCCCATCAATGAGTTCGAAAACATCATTGATGCGAGCTCGCAGTTGTGGCACGTTTCTTGGTAGAGGAGGTTTAAACACTGAATCTTTCACATAACCCCACAGAAAGAAATTGCATGGGGTTAAGTCGGGAGAATGTGGAGGCCATGACATGAATTGCTGATCATGATCTCCACCATGACCAATCCATCAGTTTTCCAATCTCCTGTTTAAGAAATGCCGAACATCATGATGGAAGTGCGGTGGAGCACCATCCTGTTGAAAGATGAAGTCGGCACTGTCGGTCTCCAGTTGTGGCATGAGCCAATTTTCCAGCATGTCCAGATACATGTGTCCTGTAACATTTTTTTCGCAGAAGAAAAAGGGGCTGTAAACTTTAAACCGTGAGATTGCACAAAACACGTTAACTTTTGGTGAATTGCGAATTTGCTGCACGAATGCGTGAGGATTCTCTACCGCCCAGATTCGCACATTGTGTCTGTTCACTTCACCATTAAGAAAAAAATGTTGCTTCATCACTGAAAACAAGTTTCGCACTGAACGCATCCTCTTCCATGAGCTGTTGCAACCGCGCCGAAAATTCAAAGCGTTTGACTTTGTCATCGGGTGTCAGGGCTTGTAGCAATTGTAAATGGTAAGGCTTCTGCTTTAGCCTTTTCCGTAAGATTTTCCAAACCGTCGGCTGTGGTACGTTTAGCTCCCTGCTTGCTTTATTCGTCAACTTCCGCAGGCTACGCGTGAAACTTGCCCACACGCGTTCAACCATTTCTTCGCTCACTGCAGGCCGACCCCTTGATTTCCCCTTACAGAGGCATCCAGAAGCTTTAAACTGTGCATACCATCGCCGAATGGAGTTAGCGGTTGGTGGATCTTTGTTGAACTTCGTCCTGAAGTGTCGTTGCACTGTTATGACTTACTGATGTGAGTGCATTTCAAGCACGACATACGCTTTCTCGGCTCGAGTCGCCATTTTGTCTCACTGCGCTCTCGAACGCTCTGGCGGCAGAAACCTGAAGTGCGGCTTCAGCCGAACAAAACTTTATGAGTTTTTCTACGTATCTGTAGTGTGTCGTGACCATATGTCAATGAATGGAGCTACAGTGAATTTATGAAATCGCTTCAATCATTTGTAATAGCCCTGTACAGATCATGTTATGTTGAAATTTTTCGACCACTAAAACTAGACCATATTTCTTAAATTTGTTATGTAGTAGACACTCCTCTCTCAGTAAAAATATTTTAAACTATTATCAATATTATTTCCAATTATTAGGTGATACATAATATATTTTGAAACGGTGTCATGAACATTGTCAGAAATAAGAACTTAAAAGTCATGGTGTTCACAGCAGTGTAAGAGATGTGCTCATTGATGTTCCTGAAGTCATCCTAAATTGTTTATTTAAAATTGTGATCCAGACTACTGACTGCACTTTAGGGTTTAATTTTATTTTAATGTCATTTGGTTAAACTTTCAAAATTTATTTTATTGCATGAAAAATAAAACTAGACATAGCTTATAAAATTTCTTGCTAAAACTTATGCACAGAACTCTCAAACAGTATTAGAAAGGAAAAAGAATAGTCATGAATTCCTTACTTTGCATCAGCAATCTGCTGTGTGAGCTTTTGTTGAGACAGTTGGAGCTGGAGCAGTTCATTTTTTATTGTCTGTTGGGCATCATCATACAAAAGTTCTGCACGTGGCCGCCATAGACGTATCTCGAGACGTGACTCTGCCAACTTTGATGGACCTGTTTTATCAGCTAGAGCTTCTTCCAATAGCGAAATTTCACGATTTATAACACCCATTTCATTTTCAGTCTGGGGAAACAGAGGACAAGCTCTTGTTACTGGACAAGATGGTCAGCTTCATTTAAATTCTGAGTATAATAAGTATTTCTGGTGCCACTGAAATAAAGCAATAACCTTAATTCACAGATAATTTTAGTATAAAAAATAGGAGAAAAGAAAAACAATTGCATAATAAGCAATAATCTTTATTTCTCTCTCATTGTGACCTCTTTTCTCCATCAAATCTCCAACCAGCTGTGGTATTTGTTGCTTTGTTAATTGATCCTTGTACAGTCCCATTCCCTTCAACCTCCTCTTCTCTTTGCCACATCTAGGAATGTCTGATACTGAAAGCCAGCATTTCTGTCATCTTATATTCACATGTGATTTCTATAACTGTCTGATAGGTTAACAGTTAGCAAAACATATTACCATCTTCAAAAATGAGAAATAATGTGTGCAGTGTGGCTTCTGAAGAAAATATGCTGTGAATGTTAATGTATACTGAGGAGTTAACTTATTTTGTTGGGTGTAGGAGAAAGGTTTGAAGGATTTTTACCAAACAAGAAAAAAATTTGATACAGAGGAATTAAATGAAGACATTTGCAGAACATACTTGCAGACCATGGGTCTGTGACCTCTTATAGTTTGTTGCCTTATATATGTGGTGTCTGTTCTTTCAGGTATATCCCAAAGAACAGACACTATTTTGATTCTGCAATCACTATGAATCAAGATACAAAGGAATTAAAGACATTAGCTGCCAGTGGGCATTGATTTTATATGAGTGAGACAAGTTGAAAATTTGTGCCGGATTGGTATTCAAACTCTGATCTCTTGCTTTCAAAGTGGTGAGATGCCATGAGCAATGAGGCTGATGAGCAGGGTCTCTACATCAGTAGTGTGTGGTATAAGTTGAGAATTTGGGTCTGATGGGAGGGGTGCTAGGGCAGTCTTTGTGCTTTTGCCGATCACTGTGTCCATATGGCATAGTGGTCAGCGCATCTGCCTGGTAAGCAGGAGAGCCAGATTCGAATCCCGGTCTGGCTCAACTGGTATAAAATTAATGCCCAATGGCAGCTAATGTCTTTAATTCCTTTGTGTCTTGTTGCTTCAGCACCAAAATTGCCTATACTGTGAAAGATTGCCACAGTGCAAGGTGCGACATTGTAAGCACATTCCAGTGTGAGCTGTCCTTGAGCAGTCAACTACAAGAACCTTCACAGTACTATTCATTCTGAGATGTGGAGTAGCACAGTTAAATTTACAAAATGAGAAAAGTAATATTGCATTTTCTTAGTATTAATTGTGACAGTAGTAGACAGTTGAAACATTAGAGAGGGAATCATGATTCTTAGTTGGTCTGACTGGCTCAAGATACACATTTTCAATAATTTGCTAGCAGCCATAAAAAGTTTAAATACTGATAAAGTTTTGTCTAAGAGGAACGTAAATGATTTGTTGGTGGTCAACTCCTTCTACTCCATTGACGAATTTCTTGGTAGAACCAACTGATGTTATATGTTACTGGTAATATGAAATAATGCAAGTATCAGTGCAGTAATGACAACATTGCAATTAAGTGCTGTAAAATGATTTTGCAATTTGGTGATGCATGGCTACAACAGCCTAAGGATTATCATATGCAGCTCAATGTATAGAACATTTACTTGTTTTGTAAAAGTTATTTATTACCATTTAAATAAAAAAACATTTTAAGATTTTTTTATTTATTCCACATTCACATTAACCATTTCACTTGGAATCTATGGAAGGTACGTATTCGTTTTTCTTTGTAAATATTTATTGTGCATGGTTGTTGTTCTGGTTTGTTCCACACTCTGGATGATCTCCACACTATGCAGCAAACACACTATGGAACAAAAAGTATATTTAATCGAAACTAATCTGCAATAATGACTATTGATGAAGGTGAAGACTCCATTAGCTCTGCACATTACCACTTGCAAGTGTTTACATATTAGAAATGTCTTAAGTTTGTTAAAAATAATGTAGATGTATTCACAGAATAATCTGGTATTGTAGAGCAAGACAGAAAATGAAACTCCACTTCATACTTTTTCTTTAAAAATTGTAATTTTCAGGATGAAGATCTGATATGCAATAACTTGCCAATGGAAATGATATTTAAAAATAATAAACTAGGTCTATTTCCTTACTTGGTTGTAATCTAAAAGTCCTCTTAGTTGTCACTGTCTGAACAGTACACCTGAAATTTTTGCACATGACTTCAAATAAATATAATAATTAAATGCAGAAACAATTTTATAAAAGAAATATACACAATCCAGTCACATTAATCCGACCACCCCATATGCTCAACATCTACATCTACATCTACATCTACATGATTACTCTGCAATTCACATTTAAGTGCTTGACAGAGGGTTCATCGAACCACAATCATACTATTTCTCTACCATTCCATCCCCGAACAGCGGGCGGGAAAAACAAACACCTAAACCTTTCTGTTTGAGCTCTGATTTCTCGTATTTTCTTTTGATGATCATTCCTACCTATGTAGGTTGGGCTCAACAAAATATTTTTGCATTCAGAAGAGAAAGTTGGTGACTGAAATTTCGTAAATAGATCTCGCCACGACGAAAAACGTCTTTGCTTTAATGACTTCCATCCCAACACGCGTATCATATCTGCCACACTCTCTCCCCTATTACGTGATAATACAAAACGAGCTGCCCTTTTTTGCACCCTTTCGATGTCCTCCGTCAATCCCTGCTGGTAAGGATCCCACACCGCGAAGCAATATTCTAAGAGATGACGAACGAGTGTACAGTAAGTTGTCTCTTTAGTGGACTTGTTGCATCTTCTAAGTGTCCTGCCAATGAAATGCAACCTTTGGCTTGCCTTCCCCACAATATTATCTATGTAGTCTTTCCAACTGAAGTTGTTCGTAATTTTAACACCCAGGTACTTGGTTGAATTGACAGCCTTGAGAATTGTACTATTTATCGAGTAATCGAATTCCAATGGATTTCTTTTGGAACTCATGTGGATCACCTCACACTTTTCGTTATTTAGCGACAACTCCCACCTGCCACACCATACAGCAATCTTTTCTAAATCACTTTGCAACTGATACTGGTCTTCGGATGACCTTACTAGACGGTAAATTACAGCATCATCTGCGAACAACCTAAGAGAACTGCTCAGATTGTCACCCAGGTCATTTATATAGATCAGGAACAGCAGAGGTCCCAGGACACTTCCCTGGGGAACACCTGATATCACTTAAGTTTTACTCGATGATTTGCCGTCTATTACTACGAACTGCGACCTTCCTGACAGGAAATCACGAATCCAGTCGCACAACTGAGACGATACCCCATAGGCCCACAGCTTGATTAGAAGTCGCTTGTGAGGAACGGTGTCAAAAGCTTTCCGGAAATCCAGAAATAAGGAATCAACCTGAGATCCCCTGTCGATAGCGGCCATTACTTCGTGCGAATAAAGAGCTAGCTGCGTTGCACAAGAACGATGTTTTCTGAAACCATGCTGATTACGTATCAATAGATCGTTCCCTTCGAGGTGATTCATAATGTTTGAATACAGTATATGCTCCAAAACCCTACTGCAAACCGACGTCAATGATATAGGTCTGTAGTTCGATGGATTACTCCTACTACCGTTCTTAAACACTGGTGTGACCTGCGCAATTTTCCAATCTGTAGGTACAGATCTATTGGTGAGTAAGTGGTTGTATATGATTGCTAAGTAGGGAGCTATTGTATCAGCATAATCTGAAAGTAACCTAATCGGTATACAATCTGGACCTGAAGACTTGCCCGTATCAAGCGATTTGAGTTGTTTGCAACCCCTAAGGTATCTACTTCTAAGAAACGCATGCTAGCAGTTGTTCATGTTTCAAATTCTGGAATATTCCATTTGTCTTCCCTGGTGAAGGAATTTCAGAAAACAGCATTCAATAACTCCGCTTTAGTGGCACAGTCGTCGGTAAGAGTACCATCGGCACTGCGCAGCGAAGGTATTGACTGTGTCTTGCCACTTGTGTACTTTACATATGACCAGAATTTCTTCGGATATTCTACCAAATTTCAAAACAATGTTTTGTTGTGGATCCTATTAAAGGCATCTCGCATTGAAGTCCGTGCCAAATTTCGCGCATCTGTAAATTTTAGCCAATCTTCGGGATTTCGCGTTCTTCTGAACTTCGCATGCTTTTTCTGTTGCCTCTGCAACAGAGTTCGGACCTGTTTTGTGTACCATGGGGGATCAGTTCCATGTCTTACCAATTTATGAGGTATGAATCTCTCAATTGCTGTTGCTACTATATCTTTGAATTTGAGCCACATCTCGTCTACATTTGCATAGTTAGTTCGGAAGGAATGGAGATTGTCTCTTAGGAAGGCTTCTAGTGACACTTTATCCACTTTTTTAAATAAAATTATTTTGCGTTTGTTTCTGGTGGATTTGGAAGAAACGGTATTGAGCCTAGCTACAACGACCTTGTGATCACTAAGCCCTGTATCAGTCATGATGCTCTCTATTAGCTCTGGATTGTTTGTGGCTAAGAGGTCAAGTGTGTTTTCGCAAACATTTACAATTTGCGTGGGTTCGTTGACTACTGCTCGAAATAATTTTTGGAGAAAACATTTAGGACAATCTCGGAAGATGGTTTCTGCCTACCACAGGTTTTGAACAAGTATTTTTGCCAACATATCGAGGGAAGGTTGAAGTCTCCACCAACTATAACCGTATGAGTGGGGTATTTATTTGTTACGAGACTCAAATTTTCTCTGAACTGTTCAGCAACTATATCATTGGAGTCTGGGGGTCGGTAGAAGGAGCCAATTATTAACTTAGTTCGGCTGTTAAGTATCACCTCCACCCATACCAATTCACACCGAGTATCAACCTGCGATAACGACTCACCAATGACAGGTGGCAGAACTATCAGTGGAAGGTATCCAGCATAAAGCAAATTGGGAAACACAGAAAGCAGTGCAGTCATTGTCATTGTGTGGAAACAGAGGAATATATCTGACATCCGAAAGAATATGATCATTGTCTCTCGGGCCAAGGATGGAAGCATTTCTGAAACAGCTAAATTTGTTAACTGTTCACATACTGTCATGGTTAAAGTATACTATGCATGCAAAATGACACTATTCTAAACCAGTGCTGAGACAACTGTGGTGCATCATAGGCTATAGATGATGGAGGTGAACAATGGCTGCAGAGATTTGTACAGACATACAACTGTTGAGCAACTAACCACCCACATGAACCAATGGGCTACCAACAGTGTCTCCTCTATGACCATTCAATGAACGTTGCTGCATATGCATTTCAGCAGCAGGTGCCTGGCTCATGCACCCATACTGACTGCTGTTCATTGGGGATGAAGATTGGAATTTGCATGCCACTACTGCAACTGGATGTCTGTCCACTGAGTTCCAACACATGACCTTTCCAGATGAATCACGTTTTGTGCTCCACCAGACAGATGGGCATTGATGTATATTGTGTGAAATGTCTTAAAGCAAATGCCCTGCATGTGTTATGGTCTATGGAATGTTTTTGTGGCATTTCCAGGGTGATCGTTTCATTCTGGAAGCCACAGTGGATCAGCCCAAGTAAGCATCTATCCTTGCAAACCATATCCATCTCTAAATGCAGTTTGTTTTTATTTGGCATGATGGCATCTACCAGCAGGACAACACAATGTGTCACAGCTTACACTGTACACGTGTGGTTCAGAGAGCACCACGACAATTCTACCAAATTCCCCTGGCCACCAAACTCCCCGTATGAAAACCCAGTCAAGAATCTGTGGGACCACCTCGAACGGCTGATTGCGCCATTGATCATCAACCAAGAGACCAAGCACAACTGGCCACATTGGAGAACATCACTCACTCTCTTCCTGCACACCTTACAG
This sequence comes from Schistocerca nitens, assembly GCF_023898315.1. Taxonomy (NCBI): domain Eukaryota; kingdom Metazoa; phylum Arthropoda; class Insecta; order Orthoptera; family Acrididae; genus Schistocerca; species Schistocerca nitens. The sequence goes on from NC_064617.1 coordinate 869,008,300, forward strand.
CGGCCTGTGCTGCAAAAGGTGGCTATTCATGCTTTTGACAGGTGGTCACAATAATGTGGCACTGGTGCATTCAGTGTGTATGCCTGGATGCACATTGAAGATGCTACTCCGGCAGCCATTGAGGGAACAGGATGCAGATTGTGGTGCATGTTAGAACAAATGATGTCTGTCGTCTGGGCTCTGAGGTCATTCTTGAGTCATTTCAGCGACTGGCATAGAAGGTTGAGGAGACCAGCTTTGCTTGTGGAGTTTAAATGGAGCCCACAATTTGCAGCATTGCCCCCAGAACTGATTGTGGCCCTTTGGTGGAAGGACTGAACCAGAGACTTCAAAGTGTTGTGACTCACCGATCTTTCAAAGTGCTGCCGTGCAATTACGTGCGTCCTCTACATGCGGCACTGTCTGCCAGCCATGCAGCAGCAGCGCCACCTAAGCGGCCAGCCAGCCAGCGGCCGCTAGACTTGGACTCAGTTATGATTTGACTGTTAAAGTGTACACACGTCTTACTCTGTTTACTTGATCTGTGACTTTCATGTATTGCATCTTCCTTGAAATACATTTGTTCAACTGGAAGTTATAACAATTGGCGACGAGGTAGTGATTTTTCTTTTCCATCGTTGACCCACATGTTTCCATGCCTACTTTAGAGCAACTATTGCAAGGTCTCATAGAACAGCAAACACTTCTTACAAATGCGATTCATGATTTCGTCACGGCATCAAATGTGGGGCGTTTCTCGTCATTGTCTCTACCTACTTTTCCTCCTTACGATGAGATGGCGGAAGACTGGTCTGATTACGAAAAACGTCTTCGACAGCACTTGTTGGCATTTCATGTCGTGGATGAACAAACATGTAAGTCTCTGTTCCTTTCATGGATTTCACCTCAAATGTATCGGTTGTTGTTGCAAATGGCTCCTCTGAAAGATCCTGCGTCTTCATCCTTTGCTGAAATGTGCTCCCTTCTGTCCGTCTATTTTCAAAAGCAAACGCATGTGGTAGCCTCTCGTGTTGCCTTTTATCATTGTCAAAACCAGCTGAATCAATCCTATCGTGCTTGGGCTGCTGAACTTCACGGACTCAGTAGAAAGTGTCAATTTGTTACTGAATTTCACAAAGAATCCTACACTGATTCCATGGTACAGGATGCTATTATCCAATCGGCGCCCGACAAAGAAGTTAGGTAACGTGTGCTTCAGTTGGAAAATCTGACTCTAGATGAAGTCCTATCCATCGCTCAGTCTTTTGAAGTTTCTCGCGCCGCTGGAGCACAAATAGAGGCATGGGGCAGCGTCGGGGAAATACAACCTGTGTGTGCTGTTGATGAAGCGTGTGGTGTGTCCCTGCCGGCCAACGTAGCTGCAGTACGCTCCCAAGTGCAGCCTCGGCCTAACCGTAAGCAGACCTCTAAGAAACTGCAGCAAAACCCACGGCAACTTCCTTCATGTCCGCGGTGTTTTACGGAACATTCACGAGAAGATTGTCCACAGCGTTGGGCCATGTGTCACAAATGCAAAAAAAAGGGTCATGTGTCATCCATTTGCAAATCTGACTGCATACATGATGTTCATGAACATGATGCTGATTTTGATTCTGTGTTGTCTGTCAATTGTACTTCTTCCCTTTCAGGGAAGTTATTCCTCACTGTCCAAATACTTGGTCGAGATGTTCGCATGCAGGTGGATACTGGTTCTGCTGCCACTATCATCAATTCTCAGACGTATCTTCAGTTGGGTTCTCTAATCCTGTCACCTGTCACTAGACTTACAATAAACAGCAGATTTCTCCCTTGGGACAATTTGATGCTGAGGTATCTTACACATCTGTTGTTCACACTGTTCCCATATTTGTGGTCGACCATAGTAACGCGGAGAATCTTTTTGGTTTCGATGCCTTTAGCGTTTTTGGGTTCTCCATAGATGACTCTGTCAATATTGTCTCTGATGCTATTCCTTATGCTCAATTGGATTCCTTGTCGACGACATTTTCGTCCCTTTTTTCTCCTGGGTTAGGCCGTGGAAACGATTTTGAAGCTCATATCATGCTCAAACCCACTGCTCGGCCTAAGTTTTTTCAGGCTCAGCCCATTCCTGTGGCCCTTTGTGATCAGGTCAAACAGGAGCTGGATCATCTCACTGCTTCAGGGGTCTTGCTTCCTGTCACTTCCAGTGAGTGGTCCTCTCCTGTCATTGTCGTTGCTAAGCCAAATGGTGATATTCGTCTCTGTGTCGATTTCAAAGCCACTGTAAATGCTCAATGCCTTATTGACACTTACCCTATGCCTCGACCTGAAGAATTGTTCACTAAACTTGCTGGAGGCCAGTATTTTTCTAAACTTACCTGTCAGAAGCTTATCATCAACTTCCTCTCGACACTGCTTCCCGGCAGTTTCTGGTCCTTAACACGCCTTTTGGCCTCTATCAATACCAACGATTGCCATTCTGGGTTGCCAGTGCCCCTGCTCTCTTTCAGCGATTCTTGGAACAATTATTGCTCACTGTCCCTGGGTATATAAATTACCAGGACGACATTGTTGTCAGTGGCTCCGCCACTGATGAACATCTTCAAAATCTCTGCACACTTTTTCATGTCTTACAGACTGCCGGTCTTAAGTGTAATCTTCAGAAATCAAAATTTTTTCAGGCATCTATCACGTACTTGGGGTTTCAACTCTCTCGGGATGGTATTCGTCCACTTCAGCAAACTGTCGCTGCGATCGATGTCCTTCCTCACCCTACGTCTGTTAAGGAACTGCAGGCCTTCTTGGGGAAAATAGCATACTATCACAAGTTTTTACCATCTGCTACTTCGGTGGCTCAGCTGTTGCATCGCCTGTCACATAAAAATGTGCCTTTTCACTGGTCTGCGTCATGCGATGCGGCTTTCCAGAAATTGAAGACTATGCTGAAACAGGCCCCGTGCCTGTTTACTTATCGACCTGGCTAACATCTTGTTCTTGCCACGGACGCGTCTCAATATGGGGTTGGTGCAGTTCTTGCGCACCATTTTTCTGATGGTTCTGAACAAACCATTGCTTATGCCTCCAAAACGCTCATGGATGCCCAACAAAAGTATTCTCAAATTGAAAAAGAAGCTTTGGCCATTGTTTATGCTCTTCATAAGTTTGGTGTTTTTCTCTATGGATCCAAATTTCATCTTGGTACGGATCACAAACCACTTGTTTCCTGGTTTCATCCATCAACGTCACTTCTCGACAAGGCTGCAGACTGCCTCCAGCGTTGGGCTCTTTACTTGTCTCGTTTCAATTATGAGATTCATTTCCGGCCGATGGCTCAACAAGTGAATGCTGATGCACTGTCTCGCCTTCCCATGGGTCCTGATCTGGCATTTGATAGGGACGAACTTTTGTGTTTCCACCTGGATGTTGCCGAGCAGTGGGTTGTGGACGGGTTCCCCATCACCGGGGACCGGCTGGCGGCTGCTACGGGTTCTGACCCTACCCTCTCCTGGGTTTTACACTGTATTCAGAAGGGTTGGACAGATCGTCCATCTGCTAAGACTTCTGATCCATTGCGGAACTACTACACTTTGTGTTACTGCCTCACGGCTAGGGATGGTGTTATCCTCCTTTCCACTGAAAATGCTTCGCCGCGTGTTGTGGTACCTGCTCCTTTGCGTTCTTCGGTCTTGTGCCTCCTTCATCAAGGGCACAGGGGTGTCTCTCACACAAAATCTCTGGTGCACTGTCATGTGTACTGGCCCGGCATCGACTCTGAAATTACACACATGGTCGCTGCCTGTGGCTCTTGTGCATCACAGGCCGCCGCCCCGAAGTCATCTTTGTCACCGTGGCCTTTGTCTAAGAAGCCCTGGGAGTGTATTCATGTGTCTTCGCAGTACATTTTTTAGGTACTTATTGGCTTCTCGTTATTGACACCTACTCTAACTTTCCTTTCATTGTCCATTGCACATCGCCTACCACCGCGGCAACCACCAATGCTCTAGCTCACATTTTCTCTTTGGGAGGCCTTCCCTCTACACTTGTTACTGATAATGGTCCGCAATTTGCCTCTTCTGATTTTGCGGATTTTTGTGCCCATCACGGCACATCTGTTCCATCCACACTCAAACGGTGAGGCTGAACAACTGGTCCGCACATTTAAGGTTCAGATGAGGAAACTCCTGACTTCTTCTGTTGCTGATGATGCGCTTCTCCAATTTCTGGCTTCTTACCATTTCACCCCCATGGGCGACCACAGCCCGGCCGAGCTCTTACATGGCCGACAGCCCCTCACACTACTTCATCTTCTGTGGCCTTCCACCTCACGGCCGCGGGTTCCTTCGCTTGGTCAGTTCACTGCCGACGACCTTGTATGGGTACAGATATATGGCAGGCAGCCAAAATGGAGTCCTGGTCGCATCTTACAACACTGTGGCCGACACCTGTATGAAATCCAGACAGACACAGGTGTTGCAGTGCATCATTCGGACCAGCTTCAGCCTCGTGTGCTGGTAACACCTGTTCCGGATGCCGCTACACCACCTTCGACTCTACCTGACACTCGGGATACTGGACTCTCTCATTACTCACAACTCAATCCTCTTGTAGGGAAGCAGCCTACTCACGCTGCAGCAAATTCACATCAGTTTCCATTGTGTGTTAGTCAGTCTGCTAGCTCTGACGTCATAGATGTTGCGCAATACCTTAAAAATCAAGCAAATGACATAAAACTTTCCTAGTATGTCTGGAATAATGATAAACTAATGTGTGTTAAATATCAGCTTGATAACTTCAGCCGTTTCCTTTATTTGGACGTTTTTCTATAAAAATAATTGGCGGCACAGAAAAGAGCTAGAGACTGCAAAATTTGTATTTAGATTCAGCTTTCATAATGATTTAATAAAAATAGTACTTTGGATTTCACAAATTAAGATGTTAGTGTAAATTCATGATTTTGTGGTTTTCATCTCAAAACTAGAGGAAGCAAGATAGATTAAGTGAGCTTATAAATCATACTAGGATGTTTAGATTTTAATAGGTTGGAGGTCCGCTATGATGATGAAGCTGTAAAAAGTTTCTTTCAAATATCTATTAAATTATAGCAATAGCGGATCTCAGAAGGGACAGTTCAGAGCCCATCTGCTGCGTGCAGTGCAATTAAATTAATTCTCTCGCCTAAGTTATTAAAGTTAGCCACGTCAAAAATTTATTATCAATACTTCCCTGCGTGCTGAATGCACAGTTAAATTAGGAGCTTCATCGGCCTTCAGCAAGAGAAGCTAAAATTTATTATGTAACTTGAAGTGGTGCGTTACTAGCCTAGCGGCTAGTCGAGCCAGCCGATTTGATCGAGCATTTCCTCAGCGGTCCGCACCGCGGATATATATATAAGAGCGCTGTGCGAGGAGCCAAAAGGCCCCAGTTCTCTCCAGACGCTGAATGACACGCCATCTGTGTCGGGAATCGCGCCGCGCCAGGATCAGTGCTACTAACAGCCTCGGGTGCCGTATTCTGTTATTCGAGATGCGCGTAACCAGTAAAGCGTTTCAAGTAAAGTGTTAATTCGGGAATGATTTTCATTATCTAACCTCAGTGTGCGTATTGTCGTATTTTCATGTGCCGTCGCGGGACAGACATTCTACTACTTATATAGCGTGGCGTTTGATGAGATATTTCATCAAATTATGGCGAGCATTCATTTCAACAATTATTTCGGACATTTATGGTTGCATTGGCGCAATAGACTCTGAACTGTTCTGTTAGTTAGGTTGGAGGGATATTTGTGTGTATATTTGTGATTTTGAGAATATACTCAACTATTTTGGAAAGTCGTCTTTGGTTAGAAATCCCGAACAACTTCCTGACTCTACAGAGCTACAAGCTGCAGCTATAATTGTAATCTCAAGGAAGTGGGCACTAGGAACTCTATTTACAGGCTTCAGGTTTTGTCAAATCGCTTTCTGGGGGTCTACAAAGTAAATAGAGAGCCAGTGTTGAGAACGGCGAAAGACAGTATAACAACATTCTAAAGCTAGAAACTGACAGCAAGCAAACATTAATGCAGCAGTAATATATTTAACAACCAACATCAAAAAAATTTCTACTCCTCCGCCGCCCCACATATGGTGCATCGGCCGGGAAATTTACTAAGTGAAAGCGATTTTTAACTATTCGGATTCGCGAGTGAAATGCGACACGCAGCTGAGTAATAGAACAGTGAAAGTGTTACGTGTGCATGGGAGCGACGCTATTGGATTAACGTCGCATCTGGATTCACGGAGCTGGCACTGAGTCTAGCGGTGCAGCCGGCATCGCGAGAAGCCAGTTTCACCTCACCGCAGTCGTCCGCTGCAGCAGCCGGAGACGCGCCTGCTATTGTGGGCCACGCAAACACATCACAGCCGTCGGAGTGCCGTCTGCAGTTCAGCGAGTTGCGTCGCCTCAGTAATCCTGGTACGCCGCGCCGACAACGTCGTGCAGAAGGAACTAAGTTAAGTGAAAAGTTGTTAAAAATTTTACTCACCTGCACTAAAAGACTGTCGGCGATGGAACCGCCAAAAGAAACCGAGTTTAAAATTAAATTAGAACCTATGTATGTTGAGGGAAATGTAAATTCAGACCACGATTCAATTGTAAATATGCATGGAAGTAATGTTCAAGTAAAATATGAAGTATTGTCTCCTGACAGTAGTGTGGGAAGAGGTAATGATTCTGTAATAGAGACCCCTGTAGTAAAGCCGAAAATTGAAATTGTAAATTTATTGGATGATAGTTTCTCTGATGAATTAAAAATGAAACAGTCATCAGAGCTAGTAGAATTTAAACAGAAAAAGTTAGACATGTCTGATCAATCAGAAGTTTCATTTAGTTTTGATGATTCTGGTATTGGAGCTAGTTTTTCGTCACCTGAGTGTGAAAAGAAACCAGCTATTGAGCAACCCAAAGATACTGGGGCTGTTGATTTAAATGTTATATTACAAGCAATAGCTGCCAGTCAAACAAATTTTAATATGCGGTTTGAGGCAATGGACAATAAATTAGAATCCAATAATGCTGAAATGTCAGCCAGTAACGCTCAAATGACAGCTGATTTAAAAGCTGAAATAACTGAGGTCAAAAGCAGTAATGCTGAATTAAAGTCTGAAATGGTGGCCAGTCAAACAAATTTTAATAAAAGGTTTGAGGCAATGGATAATAAATTAGAATCCAATAAAGTTGAATTAGAAAATTCTTTCAAGGCTAGTTGCAATAAGTTGAAAGACGATCTGGACAGTTTGAATAATAAAATAGATTGCAACCATGAGGATATTAAGAAAAAGGTTGCTCAACAGTTTTCTGAGATGTATAAAACAGTTAAATCCGAAGTTGCTGAGGTTCGCAAAGATTTCCAAATGGAAGATGCGAAGCTGGAGCACAAGTTAACAGAAAAGATCGAAGCGGAATCTGAACTGTGCTCAGATAGATTTAAAGATGTTAATATAAAAATAAACATATGTCAAGCAGACGTAGATGCAATCAAAACTGACACTACTCATATTGTGCAAAGAGTAGATAATGTTGAGAGGAAAGTAGAAAATATAAGTACTAACATTGCTAACATTGAAAGTAAAGTAGCTTCGGTAACTTCTGGTAATGGTAGTGTACAACAAGTTGTAGCTGCAAACGCCGCTTTTATCGGGTGTCGGCAGTTCTTGCGGTTCGATCCAGATAAAAATATTCACCCGCTAGATTTCTGGAACGATTTTGAAGATGTGATTCCATCAACCTGGTCTGAACGAGAGAAAATCTCATTTGTTAGAAGCCATCTAGCAGGGGACGCCATGCGTTGGTCAGCTGATGTTATGTTAAAGTGTAAAACATTAGCGGAGTTCAAAACTGCTTTCATTAATGAGTATTGGTCTAGCAATAAGCAAAATGAAGTGTTGAGAGAATTTTGGAGTGGAAAACGCTTCAATGCAGGCAAGGAATCAATTAAAGAGTTTGCTAGGTCATGGATCTCACGTTTGTCGCATTTGGACGAAAAGCTAAAACCTGAAATGATTATACTAGGTCTTGAAGCCAAACTGCCATGGTATTGGCAAACTAGAATTATATCTGCCCCTAGAGACAATCTTGATCGTTTCATTGAATATTTGGAACGTGTAGAACGTGTTGCCGCCAATGAGGAGCAAGCACGTAATAACAGAAATGGCAATAACAATAATAGTAATGTTAGGAACGAGCAAAATGGCAATGTAAACATCAGAACAGTAGGTGTTCGCCATCCTAAGAGAGGTAGGAATTGGGGAAATAATTATCAGAATCAACAATGGCGTCCAAGGGATAATAATTTTGTTCCAAACAGAAATATGCATGTAAGCAACAGTACGGAAAGTAATGCTGTGCCAGTTAACTATAATGAAACTAAAGGAAACAGTAGTAGGACGAGGCAGGAAAACTAGTTCCCGTCTATGAGGACACTGGCGCTCAACAGGCGGTTACTTTTCCTAAGCCAGTAGTTACGATGATTGGTAAGACGGATCAAAATACTCAAACTGAACATGTGGATGAAGAGTCGGTAGCACCTAAGAATACGACAGAAATATTAGATCACTCACAGTATTTAATAGATACCGTGTTAGAGACGCTTTCTAAATGGGAAGAGAAAGAGAAGGCGCAGCTGTGTAATGATAGGGAAGAGCTACAAAATATTGAATTGACAGGTGAAGAAGCAGAAGAAATTCATGCTTATATTTACGATGAAGATGATGTGCTCTTATCTAAAGTGCCTGTGCAGGATGTTGATAATGTACTAATAGATTTAGGACAGGAGATATGTGAGAATGTAGAGGGTAGGCTGTTGGGGGTCGATGAACCCGGTAGCTGTGACCAGTTGTCACTTGAGAAGGAAACCGACGATAATGGTGAAAATGGTTTAGCTGTAACTAATGTTATGCCCGGTCTGGAGGCGCAGAATCGCTCAGACTATAGTAATTTGGGTCATGTTCAGCAAACTAAATGTAATGAAGTCGTGCGGTGTTTCAATTTAAAATTAATAGACCGACTGGAAAAGGCAGCTGAAAGTGTAAGTCAGGAAACCCCTACTCACTGTGACCTAAATGTAATGAAGACAGATGTTGATCACTTTAGTTGGAGACAAATCCAAAAGGAATTATTAGATGAATTTGAGGAACCACCTGTACAACCTAGAATAAGCCACCCTATAATAATAGTGAATATGTTAGGTATCAATGTACGTTGTCTCTTAGACAGTGGAAGTGAGGTGAGTGCAATATCTCAGTCCTTCTTTGATGCATTACCTGGTAAGGACAAGCTTACAGTAATGAGGGTATCAGGACTAAGAATAATTGGTGCTACTGGCAAGGTGTCGAAAACAGTAAAGCAAGAAGCTTTACTGCCCTTTAACATAAATGGTAATTTAATTGATCATCCATGTTTAATTGTAAACAATCTGAGTATTGAGGTTTTAATTGGCATAGATTTCTTGTCAAAATATCAGAGTGTTGTTGACTTCGAAAAAAGCCAGTTAAAAATGGTCTTGCCAATAACAGGAGTAATTACAGTCCCTTTTAGTGATAAACATGTAGTAACTGATGATGAAACTTGGGAGTTGCCTATACGAGTTCTGAAAAATAGGAAGTATTGGGACGAGGATGTTAACCTTAGTACAAATAAGCTAAATACAGAAGAAGAAGAAGCAATTATTTTAGACAAGATAGAAGCTAAATTGCAGGAAATAGATACGATTGCCGCGAATCAGAAGGAAGAACTGAGACAGGTTCTAAAAAGGCTGTAGGGAGGAGGTTGTTCTTTAACCTCTACACAGTGTGGCAGCTGTGCAGTCCCAGCTGTGTGAGATCGTCTTTCCCGTTTCAGGTCTCACTCAATCTTCATCTTTCCTGTCTCCAAATATTTTCGACCTCTTCTTTCTAACATAATAAATTTGCCGTTATGGTTTTCTAGCCAGCATTCAACTAATGAATGCTGTAGGGAGGAGGTTGTTCTGTAACCTCTACACAGTGTGGCAGCTGTGCAGTCCCAGCTGTGTGAGATCTTCTTTCCCATTTCAGGTCTCACTCAATCTTCATCTTTCCTATCCACGAAACTTTTGACTTCTTCTTTCCAACAAATTAAATTTTCCGTTATGACTACTAAGCCAGCATTCAACTAATGAATGCTGTAGGGAGGAGGTTGTTCTGTAACCTCTACACAGTGTGGCAGCTGTGCAGTCCCAGCTGTGTGAGATCTTCTTTCCATTTCAGGTCTCACTCATTCTTTATCTTTCCTATCTACAAAATTTTCGACCTCTTCTTTTCAAATATTAAATTTTCTGTTATGGCTATCAAGCCGTGCGTTATGTAACCATTCTATCTACCGATTAGTGAAGAAAAACACCTGATATGACAAACCTAATAGTGACAAACAATAGAGAAGTATGACGTAAATAAGATAAAATGTGCTTGAGTAAAAATTATGTATAGTACCCTGGTAATATAGTAAGTACAAAGTGTTGTTGTATTGGAAATGGTCCCACAATAATATATTAAAAGATGTACAAATTCTTGTTCAAGCAGGATCTGAAGTGGTAGTGAAACCTAGTGTATGCATTAGAGCTAACTAAGAAATAGTAAAAGAGATTGCTTAGTGTTAGGAAAAATATGCAGACAAGTTGTAAGATTAAACTCACCTAGTGTAGCAAGGAAAGGCAGTGTAATAGAATTGAGCAGTGTTTGTGGTTGAGACGTGAAGGACACGTCTTTGAAGTATTTATAAGGTTGGAGCTGGCCATTATTTTGGTGTAGTGTGTGACAGGATACACCTACACGTATTGAGGTTATGAGTTGGAGGCGTGAATGCGACCATAGGTACCCTTATGTTAGATGAGACAGAGAAGCTCATGGTGTCCTATAGGTGTAAGGAATTTAGCATTACGCTCGTCCATAATTACTTGATGCACTTTAGTGGTAGGTCTGAGAGAGACTACCTGTGGTTTCAGCGTCCAATTGAGTGGAAATGGATTGCCACGTGAGCAAACTGATCAGCTGCAGTACACTAAAAATATGAAATGAATGTGCTATCCTATGCTTTAAATGTTAATGAGTGAGTGTCAAATAAGTACATACACTAGCAATATAATTGAAAAACATAATGACAGACGTAAAACATTATTTTAGCTCAGCATAAATACACTTCACAGTAAGTAAGTACCTAATTTCAGATGTGGAATTGACAACAGCAGAGGACCAATAAGTGAATTTAGTAATCAACTAAACGTAGTGTGTTTTGAACACTCGCAACTGTACTATTACCAAAAGTTACTCACATGTATAAAGAAGCTGAGGAACAACTACTAATCAAATATACTCATACTATCTCTAAGAATGAAGTAATAAAAAAATGAGTCAGTTAAGTGAATAAAAGACAAATGTATCAGAAATGTAATGAGCATTGGTTCAGTGTTCCGGCCCTGAAATAATAAATTCAGACTAAATATGATTTATGATTGTATGTCTTGAGCATAAATTTTATCTAGTACATGACTAAAGGCGTTTTGAGCCATTTGTTTACCAATTTATGACAATTAAGTAACCTCGAGAGTATTATTGAAAAAGATTCTGTTAACTTTGTTCCAGCAACATATTGAAGGCTAAGATGTATATATCCCCATTTCATTGTGACCCATCCATAGATATTTAGTGAACAGAGTCTGAAGCACTCTTTTTGTTTGTTCTACAGGACAAACCAGATAATGGCAGCCTGGTAGCTGCATGAAAGCGTGGAGTGACTTGGACACAACTCACAGTGACCCCTCCCCTTTCCCCTTGTAATTTAGAGAGAACGTGAAGGACGCACACCATAGCAACTTCCCTCCTCTACCCTTTGTGAATGGAAGTGTAGGACGCCAGCCAAAGCGGCTACAACCACGTGTGCAAAAATTATTTGTGCCATTTCTTTCAGGTTTATAAAAGACTGATAAGGAATAGTCATCTGTTTATGTATCATGTTATCTTCCTTGAATTTGTGTGTGTAAAAATGTATTTGATGTATTTAATGTAACTAAGATTTTCACAGTTTTTCAATTTCTATGTGTTTGTTAGTCTAAGGCAATATGTATGCCAAAAATATTTCATTGACTTTGCTTAAAATTTGAGTAATGACATTTCTAAAGAGGCAGTGAAAATGCCCGCAATTTAAATGATTAATGTAGGAAATCAGTTTCTTTTAATATTTATATATGTTTATAATTCAATTTTGATTTTTCATAGGGAGTTTAAATTGTACTCTTGCTTCCCTTTTTGTAATTAAATTTTTTTTTCTTCATTCATTAACATTCATAAACAAAACAAAAATTTAAGTAGAGGGTGATGTAGGGAAGCAGCCTACTCACGCTGCAGCAAATTCACATCAGTTTCCATTGTGTGTTAGTCAGTCTGCTAGCTCTGACGTCATAGATGTTGCGCAATACCTTAAAAATCAAGCAAATGACATAAAACTTTCCTAGTATGTCTGGAATAATGATAAACTAATGTGTGTTAAATATCAGCTTGATAACTTCAGCCGTTTCCTTTATTTGGACGTTTTTCTATAAAAATAATTGGCGGCACAGAAAAGAGCTAGAGACTGCAAAATTTGTATTTAGATTCAGCTTTCATAATGATTTAATAAAAATAGTACTTTGGATTTCACAAATTAAGATGTTAGTGTAAATTCATGATTTTGTGGTTTTCATCTCAAAACTAGAGGAAGCAAGATAGATTAAGTGAGCTTATAAATCATACTAGGATGTTTAGATTTTAATAGGTTGGAGGTCCGCTATGATGATGAAGCTGTAAAAAGTTTCTTTCAAATATCTATTAAATTATAGCAATAGCGGATCTCAGAAGGGACAGTTCAGAGCCCATCTGCTGCGTGCAGTGCAATTAAATTAATTCTCTCGCCTAAGTTATTAAAGTTAGCCACGTCAAAAATTTATTATCAATACTTCCCTGCGTGCTGAATGCACAGTTAAATTAGGAGCTTCATCGGCCTTCAGCAAGAGAAGCTAAAATTTATTATGTAACTTGAAGTGGTGCGTTACTAGCCTAGCGGCTAGTCGAGCCAGCCGATTTGATCGAGCATTTCCTCAGCGGTCCGCACCGCGGATATATATATAAGAGCGCTGTGCGAGGAGCCAAAAGGCCCCAGTTCTCTCCAGACGCTGAATGACACGCCATCTGTGTCGGGAATCGCGCCGCGCCAGGATCAGTGCTACTAACAGCCTCGGGTGCCGTATTCTGTTATTCGAGATGCGCGTAACCAGTAAAGCGTTTCAAGTAAAGTGTTAATTCGGGAATGATTTTCATTATCTAACCTCAGTGTGCGTATTGTCGTATTTTCATGTGCCGTCGCGGGACAGACATTCTACTACTTATATAGCGTGGCGTTTGATGAGATATTTCATCAAATTATGGCGAGCATTCATTTCAACAATTATTTCGGACATTTATGGTTGCATTGGCGCAATAGACTCTGAACTGTTCTGTTAGTTAGGTTGGAGGGATATTTGTGTGTATATTTGTGATTTTGAGAATATACTCAACTATTTTGGAAAGTCGTCTTTGATTAGAAATCCCGAACAACTTCCTGACTCTACAGAGCTACAAGCTGCAGCTATAATTGTAATCTCAAGGAAGTGGGCACTAGGAACTCTATTTACAGGCTTCAGGTTTTGTCAAATCGCTTTCTGGGGGTCTACAAAGTAAATAGAGAGCCAGTGTTGAGAACGGCGAAAGACAGTATAACAACATTCTAAAGCTAGAAACTGACAGCAAGCAAACATTAATGCAGCAGTAATATATTTAACAACCAACATCAAAAAAATTTCTACTCCTCCGCCGCCCCACACTCTCACCATCATATTGGTGCCAGCACAAGAACTGACACCACCAGGAGACATGCCCATGCAGGAACCAGACGACCATCATCTGTCGGAGCAACTCTACTCGCCTCATTCTCCTACGGACGCGGACACATCGCCCATGTCTCCTGTTATAACAACCGGACTTGCTGCAATGGGCAGATTGGTGGACGGGGCCCCAGCAGATTCGACCCCCATGTCTCCTGTGATCTCGACCCATTATCATCAGGGACACTTCCGTCCGTATGGGAAGCCTCCTCCTCGAGACTTAACGGCCAGTCAAACAACACCTATGGACATTAGCAATCTACAGGCCACCTCCATCAAGACCTGTGCAAAAAATTCAAAGGGAGGAAAAGTGTTGTGACTTGCCAATCTTTCAAAGTGCCGCTGTGCAGTTACACGTATCCTCTACATGCGGTGCTGTCTGCCAGCCATGCAGCAGCAGCGCCACCTAAGCGGCCAGCCAGCCAGCGGCCACTAGCCTTGGAGTCAGTTATGATTTGACTGTTAATGTGATTACACGTCTTACTCTGTTTACTTGATCTGTGACTTTCATGTATTGTGTCTTCCTTGAAATATATTTGTTCAACTGGAAGTTATAACACAAAGGTTCTCTGACAAACTAGGCTGTGGCTTCCTGGGCTTGCACCATAGTGTTGAGAACTGTAGGGTCCCCCTAAATAGGTCAGGTGTGCACTATACATCAGAGGCTGCTACTGAGGTAGCTGACTGTGTGTAGGGTGTACGCAAGGGTTTTTAGATTAGGTGACTCTCCATCCAGTGTAGATAACGGTTACTGTAGGAAACCCAACAGTACCTGTGTAAAATCAAAAGAAATGCATCCCGTAGGTGAGAGTATTAAAATCCTAATGGTAAACTGCCAAATCATTTGCAACAAGGTGCCAGAGTTTGAAGCGCTAATGAAAAGCAGTGAAGCTTACATAAAACCAGGTAAAGAAAGCTGGTTGAAACCTGAAATTGACAGCAGTGAGATTTTTGGGTAACATTTAAGTGTATATCAAAAGAATAGGCAAATGGCAAATGGAGGTGGTGGTATTTGTCACAATAGGCAAAAAACTCAAATCCACCAAGATAGAAAATGAAGCTGCATGTGAGATTGTTTGGAAAAGACTCAGTATCAGGGGTGGGCATTAACCATAATTGGACCCTTCTATCGCCCACCAGGCCTATCTCCTGATGTAACCAAAAACTTTAGAGAAAACTTATACGTACGTTCCCCAATCATACTGTATTCATCAGTGGAGACTTTAATCATCCAATAAATAATTGGGAAAATTACAATTTTGTTAGTGGTGGGCATGATAAAACAACTACCTAAAACAGATAGTTAGGAACCCCACTCATGGTGGAAATATATTGGATCTAATGGCAACAAACAGACCTGACTTCTCTGAGTATGTCCACATCAAAACTATTATCAGTGGTTATGAGTGATAAAATACCAGTGGTTATAGCGTTCAGAAAAGACCCTTTTTTTTAGGGTAGGGAGGACAGAAAGAAACCAAGTTTTAAGAGAGGTTAGGATTGAGACAAACTTTCAGTTTGAGAAAGAAACCAAAAAACGTAAGTCTAGCTAATTACATCAGCATAAACAGCTGTTGGTTAAGACTTTTCAACAATCAGCTGAAATTTCAACTCTACCCAATTTTAACTCATTCAATGTGAAATGTCAGCTGTCTTTATTGCATCAAAATATTTGAGGACTGAGAAATAAAATTAATGAATTAATTATCTGGATAGATGAATTAGAGTCCTCAAACCCAGTTGACATACTCTGCCTCTCTGAACATCATGTGACCACTGGTATAGAACTTCTAAGTGTTACAAGTTTTAGGTTAACATCTCACTTTTGTAGAGCAGAAATGGAGAAAGGAGGAGTTGTCACATTCATCAGGAACTGTCATAAATGCAATCAGGGGCATCTCTTGAGAGGCCAGACAAACGTGTGGTTCCTGAAGAGAGGCAGCAGCCTTTTCAGTAGTTTCAGGCACAAATTTCCGTCCAATTTCACTTTTGCCAGAATCCTCAAAAAAATTAGAAAAGATAATGTACAATCAGCTTTATAACCATCTTATCACAAATGACAGACTGTCAAAGTTGCAGTTCAGATTTCTAGAGAGTTCTGATATTGAGAAGGTTGTCTACACTTACAGTGAAAATGTACTTTATACATTAGACAAAAAATTGCAGGCAACTGGTATATTTTGTGATTTGTCAAAGGCATTTGACTGCGAAACTCACAGTATCATTTTAAGTAAATTAGAATATTATGGTGTAACAGGAAATGTCTCCCCATGAACCATAGACATTGCCATTGGTGGGGAGACTTGTGTGCCTCAGCAATACAGATAGCCGTACGGTACATACAGACATCCATACTGTAGATGCAACCACAACTCAGGGGCATCTCTTGAGAGGCCAGACAAACGTGTAGTTCCTGAAGAGAGGCAGCAGCCTTTTCAGTAGTTTCAGGCACAACAGTCTGGATGATTGATTGATCTGGCCTTGTAACACTAACCAAAACAGCCTTGCTGTGCTGGTACTGCAAACGACTAAAAGGAAGGGGAAACTACAGCCATAATTTTTCCTGAGGGCATGCGGCTTTACTGTATGGTTAAATGATGATGGTGTCCTCTTAAGTAAAATATTCAGGAGGAAAAATAGTCCCCCATTCAGATCTCCGGGCTGAGGCTACTCAGGAGGGCATCGTTATCAGGAGAAACAAAACTGGCATTCTATGGATCAGAGCATGGAAAGTCAGATCCCTTAATCGGGCAGGTAGGTTAGAAAATTTAAAAAGGTAAATGGATAGGTTTAAGTCAGATATAGTGGGAATTAGTGAAGTTTGGTGGCAGGAGGAACAAGACTTCTGGTCAGGTGAATATAGGGTTATAAATACAAAATCAAATAGGGGTAATGCAGGAGTAGGTTTAATAATGAATAAAAAAATAAGAGTGTGGGTAAGCTACTACAAACAGCATAGTGAATGCATCATTGTGGCCAAGATAGACATGAAGCCCACGCCTACCACAGTAGTACAAGTTTATATGCCAACTAGCTCTGCAGATGATGAAGAAATTGATGAAATGTATGATGAGATAAAAGAAATTATTCGGGTAGTGAAGGGAGATGAAAATTTAATAGTCATGGGTGACTGGAATTCGATATAGGAAAAGGAAGAGGAGGAAAGGTAGTAAGTGAATATGGAATGGGGGTAAGGAATGAAAGAGGAAGCTGCCTGATAGAATTTTGCACAGAGCATAACTTAATCATATCTAACACTTGAATTAAATATCATGAAAGAATATTGTATGTGTGGAAGAGGCATGTTGATTATATAACGGTAAGACAGAGATGTAGGAACCAGGTTTTAAATTGTAATACATTTCCAGGGCAGATGTGAACTCTGACCACAATCTGTCGCTTAAAACTGAAGAAACTGCAAACAGGTGGGAATTTAAGGAGATGGGACCTGGATAAACTCAAAGAACCAGAGGTTGTAGAGAGATTCAGAGAGAGCATTAGGAAATGATTGACAAGAACGGGGAAAAGAAATATAGTAGAAGAAGAATGGGGAGCTTTGAGATATGAAATACTGAAGACAGCAGAGGATCAAGTTGGTAAAAAGATGAGGGCTAGTAGAAATCCTTCGGTAACAGAAGAGATATTGAATTTAATTGATGAAAGGAGATAATATCAAAGTGCAGTAAATGCAGCAAAAAGGAATACAAACGTCTCAAAAATGAGATCGACAGGAAGTGCAAAATGGCTAAGCAGGGATGGCTAGAGGTCAACTGTAAAGATGTAGAGACATATCGCATTAGGGGTAAGAAAGATACTGCCTACAGAACAGACACAAGCAGACATATTTAAATATGTCTGCTTGTGTCTGTATATGTGTGGATGGATATGTGTGTGTGTGCGAGTGTATACCCGTCCTTTTTTCCCCCTAAGGTAAGTCTTTCCGCTCCCGGGATTGGAATGACTCCTTACCCTCTCCCTTAAAACCCACATCCTTTCGTCTTTCCCTCTCCTTCCCTCTTTCCTGATGAGGCAACAGTTTGTTGCGAAAGCTTGAATTTTGTGTGTATGTTTGTGTTTGTTTGTGTGTCTATTGACGTGCCAGCGCTTTCGTTTGGTAAGTCATTTGTTTGTGTGTCTGTCGACCTGCCGGAGCTTTCGTTCGGTGGGTCACATCATCTTTGTTTTTGGATGTATATCTCATGTTACACTTTCCATCTTCTAATACCATGTCACCCTCACAACACCCCCATTACGACCCCATTAAGTTTTATTTACATTCCCTCTGCAAACATGCCTTCGCCCTAGCCAGATTACGCTCCCATATTTTATTTTCTCAGGCTTGTCTGACATTTGGCATTACCCCCAAAGGCCTCACACTTAAAGTTCCCATCTCTGGCTGCAACCCTTCTCTCCATCAGTCCCTATACCAGTTCCAAACTGAACAATCCATTGCCCCCACCCAACTAATCCTTCACCTACACATCAACTCAGCCAATGAACACACCCGTCAACTACTATCCTTAATAAAAGTCCTCAATCTTTCCTCTCCCACATCCACACCGGCTGTTCAGAGCATCCTCCTACAGGCCAACCGTAAATTAGAACAGCATGCCACCCTCCACCTCAAAAAACTATCCAATCTCCTGGTTTCCCACCTCCGGAAAGCAACTCACTCACCCTTCAAAACCTTTCCAGCAAACCTCAACCTCCTCTCATTGCACACCAACCCAGTCTCTCCCATCTACTCAATCTCCCACTTCCAGCTCCACATCCTCCAAAACCTCAAAATTCCAATCAACACAATCTGGAACCACAACACCCCAATTCAGTAGTTAACCTTTCCTCCAAACCTCTCTCCCAATCCGAAACCTCTGTCCTATCCAAAGGCCTCACCTTCAGCCCCACTCCCAGATTCAACCAAACAGCCCTCATCAAAGATTTACTATCCTACACCCGTACTCTCAGATGGAAATATCACTTTGCCATGAAGAAAAATGATCCTAATCCTACTCTTAATGATCCAACTCCCCAAGACACTATCCAAATTGAACCCTGCCTGGAACAGTTCCGTCCTCCGTCGCAGCGGGACCCACCTCCTCTTCCTCAAAATCACCCTCTCCAAACCTTCCAGGAATTTCTGACTTCCAGCCTTGCCTCTCAATCCTTCTTAAAAAACCTTAATCCTACTCCCAACATCACCACTGCTGAAGCCCCGGCTATCCGTGATCTGAAGGCTGACCGATCCATCGTCATTCTTCCGGCAGACAAACGGTTCCATGACCGTGGTACTTGATCGTCGGGAGTATGTGGCTGAGGGACTGCGCCAGCTTTCAGACAACACTACTTACAAAGTGTGCCAAGGTAATCCCATTCCTGATGTCTAGGCGGAGCTTCAAGGAATCCTCAGTACCTTGGGCCCCCTACAAAACCTTTCACCTGACTCCATCAACCTCCTCACCCCACCAACACCCCGCACCCCTACCATCTACCTAAAATCCACAAACCCAATCATCCCGGCCGCCCCATTGTAGCTGGTTACCAAGCCCCCACAGAACGGATCTCTGCCTACGTAGATCAACACCTTCAACCCATTACATGCAGTCTCCCATCCTTCATCAAAGACACCAACCACTTTCTCGAACGCCTGGAATCCTTACCCAATCTGTTACCCCCAGAAACCATCCTTGTAACCATTGATGCCACTTCCTTATACACAAATATTCTGCACGTCCAGGGCCTCGCTGCGATGGAGCACTTCCTTTCACGCCGATCACCTGCCACCCTACCTAAAACCTCTTTCCTCATCACCTTAGCCAGCTTCATCCTGGCCCCCAACTTCTTCACTTTTGAAGGCCAGACATACCAACAATTAAAGGGAACAGCCATGGGTACCAGGATGGCCCTCTCGTACGCCAACCTATTCATGGGTCGCTTAGAGGAAGCCTTCTTGGTTACCCAGGCCTGCCAACCCAAAGTTTGGTACAGATTTATTGATGACATCTTCATGATCTGGACTCACAGTGAAGAAGAACTCCAGAATTTCCTCTCCAACCTCAACTCCTTTCGTTCCATCAGATTCACCTGGTCCTACTCTAAATCCCATGCCACTTTCCTTGACGTTGACCTCCACCTGTCCAATGGCCAGCTTCACACGTCCGTCCACATCAAACCCACCAACAAGCAACAGTACCTGCATTATGACAGCTGCCACCCATTCCACATCAAACGGTCCCTTCCCTACAGCCTAGGTCTTCGTGGCAAACGAATCTGCTCCAGTCCGGAATCCCTGAACCATTACACCAACAACCTGACAACAGCTTTTGCATCTCGCAACTACCCTCCCGAGCTGGTACAGAAGCAAATAACCAGAGCCACTTCCTCATCCCCTCGAACCCAGAATCCCCCACAGAAGAACCACAAAAGTGCCCCACTTGTGACAGGATACTTTCCGGGACTGGACCAGACTCTGAATGTGGCTCTCCAGCAGGGATACGACTTCCTCAAATCCTGCCCTGAAATGAGATCCATCCTTCATGAAATCCTCCCCACTCCACCAAGAGTGTCTTTCCGCCATCCACCTAACCTTCGTAACCTGTTAGTTCATCCCTATGAAATCCCAAAACCACCTTCCCTACCCTCTGGCTCCTATCCTTGTAACCGCCCCCGGTGTAAAACCTGTCCCATGCACCCTCCCACCACCACCTACTCCAGTCCTGTAACCCGGAATGTGTACACGATCAAAGGCAGAGCCACATGTGAAAGCACCCACGTGATTTACCAACTGACCTGCCTACACTGTGATGCATTCTATGTGGGAATGACCAGCAACAAACTGTCCATTCGCATCAATGGACACAGGCAGACAGTGTTTGTTGGTAATGAGGATCACCCTGTGGCTAAACATGCCTTGGTGCACGGCCAGCACATCTTGGCACAGTGTTACACCGTCCGGGTTATCTGGATACTTCCCACCAACACCAACCTATCCGAACTCCGGAGATGGGAACTTGCTCTTCAGTATGTCCTCTCTTCCCGTTACCCACCAGGCCTCAATCTCCGCTAATTTCAAGTTGCCGCCACTCATACCTCACCTGTCATTCAACATCATCTTTGCCTCTTCACTTCCAACTCGACTGACATCTCTGCCGAAACTCTTTGTCTTTAAATATGTCTGCTTGTGTCTGTATATGTGTGGATGGATATGTGTGTGTGTGCGAGTGTATACCTGTCCTTTTTTCCCCCTAAGGTAAGTCTTTCCGCTCCCGGGATTGGAATGACTCCTTACCCTCTCCCTTAAAACCCACATCCTTTCGTCTTTCCCTCTCCTGCCCTCTTTCCTGATGAGGCAACAGTTTGTTGCGAAAGCTTGAATTTTGTGTGTATATTTGTGTTTGTTTGTGTGTCTATCGACCTGCCAGCGCTTTTGTTTGGTAAGTCTCATCATCTTTCTTTATATATATATATATATATATATATATATATATATATATATATATATATATATATATATAAAAACAAAGATGATCTGACTTACCAAATGAAAGTGCTGGCAGGTCGACAGACACACAAACAAACACAAACATACACACAAAATTCAAGCTTTCGCAACAAACTGTTGCCTCATCAGGAAAGAGGGGAAGGAGAGGGAAAGACGAAAGGATGTGGGTTTTAAGGGAGAGGGTAAGGAGTCATTCCAATCCCGGGAGCGGAAAGACTTACCTTAGGGGGAAAACAGGACGGGTATACACTCGCACACACACACACACACACACACACACACACACACACACACACACACACACACACACACATATCCATCCACACATATACAGACACAAGCAGACATATTTGTCTTTAAATATGTCTGCTTGTGTCTGTATATGTGTGGATGGCTATGTGTGTGTGTGTGTGTGTGTGTGTGTGTGCGAGTGTATACCCGTCCTTTTTTCCCCCTAAGGTAAGTCTTTCCGCTCCCGGGATTGGAATGACTCCTTACCCTCTCCCTTAAAACCCACATCCTTTCGTCTTTCCCTCTCCTTCCCTCTTTCCTGATGAGACAACAGTTTGTTGCGAAAGCTTGAATTTTGTGTGTATGTTTGTGTTTGTTTGTGTGTCTGTCGACCTGCCAGCACTTTCATTTGGTAAGTCACATCATCTTTGTTTTTAGATATATTTTTCCTACGTGGAATGTTTCCCTCTATTATAACCATATATATATATATATATATATATATATATATATATATATATATATATATATATATATATATATAGGGAAACATTCCACGTGGGAAAAATATATCTAAAAACAAAGATGATGTGACTTACCAAACGAAAGCGCTGGCACGTCGATAGACACACAAACAAACACAAACATACACACAAAATTCAAGCTTTCTCAACAAACTGTTGCCTCATCAGGAAAGAGGGAAGGAGAGAGAAAGACGAAAGGATGTGGGTTTTAAGGGAGAGGGTAAGGAGTCATTCCAATTCCGGGAGTGGAAAGACTTACCTTAGGGGGAAAAAAGGATAGGTATACACTCGCACACACACACATATCCATCCGCATATACACAGACACAAGCAGACATTTGTAAAGGCAAAGAGTTTGGGCAGAGATGTCAGTCGAGGTGGAAGTACAGAGGCAAAGATGTTGTTGAAAGACAGGTGAGGTATGAGCGGCGGCAAATTCAAATTAGAAATTAGCGGAGATTGAGGGTTGGTGGATAGCGAAAAGAGAGGATATGCTGAAGGGCAAGTTCCCATCTCCGGAGTTCTGACTGGTTGGTGTTAGTGGGAAGTATCCAGATAACCCGGACGGTGTAACACTGTGCCAAGATGTGCTGGCTGTGCACCAAGACATGTTTAGCCACAGGGTGATCCTCATTACCAACAAACACTGTCTGCCTGTGTCCATTCATGCGAATGGACAGTTTGTTGCTGGTCATTCCCACATAGAAGGCTTCACAGTGTAGGCAGGTCAGTTGGTAAATCACGTGGGTGCTTTCACATGTGGCTCTGCCTTTGATCATGTACGCCTTCCGGGTTACAGGACTGGAGTAGGTGGTGGTGGGAGGGTGCATGGGACAGGTTTTACACCGGGGGCGGTTACAAGGATAGGAGCCAGAGGGTAGGGAAGGTGGTTTGGGGATTTCATAGGGATGAACTAACAGGTTACGAAGGTTAGGAGGACGGCGGAAAGACACTCTTGGTGGAGTGGGGAGGATTTCATGAAGGATGGATCTCATTTCAGGGCAGGATTTGAGGAAGTCGTATCCCTGCTGGAGAGCCACATTCAGAGTCTGATCCAGTCCCGGAAAGTATCCTGTCACAGGTGGGGCACTTTTGGGGTTCTTCTGTGGGAGGTTCCGGGTTTGGGGAGATGAGGAAGTGGCTCTGGTTATTTGCTTCTGTACCAGCTCGGGAGGGTAGTTGCGGGATGCGAAAGCTGTTTTCAGGTTGTTGGTGTAATGGTTCAAGGATTCCGGACTGGAGCAGATTCGTTTGCCATGAAGACCTAGGCTGTAGGGAAGGGACCATTTGATGTGGAATGGGTGGCAGCTGTCATAATGCAGGTACTGTTGCTTGTTGGTGGGTTTGATGTGGACGGACGTGTGAAGCTGGCCATTGGACAGGTGGAGGTCAACGTCAAGGAAAGTGGCTTGGGATTTAGAGTAGGACCAGGTGAATCTGATGGAACGAAAGGAGTTGAGGTTGGAGAGGAAATTCTGGAGTTCTTCTTCACTGTGAGTCCAGATCATGAAGATGTCATCAATAAATCTGTACCAAACTTTGGGTTGGCAGGCCTGGGTAACCAAGAAGGCTTCCTCTAAGCGACCCATGAATAGGTTGGCGTACGAGGGGGCCATCCTGGTACCCATGGCTGTTCCCTTTAATTGTTGGTATGTCTGGCCTTCAAAAGTGAAGAAGTTGTGGGTCAGGATGAAGCTGGCTAAGGTGATGAGGAAAGAGGTTTTAGGTATGGTGGCAGGTGATCGGCGTGAAAGGAAGTGCTCCATCGCAGCGAGGCCCTGGAAATGCGGGACATTTGTGTATAAGGAAGTGGCATCAATGGTTACAAGGATGGTTTCCGGGGGTAACAGACTGGGTAGGGATTCCAGGTGTTCGAGAAAGTGGTTGGTGTCTTTGATGAAGGATGGGAGACTGCATGTAATGGATGGAAGGTGTTGATCTACATAGGCAGAGATGCGTTCTGTGGGGGCTTGGTAACCAGCTACAATGGGACGGCCGGGATGATTTGGTTTGTGAATTTTAGGAAGAAGGTAGATGGTAGGGGTGCGGGGTGTTGGTGGGGTGAGGAGGTTGATGGAGTCAGGTGAAAGGTTTTGTAGGGGGCCCAAGGTACTGAGGATTCCTTGAAGCTCCGCCTAGACATCAGGAATGGGATTATCTTGGCACACTTTGTAAGTAGTGTTGTCTGAAAGCTGGCGCAGTCCCTCAGCCACATACTCCCGACGATCAAGTACCACGGTCGTGGAACCGTTTGTCTGCCGGAAGAATGACGATGGATCGGTCAGCCTTCAGATCACGGATAGCCTGGGCTTCAGCAGTGGTGATGTTGGGAGTAGGATTAAGGTTTTTTAAGAAGGATTGAGAGGCAAGGCTGGAAGTCAGAAATTCCTGGAAGGTTTGGAGAGGGTGATTTTGAGGAAGAGGAGGTGGGTCCCGCTGCGACGGAGGACGGAACTGTTCCAGGCAGGGTTCAATTTGGATAGTGTCTTGGGGAGTTGGATCATTAGGAGTAGGATTAGGATCATTTTTCTTCATGGCAAAGTGATATTTCCATCTGAGAGTACGGGTGTAGGATAGTAAATCTTTGATGAGGGCTGTTTGGTTGAATCTGGGAGTGGGGCTGAAGGTGAGGCCTTTGGATAGGACAGAGGTTTCGGATTGGGAGAGAGGTTTGGAGGAAAGGTTAACTACTGAATTGGGGTGTTGTGGTTCCAGATTGTGTTGATTGGAATTTTGAGGTTTTGGAGGATGTGGAGCTGGAAGTGGGAGATTGAGTAGATGGGAGAGACTGGGTTGGTGTGCAATGAGAGGAGGTTGAGGTTTGCTGGAAAGGTTGTGAAGGGTGAGTGAGTTGCCTGTCCGGAGGTGGGAAACCAGGAGATTGGATAGTTTTTTAAGGTGGAGGGTAGCATGCTGTTCTAATTTGCAGTTGGCCTGTAGGAGGATGCTTGGAACAGCCGGTGTGGATGTGGGAGAGGAAAGATTGAGGACTTTTATTAAGGATAGGAGTTGACGGGTGTGTTCATTGGCTGAGTTGATGTGTAGGTGAAGGATTAGGTGGGTGAGGGCAATGGATTGTTCAGTTTGGAACTGGTATAGGGACTGATGGAAAGAAGGGTTGCAGCCAGAGATGGCAACTTTAAGTGTGAGGCCTTTGGGGGTAATGCCAAATGTCAGACAAGCCTGAGAAAATAAAATATGGGAGCGTAATCTGGCTAGGGCGAAGGCATGTTTGCGGAGGGAATGTAAATAAAACTTAATGGGGTCGTTTTGGAGGTGTTGTGAGGGTGACATGGTATTAGAAGGTGGAAAGTGTAACATGAGGCTGAAATGAAAATGAAAATAAATGTATGGGGAGAGATAAAGGTGAACTAGAAAGCAAATGGAGATCTGGTGTGAAAAAAGGCGAAAAAGTGTTGGTTACAGCTGGGCTATGTTGATCCTGTGGTGAACTTGTGTAGGTAGACAATGATGTGCATAAAGGTTAGGTGGTTGTGTTGCCGCCAAAACACGTTAAAGTGTGGAGAAATTCGGGAAAATTTCGAAAAAACTACGTGTAGATGTATTAAAAGGAGTGGTTTGGTGGTGGCAGATTATGGAAATGAGGCTAACAATTGTCTGATGAAGAAATAATGACGTTAAAACCTGTGGGAAGCGGCTGAAAATGATCGGTGATGTGAGAAAAACGGAAATGGAAATAAAGCAAAAGTTATTAGAACTAGCCGAAAAGGTTGTTTAATAGGTGAAAGGAACTGTTTGTGAACTAGAAACGGTGGATTTTATAGCGGCGGTAGTGTTGAAAGCGTTTTTTTTTTTTTTTAAATGGGTTACGTATTACTACGTACTACGTATTATTGAGTATATATCGGCGGGATAAAATTGTATGGTCGATTACGGTAAAAAGGAGAAGGTAAATACAAAGTGAAACTACTGGCAAAAACAGAAGGAGGAAATAAGACGACAGAAAAGACTTCGAAATGCAACAGTGACAATAACAAACATAATTGTTGGGTTCAGATTAATGATATGAATATAATAGAGGGAAACATTCCACGTGGGAAAAATATATCTACAAACAAAGATGATGTGACTTACCAAACGAAGCGCTGGCAGGTCGATAGACACACAAACTAACAGAAACAAACACACAAAATTCAAGCTTTCGCAACAAACTGTTGCCTCATCAGGAAAGAGGGAAGGAGAGGGAAAGACAAAAGGATGTGGGTTTTAAGGGAGAGGGTAAGGAGTCATTCCAATCCCGGGAGCGGAAAGACTTACCTTAGGGGGAAAAAAGGACAGGTATACACTCACTCACACACACACACACACATATCCATCCACACATATACAGACACTGCTTGTGTCTGTATATGTGTGGATGGATATGTGTGTGTGTGCGAGTGTATACCCATCCTTTTTCCCCCTAAGGTAAGTCTTTCCGCTCCCGGGATGAGGAACTTGAAAGTTCGAGCACTGGACAAGAGCATGTAGAGGAAGTATGACTCAAATTTTAGAGAATAGTTGACCTTGCACTGGATAGGCATGTACCCAGTAGAACAGTTCATAATGGGAGGGAACTTCCATGATATACACTCACCATAAAGAAACTTCTAAAGAAACAGAGATTACTGCATAATAGGTGTAAAATAAAGTGTAGGGCTATACATAGAGTGATGCTGAATAATGAAACACATTTGGCTGTCAAGAGTGCAATGCATGATGCCTTCAATGACTATTGCAGCAGAATATTGTCGAATGACATTTCACAGAATCCAAACAAATTCTGGACGTATGTAAAAGGTGTTAGTGGCAGCAAAGTTAGTGTCCAGTTGTTAACGAATGAGACAGGAACTGAAATTGAGGGTACCAAAGCAAAAGCTGAAATGCTTAACTGCTTTTTCAAATGTTCCTTTAAAAAAGGAAAACACAGGAGAATTGCCTTATTTAATCCTTGTATCACTGAAAAGATGAATGGAATAAGTATTAGTGACAGTGGTGTTGAGAAGCACCTAAAATCGTTAAAACTGAACAAACTTGTAGGGATCAATGGAACCCCTGTCAGATTCTATAATGAATATGTGGCCGAGTTAGCCGCTCTCCTGACTATAATGTATCATAGATCCCTCAAACAAAAAACTGTGCCCAGTTCTTGGAAAAAGGGACAGGTCACACACATCTACAAGAAGGGTAGTAAAAGTGATCCACAATACTACCGTCCAATATCCTTGACATCGATTTGTTGTAGAATCTTAGGACAAATTCCGAGCTCAAAGATAATGAAGTATCTTGAGCAGTGTGACTTCCTCAATGTCAACCAATATAGATTTTGAAAACATAGATCATGGGAAAAACAACTCACACTCTTCTCACACGACATACTGAAAGCTTCGGATCAAGTCAGTCAGTCAGATGCAGTGTTTCTTGATTACTGAAAAACATTTGACTCAGTACCGCACCTACTATTATTGTCAAAAGTACAATTATATGGTGTATCAAGTGAAAATTATGACTGGATCAAGGACTCTTTGGTAGAGAGGGTACAGCATGTTATCTTGGATGGAGAGTCATTGACAGATGTAGAAGTAACTTCAGGTGGTGCCATTTAAGTGTGTTGAGACCATTGCTGTTCATGTTGTATATTAATGACCTTGCAGACAACAGTAAAATCAGGTTTTTTGCAAATGATGCAGTTATCTATAATGAAGTACTATCTGAGACAATCTGCATAAACATTAAGTCAGCTCTTGATCAGATTTCAACATGGTACAGAAATTCGCAACTTGCTCTAAATGTTCAGAAATTTAAAATTTTGCACTTCACAAAACAAAAAAAAATGTAGTGTTTAAGACTATAATATCAATGAGTCACTGTTGGAATCCACTGTTGGAATCAACCAACTTTTACAAATACCAGGATGTAACACTTTGTAGGGATATGAAAGGGAATCATCACATAGGTTCAGCTTTGGGGTAAGCAGGTGGTAGACTTCAGTTTATTGGTAGAATACTGGGGATGTGCAATCAGTCTACAAAAATAGATTGCTTAGAAATCACTTGTGTGACCCATCCTACAATACTGCTGAAGTGTATGGGACCCATACCAGGTAGGACTAACAGGGGATATTGAATGTATATAGAGAAGTGCAGCATGAGTGGGGTTTGTTTAATCAATGGGAGAGTATTGCAGAGATTCTGAAGGAACTGAACTGGCATACTCTTGGGAAGAGAGACATAAACTATCCCGAGAAAGTCTATTAACAAAGTTTCAGGAACTGGGTTTACATAACTGCTCTAGGGATATACAACAACCACGAACATACTGCTCACACAGGGATCATGAGGATAAGATTAGAATAATTAATGCATGCATAGAGGCATTCAAACAGTCATTCTTCCCATGCTCCAGATGTGAATGGAACAAGAAGAAACCCCGGTAACTGGTACAATGGGATGTTCCCTCTGCCATGTATCTCATGGTGGTTTGCAGAATATAGATGTAGGTATAGATGTAAATGTGACTGGATATAGTATTATAGTGCAAAATCTGTTTACATAGGGTTTTGCATTTACATAACTATAACTTAATCTATCACATAGTTGGGTCTGGTGGTCCAGTGGTAAAGCATGTGCACGGAAACCAAAAAGTTGTGGGATCAAATCCTGGTCTGCCTTTAACCTAGCCTTCACCTCTCAGTAATGTGAAGATCTCCCAGAAACAACATGTGGTTTGGATTCCACATTAAACAGTAGGTCACCTTTCTCCATTTGGATACCTGGGGTAGGTTGGGAATGTGAAGGTGGCCAAATTGGTGTCCAATTGAAAGACTTGCATCAGGCCATTGAGCCACATGAAGTTATTAATTATTACTGTGTGTGTGTTTGTGGGGGGGGGGGGGGAGGGGGGGGGGAGAGAGAGAGAGAGAGAGAGAGAGAGAGAGAGAGAGAGAGATAGAGAGAGAGAATACATTAAGGGAAGGGAGTGCATATTACTTGTCCCATATCATAGTGGACCTATTTTCCACCATCTGCATATCTTATACAAAAATGGACAAAAAAATATATCAACCCACTGGTCATTAAAACTGTAACACCACAAATAATAGCAAATCACGAAATTTTACTTTTTGTCTCCCTACAATACAATGGGAAAAATCCATGACTAAATTTAGAGGTGACTAGGAGTGTCCAGAGTGTGAAATTTAGCAAACAGAACTGCCACATCTGCCAAGCTGCTTCAGCACTATGCTAGAAGTCATCAGTTGTAGTTTGTTGTATTCTGCCTTCATCATGTTGCAGTTTTAATGGGCAGCAGTGTCTATAATAATAATACAAAATTATCAGTCCTATAAGATGGATCTGTGGAACAATGTGTATTTGTCGTATTTGTAAATTTATTAGTACTCTCATTTGGTTTAATGATTTTTACTAGATAATAGTGGTAATTACATCATTTAGCTAGTTAATTGAACATAATCCTTCCTAGGAATTCTTGTAGGCAAATATTTCCACTGAAAAGGTGGCCTATAAAAGGTATTGTACACATTTTGCTGCACAATTGATGTTCGCATAACAAGCAGTGTGGTGACATGTGACTATTTTCCTCTCAGCCGTTGGTGTAGCAATGTGCCATGTGATGCATCAGGCATTTGGAGTATAGAGAACAGTTTCAACAATATAAACAGTGGTTCTGTAACCACCTTAGTAGTAACACAAGTTATAATTTACTATCAAAATGATTGCTCAAGTGAATGAGATACAAAAATAAATGAACAAAGCTAATGGTGACAAGATGCTTCACAAGAAGAGAAACCTATTTTAAAAAAAGACAAACAAAGGAGTAAGAAGATCATAAAAGATACATACTATTTAGGACTAATGTACAGGTGACATGACTCTCTCAACTGAAGGATCTGTTCTCAGAGGCCATAGCCTCTTTGCGGCTAATGTTTCATGATTATTTACTTTTCTGTTCCCAGAGTGAGATTTTCATTCTGCAGCGTAGATTAAAGCTATGTGCCGGACGGAGACTCAAACTCCAGACCTTTACCTTTTGTAGGCGAATGCTCTACTGACTGGGTTATCCAAGCATGACTTATGAGCTGTCCTTACAGATTTACTTTTCTGTTAGCATTTAAAATAGATTCGACATAGTTCCTGCTTACAGTGCACACGAAAGCCAATTCTTGCTCAGTAAATAACCAACACCAAACACAAAGTGCCATTTCTGAAGATGATTCAACTCAAGTTGTAATGTCTACCATCATGGTCACTTGACTAGAATATAAATGAGACACTGAGATCCATAAGGGGCTAAAGCTCACCAGCATCAGACCCACATTTAAGTGCATATCAGAGAATCTAGTGATACAGCTCTTCACGAATTTTCATACATATAATGTGAGCCTCACTATCAATGGTCATGTGCTTTAGGCCCTCATGATTCTCAGTGACTCAAATGGATTACTGTATGATAAAATTCATAACTTAATATACTATAACTCGTTCAGAAACCCACAAAATAAGTTTACTGTCAGTAGAACTTTATCATCTTCCAATCTAATTTTACTATATGGTGAGTTAATTAGCTTATCTGAGGAGTGTACTATCATATAGCAGGATTTATGCCGAACAAACAGGGATAAAAGTCTGCCACAGTGTGGTACCACCTTGTGTCACTGGCTTAAACTTCTAGTTGAGTGGCAAGGGCTAGCTGTGCACATCATGAACCGTGCACAAATCCACATGTATTTGGCCGTAAGGCAATTCTGTCAAGCTCCTTAAAACGTGTACAACTGAAGGTGTGCTCATGACCCTCATGCCAGTTTTCATGACGTCTAGAGGAACAGCAGTGCGATAGATTTAAGTGCCATATCTCTCAGATTGCAGCATCTATGTTACACTTAACAGCATTCAAAGAAAAATAACGAATAATTCCAAAAGGCATCAAAATTTAGGGTGCTCTTGTGCTCGTACACAGCAGCCGCCATTGGGTGCCAATAAAAATATTCTCAGTGTGCTGAGCAAAATGTCAGACAGAATGGACCTCATTTCACGGCTTGATTTTACAAAGCCATAGCCTTGTTGAAGTAGCTGAGTAATACATTCAAGAGCAGCATAATACTGAGTGACAGGCATACTCACAGGCTGTTTCTGGAGGGATCAGCAGTACCAGGACAATGTGATGGCCTGGGAAATCTGCTTTTGAACTAGGCTGGTGGGGTAATTACTTCCAGTAAAGGCTGAGGTGAGAATGGTGGTGTATTATTATGCAGAATCTGCATCTGAACAAATATGTTTGTCTCAAATGGCAAGGCTTTATGGGAGGGAACGTTTTACATGGAAAGAATGGCAACTGCCAAAATGTAAGTATTATTGTTTTTTAGTAGGTTTAATGTGAACAGAAGTGTGTAGCTGACTCTCGGTAAAGAGGAGGTCAACATCAAGGAAAGCAGCATGGGATTCCGAATAGGGGCATGTGAAATTTAGTTGGGAGAATGTATTTAGAGATTCCAACCATTTTAACATGTTAGCTTTACCATGAGTCCATATGGCTGTGATGTCATCAATGTATCTACACTAAACCAGAGGTTCTATCGGATCCCTGGTGTGGTTTTGATATGCTGATGACATCTTTGTCAGATGGACTCACTGGTGATGCTGACTCTTACACTTAAATTATATTTTCAAAAACTGATTATTTTTATTGGTATACTAAACGATAATTTGTGCATCACAGTGGGACACAATGAAAATGAACCATGGAATGTTCAAATAACTAATTTCTGTTTCATTTAAAAACAACAAAGAACAATACACACACACACACACACACACACACACACACACACCAATGTGGGACACATGAGCCTTCCTGGTTTGTTTAGGGCACACAATGAAGAAAACTATGGTTTCCTGCCACCCACCCAGTCTACAACACATCCTGGTCTACCCTTGTAGCACACCTACATTCAGACCCTTGTCACATGAGTCATATCCCTACAGAATATCCAGGTGCAAAACCTGTCCTATGCATACCCCCAGCACAACCTATTCCAGTTCTTTTGCTGTAACTTTTGCACAGCCCTTATATGGACATGATCAGCAGTAGACTGTCCACCCATATGATGGCCATTGCCAAACTGTGATCAAGAACAAAGTTGACTTCACAGGGACAGAACATGCCACTCAGTGCAAAATGCTTGAGTTTAATGAATATCTTACAATCCATGCCTTCTGGATCCTCCCCCACCTCCCCCCCTCCCCCCCTCCCCCCTCCCCCCTCCCCAGTTCCAATTATAGCTCCTCTTAACTCCACGAATAGGAATTATCCTTCAAGACCACAATCTTCCAAACTTCCTTCTCCATAGCCCTTGGCTCATACCTTCCTCCATTCCCATCCCCCTGTCTTGCACTCCACCCCCCCCCCCCACCAAAAAAAAAAAAAAAAAAAAAGAAAAATCCTATAGATCACCATGATTGATGTACCTATTAATCTCTACCCCAGTTTCAACATTCAGTGTTTCACACAGTCAGCTGTGTGTTTATATAGAGTGGCTGACATTGGTATCAGTAATGGATATGTCTATTGGTGCTTCAACACTGAAGGTCATTGGATCAAAGAAATGCAGCTGACAATGACTTTTGCCCTGTGCACTTGTACCCTTTTTGAGCCATCTGCAACTGAACATAAGCCAAAGCTAGATTTAGCAGTCATGGATGGTGCAGATCACTATTCTGGCATAAAATTAACATTAAAGGCTTATCACATAATGACTATCCATACATCTCCACTAGTAAGAAAATCTGTCCTCAATTTGAAGGTTAGTTTGAATGCTGCAGTGCTTTTTTGCAGTTCTGTTGCAGGTGGTATATCCCCAACCTCCTCGAATCACTGAACTAATTTACCCATCTATTTGTATGAGCACCTACGGCAGGTGGTATACCCCTGTCCTCCTCCAATATTTGAACTGTCTTAACCATCAATTTATAAAGGGCCTACAGTTTCATGTGGGCTCCAAACCCCAGTGCAACTTTCCATTTTCACATTTACAAACCTTTGTTTGAGGTGAAAGAAGGAGTAAGTGACAAAAAAACGATAGATAGGGCTGACTGGTGTTGAACCTTTGGATTGGTGGTCTGGCACTTACTGAGTCATCAAGCCATATGCTATCTTCATCTAAATGTCCAAACTCTGAAATACCAGCTTGTGTATTCTACACCCTCCATTGTGGCATGAGCCGTTCAACACAAAACTAACAAATATTGAGTTTCTGTGTATGGTTCCCATTCTGGTGTATGTCTACTTTCATTCTCACCTCCTCCTTCTGCCACTGAAGCTCATCGTGGGCTCGCTGGACTTCATATATGCGTCTGCTGAGAGCATGGTCTGTATCAGAATGTTGAGCATGCAGTGAATTAGTGACATCAGCTCGCAGTGAAAACATGTTCAAGCGTTGACTTCGAGATTTTTGAATTTCTTCTTCGGCTCTGTTCATATTAGATTCGGAAACTTGTTGCCATGTCTCATATGGGATACATCTGAAATGTCAAAAACAAATCAGTGGTCTTTATCAAACATCCTACCATTTTAGCCATTTGGTGTTTTCAAAGAGCCAGAATTAAAGGGGTGGGGAGGAGATGTACAAAATAAAAAGTTCTGCAGGATGTCAAATCAGTGACTATACAAGAGAAAAAGCAAAATTAAACTATCATTCATCTCATTTCCACAGTTTATTGGTAGAGGTGTGCACAGATTAGATTAGATTAGTACTTGTTCCGTAGATCATGAATACACTTTGTAATGATGTGAAACGTGTCAGGTTAATAAAAGGTGTCTATACAAGATATTACATTACACGAGATATTACATGACACTTAATATTTTTAATTTTTTTGTGGGGGTTGGGGAAATTACCCACTTACTATATCCAAAAATTCATCTAATGAGTAGAAGGAGTTGCCATTAAGAAATTCTTTTAATTTCCTTTTAAATGTTATATGGCTATCTGTCAAACTTTTGATGCTATTAGATAAGTGACCAAAGACTTTTGTGGCAGCATAATTTACCCCCTTCTGAGCCAAAGTTAGATTTAACCTTGAGTAGTGAAGATCGTCCTGTCTCCTGGTGTTGTAGCCATGTACACTGCTATTACTTTTGAATTCGTTTGGCTAGTTAATAACAAATTTCATAAGTGAATATATATATTGTGAGGCTACAGTGAAGATCTCTAGCTTTTTAAATAAGTGTCTGCAGGATGATCTTGGATGAGCTCCAGCAATTATTCTGATTGCACGCTTTTGTGCAGTGAACACTCTTTTACTCAGTGATGAGTTTCCCCAGAATATGATGCCATACAAAAGCAGAGAATGAAAACAGGCATGGTAAGCTAATTTACTGAGATGTATATCACCAAAATTTGCAAAGACCCTAATAGCATAAGTAGCTGAACTCAAACGTTTCAGAAGATCCTCAGTGTGTTTTTTTCCAGTTCAATGCCTCATCAATGCATACACCTAGAAATTTTGAATATTCTACCTTAGCTACCGATTTCTGTAAGAAGTCTATATTTATTAGTGGCGTCATTCCATTTACTGTGTGGAACTGTATATACTGTGTTTTGTCAAAGTTTAATGAGAGCCCATTTGCAGAGAACCACTTAATGATTTTCTGAAAAACATCGTTTACAATTTCACCAGTTAATTCTTGTCTGATGGGTGTATCATTGGCAAAAAGTACCAGCTTTGCATCTACATGAATATAGAATGGCAAGTCATTAATATATATTAAGAACAGCAGAGGACCCAAGACCGAACCTTGCAGCACACCATTCTGGATTGTTCTCCAGTTTAAGAAATCACCAGTTTTTTGCATATTATGTGAACCGCTTATTTCAACTTTCTGCACTCTTCCAGTTAGGTATGATTTAAACAATTTGAGCACTGCCCTATTCATACCACAGTACTTGAGCTTATTTAGAAGTATTCCATGATTTGCACAATCAAAAGCCTTTGAGAGACCACAAATAAATCCCAACGTCTGACTTCCAGTTACTCAGAGCATTTAATATTTCATTAGTGAAAGTATATATAGCGTTTTCCATTGAAAACCCCTTCTGGAAACCAAACTGACATTTTGTTAAAACTTTATTTTTACAAAGGTGTGAAACTACTCTACAACACATTACTTTTTCAAGAATTTTGGATAAGGCAGTCAGAAGAGAGATTGGGCGGTAGTTGTTGACATCAGACATATCCCCTTTTTTATGCAGTGGTTTAACTATGGCATACTTCAGTCTATCTGGGAAAATACCCTGCTTCAGAGAGCTATGTGGCTAAGAATCCCACTTATTTCTTGGGAACAAGCTTTCATTATTGTGCTGGAAATGCCATCAATTCCACGTGAGCTTTTATTCTTGAAAGAGTTTATCATCTTTCTAATTTCAGAAGGAGAGGTGGGTGGAATTTCAATTTATCAAATGGTGTGGGTAAGACCTCTTCCATTAACTGCTTTGCTTCTCCTAATGAACATTTAGATCCTATTTTCTCTACAACATTTAAAAAATGATTATTAAAAATGTTTTCAACTTCAGGCTTGTTGTTTGTCAAGTTTCCATTCGCTTTGATGGTAATGTCGTCATCCTGTACTCTTGGTTGCCCTGTCTCCCTTGTAATAATATTCCAAATTGTTTTGATTATGTTATCAGAGGTATTAATCTCAGACATGATGCACCTGCTTCTGGACTTTTTAATAACCTTTCTTAATGTAGCACAGTAGTTTTTATAATATTTGGCTGTTTCTGGGTCATTAATCTTTCTTGTTGTTAGATACAGTTCCCTTTTGTGGTTACAAGATATTTTTATTCCTTTAGTAAGCCGAGGTTTTTTGCATGGTTTCTTATAATCAGATTTAACTACTTTCTTGGGGAAACAGTTTTCAAATTCTCTTACAAGTGTATCATGAAATAAGTTATATTTTAAATTAGCATCGGGTTCCTTGTACACCTCATGCCAGTCTAACTGCTGAAGATTTTCTCTGAAATTTCTAATTGTTGAGTCATTAATTGAACGCACAACTTTGGAGGGTAGTTTTGAATTACTGAATGGAGCTATGTCATATACTGTAACTAGCTGAGCACCATGATCAGAAAGGCCATTCTCAACAGGACAAGAATTTATGTTTCTAAACCTGTCTTGGTCTATAAAAGTGTTATCTATCAATGTGCTGCTGTCCTTTACTACCCAAGTAGGAAAATTAATGACAGATGTCAAATTGAAAGAACTGAAGCAAGACTTCCAGGTCATTCTTTCTATTACACTCTTTCAATGAATCAACATTGAAGTCCCCACAAATAATAATTTGCTTTCCCCTATCTGACAGATAGCACAACAAGGCATCCAAGTTTTCCAGGAATAAATGAAAGTTTTCTGAAGGGGATCTATATACTGTTACAATTATAAAAGAGCTCTCCTTCAGTTTAAGTTGGCAAGCACATGCTTCTATATGTTGCTCTAGACAAAACTTTTTGTATCTAAGCTTTTTACACAGTGATAACTTTTGACATATATGGCAACTCCTCCTCTCACCTTATTCTCTCTGCTCATTATGTGCAGCTAGTTTATAACCACTGATATTTACCTTTTCCATATCAGACACAGTGTGATGCTTAGACAGGCACAGTATATCTATTACATTATCAGATTCAATGTCATCTAAACAAACCAAGAGCTCATCTACTTTATTCTTCAATCCCGGAATATTTTCATGAAAAATGGAAACATTATTTTTTACTTTACTTTTGTGAGAATCTACTTTTTTCTTTAATCCACCAGTATTTTGGTTAAATATGGTAACATTATTATTTACTTTCCTGCTGTGAGAATTTTGTGAGTTTTGGACCTCTTTAGCACCTGCCTGCCTGAACTTCTCATTGGACACTGATATTAGTCTAAAAAAGAGGTACTTCCATGAGTACTAGTGTCCCCCCTTATGGATTTCGCTAACAACCCTCCCAGTTTACCCTTCCCTTTCCTACTGAGGTGTAGGCCATGTCTTGTGAAATCTCCCTATCAATAGCCTCGACAGGAACCAATTCAATGTCTGACAAAGTGGCCACCCTACACAACTGATCCAACTCCATATTTACCCTCCTGACAGAATGGTTCAACTGGGGCTGATCATGCCGCACGAAAGCAGGCACCAGCCCAACATTGCTACGGGTTGTTGCCAAGGCTATTTTCACGAGGTTACACTCAATACTGTAGCCCTGATCCCTATCAATACTGTTTCTCACTCCACCCACTATCATCACATGATCCTGCTTTGTGAAACCCTTGCACAAGGAACCTATATCCTCTACCACCTGCTCATATCCAGGTAAAAGTCAGTTTATGATATATGACAATATTCACAATAATAATTACTCATCAGTATCGTAACATACTTTTCATTGACATTATGTGCCACTGATGAACATGACTGCACAAAGTGACAACACTTGCCAGTTATAAATTTAGCTGGAAACTTGAGTCTGTAGGTATTTCTGGAACATTTTCAAGACCAAGATACAGCAAAAGTCAGTCTTATTTCTTACATTGTGCCTACAACTGTTTTACCTGCCTGCAGCAAGCTATACAAGACAGCTTCAGTGAAGTTTGGAATGTAGTAGAGAGCTGCTGTAGAACTGAAGCTGTAAGGCTGAGTTCTGAGAAGAATGTAGCCCATGACTGACAGAGGCAAAGGCGAAAAGCAAACATTCCAGGTTTGAGTCTCAGTCCAGTATGCAATTTTAATCTCAAAAAGTTTCAGGTTTCAGAACCAGATTATTAAATTTTCTGGCATTTTTACATTAGTATGTATTCAAAACAGTTTCTGTACAATGGCACATGTCACTGAGTGCTAAGTATTCTAAGCTGTCTACTAATTTGCAAAATTAGAATACTATACCAAGCTGAAGACAATTTCTGACTCATTCAACACTGTTAGAGGGTCGCCTTTTAAGTTTTTACAAATGACCTCTGTATAGTGCCACTGAGGCAGAGATCACTATTGTTTTAAAGTTTGTTAATGTTAAAACAAAGGCAGTTCAGAAATTGGACAAACAGTTTGTCTACAGTGAACATTGAAACAAACAGTGTGTTAAAAAATGGAAATTTCATGTGAATGTGCCTGTTGGATAATTTTTATAATTTTTGTAAAGACCTTATTCAACATCAGTGCCTCTAGTCACTTCATTCAGCTTTAGGTAATCAGTCACCTTCAGGCAGTACAGTTTATGACTGGTTTGCTGAATTTTGCAAAGATCAAATGTGATCAGTTGCTGTCCCAAGAAACATTCACAACGTACACAACTCAATCGAAGAGGACCACCATATGACTGAGTGTGTGAGACAGGGGCATCCTTAGGCACATCAAAAAGTGCAGTACATTCAGTTCAGCATTAAAATTTAGCTGTGAAAAAAGATCTGTTCTCGATCCATTCAGCACAATTTGACTTGAGCTCAAAAAGAGACTCTGTCAATTAGTGTATGGAAATGCTTGAAAAATTCAACCAAGCATGTGCAAAACCTGTCTATAAGATCATAACAGCATATTAAACTTTGATATATTCGTACAAGGTGGAAACTAAGCAGCAGACAATTGTTTGGGTGTTTCAAGATGAGCTGAAATCAGCAAAAGTTGTTCAGTTATGAACTTCATCCAGAAAAGACTTGTTACTTTTATTACACAGGACATGTGGCCATTGCTTTAGAGGACTGACGAACAGTAAATGCTATATTAGAAGTTGTGTACCACACGTCATTGATGCAATAAGAAAAAATAATTGAAAATATTGCATCATTCTTCATTATGACAATGCCAGCTATTTATTGCACAACATGTCGAACAATGAAGCTAAAATCTCATCACCTACATTCATCTGATTATCTCGGACAACTTCTTTTTGTTCCATTACAGCAAACAAAATATGCATGGACAGTCATTTTCATCACATCACGATGTAGCTGAATCTTTCAAAAAGGACAGTTTTGAGGTATGAGCATCAAAGTGTCAAAAATGTTTCAAAAATTGATTCAAAGTCATACAGAACTGTATAAATTCTTATATTAAGGAACAACAAAATGGTTGGTATAAAAACTCTTTTGTTTTTCATTGAGTTTGTGAAAACTTAAAACAGGGCCCTCATCTTCCAGATACTGAGTCATCTAATAAATGAGAATGTTTTTGTAGCACTATAAAACTGAAACTCAATATTGTAAATGCTGAAGGACTGGTAAGGAAAAGTCAGGTGGTGTACAAGGGCTGTAGTAGCTCTGTACAAGTTGGAGAGGAACAATCTTCATGGTTTCAGATCAAGGATGGAGCAAGGCACTGCACTAACCTCTCAACTGTTCACCACTGTTATGGATGATATAATACAGAACAGAAAGAAAAGTTTTGGTGAACTCCATGCAGTTCCTTTGCTAATGATGTCATCTGAGATGAAGAAGAAGAGAATTTTCAGACCAGACTCAACATATGGAAATCACAGTTGCAGGAGTAAAACCTCACATGAGCAAGACCAAGACAGTGGTGATGCCAACCAATAGAGATGGGCATCCTGCAAGTGGGAAACCATGATACCACCAACTAGAATGATCAGACAGTTTTCCATAGCTCATGAAGTATAACCTCCACAGACAATTTGAATAGACAGGAGATTATCAACAAAGTGCAGAAGAATTCTGAATTCTAACGACAAGTGAGAATCCTTTTATGGGACAACATGCTTCGAGAAAAAGCAAAAGCAGTGATAGTTAACAGTTAATTAATACCAGTATTGACCTATTGTACCAAATCATGAATTCCCACAGTATCATTGAGACTCCAAGCATCAAAAATGAAATTCCTTAGCTCCACTATCTAGAAGACCAAGATGGATAAATTAAGAAATAGGAAGGAAGCTGGAATCAAGACATTCCTTTAAACCAGATCAGTTAATACAGACTATGGTGCTACCTGCAAGTAATAAGTTTGGAGCCTACAAGAACAGACCAAATAAGTTTCAAAAGAGAGGTGGAAGGGAAACATTCTGTAGGAAGACCCAGAACCTGTTGCGTGGATGTAATTAAGGAGACCTCTCTGCCAGAGGAATGACAATGGATGATGTTCTCTGTGAAAGGCTATACATGGAGAGATGGAAGTGCAAGAGGTTCATTAACAGTATCTGGGAAATTAGGACTGTATGATGATGATGACAACAACAACAACAACAACAATGATGATGATGATGATGATAAATGCTACAGTTGCATATAACATGATATTCCTCCAAACTTTTATCTGTAACGATGTAACTTACATATTATTGAGAAACATACTCACTCTTTGGGATGTCTCGTTGGGTCCTGCCTGAACCCAATGCCACTACTGGAGGGTTTCAGACCAAGTGCACTCTCATCCACCGCGATTGCCTCACCCTTGTTCTGCAGGTCTCTAGACAGCTGGTTGAGGCACTCCCCGAGTCTCTGCAGCTGCTCCCAGGCTGCCTTGCACTCTGCTTCCAGGTCATTCTTCTTCTGTTCTATCAGTCCCAGCTCCTGCACACAATAAACAATTTATAACAGTACTACTTGGCATCTGAATATAGCTAGTGATTTGGGTTAATTTGTGGTTTCAGAGTCTCTTACAACATATGGTGCAGTAGTATGTGTCAGCTGGTGAGATGGAACAGCAGCTGCCAGGGCAAAGTTATGGCATTACTGGCTAATCTGCTGGAAATCTTGGAAAATGATGGGAGTCTATGTATGATACCATGATTGAAGCAGGGATATTCATTAAGTTATGTAAAAATTCTAGGGCTGGCTGGATCTTGGGAGTAGTTCACTCTGTAGACTACTTGTAATTGCTGTTACATCTAATATATTTGACATTTGTGTTAATTGTGGTGAAAGTTACTGCCAACTGAAGAATCTTGTGGAATATTAAAAGTGTGTGGAAGCTAACAAGAAGAGGCAGTGCAGTTCTAGATTAGAATCAGTATGAGGAATCAGATTCCTGAATAAAATACAAATGCCTGCTGTCAATAATTTTATCTAAAAAAAAAAAAAAAATTGCCTTCAAAGTTTAATACAAGAAGCCTGTTCACTCACAACTGGATGTTCAAAAATTGATGCAACTTTATGAAAGAATGCTTCTTTCTGTTGCATCTTCCTTGTTCACTTGTTCATCACCTTTGATGTTTCAGTTGTACTGAGACTTGGAATGACTTGACAGAAAAATATGGCAAGTTTGCAGCAAGCAAGTACTGCAAGATCTGAAAGAAGTGAAATACTGCAGATGGAACTAACAGAAGCATATTCTTTGAGCCCCATGAAGTCCATGTAGTGCTTATCTACCAAGTCTGGTGTCTCAGTTGGTACCACCCAAGTGTTAAAAGTTGCACTCCTACAAACTTCATGCTGCTAATGACTTTTTTAATTGAACACACTGGAAAATGTGTACCTCTCTGTCAGTGCGGGGTTTCATGTCATCTATAGTGTCAGATGGGAAAAAAACTTCATCATTGGTTTTGGTCAGATAAGGCGTGGTTTCATCGTGGTCGACATGTGATGCAGAGAATTCCTGAATGTGTGCTATAGTTGCACAAGTCTACTCTGCACACACAAAAAGTTTCAAGTAGATGAATATTCGTCACATTCTTTCATGGCACAGTGAACAGTAATGCTGTACACAGATGGTGCAAAAATTTGTAAACACTATAATTGAAGACCAGCTACAGGGTGAGTGGTTTCAGAGGAAGAATGCGTCATCTCATTCAGCCAACAAAATCAGTTCATTCTTGGATAAGAGTTTTCACAGAGAAGAGATTCTTAAGGAATAGTAGTTCCATTGATCTCATGATTGATCCCCATTTGACGTTTTCTTGTGGCTACACCTTGAGGATACTGCTTACAAAACTCACCCTCTCACTATCCATAAATTTCAGAATGAAAGTCAACAGTATGTTCCTGTTTTTGATCTGAAGATGGATGTAGATCACAGCTGAAAAATAAAAATAATTGATTGTCATCAGGCATAATAAAAGTAGAAAAAAATCATTTTTCAATCACAGTCTC
The DNA here is from genome assembly GCF_023898315.1 of Schistocerca nitens. Taxonomy (NCBI): domain Eukaryota; kingdom Metazoa; phylum Arthropoda; class Insecta; order Orthoptera; family Acrididae; genus Schistocerca; species Schistocerca nitens. The sequence goes on from NC_064617.1 coordinate 869,050,552, forward strand.
CTGAATGGACAATTACATCATATTTCACAAGCGGAGAAGTTCTAATGGGGAAGCCACAACTGTATAAGTCTATTTTGTGAAATGAAGAAGCCACACAACAGTTGCTTGACCAATGGCCTTTTATTATATATATGACTGGTTCCAGAACACTTACAGTGCCATCACTTGGTCTAAAACATAAATCATTTAATCAGCCTCACTCCAATGTTGTCATGGAACCAAAAGTTCCATGTCAAAAGGATAAAAGGGGGGCCATAAATTCCATAAAAACCATTCCCTCTGTGCTGTGTGACTGGGAATACATACAGGAAAAAACAGTGTTCTGAAACCTGTCATGTATACAGTAAAAGATTTTTAATTAAGCAGCTGTTTTACAGTTTCTTCATTTTACAAAATGGAGAAGTACACTTTGTAAAAGCAATGAGATCTCACTAGGAGGCCACTGAGGAGATACCTTCTGCAGCTGCAGATGCACAGGGTCTCTAAGAAGGTCAGTGTCCAGTCTCTGGTCGATAGCCAGTTGGCACTCGACGGTCACGGCCCTCGGCACAGACAGCAGCTCTAGCTGCCGCTGGCACACGGCTTTCTCCTCCTCTAGGCATTCCATCTCACAGACTGTTGCTGCCCTCTTCAATTCCAGCAGGTGTTCCACTCGGCGAACTTCGGTACATCTGTCAGCACATTAAATAAAACCTAGCTAATGTCTGCCACACTATGGATTACATCATTTCTGTAGACAAGGGGTAATTGTCACTCTGAGAAGTGAATTATTATTCAAAATGGCAGACGGCATCAGTATCAAAAAGTGAGCCCCACAGCTCCATTCTAGGGTCTTTTATTGTACTTAAATGATTTAGCCATAAATACACACTGACCAGCAGGTCTGTTTAAAGATTACACTATGTGTTAATTGAAGGTAAGGATGCAGAAAAAATTGTAGGCTCTATTTTGAACACCATAATATCCTAAAAAATTAGTTCAATTTAAGTTGGTTGAAACTTGTCATCATAGAAACCCATTGGTATGAAAACCAAGAGTTAAAAATGCCAGGAGATTAAAATAAATCAAGCATCAACATACTGAAGAAGTCGAAACTGTTAAATTTCTCGCATTAAATTTGGATAAGAATTTAGGCTGGAATACAGATGTTGAATTTTTACAACTAAATTAAGCAATTTTGCAGTTTGAATGTAAATGTAGTGACACATGCACAAAAAATAGTGTATCATATTTACAAATTATTTAGGAATAAAGGAGACAACTCACCAATAGGCAGAAGCACTGTGCCATTGATAGGTTCATAAGCAAAAGGTACAGAGGTTTGCTAGCTTTTTGAATGACCCATACGCACACACACGCATGCACACACTTGTCACTCTACATCATGCTCAGTTGACTGCCAGCTCTTTCCTGACCCACGGTGAGTGAGTGTATTGGGGTGAGGTGGGGCTGCAGGATGGGGTGGGTGAGGGATGGAGAGAGGCAAGAGGCAGGAGGGGGTTGGGGAGAAGCGTCTATCAGCTTGTGGGAGAGTGGGGAGCCGTCTGTGGGCTAGCTAAGGGTGTATGTAGAGGGAGCGGATGGCAGATGGCTGGGCATGTGACACACACACACACACACACACACACACACACACACACACTGGGTGTGGGGTTGGGGAGACAGGTTTAGGCCAGGGAGGTTACAGGAGCGAAGGATATGCTGTAAGGATAGCTCCCATCTGTGCAGCTCAGAAAAGCTGTTGGTCATGGGGAGGATCCAGATGACACAAGTTGTGAAGCAACCATTGAAATCTCGATTGTTGTGCTCTGCTGGATGATCCACCTTGTTTTTGGCAGCAGTTTGGCGGTAGCCATTCATTGTAGTAGACAGCTGGTTGGTTGTCATACCAATGTAAAATTCTGTGCAGTGGTGGCAGCAGAGCTGGCATATACAATGGCTGCTTTCACAGGTAACCCAGAATCTGATGGTGTAGGATAAGCCTGTGACAGGACTGGAGTAGGTGTTGCTGTGTGGGTGAAATGGACAGGTCTTGCATCTGGGTCTTCCACAGGGGTACGATCCATGTGGCAGGGGTTGGGGGTGGGAGCGGCATATGAGTGGACAAGGATGTTGTGGAGATTGTTAGGTGTGTGGCGGAACACCACTTTTGGAGTGATTGGAAGTATCTTGGGTGGGATGTCCCACATTTCAGGGCATGATGATAGATAATCAAAGCCCTGACAAAGGACATGGGTCAGTCATTCCAATCCCAGGTGGTACTGGGTGACAAGGGGGGCACTTCTTTGTGGTTTGTTCTTGAGATGGATGTGAGGATCAGATACGTGTGTGGATATGACATGGGATATCTGTTTGTGAATTAGGTCTGGAGGGTATTACCTGCCTATGAAGGCCTTCAGCATACTGGGTGAGGGAGTTATCACTGCAGATGCGTCCAATGTAGGTGGCAAGGCTGCATGGGAGGGATTTTTTGGTGTGGAAGAGGTGGCAGCTGTCAGAGTGCAGGTACTGTTGAAGGGTGTGATGTGGACCGGGGTGTGGATGGAGCCATCTGAGAGGAGGAAATCGACATGTAGGAGGGTGGAGGAGGACCAAGTGAAGTGGATTGGAGAGAAGGAGTTTAGGTTGTGGAGGAATGAGGATATTGGTTCCTGGCCTTGGGTCCAGATTATAAAGACATCATCAATAAACTTGAACCAGACCAGTTTTGGGAAGTTAGGAATGTTTCCTGTAGGTGGCCAATGGAGAGGTTGGCATAGGAGGGTGCCATGTGGGTGTCCATAACTGTGCAATGAATTTGTTTGTACACCTTCCCTTCAAAGGTGAAGTAGTTATGGGGTAGGATGTAATTGGTTAGGTGTATGAGGAACGAAGTAGTGGGTTTCAAATCTGCAGGGCATTGGGAGAGGTAGCATTCAGTCACAGCAAGACCATGGGCATGAGGGATGTTGGTGTATAAGGAGGTTGCATCAACAGTGAGGAGTAGGGATCTGGAAAGTAAGGGCGTGGGGACAATAGAGAGCTGGTGCAGGAAGTGGTTGGTACCGTTAATGTGGGAGGGTAGGTTTTGGACAATTGATTGCAGATGTTGGTCAACAAGAGCCGACATTCTTTTGGTGGGGGCACTGTAAACAACCAAATGGGACATCCAGGATTGTTAGGTTTGTGGATTTTTGGGGGCATGTAGAAGGTGGGTGTGCAGGCTGTTGTTGGAGTGTGTAGGGAGATGGATTCCGGGGGGAGTTTCTGGGAAGAGCCTAAGGACATCCCAGAAGTTGACCATAACCTCCAGTCCCTGCTAAAATCCTTAGGCTTTTCCCAGAACCTCTCCTCGGAATCCATCTCCCTACTCATGCCAACAATAGCCTGTACACCCACCTTCTACATGCTCCCCAAAATGCACAAACTGAACAATTCTGGGCGTTCATATAACTACTAGCAAATCCAGCAATGCTTTACAACTGCTAAATATGTATGAAAATTAGATATGCATCCTACAACCCTCTCTCTGTCCGCTCCTCTTCACCCATTTATGTGTCCATTTCCTCACACCACCCCTCTCTCTCCTCTTACACCCAAATCTCCTCTTACCCATGTCTTGGACCTTGAGCTTTGTTTATTGTTATTCCAAATGAAACATTCACTGGGAACTGAAGTTGCTTAAAATGAATGGGTAAATCGGTTGGGATTATTGGTGTACACTGTAGGAAAGAGACCTCTCCAGCTGCTGGATGTGTGAGGATAGCAGCTTCAGTTGACAGTATTTCGTATAGTTTCAATCTACAAATGGGTAGGATTACAAAGTTTTGAATGTTGCAATTCTGTAGTAGTGTTCTAATCATTAGCCGATAAGCCATAAATATACTTTTCCTGGCAAGGAAGCGAACGAAACAGCACATTATTGTGTGTACAACTTTTTTTATGAAAGTATACACTGTGTCCCATATAAAACTGGTACATCTCACACCTGAGATTCAAGTTGTACTAAACTAACTAAAAAGATCATTGAAGTGGTGGCCATGGGCATCTAGGCATCGCTGACTTCGTGTGGTGATGTTACCAACACCATGCTGTAATTCTGCAGGTAAGATGTTAATTTCTCTAGCAATGTTCCAATTAAGATTGTCTGCTGTGCATGGATTGTCAGCATGTGTGTTTCTCTCACATTTGTAAGTTTATTGGTATATAAAAAGCATTGTACACATTTTGCTCCACAGCTGATGTTCAAGCAACTAGCAGTACAATTATGTACCATTGTTTTTACCTCATTGCCCTTAATGATGTGTAATCATAAATAAATTTTTCAGCCTCTGAAATACCTATTGCTTTTTAGAGAAAACTTTAAGAACCTAACTTGTGAAATAAGTGTAGCAGTCAGCATCCCACAGACTTTGTAATAGGAGATGGAACATGTAACCAGACCCTGAGGAGTGTTTTCCTTTCATTAAACTCCTGGCTTGCTACTGAATTCTAGGATAGGTAGGAATTGAAACTTTAATCTCCTCACTCAAGGTTCAGCAGCAATGCAAAATCATGATATATAAGTTTAAATTATCCAAGTTACATGAGTTATACAAAGAAGGATACCATATCTTCTGCTTGAGAAGAGACCATAATATGCATCCCATAGAGTTAGATCAAGCGAGTAATAGTGTTCTTGCTATATATGAATAGGCTACCAATTTATTTGTAGGAGGCAGCAGAATTAGTCCTTTTTGTAGATGATACAAGTATTGTTGCCAAGCTGTGCAATAAAGTATCAACAGCAAAAACAGTAAATGATGTTTTTATAAAAGTTATTAATGGTTTTGCCTGCTAAAAAGTTTACTTCAGTTACTTTTGTCATAAGAATTGTTGCCAAATAAATCGCTTAATTATCATACTTCACAGATTTTTATTCACTGATGTCCTGCATGATAATATTCTAGTGTATCTGCTCAGTTAGGCAAAAAGTATTCGCTGTACAAAAGAAAGTAATTATAATTACATGTGGGGTTCACACATGTACATCCTGCAGGAATCTCTTTAACCAACTGGATGTTTCAAGCCTAGCCTCACAGTGTGTTTATTTAATAATAAACTTTGTTCTCAACAATCCACTGCAGTTTTATGGTAATAGAGACATTCATAAATACATTACTAGAGAGAAAAATGGTCTGCACTTCACTGTAGTGAATCTACCTTTGGCACAGAAAGGTGTGAAGTACGCAGCTGTAAAACAGTTTGACAGTCTGCCCATGAAAATAAAATGTGTGGTGGATGGCAGCAGCAGAAGTGTTCTCTACAGCAGATGAAAGCTGTTTCTCTGTAACTCTTCCTCCTATGCCATATAAGAACTCGTGAAAACATTATTAGTTAATGATTTTTAGATTATGTCTGCATATGTGCATCTAAATAAACATGTCTTATCTTAATTTATTGAGACATCTTCAACTGCAGTGTATGTTGTTGCCTGTCTCATATATACTTACTATTCTTCTAGTGATCTAAATGATTAATGGAAAATCTCATATAAAGATGTGAAACAAATACTAACAAAGAGATAGAGGGGCTGGCCTCTCCTTTCCCTTCTTCCCTTTCTTTCCTCTCTCTCCTCCCCGATGAAGGAACATTTGTTCCGAAAGCTAGGAACTTAAATTTTCAGTTCTGTTTTATGTGTATCTATCGGCTGTACTGAGCTGAGGTAAGTACTGGCCAGCCCCTCTATCTCTTTGTTAGTATTTATTCTTCTAGTGAAGCTGTTGTCCTGGCTACACCACTAAGAAACTTTGTCAGCAGAACACGCAAACTATATGACAACTTTCCACAATGTAATTATGTTTGCACAAACATTATAATTAATTTTTGTGCTGTGCTGACAAGATTTCATTGTGATGTAGGCAGAAAAATAGCTTCACCAGAATAACAGCAAGCATACATGCGAAAGACAGCAATGCGTACTGCCACTGAAGATGCGTCAACAAACTGAGGTGAAATACACCTCACTAAATAAAATTTACATTAATTCAACTGTATATAGTCACACATAAAAATCATAATATCATATTACCCTGTACATGGACAGCATGCAACAACATAAATAATTTGTTTTAAATTGTCTATGCAATCTTTGCCCAGTCAACATGTTTCTCATCATAATGTTTACCATGAGTATGATCTAAGAAAGATATTATTGGACAACTGAATTGAGTATAGGGTGTGCTGTCTGATCTGCATATTGTCTAACCTGTCTTGCAGAGATTGTGAACTTTGCAGCAGGCTCCAGTGTGTTGTGACAGCCGTGTCAGCACGCAGCTGGATACTCTCTTGTCGCAAGTCGTGAGCCTCCTTCCTCCTCCTGTGTGCTGTCTCTCGCAGCTCCTGAATGCGAGCGTCCCAGTCTGTGACTGTTACGTGGTCAACAGGCTTTTCTGGTCGTCGGTCACACATTTTTTGTCATGAGCAGCAATTCCTACAGAGAAATAGTATATGTAACATAAGCAACAAATTGCTTTCAATAAATCTGAAAATTTTCATTTTGTGTGTCCATCTCCTAGTTGCGTCACTGACCAACCAACGTGAATTATTTCAGCTTGCGTTTGATACAGTGATTTATTTACATCACTCATCATACATGTCACAAAAAGAGGGAAGTAAAATATAGAACCAGAAATATTCATGGAAATCCATCCACTAGTCTTAAGTTGGCTTTAGACTCTGCACTATCTTTAATTTTAATTCTTCAAATGTCATAGCAAGACAAGTTTCTGGAATGTAAATGATTAGATGGAACAGATATAAAAGGGCTTGCTTATAATAAAACACACTTAGTAGTAGATATTTCTGTATAAATTTGTTATCTTATTTATTATAATTGAAACTGTGACCTTACACAAATGGTATCTATAGCTCATTGAACTACACAATTATTAAGAGAAAAAATTAGAGCCATTACCATGTTTGCTATTGAAATTACATATCACTGTTGGGAGAAGGATCAATACTTGTGCAGATAATCTTTTTCGCTCGCCAACTGTGTTACTTGCAAAGTAAAACTTTCGTAACTCAGCACAAAGTTTAATTTGAATCATGATCTAGTCTGCCAATGTGATTTGACAATTCAGTTTTGTTGGATAAGTATTTCCACAGTGGTTGAGTACATAGCATTTGCAAGGAGTATATAGTCAAATTTTTCTCCCTCTGAGCAGAAGCATTTCCCAACCCAATTGAGATATAACAGTCCATTAAAACCAATTAAAAAAAAAGTATTTTCAACCATAAATAGAAAATTTCTGATGTAAATACTATAGGGGTGTAGATAAACATGTACTTGTGGAATAGTTAGTAACAAGATAATTAGTATACTGAAATTGTATTGAAGAGTGTAGGTCCTGTAATTGGTAGGAATGTTCACTTCAGTATGAATCTTCTGTAATTAATAAAAACATCCAAAGTATTGTTAATATTTCATGTTTGAGTATTTTCACATTTATAAAATATCAAATGGTTAAAGTTTGTTATATGTATTCGTTCTGTAAGTGCCAATGCAACTGATGGAATCACACATTAATATTTAGATAACATTTTTAATTGTAATTTTATTAAAAAATCCTTTATAACAATACTGAGGATTGTTCGGATTTGTATATAAAGGGGCAGCCATATTGGCAAGTGAGTGAGTACTTTGTGTGCATCTAGCTTGTTGAGTTAAGATTCATTTCATTACTGTAAGTATGTTACTACTTATTTGTGTTTTGTAAAGATTCTTTGATATTCTTTGAGATCGTAATAAACACTCTATTGAAACATAATACAGGAACTGTCTAAGAATCCAGGACTACGGCTGTGACAGATCATCTGTAGCGACGAGTACACGACCTTAAATCAAACTATTTCATAAAAACGTTTTACAGTTCACTGATATTTGTAATAAGACAGCTAGTCCATCTAAGAAAGCAAAATTTTCTCCCTCTGAGCAGAAGCATTTCCCAACCCAATTCACTGATATTCGTAGTAAGACAACTAGTACGTCTAACGTGGTAGCACAATGTAAGACTGAGACAAATCCAAACAAGCATCTCTGTATTCATCTATGGGGCACATTAATGTAAAATAAACTAATTATTTTGATGATATTATGAAATGTAGAGCTGCTACTCATCATACAATGGAGATGCTGAGTCACAGGTAGGCACAAGAAAAAGACTGTCAAATAAGTAAGCTTTCACCAAAAAGGCCTTTGTCAGAATTAGACAACTCTCTCTCTCTCTCTCTCTCTCTCTCTCTCTCTCTCTCTATGCAAACACAACTTACACACACATGACCACAGTATCTGGATGCATTTTCATAGTATGTGTGTGTATGTTGTCTAATTCTGACAAAGGCCTTTTTGGTGAAAGCTTGCTTGTTTGACAGTCTTTTTGTTGTGTCTACCTGTGACTCAGCATCCCTGCTCTATGGTGAGTAGCAACTATCATTTTCATAATACTGTCATTATTCCATCCTGGATTTTCAATTGTTTAAACTAATTCTTTTGCCTCTTTGTAGCTTCTTGTCAATGTCCACATCACAAAACAAAGAGATCTGCATGTTCTTCTCACTTTACTTCTAACATGTTCAACAAAATTTAGGTATCTATGTCTTCATACATTCTACACAAACCATTGTACAGAAGTGGCAGAGGCAATATTCTACTATTTCTAGTCATTCCCTTTCTTGCTCCACTCCCAAACAGAGTTCACGAAAACACTTTGGCTCCAAATCTCTGTACAAGAACTTGACCTTGCAGCCATTTGGGGAAATGTACATGAAAGGCCATAGAATCATTCAGTTGCAAATGTTGATCCTCTGAACTTTCTATATATTATTTCATAAAAAGAATTGCTTTACATCCCATAGTTTTCTCCTTTGTGTTCATGTAGCATTTTCATAGCAAATCAACCAATAGTAAATCTGGTAGCATGCATTTGAATTGCTTTTATGTTTTACATTAATCAAATCTGGTAGAGAACCCAACCAACGGGTCTATCCAAATTTGGGAAAAAATCCCTGTGAATTACAGATGTAAGGAGGAAGATGGTGTCAAGAAGCTCCTGATAAATTAATGGTGAGTGGAAGAAGGGAAAAGGGGGGGGGGGGGGCAGCATACGAGAATAATGACTTTTCTTTCCTCTCAGCTGAGCTGTATACCAGCCATAAGCAACAGTATAAGCACAGTTTTTAAACAATGGTAATGTATATAGAATAATATTCATATAATTAACAAACTTTGAGATATTAAGTATTTTAAAATTGGTGATTTATAAAACTAAATAAAATTCAGTTTCAGTGCTAGGTAAAAACGCAGAATTCCCTGAGATTTCCCTGATTTTTCAAGGTAAAATTTAATTCCCTGAGAATTTCATGTTTTCCAAAAGAATTGCCACACAGCCAAATACTCAAACAGTATTCAAGAATCACAGTGTTCAAGACATTCACCATGGTCTTCTTTATAGGTGCCCTACAATTTTCCAGTAAACAACATATTTAACAACCAACTCCTTGAAGTAGCTCATAAGACTGGCATGGAGAGTTCAAGGGATAAATACATTCAAAACACAGTTGTACATATGTGTAGGCAAATCACAATCACTCCATGTTCTACCAGACAAATTAAGAATGTAATTAACAGCTTCAAAATCAGAAGAAACTGTCAAGGAGTTGATAATACCTGAAGCACTAAAATCCTTTTCTTCACATATATGTAATGTTTTCAGTAACATGCGTAATTCATCACTATTGAAGGGGATGCTTCCAGACAGACTGAATACACTATTGTCAGGCTCCTGTACAAGAAAGGCAGAAAGACAGATATTAATAATTACCAACCAGTTTCACTATTTACCTACTTCTCAAAGGTACAAGAAATGATTGTGCATGCAAGAATCAAAATGCACCTCTTTCAAATTAAGGTACTTTGTCAGTTTCAATTTGGGTTTCAAAAGATTTCTTCCACAGAATACACAAATTTGCAATTCACAAATCAGATTATACACAATTTAAATGACAAAATATTGGCAACTAGTATTTTCTGTGACTTGAGGAAACCTCTGATTGTTCAATTCACAGTATTCTCACTGAAGATCCCAAATATTATGGTATCAAAGATCTTACTGGTAATTGCTCTGTATACATTTAGTATTCGTACATTTGCTTTTAAAGTCCTGTGTCACATATTCACATTCACGGCACACAATGCACATTTTAAGTAGTGACTAATGCAATATGATGGCTTAAACCAGTTTAACCCTTCATCTGTGAAGATAGTCCAAGACCGAAACCGGTAGATGTTTGGGTGTAAAATAAAAACAGTTGATGGTTCAAATATACATTTTACACAACTGCTTTTCATTCAATCTTACTAAAAGGATGCACAGTGTCACATTAAGAACACCAATAAGTGTACACAATAGAAGAGCACCTTCAGAATGAGGAGTAGTAACTACAAGTCTACCACAGAGATCAATATTGGATCTGCTCTTTTCTTGTATACAAATGACATCAAACAAGCAGAAATAGTTTCCTTTGCTGATGATGCACCTATTATAAACAAGCTTAAAGGAATAACTTCACCTGAAAATGTAAATAAGCAATGAAAAATGCAAGATGGAATGTAATAACATTACAAGAAGGAAAGTTGCTACTCACCATACAGTGGAGATGCTGAGTCGCAGATAGGCACAACAAAAAGACTCTCACAATTCAAGCTTTTTGCTATTAAGGCCTTTGTCAACATTAGACGAACATATGCAAACACACACACTCATGCAAACGCAACTCACACACACACACTCAGTCTCAGGCAACTGAAACCACACTGCGAGCCACAGCACCAGTTCATGATAGGAGTGGCGACTGGGTGTTGGTGAGGAGTCTGGGGTGGGGAGAGGGAGGGATAGTATGGTGGAGGGCAGGAGATGGGGGAGGGGTGGGTGGGAAGTAGCGGAAGGGGAGAGAAATAAAAAGACTGGATGTGGTGGTGGAATGATGGCTGTGTAGTGCTGGAATGGGAACAGGGATGTATTACATGGAAAGTTCCCACCTGCACAGTTCAGAAAAGCTGGTGTTGATGGTAAGAATACATATGGCAAAGGCTGTGAAGCAGTCACTGAAATGAAGGATATCATGTTTGGCAACGTGTTCGGCAACAGGGTGGTCCACTTGTTTCTTGGCCACAGTTTGTCGATGGCCATTCATGCTGACAGACAGCTTGTTGGTTGTCATGTCTACATAGAATGCAGCACAGTGGTTGCAACTTAGCTTGTAGACCACATGACTGGTTTCACTGACTGTGAATGAACATGATGTCCTTCATTTCAATGACTGCTTCACATTCTGTGCCAGATGGATCCTTCCCACCAACACCAGCTTTTCTGAACTGCACAGATGGGAACCTTCTCTGCACTACATCCTACGTTCCCGTAACCCTCCTGGCCTCAACCTTCGTTAGTCACTGTCCTCACCCATCCGGTCCTTTCCCTGTTCCCATTCCAGCACTACACAGCTGTCATTCCACCAACACACCCAGTCTTTTTACTTCTCTCCTTTTCTGTTACTTCCTGCCCCCCCCCCCCCCCTCTCCACCTCTCCTCTGCCCTCCGTCTGACCTGCAGCACTTCACTGTCCACCACCACCACCATACTATCCCTCCCCCTCCCCACCCCCCACCTCCTCCTTACCCCCACCCTGTCGTCACCCTCATCATGCATTGGTGCTGCTGCTTGCAGTGTGGTTTCAGTTGGCTCAGACTGCAGTTGTGTACACTAGTTTTTGTGTGTGTGTGTGTGTGTGTGTGTGTGTGTGTGTGTGTGTGTGTGTGTTAATTGCCGAAAGCTTTAATTGTGAGAGTCTTTATGTTGTGCCTGTCTGTGACTCAGTACCTCTGCTATATGGTGAGTGGCAACTTTCCTTCTGATAATACCGAAAATGTGAGTAATATTTTCTAGAAAATTAATAACTGATTCTCTGCAAATGAACTGTCACTGAACATAGATAAAACACAATACATGAATTCTGTACTGCACAAAGCTGACTGTGCCATTTGAAATAAAATGCAAGGGGTAAATCAATAAATGAAACAGAATATTCAAAATTCATGTGTTTATACTGATAAGAACTGGAACTGGAAATCAAATGTTACAGATCATCTTAAACATCTCAAGTTTGTAAGACTGGTCAGGCACAGTGAAAAAGCACAGCTAGATATTATAAAATACCAGACTAAGATAAAACAAAACACACACACACATGTTCATCCATTCATAATTCACACACACATGACAACTGTCATCTCTATGCGATAAAGCCTTATCGGTCTGTTTCCAGTGTGCTTGTCTGCCCCTCAGTGCCTCCTTTATAAGATGAGGTGAACAGTGCAATGGAGTATCTGAGACCAGTCTTTCAAAATAACTTCAGTAAAATGGAAATGACACTCACATCTCCCAAAAAAGTAGCATCCATCATGAAATCCTTAAAATCTAAGTATTGTAGTGGGTATGATAACATACCAATGAAGTTAATCAAAGAGTGCTCTTGAACATTGAGTTCTATCATAAGTTATTTGTGTAATCACTCTCTTATCAGCAGAACACTTCCAGACTGCTAAAATATCATGAAGTTAAGCCTTTTTACAAGAAGGGGGATAAAGAGATACCATCAAACCATCAACCAATTTCACTTTTGCTGGCTTTCTCACAAATATTTGAAAAGGTTGTGTTCAAGCATCTCCTTAAGCAGCTGACTGAAAATAATATATTGTCCAAGCCACAGTTTGGTTTTCTTAAGGGTTCTGATATGTAGAAAGCTATTTACACTTACAGCGAGAATGTACTTAATTCATTAGATAATAAACTAGAGGCTACTGGCATTTTCTGCAATCTGTCAAAAGCCTTTGACTGTGTGAACCACACCATCCCCTTAAGTAAATTAGAATATTACGGTGTCACTGGCAGTGCTGCAAAATGGTTTGAGTCTTATGTAACAGGAAACAAAGGGTGTCATTGCAAAATAACTGTGCAGAAAGCAGTCAGTCATCATCTGATTGGGAATTAATTACATGTGGTATGCCTCAAGATTCCATCTTGGGTCCATTGTTTTATGTTGTGTACATTAATGACCTCTTATCTCTTACATTGCCAGATGCTAAGTTTGTTTTATTTGCAGATAATACAAACATTGTAATAAGCAGCAAGTCAAGTAAATATTTAGAAATAGATGCTAATCAAATTTTCACTGGCATTAATAAATGGTTTGAAGCTAATTCACAGTCATTAAACTTTGAAAAGACCCACTATATGCAGTTCAGAACCTATAAGAGATTTTCTTCCAGCACTTGTATAACATATGAAGACATACAGATCAAAGAGGTTGCCAGTGTTAAATTTCTGGGATTAAAACTCGATAATAAATTCAATTGGGTAGGGCATACCAGAGAACTGCTTAAGTGCCTAAATAAGTCTGTATTTGCGGTGAGAATGATGTCAGATGTAGGAGATATAAATATAAAAAAAACTTGCATACTTTGCTTACTTTCATTTTATTATGTCATATGGGATTGTATGCTAGGATAAATCATCAAACCGAGCAAAAGTTTTTAGCATGCAAAAGTGAGTAATAAGAATTCTTTTGTAGTGTAAATCCAAGAACATAATGTAGAAACCTGTTCAAGGAACTTTGTATTCTAACCACTGCTTCTCAGTATATTCATTCCTTAATGAAATTTGTTGCAAGTAATATATCTCAATTACCAACTGATAGCTCAATACATAGTATCAATACCAGCAATAAGAACAATCTACATAAATACCTAAAATCTCTTACCTTTGTCTTAAAAGGGGTCCAATATTCAGTAACACACATTTTCAATAAATTGCCAGCAACCATTAAAAACTTGGCTTCAGATAAAGCACAGTTTAAACAGAGTTTGAAAGATTTTTTGATAGGCAACTCATTCTACTCTATAGATGAGTATCTTAAAATAACTGTTGTTGTTGTTGGTGGTGGTGGTGGTGGTGGTGGTGGTGGTGTTGTTGGTGTCTTCAGTCCAGTGACTGGTCTGATGCAGCTCTCCATGTTACTCTATCCTGTGCAACCTTTTTCATATTCAAGTACCTACTGCAAGCTACATCCTTCTGAATCTGTTTAGTGTATTCATCTCTTGGTCTCCCTCTACGATTTTTACCCTCCACACAGCCCTCCAATACTAAACTGGTGATCCCTTGATGCCTCAGGACATGTCCTACCAACCGATCCCTTCTTCTAGTCAAGTTGTGCCACAAATTTCTCTTCTCCCCAATTCTATTCAATACCTCCTTATTAGTTATGTGATCTATCCATCTAATCTTCAGCACTCTTCTGCAGCACCACATTTTGAAAGCTTCTATTCACTTCTTGTCCAAACTATTTATCGTCCACGTTTCACTTCCATACATGGTTACACTCCATACAAATACTTTCAGAAAAGACTTCCTGACACTTAAATCTAAACTCGATGTTAACAAATTTCTCTTCTTCAGAAATGCTTTCCTTGCAATTGCCAGGCTACATTTTATATCCTCTCTACTTCGACCATCATCAGTTATTTTGCTCCCCAAATAGCAAAACTCATCTACTACTTTAAGTGCCTCATTTCCTAATCATTATTTTCATCATTGCAGCAACACCAGCAACTGTTACAAAACTTTTTTTGAATGAAAAACAGACCACAGTTTCACTAATTATGTTTGTACTAAATCTTACAAAGATAATAAGTGCAACTGTGGGCTGTTTTTCATTCGGGGGAAAAAAAAAAAATCAGTTCCTAATCTAATTCCCTCAGCATCACGTGATGTAATTCGACTACATTCCATTATCCTCATTTTACTTTTGTTGATGTTCATCTTATATCCTCCTTTCAAGACACTGTCCATTCTGTGCAACTGCTCTTCCAGGTCCTTTACTGTCTCTGACAGAATTACAATGTCATTGGCGAACCTCAAAGTTTTTACTTCTTCTCCATGGATTTTAATTCCTACTCTGAATTTTTCTTTTGTTTCCTTTACTGCTTGCTCAATATACAGATTGAACATCATCTGGGATAGGCTAAAACCCTGTCTCACTCCCTTCCCAACCACTGCTTCCCTTTCATGTCCCTCAACTCCTATAACTGCCATCTGGTTTCTGTACAAATTGTAAATAGCCTTTCGCTTCCTGTATTTTACCCCTACCACCTTCAGAATTTGAAAGAGAGTATTCCAGTCAACGTTGTCAAAGGCTTTCTCTAAGTCTACAAATGCTAGAAACATATGTTTGCCTTTCCTTAATCTATTTTCTAAGATAAGTCGTAAGGTCAGTATTGCCTCCCGTGTTCCAACATTTCTACGAAATCCAAACTGATCTTTCCCAAGGTCGGGTTCTACCAGTTTTTCCATTCGTCTGCAAAGAATTCGCGTTAGTATTTTGCAGCTGTGACTTATTAACCTGATAGTTCAGTAATTTTCACACTTGTAAACACCTGCTTTCTTTGGAATTGGAATTATTACATTCTTCTTGAAGTCTGAGGGTATTTTGCCCGTCTTGTACATATTGCTCAGCAGAAGGTATCTATCAGTAGTTCTAATGGAATGTTATCTCCTCCTGGGGCCTTGTTTCAACTTATGTCTTTCAGTGCTCTGTCAAATTCTTCACGCAGTATCATATCTCCCATTTAATCGCCATCTACGTCCTCTTCCTTGAGTGAGAGAGAAAAAAATTGGCAGTCTGCATGCAAGAATGATCAATCATCAAAATGTGAATGATTGGCACATGCGTAACGTCCAAACTGGCTCTGGACTTCCACGCACGACTTCTATTTTGGAACAGTCACTGGCGGGAGTAAACTTCCTTGAAACATCACCATTTAATTTAAAACTCCCTGGGTGTATCCAGCACGTTTTCTTCACAATTTATCTGTAGAACCTTCTGACTGAATTTCAAACTTGGACTGAAAGCTATGAATGCATTATGAACCGTGAAATTGTATATTTGTCTAGAAATGTATATATTTGTTGTAAATAACTGTCTAGCATTTTCATGTGTTATCATACAATAAATAAATAAATGTGCCTATCTGGCTCTTGACACCTTCTACTTATACTGAGTAGCAATCTATCCTTTTCATATTGTTGAAAATAGAATTGGATACTTAAAAATACTTACTCTCCAAGTGGTGGCAGAAGGAAACACATATAAAAGTTACAGAAATGTGCAAGCTTTTGGAGCCAGTGGCTCCTCCTCCTGGCAGAAGGGTTGAAGGAAAAGGGAGGTGGGCTCATCCTATGTGGTAAGTCTCTCCTGGCCCAGGGTTCTAGGTGAGTTTCCATAACTCTACTGTTTCCTAAATCTCACCAGTCCTTTTCCTTCATTCAACTTCTGTTCCCTTCTTCAGCCAGAAGAAGAAGCAACTGGCTCCAAAAGTGTGCGCATTTTCATAACCTTAGTATGTATTTTCTCCTGCAGCCACTTATTAGATGTTTTTTATCTAACCAATAATACTTTCAAAAACTATTATTCCATCTCAGATTTTCCATTGTTTGAATATATGATATGAAATTTATTTAGAATAGTGTGGGCACTAACACTGTTATTTACCTTGTACTCTGTATCTGTTTCTCTGTATTGTTTTGAGTTGTTATGAAACAATAGATTTAATATTATAGTGAATTCAAAAGTACTGTAAATCTTACGACTGTGAAAGTAATTATAAACATAAAAACTGACTTGTTCCATGTCCTGGCAAGTTAAACACAGTAGAACCTATTGAATGTGAAATAAAACTAAATTATTTTGTTCGTATTCACACTGATATCTTAGCAAATAATGAAAGCACTGCAAAAGTTTTTGTGATCTATCCCAGAGCAAATCAACTGAAGAAGAGGCGTACTCTTTAGAGTTCAGAATGAGTTTTAAATCCTGATGCAAAATACTATAACACGTTACTGGTAGACATGAGGCTGGAAACTGGAAATGCTCTGATGAATAAGAGAGTACTTTGTTAGCCACTCCTTCTACAGTTTAACAAATGTTTGAACTCAGGCATGTAATTTCTAGTTAACACTAGTGTTCATATTAAACAGTTTTTAACTTCTCTGATATACAAAAAGCCAATGATGGTCTGTGAAATTGATGAAGTTACATCAGTGCTAAATACAGGGAGCCCAGCAAAGGAGTCATTCATTTCAAAATTAAAACAATGGGGACTCCAAGTTGGAATATCAACAATATTAGTAAAAGTATAGATTGCTGCTCACTGTAAGGATGATTCACTCAGTTGCAGACAGCACAACGAAAAGATTTTTTTGTTGTGCCTACCTGCAACTCAACGGGTCATCTTTATGGTGGATAGCAATCTATCCTTTTCTTAATATTGTTGATTTCAGAATGAAATACTTCAAAAACTAAGATCAATATGCACGTGCAACAAACTGCATGTTTACTGTGCAAGTTGTAAGAATTTTATACAGAAGTTTTAAAATATTTCAAAAAGCTGTCAGATGGTGCTATAATGACAATACATAGTTCTTATAAAAATTGTGCAGTAGCTCAGAGCAATCAGTTCCATCATTGAAACATGACAGGAGGTTAGCATACTGAAGAAAGAGGTTGATGAAATCTTATATTCCACTAAACAATGTGTTTTTCTGGTAAATGGAATGCCACAGGTTACAACACAGTCCTAGGGCAACAAGGCACAATTTTCAAACATGATGTAATGTTCCAAAAGAACCAAATTCCAGCAGACAGGCCGTGTGGCTGATGATCTAATGGAAAGTGCTGGTCCCAAGGCAAACTGTAGTTAATCCTGAAAATGTTAGCACGATTTCTGGAATTATTCAGCAATTTCCACGAAAATCCATCTGAAGAATTGCAGCAGAGGCTGGTCTGAAGCATTCCAGCAACCAGAAAATATTGAAACAGAGCCTAATGTTTCCATTCAAAATCCAAAGTCACCAGGCCATACCTGTATGAACTGTGTGACAGAGGCCTAACTTTGTGAAGCAGGTTCTCACAACTGTTGACAAAGGATTTGATGCTGGCTACATCTGGTTTACAGATGAAGCACACTTCCACCTGAATGGAGCCAGAATAAACAAAACTGGCAATTTTAGGGTAATGAAAATCCCCATTTGCGGCAAGCAAAACCACTGTAATCTCCCAAAGTTACACTTTGGGCTGTGGTATGCAGCAGAGGCATTACTGGCCCTTTTTCCATGGGAGAAATGATCACTAGTGAACATTAACTTGAAATTTTGGAATACTTTGTCACCATTGGAGGATTAACAAGACAGAAAATGGTTCATGCAAGTTCGGGGTAGATTACATAGCATTGAGCACGTGTTTCACTTTCTGGATGAGTCCTTTGGGAATAGAGTCGTTGCATTGGATTATTGCAAATTTACTGGTGCAGGGATCGATCGGCTTCCATATTCACCAGATCTAACTCCTTGTGACTACTTATTTGGGGGACATTGAAAAACACTGTCTACCAGAGTCATCCCACCCTCCTGTTGAGACACTATGGGATGTAATGGCAAATTTCATTGTTTGCCTGCATCTACTCTGTACTGCAAGTGGTGGACATTACATTTTAAAAAGATTGTGATGTGACTGCAAAGTATGCTTGCAGAGGATGAGTTTAATTGCACGCACTGATACTATACAAGCTACACAGCCTACACCAACATCTGTTAGCACATTTTTTTTTAACTATTTTGAAACTTATGTATAAAATTCTTACAGCTTTCACAATAAACATACCTTTTGTTGCACTTGTGTATCAGTCTTAATTTTCAAGATATTTGATTTTGAAATCAGTAACAACCTCTTTGAGGTAGTAGATAAAACAGCATAGAGCAGGAGGAAGGTAAGTGCATTTTCTAGAGCAGCTGCCCCCTCCCCCTGCCCAGCCCACGCACACATCTTATACATATTGTAACTATTGGTATGAGTAGATTAGCTCTATTCATAATTTGATTTTACAGATATAGGACACAGTGGTTGTTCCTGCCTGTTAATGTATAATATGACTGATTCCACATCCATGAGGGCTCTCCTTCATGATGGAATTTGTGGAACATGACATGTGAATGAATGAAATGAGAAATAAATGAATGAAGGGCTTTCATAGATTAGAGAAGTGAACTCAAACGGGATGAGTGTTAATAGAAAAACAGATCAAACATGAAATGAAATCATATTTCAATGCACTGAAAAGGGGCAGGGGTGTCCTACTCAGAGGTGGTGTCTTCAGTGCGAAAAAATATGTAAGTCTCATTTTGAATAGTGTACTTCCAGGTAGTGTCAATACCAATATTACTGGATTATTGATCTTGAAGTGGAACCAAGAAGAGCAGTAAGCTCTTCAGGAAACTGTCATTTATTACAGTACATGAAGAGCCATGATCAGATATCCTAAATGAAGATGATAATTGAACAAGAGGCAGAGTAAGTTCAAAGTAAAATCTAAATTGTACTCACGAAAAGTGGCTAAAAATGAATAGTCAGGTGTTTGAGATAATTTCAGTATAGAAGATTGCAGGACTGGGAGACCAGACATTGACATCATCATCATCATCATCATCATCATCATCTTGAACAGGTTCCAGCCCTAGGCTGAATCTGTTTGGAACATAAGCCTCACCAGGTAGTTCTGTTTTCCCATCACCTTTCTGCATTCACTCTGGTCCAGTTCTAGCCTCTTTTTTTCAACACACTTATCCTAGCCTTTCTGCCATCTATCCCTTGGTCATTCTCTTCGCACTTCTATTTCATGTATTTTCTTGGGAATCGTCTTGTTTTTCACTTACTTTAAGTGCCCATACTACCTCAGCCTTGATGTTTCTATCCTGCTCTGCAAGGGTTCCTCTTTCGCTGTTTCCCTTGCCCTTTCATTCTTCATCCTATCTCTCCTTGTTATTCCCATTTGGCTTCTGACGGAATGTGTTTCACATGCCTCTAATCTGCTTACATCATACTAATTTCTATATATTACTTCTTTGCCTTTTTTTGGGACGTCTTTGTTCCAAACCAGGCTGCTAACACTTTACAGGAATGCTTTACCCATTTGCTATGTTCACTGATATCTTTCTCATTTCTTCCATTTTCCCGCTACCATGCTTCCCAAGCACTTGACACTTCCCACTTCCTTCAATCGTCCATCTCCTATCCTTATTCAACTAGTTGGTCAAGCTTTCTTTCTAGTTGTAACATGAATTTCACATTTGTTTACATTACATTTTGTTCCATACTGTCTCTCAGTTTTTTCCCAAGCATCTAGCGGTTCCTGAATCTCATCCTCCCTGTCTCCCCAGATCATCAAGTCATCTGCAAACACCATTGCTTTCATCTTGTCTTCTCCAGTTTTTTCTGCCACCTTAGTCGTAATCTCATAAAAGACTACAATGAAGAGGAAAGGTGACAATGCATTGCCCTGTTTCATACCACTCGTTTGCTGGAATCAAGCTGTCCTTTCATTTCCAACTTTCACACAACTCAGACTTCCACAATATATCTCAAACACTCTGCTTGTTGCCTCTTTTTCCACTCCCTTCTTTGTGTTGCTTCCCAGACCTTTCTTCTTTTTCTGCATCAAGAAAGGCCATCACCACATCTACACTATATTCCTAGTGATGCTCCTGAGGCTGCCTCAATGTGCATACGAGGTCAACAGTTGACATCCCAGGTCTGAAGCCATGCTGTTCCTCTCTCAATTTCTTCTTGAGACTTATTCAGTTTCTACTCTCCAGGATCTTTTCATATTCCTGGGCAAAGTGTGACTCTCCTGTAGTTTCTACAATAGGGACTAGACGTTGTTTACAAAATAAATGTGTTTCAATATAACACAGTAACAGGGAGCATATCCTTGACAAAAAGGGAGTAATGGATTGAAACATTTTGTGAAAAGAGTTTGTTAACACTTGTTTGTAACACTACACTGTTTCAAAAGGGGGATGGAATGCTGTGATGTTGAGGGTGTGCAAACATAAGTGAGTAATGCATTTATTGCTTATAGTCTGTACATTTGTTAGTCAATAGCCACTCACTGAACAAGATGGCACAGTGTGTAAGGCACTGGACTCACTCAGGAGGAATGAGATTCAAATCCCCAGACGATCACCTATATTTAAGTTGTCTGTGGTTGTCCCTTTCTTACAAACAAGATCATACTCAGTTTCATTCTTTCTGTATTCTCATTCAGTTCAAGCTTGTGACCTTTCACCACTTACCATATCACTACTGAAAAGTGCATGGCAGGGGGTACTTCCTAGTGTAACACATATTACAAGGTCTTCCCATTCCACTCTAAAACACAGCGCAGGAACAATGTCTGCTTAAACACCTGTAATTAGTCCAATATCATTTACTCTGTTCATATGAGAGTGATACACTGGGGGATGAAGTATAATTCTGAAATCTTCACTCAACACTGGTTCTCAAAACTTCACGAAGCAGGGTAGTTGACATCTATCATCAAGCTTCTGCCATTTTAAGTTTTTCATGATACTCTCCTGTGAGTCAAGTATACCTGTCCTTATATAATAATAATAATAATAATTATTATTATTATTAAATTCCAACGTGATCAGTAAGTGTCAAAGTTTTTATTTCTTCTCCATGAACCCTAATACTCTCTCCAAATCTGTCCGTGATTTCCTTCACAGTGTGATTGTTGTACAGACGGAACAACATAAGAGAGAGTCTTCAACCCTCTCACTCATTTTTCAGCCACTGCTTCCCTTTCATGTCCTTTGACTCACAACTGCAGTCTGGTTTCTCTAAAGGTTGAAAATAAGCTTTTGCTCCTTGTATTTTATCACTGATAATTTATTCCATTCCTCACTAAAAATGCACATAATTTTCTAAAAAGAACTGTGATTATGATAATTACTGTTATTATTATCACAGGTCTTTGAGGAAATTATGTGCATTTTTAATGAGGAATGGAATAAATTATCATGATAAAATAGAGGGAGCAAAATGTTATTTGCAACTTTTGTAGGAACCAGACTGCAGTTGTGAGTCAAAGCTCACAAAATGGAAGCAATAGTTGAGAAAGAAGTGAGAGTGTTGTAAACTATATCTCATGTTATTCAATCTGTAAAATGATCAGACTGTGTAGGAAACCAAGGACAGATTTGGAGACGGTACTAGTGTTCATCAAGAAAATAAAAACTTTGAGGTTTACTGATGACATTGAAATTCTCTCAATGAAGCAAAGGACTTGGAAGAATAGTTTAATGGAATGGATAGTGTCTTGGAAAGAGGTTGTGAGTACCAAGAAAAGTGAAAGAAAGGTAATGAAATGTAATGGAAATAAATCAGGCGATGCTGAGAGAATTAAATTAGAAGATGAGGACCCTGAGAGTAGTTGATGGGCTTTACTACTTAGGTAGGAAAACAATGGACGATGACAAAGGTAAAGAGCATGTGTAATATGTAAACTGGCTATAGCACGAAAAGCTTGCCTGCAATAGAGAAATATGCTAAAATGGAATACAAATTTAAGTGGTAGTAAGTCTGTTCTAAAAGTATTTATCTGAACTATAGCCTTGTATGGAAGTGAAATGTGGCTGGTAAAGAGTAAGGATCAGAAGAGAAAGGAAACTTTTGAAATGTGGTGGTACAGAGGAATGTGAAAAACTAGATTGATAGATCAGATAACTACTGAAGAGGCACTGATAAAACTGGGGAGGAAAGACCTTTATGAAACAACTTGCTTTAAAGAAGTAGTAAGATGAGAGACCATATCCTCACTCATCAAACAATAGTTAATTTGGAGATGGACAGAAGTGTGGAAGAGTAAACACTGCAAAGAGAATACAGTTAGTAAATTCAAATACAATAGTTACATGGAGATAAACAGATTTGCACTGGTTAGGATAATGGGAACATCTGGTTCAAACCAGTCTTCATATTAACAACTTGGACCAGTATGGAAGAAAATATAAATATTGTTTCATTAACATGCACAGAGCAGAATGTTTGCTTTTGCTTTATGCTCTTCCCATTGTCTATTATTATTTCAAATTTTAGATGTGGTATAAAAACTGGTGTTACACATACAATTATGAACTTTCCATTACTAAAATGAGAGTTATATAACAGTTATAGATTATTCTGCGAATACAGAAATTTACTTCAAGGGATCTGATACTGATCACTGTAAATTACAATAATGGCTTGAGTACTCTTTTTGCCTCAGTTTTCATTACTGGCAATAAATGTATATATCTTATAAATAAGTAATGACAGTTAAAAACCAACAAATCTACATCCAACAATATTATGAAAAGGACAGATTGCCACTCTCCATGTAGATGAGACACTGATTCACAGACATGCACAATGAAGACCTTGCTCCACATTTCAGCTTTTGGCCAAAAAGCCTTCTTCTGAAGTAGAAAACACACACTGCTTCAGAAGAAAGCCTTTTGGCCAAAATCTAAAATGTATAGCAGTATTTGTGTTGTGCTTGTCTGCAACTCCATGTCTCCTCTATACGGTGAGTAGCAATCTATCCTTTTCATAATATTGTTATTATTTCATCCTGATTTTATGAAGGCAATATGATGTTGATTTGTCAGCAGGCAAATTGCAGAAATTGAGCTGCAATTTTAACAAAGTAAATGTAATAAAAATGGGCACTAGTCACTTGAGAAAATCCTCAGTTCTAGATTTGTTAAAATATTCCAGCTTGAGGTGTCCAATTAGAAAGCAACAGAAGATATTTCTGTGCAAGAAAAAATGGTGGAAAAATGTGAATACTTTTAAAGCTTGCTTTCATGTGGTCACCTTTAATAAGAGTCCGTGTAAGATCTAGGCAGGGAGACCATGCAGCACAGCCTGTGGACATTAAAAACCATTTCTGTAAACTTTGTTTATGTAAACCAAACTGTTTCTCTCTCTTTTCTGTAATAATGCAATACAGTTCAAACTGTTTTTGAATATCACTGTTATTTTGGTCTTTAACTAAGTGCCAAAGATTTGTTGTTAAGTACTCAGGCTACCGGAACCAGGAAAGAGAGAGAGAGAAAAATTATATTTCACAAATCTACAAAAAACAATTTTATTTTCAAAAATGAATGAAATATAGTGCTTCAACTTTCATCATGATGCTTGGTAAATATTCATTGTTAATTATTTAGACTGTAATTTCCAAATTTTGAAACATAACTCGTAATTTATGTTTCTGAGCCCACTAAATTGAATTTCCAACCACTCTGTGAAGAAGCTTGTACAGTTTACAATAACAAACTGTACAGTAGATAAATATGCAATACAAAACAATTTCATTACATACCACTCCAAAAGCTAGGAAGACTGAAGACATTTACATGGCAAATTTAACAAAACACTCACTAGTACACACCACTTAATTACTAAAACAGTAATACTACAATATGTTAAATTATCTTGAAATAGATAACTTGAAAACTATGGATCAGGTCCCTGCAAATATATAACTGTTATCAGACCACCTATGTAAATACAATTATCAGAGAACATATGGATAAACTGGAAAGTTTAATTATTTATATATTAATAATATGAATATTCTATTCTTTGTGAGTATATGAAATGGAGACCAACATATCCCATCCTGACTGGCTTCAGCAAGTGTAGTTAAACTTGTCAAATTAGACTGAAACAGTGAGCTCTGTACCAAACCCAAACAAGTGTTCTGTTACCATGGTAACAAACTCTGTAAATATTGTGTTGATAGAGAGAAAATTCTCTCATGTTTCACATACATGTGTGTATTCATTCTTTTTTAATAGGTAACAGATATTGGTTTCATGTATTAATTCAAACAATAAAAGTGTTGTGATTATGCCAGTTATAAAAGTTGAAATAAGAACATAACAATTTTTACTGTCATGCTCAGTATTTTATATTTATTCTGGTTTAAATACACTTGTATTGAGCAAGTGTTACTAAATTAACCCTGCTACATGTATTGTTAGATTTTGGCAAAAGATAAATGCAAAAACAAATCTTTTGAATGCTGTTTCCTCAAATTATACCTATAAATACTTTACTCAGTTACAAATGAGGTGAAAACAGATATTTAATTGACAACTACTGCTGCAGTGTTGATAAATAATCCAGCAAGTTGTAAGTCACTATTTCTATATTTGTACAAAGGAAGTTAGCTTGTTATTAATTCTCTAAGGACACATACTGTAATCCAACAAGCATTCAAATCATTTGGTGTGCATTTACTGGAAATACTTCATAAGCAATCATAAAAACCTAAATTTACTTTATTACTAAAAAAATTGCATATTTGCTAATTTAGAGGTGTATATTAGTGAACCTTATTATATTATGTTAATGAATACTGTATGCATCCCTCCACTTCTCATTTAAGTTAGTCTTGAATATATTCTTTTTCTTCACATTTTGTGTAAATCACATGAGGAATGCTAGTCTTGCAAGCTTTGCAGGAGAGCTTCTGTGATGTTTGGAAGGTAGGAGATAAGGAACAAGTGGCAGGAGAGGTGTGAGAACACATTGTGAGTCATACTCGGGTAGTTGAGTCGTAGAACATTGCCCACGAAAAGCAAAGGTTCTGAGTTCGAGTCTCAGCCCGCACACAGTTTTAATCTGCCATGAAGTTTCAGTAACCATGTTGTTCACAAGTTAAACAATGGAAACTCCAGGGACGAACATCAACAATGTAAGAAGCTTGCTACTCACCATGAAGATGACATGTCACATTGCAACCAGGCATACTTAAGACAGTTGTGCCTGTCTGCAAATTAACGTTCATCTTTTCTTACATAGTTCACAAGCTAATACATATAGTTTACTTGGAAGACTTTGCCTGCTTGTACGGGATTTATAAAGCTTATATAGTGCAGTGCAAAAAATTCAACAGGGGCCCCTGTAGGCATAAGGCAACGAACTGACAATCTCTGCAAATTAATGGGAAAACAAATATCACTTACTAGCCATCCTTCTAAACATTACATGTTTATCTACAGTCAACAATAGAAATGCTTTGTCACAAGTATGAAAAATAATCATTTTAACTGTTTTCATCATATTGTTCCACAAATATCAAGTAAGCAGTGATATAAAGAACAATATATTTGGTTTAACTGATGAAGCAGCAGCTTTCCTAATAATTTTATAGGTTCAGTTATATGCTACATAAGTGCAGACAGATTGCACCAGTCAAATGATGATAAATTGTTAATACAATCTACAGAATTAATATGAGAGTTGCCCCTCTCTGTTATACTATACCTTGACTTGTTCCACAACTCTGAAACTCTTCTTCATGAAGAGGTCTACAGGTTGCCATAAATGAAGTGTCAGGGATTGTCAATTTTAGAGGTTTTTTTTTTTTTATTTTTTAACACTCTCTCTCTCTCTCTCTCTCTCTCTCTCTCTCTGTGTGTGTGTGTGTGTGTGTGTGGCCTAACTGTGGTAAGTAAGGTTGGTTGTGGTGAATGTAGTAGTGTGGGGAAAGGAGGGGGGCAGCAGGGTGGGATATACAAGGGGATAGCAGAAGAGGGAAGGACAAGAATATGTGAGCTACAGGCAGAGGTGGTGTCGTAGTGAGGAGCAGAGTTGAGGGAGGTTGCTATAGAAACAATCAAATATTGATTTATTTGTTTGTGCTTGTTGCAGGTTTCAAACAATATGTACCCTCAGTTGGTATATGACACACAATAAAACACTGCTCCTATGTTTCATACATCAGACAAAACTTGTTAGCTTCACTCGAGTGGCAATTGCAATGTACTTCTTGTTAATATTGGTACTAAGAACATCTTTTATATTGTTATGGTGTGATCATTTATTTGCAATGTAATAGTTTCAGTTCCATTGATTATGCAGATTAATACCAAAAAATTTACAGTTATACTTTTACGTACAATAAATGAATATTTTCCCATTTTTGTGTAAGGGGACTTAGTTTATGTTTCCTAGGAAACTATATTGACCAATCTACCCTGTTTTCACCATATATTCATTCACTGCAATTTTTAAATGTCGTCTTTTGTAATTTGGTGGACTATAAGAGATGCCACTTTTAATACATTGTTATCTTCTTTTATTTCCCTGACAGTGAAATTTAACACGCATAAGTTGATACCCTATAGGCATCATTCCGTTTGAAGTTACTGTACATGAACTGTAATGTAATGAATACATACAGCAGATACATGATGCACAGTTGCTTTATGTAATATACATTTTGTATATATATAATTATACTTTTATTGTTATTTCTAATGTCTGCAAAAGCAATCGATTTGAAGATTCTATGAAAAATATGCAAATTAATTAATTAATATGTGAATATAGCATCACAAAGTCTAAAACGAATACAGGTGTCCTATTTGTAATACAATAATGTTTCACTCCTGTTTCAGTCAGCTTTGTTTATTTTTCAATGTATTTTATATGGCAGTTTCTTGAATTGCATCATCCACAACTTTTCCTCTTTCATACAATTATCACCCATGTTACATTTCAGCTTATTGAACTGTGGCAATTCTGGAGAATCTAGGACAACTATTTCTCATTTATTTATACTCCACATTGCATCTGAGATAGATGGAAAAGGCGAAATGGGAAAAGTACATGAAAATCGCTCTGCTTCATAAAAATCAGGACCTAGATGTAGTGTCACAGTAAGATATCCACAGGGAATAGTCTTATGATAACAATCATGAGCAATATGAAAGCAAGGCAACAGTCTGTGAAATGAACTGCTGAACAATTTGAATGTATCCAAGATATTACATTTGATAGATTAATAAAGATTCAACAAAAAAGACTAATATAGCAGAAAGATTGCCAAAATTTCTAGTTACCATTTAAACACGAGGGCATTCTATGACTACATTCTAAAAGGAAGCATGGAGATATAATCAGTTTGATAAATAATGCACCTTAACTGTTGATCACAACATTCAACACAAAAGGAAAACAGATTTTACAAACAGAAGTCTTCAAGCCTTCTGGTGGATATAGGGTATTGCTTCAGTTTAACAAATAATATTAATACTGCAATTTAACTCTGATATCTGTATCAGACCTCTACCAAAGACTATGCTCCTTATTTTTACAGATTAAGTATTTATACGATTCTTTTGCTGTTCAGAATAAGACTCCAGTACTGTAGTGCAGATTTACTTCTGTTATTACAAGAAATTATACACCATATAGGTGAACACTAGTTTTTTAACAACATTAAACAATGGGATGGAATAACAATATGAATTAGGACAGACCAGTAAAACCCTGATTCTTCAAAGAATCAAACTTCTGTGTGCAAAACTACTTTAAACTTCTGTTTACTTTACAAATGAGTTAATGTGCTAAATATTTCACATTAAGGATGTAAGTGAGACAATGTGTAGAAAAATGTTTTAAATTATGGTTAAAGTTTGTTGGAAGTTGCCAAGTGCTCTCATTGTCAAATACTAGGTTAGTCTACGTCATTTGTACATCGTGAGCTATGCTGATTCAAGACACACATTCAGTTTCTAAATGTAATACTTGTCTTACTGTGTTAAGCCTTTAATGTAAGAGCATGAGCAGAGTCTGACAGCATTTTAAATTTGGTCAGTAATTATATGAAATCCTGAAATTCAAATTTTTGTTACCCTGGAAGCCATTAGATACGCAAGCATCACCTGAGTCTGCACACCACGAACCCAGTGTGGAGGTGACCGTGGCGCTCTCTCTCTCTGTCTCTGTGTGTGTGTGTGTGTGTGTGTGTGTGTGAGAGAGAGAGAGAGAGAGAGAGAGAGAGAGAGAGAGAGAGAGAGTGTCCTAATTCATATTTTTATTTGTACTGTAGCAGACCAGGACACACAATAATGAAGAGATCCGTTGATACCTTACCTATGAAACTGTGATCCATATTTTGTTTTACCATGATGTATGGAATTATGTTTTGTCAGTTTACTGATGAATATGTTGCAATTTATTACTGCACAGATAACGTTTCATTAAAAGTATAATAATTATGTTGAGTGTACTGAAAACGTACTTGTATTTTATATTTCAAAAGTGATTTGCGACAATTTTTACACTAAATGCAACCACGTGTTGATACGAGGTAACAAAAATCTTAGTATAATTTATGACTCAGTAATTGCATCTATAATTAGAAGTAACATCTTTGCATTGTGATTATAAATTTTTAGATTTTTCTGATGAACGCTTTCTATATTGCATGATTTTATGTAATTAATCTCTGCATCAGGATAGTGTTATTCATAAATTTGTATGTAAAGAACAGCCATGTGACCCAGGACTGGAGCAACTGAATTACATTCTCTGCCAGGGTTTCGACTACCTCTCAACCTGCCCTGAAATGAGAAATGTCCTACCCATTATCCTTCCTACTCCTCCTGCAGTGGTATTCTGCTGCCCACCGAACCTACACAATATCCTCGTCCATCCATACAGAGCCCCTGCTCCCAACCCCTTGCCTCATGGCTCATGTCCCTGTAATAGATCTGGATATTAAGACCTGTCTCATACATCCTCCCACCACTGCCAACTCCAGTCCAGTCACAAATATCACCTATCCCATCAAAGGCAGGGCTACCTGTGAAACCAGTCATGTGATCTCCAAGCTAAGCTGCAGCCAGCAGAATTCGTGGTTATGTGTGTGCTGAGTTGTGGTCAGTGTGTGTGTCTCTATTTTTGACAAAGGCTTTGTTGGCCAAAAGCTTATCTTGTGACAGTCTTTTTGTTGTGTCTATCTGCAACTCAGCATCTCTGGTATATGGTGAGTAGCAACTAACCTTTTCATAATATTGGCAGACAGCTCTCAAATGCATTTGTTGAGCTGAGGGATTATGAGAAGCATATCAAATAAACCTCAAATATATCAGATGGAATAATGTTTTGGGTTAACTCCTCTTTATGAAAGGAAGTGTTCAATACTCAAAAACACACTGTAACAATATTATATGATGCTCACCCATGATTGTCTTGTTGACAATCTGTTTAAGGAGTTGCACATTCTGACTATTGTTTTGCAGTATATTTGTTGGAAATAATCCACTACAGTTCAAAAGGAACAATGAAATACATATTTACAACACTAGAAGGAAAAATGACATTCATTACTCCACTAAGGTTGTCTTTAGCACAAAAGGGTACATAATGCGGCAACAAAAATTTTTGATAACTAACCCTGACATAAAATGTCTAACAGAAATTAACGAAAAAATTGATAACAAACTTTTATCCTTGACAACTTCTTCTATTCTATAAAATAATTTCTATTATTGTAATGTAAAAAATGTGGCAGGTAGGAATACACACACACACACACACACACACACACACACACACACACACAGGCAGGCAGGCAGGCAGGCAGACAGAGAGAGCGAGCTTATAAATATTCAGCATGTAACCATATGTACAAATTAATTTACAATGTGTATGTAAAGTGGCTCATTCCATGAATTATGATTTATTGAGCAAATGATCCATGGAACATGAAACTAACTACGAAAACAAAAGACTGTAATATAGAATCATTTTCATTATTTATTGCCTTTGTGGGTTCTTATTGAGATTGTATCATGGCTGAAGTGGGTCACTGGCAATTATAATTCTTAAGGGTACAGCTGAAGTGTGTGGCCAAGTTTACACAGCATAACCTGCACAGATAGGACTATACAGAGCTATATGTTAACCACTGGAAGTTGAATGTAAAATCTCTTTGTATATGAAATGTTTGAAGTTTCTATGTACTTTCATGAAATTGTTTTAAAGGGCTTCATTATCATTGTTGACTATAAAATTTGTTTATTGATAAAATACACTTTTATTGCAATTTTAGCAATAAGACAATCATCAAGTGAAGTTCTTTGAACCTGCAGACCCTGAACGTACATACAAAATTGCAATTATATAACTGCCATGCGCACAGCAGTTATATAATAAAATGACATATTATTCATTTTATGCTTCAGCACATGTAAAAACTTAAAAAAAAAGACATGTAAGTATGTCATCTCCACAACTTTATGTTCAGTTTTTAATTAAAAACACTTCTACATTAATCGAGACTGAGACTCTGTAGCGCGACTGCTACGGTCGCAGGTTCGACTCCTGCCTTGGGGATGGATGTGTGTGATGTCCTTAGGTTAGTTAGGTTTAAGTAGTTCTAAGTTCTAGGGGACTGATGACCACAGATGTTAAGTCCCATAGTGCTCAGAGCCATTTGAGACTCTGTACATAATAAAAATGAGATCATTTACACGCAGTGTTATTGTTGCTATAATCTTTTACATAAATTACATCAAATAACTACACATATATAGTGTATTAACTGCCATTAACTGACTTTCTGTCCAGACACAAAAGTGATGTTGCTTCAATCAAATGATGCAATGCTCTTCAGACCACAAAACTAGAAGTAGTGTGAATTGATGAGCTATCAAACACTAGCACAAATCTTGAACACTGAAGAATACACACACACACACACACACACACACACACACACACACACACACACACAAACCAGGGAATACAGAGCGTATTATCATTTAATGTATTTTTACAAATACAAATACTTCAGTCACCTCCAATTTTAACATCATGGTCATTTTTGTGAAGTGTTTGTGGGAGGAAGTAGTATGATCATGTTGTTGTTGTTTATCACCCAGAATTAAATAATCAGAAACTCTCAAGAACACTGCACCTCACCCAATTAACAACAAAAGGAGCTTATTTCTTGAGAAAGGGAAGCAAATCATTTCAAATTTAATAAGTTGCCTGTTAAGTCATTACAGGTTCTCACAAACACTTGGGGCATTTCCAACTCTGCTCTGAAATGATGTAGACAAATTTGAAAGTATTTAATGGGAGTATTATGCACGTTAATATTACATGAAATATTACTGAAAATATTTTTTAATAATGTTTATTTAACATAAAATAGACTATTAA
This sequence comes from Schistocerca nitens, assembly GCF_023898315.1. Taxonomy (NCBI): domain Eukaryota; kingdom Metazoa; phylum Arthropoda; class Insecta; order Orthoptera; family Acrididae; genus Schistocerca; species Schistocerca nitens. The sequence continues at coordinate 869,082,529 of NC_064617.1, forward strand.
AATGTAACATATAACAAGACTTCTTAGTTTCTATCCCAATTATAAAAAGCTTATATTAATTTTAAAATATTTTTCTCACATAAAAATACCAGTTAATCACAGAATACATCTCCTGTCACCTCAAATTTGTCTGTAAAAAATGTCAAAGAATATTGTTCTTCCAGATTTGTCAGAGGCACTAATGACACTGCTGGTACCCTCCTCGAGCCACTCATAGATATGCAGCACCTTGTGTATGGTAGAAGTTTTCATGTATAGATCCACTGTATATTATTGAACAAATGATAACAAACTAGATCTGTTGTATTGACTAGTTCTTTAAGAGACTTCCACATAAAAAAAAAAAAAAAAAAAAAAAAAAAACATACAACTGCAATGTCACATGATTTAACATAGATAAGTACACTTACTATACTAATAATGCCTCACTGGCAAGTAACATATTTACAAAGCAGCCATGTGACTTAAACAACAATAACTCACTTCCCTATAAATGGGTCTTACAACTTTTATAATGAATTACAAAATTACAATATGTCTATTACACTGCCCACATTCTTAGTGCTATAGATGATCGATCACACATTGACTCTTATCACATTTTGATATCATTTTGATAAAAGAGTGATTCAAATGATCTATGGAACAAACTAATCAATGAGACAGCAAACATGAGACAAAAGAAGAGCCTTCTTGCATTCAAAATGGCCATTCATCATCATCATCATCATCATCATCATCATCATCATCATCATCATTTATTGCACATGCAGATAAACAGGCCATTTAGGCCAACGGTAGAAGACAAAATATACAAATACATAAACATAAAGCATAACAAAATGATCAACGCATCCAGTCCACAAATCATGAGTAAATACTCATAGAGCAGTAAAATCACAAAAATTGATAACATATGCTTGCCCATTTGATTTCAAAGAATTATTTCATTTTTTTGTTGGGTGATTGCAATTACTATCTAAATTCCTGATGATATATCAATGAAAGTAACCAGTTTTTGAAAATGTAGTGTAATTGGTTAGATAAAAAAATCTACTCAGGAAGTGGCAACAGGAGAACACATATACAAAGGTATTAAAGTTCAATCCTTTGTACATGTGTTCTCTTGCCACTGTTTGGTGAGCAGACTTTTTATCTATCCAATTACATTATAAATTCCTAGGGAAATATATGACAAGAAAATACTGTGTGATGATATCTGTTTCAGTTCCAAGAAGTCTACACATTAGAGTCTGATGACATACAATGTATCATGCTTACATTATAACAGCATAAAATAAAACACACAGATAATTAACCGACAAGTAATACTGATGACAAATGGTATTGTTTGCTACAACTAAGAACCTTTAAGCTTCTACAATTGTTTCATAAGGCACGTATATTTTTTTCCATACAGTGTATGTAATTCTGATGATAAACTGTTGAGCAAATGCATTTATCATTATACATCAGAGTAACAGTTTGAATGAAGAATAAACATTAATAGCATATGAGATAGGAAAGTTATGTCTACCTATCAACTGCTCAAGCAGACACTGTTGGAGAAGGGTCGATATAAATTAATATAACTTTCCAGCTCTTTTACTTCACACAGTTGACAAATTATTTCATCGATTCTGCCACCTCACCATGCGTGTTTTGGCATGAGCATAGTTATATAACCAAAACCAGTCACCAAGTAGAAATAAATAATGATGTTACCTGTTTTAAGATAATGTTTTGATTATCAGTTACTGAAAGCTCAAATCTGTGTGTTGCTTAAGTATTTCCTCTGGTCACTAACCAACCTTTGTTATCGAACAATACTGTACGACATTACTACCAACTGATAAATACTGTATTTCATTTACCTGTGCTGTGTTCAAACTGTATGTGCTAGAATGAGTGCTGGAGCAGAACAAGATCCTTCTGATAGCACTTATGATTCCTCTTAGGAGAATAAATTCACAGTGCACACTGTCCATAGGAAAATAACAAGAAAACTGTAGCCAGGAAGGGGGTGGGGTTTGGACATCTGTATGAATTGTAGAGGAAGAACAAGATTTGCCTGCAGTCAGATGGATGCAAGTTGCAGTAATTATGCAAAGGTGAACACTGCTTAGGACAGGCTAGCATAGAGCTTATTCCCTCTGTCACACTCCTCTTTCTGTAGTAGTCCACAGTTTATTGTTAAATCAATTTCAGAGTATATGGTGATACATGTGTTTAGAAGTAGATGTAATGTGGAGTTCACATGAAGTTTAGAGATATCTGTTTATACTTATCAATTGATAATGGTCACAGAGAACAAAATCTGTTGTTTATGTTAAGCCGTACACAGAATGTCCCAGGAGGAATGGTCAATGTTCAAGAACATGAAATGAACGATTATTCAAAGTGCAAAAGCCTAGTAAACACTGACTTTAAAATGCATACCTTAAGAGCTATGATCACTTGTTCATCTCTGCTAATGTGAAACACATCTCTTCTACTGAATAAGTGCCCATAACTCTCAAGGTATGCACTTTAGAGCCCATGTTTACTGGACTTTTTTTACTTCGAATGATCTCCCCTCTTATACCCTGGAGTACTGAAATTTCCTCTTCGGACAACCTGTAGACATCTGTCTAATAACTGAACTCTATTAAAGAATGTCTGCACAAAAATGTGACTGCAGTTACACAAGTGAAGGACATGAAAGGAAGTAGTAGCTGAGAAGACGACCATCGTCAACGAATATGGCGGCGACCTGGGGAGAGGTCCCATTCTTACAATATTCTGGAGAGCTACTGTGGTGTTACTCCTGGTGTCAAAGTGTGGGAAGCCAATGCGTATCACTTCAGGTCATGGCTGATAATGATTGTGGGAACTCTGACGGAGACCATAGATTACTGGTGGGATAATGGAAAATGAATCAGTGTGTGAAAAATAGAAAACAGAAGAAAATGGTGAGGATACAGGATCAGAAACTGAAGGAGAGTGAAAGTGCCGAGAAGTACGGAGAATTAATCACACAAAAATTTCCAAAAGAAGTTTTCTGCAATGTAGAAAAAGAATGGAGTTTATTGAAAGAGACTTTAGTCGAAGCAACACAAAATGTATGTGGTAGAACATCTGGAAAGGAAAAAGTAAGACAGGCAAGTTGGTGGGATGATACCACAATCCAAGCAGTTAAAAAAAAATGGAGCATGGAGAAAATGGTGGAAAACTAAAAATAACAAGGACCATAAAAGATATACAGAGGAAAAGAAGACGTGCAAAGAAATAGTGGAAACAGCAAGGAAAAAGGCATGGAAAGAGTTTACAAAAAAATTGAAGAAGATGTAAACAGCAATAAGAAAATGTTCTATAAAATGATGAAAAATAAAAGGAAGGCTTCTGAAGTACCAGTAAAGATGGAAACAGAGGATGGTACTGTGATTGAAGATCCAGGGAATATAACAGATCTCTGGAGAGAACCTTTTAAGAAACTGTTAAACGCTGAGAAGCATGTACATGAGGAAACAACAAATAGTGGAGAAACTGAGAGAAGTTGGGAAGCGGAAGTAGGACAAATTACTCGGGATAAAATGTAAATAGCTGTGAAGAAGATGAATGGGGGGAAAGCCCCAGGACCTGATAAGTATCTGTGGACAAGATAAGAGCAGCAGGTTCAATGGGAATGCAGTGGCTGTAAAGAGTACTGCCAAGTGACGATTGGCAAACAGGAGACAAGTTCCCGTCTTCAAAAAAACGGAATAAAAGACTTTGTAAAAACTACAGAGGAATAACCCTTATGAGTCATACAGCCAAGATTTTTGAAAGAATTTTACTAAATTGAATAAGTGAAAAGATAGAAAAGGACCTGAGTGAAGAACAGCATGGGTTTAGGGTAGGAAGAAGCATGATCTACCTGATGTTTTCTATCCGTCAACTGACGGAAAAAAGTTGGGAGTATAAAAAAAAGGTGATAATGGTTTTTATAGACACAGAAAAGGCGTATGACTCAGTTAACAGGGAAAGACTCTGGGAAGAAATGAAGAAGATAGGTGTAGAAGATAGATACATAAAATACAATATACAGAGGAGACAATTGTAGAATTAGAACATCACTGGGGAACTCTAAATACTTCTAAATAAGACAAGGACTTAAACAAGGAAGTATTCTATCCCCTGCACTTTTTAGTGTTGTGATGAATGGAATGAAAAGGGCAGTTAAAGATATAGTAACAGAAAAAGGCAAATAGATGATTTTTGCAGACGATAAAGAGGTAGATGTACAGTTACAAGTTGATGTGTGGAAGGTAATAATGGAAAGGTATGGATTAAAAATAAATAAAGATAAGAGGGAAGTAATGGTGTTTGGAAGAGACAAAGGGATAAACAGGAATATTACTTTGAATGGAGAACCCCTCAAAGTGGTAGACAGTTTCACTTATTTAGGGAGTGAAATGTCTAGTGATGGAAGAATAACCAACGAAATTAATGGGAGGTTACTGAAGGGAGGCAATTTCTACTGCCGGCCGCTGCGGCCGAGAGGTTCTAGGCACTTCGGTCCGGAACCGTGCTAGTGCTATGGTCGCAGGTTCGAATCCTGCCTCGGGCATGGATGTGTGTGATGTCCTTAGGTTCGTTAGGTTTAAGTAGTTCTAAGTCTACGGGACTGATGACCTCAGATGTTAAGTCCCATAGTGCTCAGAGCCAGTTTCTACTAAACAATGAAACACCTGATTTGGAATAAGGAAGTTTCAGAAAAAGCAAAACTCCTTATGTATAATAGTTATTATTTCCCTATTGTCACCTATAGAGGAGAAACCTGGACAATGACAGAAAGGGACTAAAGCAGACTGCAAGCAGGGAAAATGAAATTTCTCAGAGCAGTTAAGGGAAAAACAAGTATGGCCAGAGTAACGAATGTAAATATTAGAAATGAAATGAAATGATCGTATGGCATTGTTGGCCGGGAGGCCCCATGCGGGGAAGTTCGGCCGCCGTATTGCAAGTCCTTTTTAGTTGACGCCACTTCGGCGACTTGTGAGTCAATGATGATGAACACACAACACCCAGTCATCACGAGATCCCTGACCCCGCCGGGAATCGAACCCGGGACCCCGTGCGCGGGAAGCGAGAATGCTACCGCAAGACCACGAGCTGCAGACGTAGATATAGAAAGGACCATAAACAAGAAAGTATGAGAAAAAAAGAGATTAAGATGGCACAGGCATGTTAAGAGGATGTGTGGGCAGAGACTACCCAAAATTGTGGAAGAACTAAAGATGGATGGAAAAAGACCAAGAACACGGTGGAAAACGGGAGTGAGAATATCTGTGGAAAGGAGAGGTGTGACCTGACAACTAGTGGAGGAAGAAACGTGGTTGGGGGACTGAGCCAAATGGAGAGGAGTCGTCAGCACCCAGACCCGGCAGTAGCTGGATAAAACAAACAAACAAACAACAGGTTTCCAGGATGTCAAGCACCAGTTACACCAACTGAGAGGCAGCTTGGCACAGGAGAGAATAAGACAGCATTACAACACCCTTCCCAACTGAATCAGTACATGCATCCAGGCCAGAAGGGGTGCAATGTCATATTCATAAGTAGGCTCATGCTGACAATTTCTTAGTAAACTAGAATTGATTTTATAATGACTGAAATAACATCACATATCCTCTCAAGCCACAGAGTTATTTCTTTTCCTCCTCCCCTTCTGGTTGATTCACTTCTTTTGACAGGTAGAATGCAACTAAGTTAAAAGGGGACAGAACAGGAGGGGAAATCCCCTTACTGCTGACTGAGACACATAAGAACTACCTCAGTTTTCAGAACTGCTAAGTTGTTTCCTTATGGAGGATTAGAAAGGAATGCTAGAATTACTCAAACCCCAGGATGAAAGGGCGCTACCGTCTGTGACGTTGAGACGAGACGGTTGAGAGGAAGGTATCAGAGAGTTGGATAACATTGCAGACAATGTTCTTTTTGTCTGAGCTAACCAGGCACAACTCGAAGACATGCCCTCATGGCTTCAATTCTGCCAGAACCATTTTCCTACTTTTCATACATCACAGAAGCTCCTATACAGTAGAGCTCTGCTGGATTACCAACTGTTGAAGAAAGCATATTGTGGAGAAGTGGCTTACTGTTAGACACAGCCAATGCATTGTTTCCAGTCTTTCAGTCTGCAGCCAATTGGGTGCTAGGTATGTTTTCTCTCTTACATAATGCAAATGATTTTGCTTACTAATGACAAGCCTTTAATTAGCACTTTTTGCCTTCTTTACTGATCTGAAAAAGATTGCTAACAATTGAAACTGGTTATTAGGCTTATAGTAGTCATTGTTATGATTAATAATTAAAATTATTATAAAATAAATAAAGGATTACCAAGGAGTGTGTTACACAACAATATTGAAGACAGCACAACCAAATGACAAAGTAGAGACAGTGAACACTAAGGTGTACCACGGTACTTAAGTATTTTACACCCCCTAGGTGCTGAAGGTCTACTGGAAACCAAATCAAACGTGAAAGTAATTCCAAGGGATTACAGTACAATGCAATCAAATTTTGGACTACAATGAAGTCATTTAAAAGACAAGTAGCGACAAAGAAAGAATAAATATAGAAGTCTGTGTGTAAGGTATACAATATGCTCCACAGATAAATTTTAAGAAGAGAGTTTTTGAAGGAAAAAATTAGTATTTTTAATCTTAGTAAATAAAACCTGTCTGTTTCATTACTTCTGTCTCAATCTTGTGCTGCAGGACACAACAATATACAGACTGATACTGTAAATTCTCTTTTAAGAAACGTGTTTACTAAAGTTAGATATACATTCAGAATGTTCACAATGTAAATGTCCATGCTGTAAATGTTTACTGGAGAAATGATAGTTTTATGGATCACGAAAGTCTTTAACAAATGCTGTTAAAAGAGAAAATGGCTACACAACATGAGCAAATTATTCTATTTGTTCTGGAATGAATACTGACTCCTTTCAGTGTTTTAACTTGAGGGTATACAAGTCTGTAAGACAACCTAACAATAATCCCAAAATAGTATTCTAAACTCTTAACCTGTAGCCAAAAATAAGTCAGGCATCATAGGGCCGTCGTTTAGTATTAATAATATAAGTGACATACTGGACAATGACATAAGAGCTCTTATATTGCTTTTTAGTGTATTTACAGGACATGGAAAAATATTTTGAAAAAGAAAAACAGCAGAAAAATCTACGATGATTTGCACAGAGTTTGGATTTTTTAACAATGAGCCTTATTTTAACTGCTGATAAAATGGGGACAATGCCCATAATGTAGTTACAGTATGTGAAATAATGAAGATGAAAGGCAACCCAAATTTCTCAATACTGAGTTAGATTCAGCTTTCTGGAAAGATTCCCGAAAATATTTTGCAGAAATGTTATGTAATGCATATCAAATGTCTGAGAAGATCCTTATTTTAATATAAATAATGAATTCAGGGTGTAAGCTTAAAATCTGAATGAGAATGGTACAGAGTGGCTAGATAATAACGGTGGAGGATGAATGTAAATTATAATCACCACCATAATAAAGTATTGTGAGGAAAAAGTTACCCTCAAAATATTTTGTGCCTGCACCTTCCCAGTTCACTTGGAAAACAAGTATAATATCACAAAAACTGAAGCATATTTTTTCTGTCAGTGGACTTCATACTCATTAACACATTTCTGTAAACACTTCTTCTGTCCAGAAATAATGTGTTGTACATTAAACTTTTTACCTGAATTCCTTTTTTGGCACACTTTTCACCTCTCCAAGAACATGTAACAAGATAAAATAGTTTATATGCTGGAACTTAAGGTTAACTTATTTTGAATAGTTTAAACACAAGAACATGAAGTACATAAAGAACGAGGGTACAAACACTGAAACTGCAAACTCACAAATCAAATTAACTTTCACTTTTAGAAGTATTTACAATGGCTTCTCATTTCACTGAAACCTTTATCACGAGCCCTCATCTACTTAAACACAACACAAATGGAATGTTGTTATTTTCAGCAGCAAGGCAAATGTTATCAACACGTGCCTATCAGAGACAACATTTCTGTCAGAAGCATAACTTGCAGTATTCCATAATACACGTTCTTGAAAATAGCCGTATCAAGATATGCCTTCACGATCCACTGCATTGTACAAAGCTTTATCCTCTTCTGAGTATACACATACAGCCTCCTACTTCCTCAGATGCCGCTACGTCACTGTCGGGACTGCAGCAGCTGCTCCTCTGGGTCCAGTAGGCTGAGTGCGGCCCCTACCAGGTGCAGGGATCCAGTGACCAGCACGTGGCATGGACCCAGAGTCCTCACGTGGGACAGCGCGTCCTGCATGCAGTCCAGCCGGCACACACCTGTCGTGCACAGTGAGAGCCACGCCTCGCAGTTGTGATCGCAGCGCTCCAGTTGCTGTGCCAGTGTAGTCATCAAATTAGCTTGGTCTAAAACAAGGAAACGACAGTTAGAAGCTGATGCATAAGGTACAGTTCACTGAAAATGCAATTAGATCCCACTGAGCAGTAAAATGAAATTTTCTGAAGGGTAAAAATAGGACGGGTTTGATTGTGGTTGAGTCAAGAAATACTGCTATTGCTGTTAGAATAGTATTTATCACATCAAAATTATCTAATTGCTACAATATCCACCTTACCAGATTTGAAAATTTGTTGCCATCTCCAATTGTGATAGTTAACCCACAGACAACTTCATCATTACATACAAAAACTCAAGTTACGTGCATTCTGAACATCGTGAAATGGCATAAAAGATGTCAATAAATTATACATCGTGCTGTTAAATGGTACAAATAGATATGATGTATAATTCATTGACCCATTTTGTGTCATTTCTTGAGATTCAGAATGCATATAACTTGAGTGTACACAATATGGCAAAACTGTTTGTGGATTATCACTCCTGAAGATGGGAATATACAGCAGAAACCGATGATACGAATATTGTAATACTTAGATTGACCTGATGTAACAAATTCCTATATAAACAATGATCTACTTTTTTCTAAATGCAAGCATTAATCCACGAAGTGATGTTATGAAACCGTGAAACATATTCCTGATGTGGACCCATAACACATGTTTCAACCTTCGTAACATGTATCTGCAACAATACAAACTGAGACACAAATGCTTAAGTATCTCATGAAAATGCCTACTTCGCCCACAATGGACCACAAATTGACAGCATAACGTTAATGCCAAAAGGGTGGCAGCGGTTGGACAGGACGCAAAATACTGCTTAGCTGAAAGTCTTCAGACTACTGACAGTCCAACAATCAAGTGATTTAGAAACAGTAAATTAAGTTTGCACTCTTTAACTTAAGGCATAGAGGAAGCAAATATCTCAAGCGAGAAGAGTGGTATGGAGGTAGTGCATGAGCAATTATCCTCACTGTAGGCAGTGAGCTCTCTTTACTGAGTCATTGTAGGTAGCACCTTCGATGGACCAAAAACTACTTTGCCATTCATTCTGGCATACATACAACCCAAAGACAGAATCTTTACTCACCCCACAACCCAAAAGATTATTTTAAGACAGCCACTATACAGAACTGGTGCAATCTTACTTTTAAAAAAGTGCTACATGGAGGGTTTTCTGTTAGTCTTTACTTGAGGAAAAGTTAATTTCCTGTACCTGAAGTGAGCCAGGAATGTCATTTTATGGAAGATTAGTTTAACACAAAAGAATGATATGGTGTCAACTGCTGCAGTTTTTCACATGAAGGAAGGAAGAAGGAAGAAAGGGAATTGGGGGTTTAATTTTTTGTCACTTAGAGGTGGAGCACAAGTTCAGAGAGGACAGGAATAGGTAAGGAAATTGGCTGTACTTTTTTTCAAAGAAACCATTTCAGCACACAATTCAGTGAAACAATGGAAGCCCTAAAGAAATTTCTCTATTTACAATCAACGATGTGAAATAAATGCCTAAGTGTGAAGTTCAGTCAGCAGTGACCACCTTCAAATCTGAATACAAGCACAAAGTAATGAGATAAAACATGGATATGCCAGCATAATCACATAAGGTAACAACATATGCACAGTGCAATGATGATAAAAATCATGTGTGTTCTAGGACGGTTACAAGCATACGAGATCTGTTCCAAAAATTCTGGAACTTTACCTGCAAAATTTTTCTATGCTTACCTTTTACTTTTTGTGCACTGTCTCCTTCGAAATACTCTCTTTGACAATTGATACTCTGCTCCCAATGCTGTTTCCACTTCTGGAAGCAGTATCGGTATGCCCCTTGCTTTATCTCATTTGTTGCTGCAAATCTTCATCCTTTCAACAGGATTTTCCAACTTTGGAAATAAAGTCCGCCGGGGCCAGGGCTGGAGAGTACGGAGGATGAGGCAGCACAGTGATTTCATGTTTTGTGCAATAACCATGCATGACTCACAAGCCATGGGACGAACTTGGCAGTAACGCGATGCATTCCATGATACTGTGTCAGGATTTCATGAATGATCCAACTGAAATGTTACATTCTTCTGCAATCTCTCAGACAGTCATTCTTTGATTGGCCCACACAATTTTGTTAATGTTCCTGATATGAATGTCGTCGGTAGACGTCAAAGGGCGTCCTGAATGAGGGTCATCTTTAGGGCGTCCTGAATGAGGGTCATCTTTAACTTTAGTCCGGCCATTTCCAAACCGTGTGAACCATTCGTAACACCGAGTACAGCTTAAGCACTCCTCACCATATGCTTCCTGTGTCATTTGGTGTGTCTCTGTAAAGGTTTTCTTGAGTTTAATGCAGATGTGTTGCTGCTCTAACTCTGCCATCTCGAAATTCGCAAACTGTGTAACACAACATTCACTCAATACAGCACTGAACAATAACTAACAGACATACAACAATGAAACTTCCGACAGTTACACATTAAATACAGGTGTGTGCAGGTATGCCAATCGCATTCTGCTCCGACACACCACTGATACGAAATTACGAATGCGCCAGAATTTTTTGAACAGACCTCGTACATTACAGAGGCTACCTGCAATTCTAAAATGTTACTTAGTTAAATGTGCCATATATCATTTGAACGATTCTTTTATCAAAATGATATTGAACAAGTCAGTTTACAGGATACATACACATGATTAGTATTAACATCAATGAACACATTATTTGTAGTTCTTGTCGGGCAACTGCTCTTTTCCAACTGGATACTAGTTTAAAAGTCAATGGAATAGAAACTGTTGTCCAGTAGAAATGATTTTAACACTTGCTTCACACTCTGTCAGACATGTTATGTTATTGGGCAAATGCAAAGAAGTGAGCATGTGCTGTAAAATCTTCAGTGTACACAATGACCAATATTTTTACAATACTAGAACAGTGACTTAGACACTTCCATGATTTAACACATTTATGCACATCAGCAACTAACCTGATGATGAATCTACTGTTTTGCAGACAAGATTGGGGCAGAATACACACAAATCAAAGTTGCACTCTGTTAATGGTGCCAACAGTTGCACTGCATCTCTATCACCAGTTGCATTGAAAATTAGAACTCGTTTTGATGCATCATCACTGAAACAAAGAATTAGTTTTTAGAAAATCTGACAGTAACAGACTTGGAACAGAATTACATTAACTATAGCACAATAAATAAATGACATACAACAGTGACAAGTGGACATTACTAACTGAATTAAAGGCAAATGAAATGACCAAGTGGGTTGGGAAATGGCAGATAGAAAGGGAGAAAATTATATAGTGTCAAGCAGTTTTCTGGAGATCAGTTCACAGAAATGAAATTAGAAAAAGAAGACTACATAACAAAATTGAGGAGAGATCTTTCAGCATTTCAGATAGACATATATGTAGATAAACACACACACACACACACACACACACACACACACACACACACACACACACACACAGAGAGAGAGAGAGAGAGAGAGAGAGAGAGAGAGAGAGAGGGGGGGGGGGGGGGAGGGAACAGAAAAATAACCATGTCTTCCCATATTTTGCGTTAATCTGTCATGAGATTCTCACCATCACGTTTCAGAATTCTTTTGAATTTTTACATCTTATACTTGCATTCTGCTGTCCCTTAAACAGTGTTGCTTTTGTAAAGATGCATCTAACACTTTTTTAGTCACTCAACCCCAACATAGTTGCTGTTCTACTTTCTGAAGTCAAGGCATCATTTTTGTGGTGTATACTTGTCAGCTACAGAAACACCAAAATTTCAACAGAATTCTAAAATCTAAATAGCATTAAAATTTCATACTGTGCATGAATCTGCTTTACCGTGATGATACAACAACACAACAGGCAAAAAAGAGCTTTGGAACGAAGTGCCTTGAGAGAACAGATGGATACATAATGTGGTATAACATGCTGATAAAATTTAACTTATTTTCATTGGAAGCACACCTTAGTAAACTATCTCCTTAGTTCAATTTGGTAACTTCCCATTCCAGTGTGAAAATAACAGTGGCATTCTTATTTTCATTCAAAAACTATATTAAACTAGAGGACACAATTAAGGAAAATCTATCAAGCAGCTGTCAAAACAAGAACAAGACAAAAATTAACACACACCTGAAGGATTTCTAGCTTGTAGAAATCACAAATGGTAAAGATAGAAAAAAGATGAAAACAAGGTTAAGATTATGATGAATTTTGCATGTGGTTCATTAACAACAACAAGAAGGAAAGGACAGGTTGCTACTTGCCACATAGAGGAGGCACTGAGTAGCAGACAGACACAATGAAAAAGAATCTCTGAAATGTTCAGTTTTCACACTACATCCCCCATGAGAAGTAAAAAACACACATCCACACAAGCACAACTCTCTCTCTCCCACACACACACATTGCTATTGTCATCTCCAGGTGCTAAGGCACAACTGCAACTGCATCTGAGGTGAGCAGCAACCTAGCTGTGGTAGGTGGCACAGCCTCACCTATCAACCCTATCCTATCACACTACATCCCTGCATGCTCCCACAGTCACCACTATCATCTCCCCCACCCTATTATCCTTCCTCCTTCCCACCACACACCTCTTCCATGCCTCCACTACCCACAACAACTAGATTAGTGCTAACTTCAGTCACCGTTGCTTTGGGCCTTAGCGCCTATAGACTGTGGCCACGCGAGTGTGAGAGTTGTGCTTTCTACCTCTGATGAAGGACGTAATCTAAAAGCTAAACATTTCTAGCATTCTTTTTCATTGTGCCTGTCTGCTACTCAATGATGAGTAGCAATCTATCCTTTTCATATTGTTATTCCCACATGGAATTTCCATAGGTGGTTCAATGCTAGAGAATACTAAATCTCCTTCGTTCCTTTTTCATTTAAAATAAATGCGTGGGCATTTCTGTGGGTAGGAAAGTATAGGGTTCTTTGGCAATGTACCACTCTGAGTTTATCTGTACCATGATGAGGACAGTATGCATGACCTTGTGTTTACACTTGGTTATGCATGAACATCTATCAACTTAACAATGACAACAGCAATATGATGCAAACAGTTTCTAAGTAATGTAAATTAAGTTTGTCACTTACTGATATACTGTTTTCTGGACGCATCACTTCAGTACAGTGGCTATCATAGAAAGAAGAATCTTTGGTGTGGGGGTTGAGTCAATGCAAACATTAAAACAGAAGTAGATAAGCACTGTGTTTTGGGCTGGAGCTTGAATATTTTGCACCCAAGAGTTCTACTGATTGAGCTATCCAAGTATGACACAACCTGCCCTTACAGCCTCAGTTCCGTCAGTGCCCAGAGATGACAGTGGCCGTGTGTGTGTGTGTGTGTGTGTGTGTGTGTGTGTGTGTGTGTGTGTGCGCCTCGAGGGATTAATAATTCTCAAAGAAAGGATACAGCAAAGAAATGACTTAGCCATGGTCTAGGAGATTTTTTCCTGAAAATGTTTTCACTTCACAGCAAAGTGTGCACTGTGTTTGAGTCACAGCTTGCACACAGTTCCAATCTTCTATTGTCTTGATTCATACCTTCACTCACACCTATATTCCAAAAAATCCTTCTTTCTAAGACTGACACAATGAGCAGAACTTGTGCATCCATAAAACAATGTGTAAACAAATGATGAACGTAATTCGTATTTCCTAGGAAATGTGTGCATCATATTATTGTTATCATTATTATGTTAGCTTTTCATACTTGTAGAAAGTTGTAAAACTGTTAGCTTACAGGGTCGCAGGTTGCTTCACACACAGGAGAGGAAAGGGTAGGATGAAGAGGAATAATAAGGCTCAAGGCCACAAGACAAGTCACCCAGGATCCCGATGATGATGACGATGACATTTTCAAGGCACTCAATGGCACAGTTATCAGCATCCTTGCAGAATATGAGATAAATGCTTAGTGAGAATAAAGTCTTTCCTCAAAAGCAATCTTCTTAGCATAATTGTCCATGGACATGCCAAGAAACTTGAAGACTCTGGTAATGGCAGAAGATGCTTACTGATATATTACAATGGATAGTAAATATCATGCACGAGACTGTGAATGTGTATCTGTTGATTCATTCCCTATCCTAACAGTTAGGATATAACCATACTCCATAAAATGACAATTAGCAGAAAAAAATGCTGCAAGTTATTCCCTGGGTACAGATGTCTTGCTGACTACTAATAAAGATCCAGGTACTCGGAGAACAAGTAAATGTTGGATAACAGTTAAATACCAGGCTATTACAAGGGCTTCAATAAAAGCCTGAAACTCAGTTAATAATGTATATCAAAAGAGAAATCAACAGACAATCAAAATTGTAAAATTGTGATTCGCATAATCACAGCTAGTTTGATTACTGAAAAAGAAAGAGTGAGCCAGTCACTCAGAGATACATTAAAGTAGCTTACCCAATTGGGACAGAACTCCATACAACACAAAAAACCTTAAAAATTATTTTCCACACCTGTATCATTGTTATTTAAACAGTAGGCAAATTATTATCAAGAAAACTGCAGCCTTCTTGGCAGATTACAAAATTCGATCAAGTAAGCTGAGGCACACTGACAGCAGTATACAACAAGCACTGCACTCCGGTGGTTTTTCCTGCCAGAGGTGATGCCTATATGAAAGAGGACTGTGCCCTATTTGCAGTTGTTTCCAAGTCACTTCTTTCCATTTGTGTGGCTGGAACAATGTTCACCATGGCAAAACTGCAGGCCTCACCTGGCCTTAATTTGTTATTCTATATCTGTAAGCAAACTTTCTCCCACCATGGATACTGAGTCAACTGCCACTAAGGGATCCTGGTTGCAAACTCTATGATTTTAAATTTGTCTACATTTTCAATCAACTACCATTTGGTGAACAGCGTGTCTTCTAGTTACATTATGAATATTTTCAATTCTGAGAAGATGTTAATTAAATGTCAAATTTCAAAAGATACAAATAATTATCTAATTCAAACACAGATCATGTCATTATATTTTAAAAGCACACTAGAGGCTTTTCCCTATATCATTTCACCATTTAATTTTAGCTACACATGATAATCCTTTTGTTTTCATCCAAGTTTACCACATTTTCAAAATCTTTCACCAATTGCCAAAAGTAATAACATTTCAAGAAACTGGCAAACTGTTTTAGAAATCTGATTACTGTCTGTATAGCAACCCTGTCAGGGTGTTTCAAACATACTTTCATGATCTTTGGGGACAAGCTCCTTACATCAAAATGAGAAAAAAAAATTTCATATAAACCCATATAAAAAAATCCTGCATGTCAGAGTTATTAACGAGAGTTGACTTTCATCACCTTCCACGGAAACTTCTTTACATTCGTCTGTCTTCAATGTGTCCATTGTGCACCTGTACTACAGATAGTGAGTTAACTGCCTTTGGTGTTGTGTACTGTTGCACTGCCGAGACAGCACCTGTAGCACCACAGACTATGGACTGAGGAATACCGTGCGTTGCTCATACAACTGACTGGGAAGCTCTATGGGCTGTTGAAGAAGAGTCAAGTATCAGTGCGAGAAAAATTGTGCTAGCATATGCTACATCTCCCAGTTCAGCACGGAGAATACTTCAGGAGCATCTCACGTATCCGTGTGGCCTGCAACATATGCAGGGCCTTAAGCCTGGGAATAAACAAATTTCCAAACCAACACATATGGACCAATTGCAATCCTCATGCTACAGTACAGGTTAGACATCAACATCATTAAAGATTAATGTGTGGGGTAGAACTGCAGGTGACTGGTAAGGTCACATGTTTTCCCAGCACTTCTTATAGAACTTTTCTCCAGGGACAACTTAAACACACAACAAAGATACAGAAACTTAATGACATGTCACGCAAGTTGCGGTATCAGCCCTTATCGGGTCAGCCGCACTTACTAATATGTTTGCCATGAGTTACACCACCGCATTTCCTACAGCCACCCCCGTGGCACGAGGATGCTGACACAGACAATTGTGTCACTGATGATGAGATGCAAGTGTCCCTTCTTTGAAGCTCCGGCAACAGGTCTACTCGAGTCTGAACATTCGTGCACTGTGCCCATTTTGTGTGTTTGACAGTTGAATAACATTTACAGACTTTCATAGTGACCACAGCTCGATATCTTCTGAATAGACATTGCATTGAAAGAGTGCCAGTTTTATAAATATTTTTATCCGTGTATATTTCTACATTCAAATCTACTGTTCACAACTGACGCTGCAAATACAGCAACAAAATTATGCATTATTTTTTCTATTTGATATTAGACATAGAATAAATCAATATCCAAATTCTTTGATCATGAATGGCATCCACATGCAACAAGATATTTGTCAATTTACACAGTAGTATGTCACATAAAAGGTTAAACTTCTCACAAAGAATATCTTATCACTAAAGAAGAAGTGGACTGTGGCCAAAAGAAAGACTGCGGCTCTACTGACAGCTGGCTTAGTCAACTGACTACGTACATCCATTTAAAGCAGGACATGTTGTTACAAGCCTGCTGCTAATAACATTAACTTTACTGGCTTTGCTTTCACCTGTATTAGGTTGGTTACAAAATAGATAACAAAGAGATAAATATTGATTTAACTAATATACAACATGTGTATATGAATTTATTTATTATGTTATGATTTACAACATTTAGAGTGATACTTACCATATGAACACTGGTAACAGAAATTGTTCTTGCACCTTGAACATTGTATGGACAATTTCTAATAAAATGAAGGGGGAAACATATGTCATCAACATACCACAATATTGGTTTCCCTATGTTAATTTTGCAGCAAAAAACCAGAATCTAATGAAGTCAATGGTCTTTCTCTTATATTCTGTCGCACACATAGTTAATTTCTTGGAGAGGGGAGGCCAGTATGATACTATACAAACTGAAATATCTAACCACTGCTAATAGGATGTCTGTTTTAATGGATTGTACAAGAACTTATCTTGTCCAATTTTGGAGGATGGTCTCTCCTGTATGAAGACACATCAGTGTGAATAGCTTTAGTGAGAGACAGCTGGCTCCTAAAGTTACATCACTATTCAGTCAATCCCTGAACAATGTCCTATTGTTAGAGGAACTGTTCTCTTCGTGAAAGATTTTTTTAAAAATGTGCCAGAATGAACTATTTATTATGTATAAAAGAGACGATACAGTTCAATAAAAAAGGCAAACTACAGTAGATCTATACAAAAACATGAGGCATCAGAATTATGATGGATAGTGTCACAGGTGGCAGTGCACCACCTGTAAGGAGAATGAGTGTATGCTGTCACCGCCTCCTCATTTCTTGAGCATAAACACAACAATTCTACCGCTCTGGCCGTGTATTCAGTCTGCTTTTCCCAGTAATAGGTACACTACATGATCCAAAGTATCCGGACACCTGGCTGAAAATGACTTACAAGTTCGTGGCACCCTCCATTGGTAATGGTGGAATTCAATATGGTGTTGGCCCACCCTTAGCCTTGATGACAGCTGCCACTCTCGCAGGCATACATTCAATCAGGTGCTGGAAGGTTTCTTGGGGAATGGCAGCCCATTCTTCAAAGAGTGCTGCACTGAGGAGAGGTATCGATGTTGATCAGTGAGGCCTGGCACGACGTCGACGTTCCAAAACATCCCGAAGGTTTTCTATAGGATTCAGGTTAGGACTCTGTGCAGGTCAGTCCATTACAAGGATATTATTGTCGTGTAACAACGCCGCCACAGGCCGTGCATTAGGAACAGCTGCTCGATCATGTTGAGAGATGCAATTGCGATTCCCAAATTGCTCTTCAACAGTGGAAAGCAAGAAGGTGCTTAAAACATCAATGTAGGCCTGTGCTGTGATAGTGCCATGCAAAACAACGGGTGCATGCCCCCTCCATGAAAAACACGACCACACCATAACACTACCGCCTCTGAACTTTACTGTTGGCACTACACACGCTGGCAGATGACGTCGACCAGGCATTCACCATACCCAAACACTGCCATTGGATCGCCATAATGTGTACCGTGATTCGTCACT
Source organism: Schistocerca nitens (assembly GCF_023898315.1). NCBI lineage: Eukaryota > Metazoa > Arthropoda > Insecta > Orthoptera > Acrididae > Schistocerca > Schistocerca nitens. Next base: position 869,101,034 of record NC_064617.1, read on the forward strand.
CCACACAACGTTTTTCCACTGTTCAATCGTACAACATTTACGCTCCTTACACCAAGCAAGGCGCCGTTTGGCATATACCTGTGTGATGTGTGGCTTATAAGCAGCTGCTCGACCATGAAATCCAAGTTTCCTCACCTCCCGCCAAATTGTCATAGTACTTGCAGTGGATTCTGATGCAGTTTGGAATTCCTGTGTGATGATCTGGATAGATGTCTGCCTATTACACATTATGACCCTGTTCAACTGGTGGCGGGGTCTCTGTCAGTCAAGAGACTAGATTGGTCTGTATGCTTTTGTGCTGTATTTTTTTAAGACCTGTTCACATTACAAATTTTCTGTTTCAGTTTTTGCTTACTTGGACTATCATCATCATCATCATCATCATCATCATGCACCATACAGAGTTTTCTTTTAATTTGTCCCAAATGCATTTCTCTCTTGTGCAACTTTTCTGGGTTCATATCCAGCAGTCTGACACAGCCTGTACTGATAACTGTCTACCAGAAAAATCAAAATATAATTTATATTTCATTAATAACTTTAAAAGCTCAAGCAGTGTTAGCTTCATGAAAAGAAATCTTTATTATGAATTTTCTAAGAGTTCTTTATTTTCAAGCCTTGTTGTACTAATTTGAATACTTTGATTCCCAGATCATTACATAATTCAATACACATTCTTCAAGAGACTGTTGTACATTACATTTCAGTCTTTCAGTTCTGGAAATGTTATCTCTACTGCAAGAATATTTTAAGCCTGGTTAATAGTAAATGCTGATTGCATTCTGTCATGTGTAAAAGGTATGCAGGTGTTAGCAAACTACATTCAAGTCAAGTTCTGCTTAGTAGTTCACTTGCTATCTACCATACATCTGATGTTTCTGAAAAAGTTAAGAAACAAGTGATTCCTAATCTCTTCTTGTATGGACATTACTTACTTCATAGTGACACAAATTCTGTTTATAACATGTTTTCCCTTTAGTTCTTACTTGTTTCTTAGTGGGAAACAGTCCAGTAGCTAATGCATAATCTCAATGTTTGCAAGAATTTGCGCAATGAAATCCTCATTTTGTCGTGTCCCCTTCCATTCACTGGAACAGACACCAAGTAATAGAAAAAAAAAATGGCAGAGAACACTAACAAATTGCTCAATTTGAACAAACAAGTATCAGTGAATCAGAATTCTATAAGGTACGCAAGGTGGGTGAGCGTTAGAAAAGACTCAATCATGTCTGGTACTCATTCACTGCTGTTCACTCGTCTGCAGCTGGTTGTTGGCCTTTTCATGTAGCTTCAAAGAAAGCTGCTTTGACACTACGATCACAAAAAGTAGTCTTCCGTTGCAAACTAATTTATTTTCACTGTGAGTAATTAATGCTCTGTTTTTAAATTTCCTCCTCAACTACACTCCTGGAAATGGAAAAAAGAACACATTGACACCGGTGTGTCAGACCCACCATACTTGCTCCGGACACTGCGAGAGGGCTGTACAAGCAATGATCACACGCACGGCACAGCAGACACACCAGGAACCGCGGTGTTGGCCGTCGAATGGCGCTAGCTGCGCAGCATTTGTGCACCGCCACCGTCAGTGTCAGCCAGTTTGCCGTGGCATACGGAGCTCCATCGCAGTCTTTAACACTGGTAGCATGCCGCGACAGCGTGGACGTGAACCGTATGTGCAGTTGACGGACTTTGAGCGAGGGCGTATAGTGGGCATGCGGGAGGCCGGGTGGACGTACCGCCGAATTGCTCAACACGTGGGGCGTGAGGTCTCCACAGTACATCGATGTTGTCGCCAGTGGTCGGCGGAAGGTGCACGTGCCCGTCGACCTGGGACTGGACCGCAGCGACGCACGGATGCACGCCAAGACCGTAGGATCCTACGCAGTGCCGTAGGGGATCGCACCGCCACTTCCCAGCAAATTAGGGACACTGTTGCTCCTGGTGTATCGGCGAGGACCATTCGCAACCGTCTCCATGAAGCTGGGCTACGGTCCCGCACACCGTTAGGCCGTCTTCCGCTCACGCCCCAACATCGTGCAGCCCGCCTCCAGTGGTGTCGCGACAGGCGTGAATGGAGGGACGAATGGAGACGTGTCGTCTTCAGCGATGAGAGTCGCTTCTGCCTTGGTGCCAATGATGGTCGTATGCGTGTTTGGCGCCGTGCAGGTGAGCGCCACAATCAGGACTGCATACGACCGAGGCACACAGGGCCAACACCCGGCATCATGGTGTGGGGAGCGATCTCCTACACTGGCCGTACACCACTGGTGATCGTCGAGGGGACACTGAATAGTGCACGGTACATCCAAACCGTCATCGAACCCATCGTTCTACCATTCCTAGACCGGCAAGGGAACTTGCTGTTCCAACAGGACAATGCACATCCGCATGTATCCCGTGCCACCCAACGTGCTCTAGAAGGTGTAAGTCAACTACCCTGGCCAGCAAGATCTCCGGATCTGTCCCCCATTGAGCATGTTTGGGACTGGATGAAGCGTCGTCTCACGCGGTCTGCACGTCCAGCACGAACGCTGGTCCAACTGAGGCGCCAGGTGGAAATGGCATGGCAAGCCGTTCCACAGGACTACATCCAGCATCTCTACGATCGTCTCCATGGGAGAACAGCAGCCTGCATTGCTGCAAAAGGTGGATATACACTGTACTAGTGCCGACATTGTGCATGCTCTGTTGTCTATGTCTATGTGCCTGTGGTTCTGTCAGTGTGATCATGTGATGTATCTGACCCCAGGAATGTGTCAATAAAGTTTCCCCTTCCTGGGACAATGAATTCACGGTGTTCTTATTTCAATTTCCAGGAGTGTATAATGAGGAGCCAGTGGAAGGCATCAACTGAAAAATGTATAAAGTTTTGGAATGATGCTAAAGAAGGTTACAGCCACAATTCAATTTTAAGTGTACTATTTTGATGTGTTTCACAATTATGTAGGAATTCAGAAATGTACATACCTATTTTCCTATTCCATTTAGCTTCCTTCATCAAAACACCAGGCAAAATAAATCTATCTCAACATCAAAGATTTACATTGTAGCTATAACTAGTGCTACTATCATGTGAAACTTGTGTGATGATAATTACCAGTGGGGGAACGGGTGTGGGGAATTTGCAGCATCAGTAGAGTTAGCACGCTATGCTCATTCCTTCATGTTCTCCTCCCATCCATCTAGAGTGGACGCTTGTCCACAGGTACAAACGACTGCTAGTGAACACTGGCAAATTGTAAATGGTTGTTCACTTGTGTTCACTTCCATTCGCTGGGCTGTAAATGAGGCTGTACACTAGTTCAGTCAAGTTCACTCCAGTATACACCAGGCTTTACAACAGGGAAATGATGTCATATGATGATTTTTCCTTGGCTGGGTCCCATAACCATTACATACTTTTTAAATGAAATAATTGCTGCCATTTGACAGTAAGTTTTTATTATTCATTTATTTCACTATCACAATTTCACCTGTAGAGCTATTCTCAAGTGCAATGTGACAACTCAAGTACTGCTCCTTAAACGTTATCACATTATGCCTTGCACTTAGTTACCCATATGTTTTACAGGTTTCAGTTCTCACCTTGAAAATGGCTCTACAGCCAAAATTGCAATAGTGAAATAAATAAATAAATTCAAATGACAGCAATGCTTTCAGATTAAAATGGAGATAGTTCTTGTGCAGGTAGTGCAATTGCTGCAATAGTTCAACATGTAAGCTCAACATAATTTAGACAGAATTGAGTGTGTACGGCTCTTTATTAATTCTTACTTGTAACTAATTTGTTTATTCACCAGAATTCCCAATCCACTTATATAACCTTTCTTCATGTTTGACAAGAAATCAGAAATTTTTACTCTGGGACTTGTCCGTCTGCTCCTTCTACAGTTAAGGTACTTCAGGCACCAGCGATGCTTTTTTAGCTGTACTTTGCAGCCACTAGCCAGCACTTAAGGGAGCCTTGCCTTTGCACAAGGTTGCTGTTTATTTCAGCAAACGGAATGCCATCTAGTCACTGGTGCAAAATGTAAGTGTGCGATGCTGTCGCCACCTGGAGGCTTTCACCGCTCAGGGTTGCCTGTCAGAATAGGTGCTCAATGAATCTGTTTATTACCTGATCTGGGGTGTCATAAATCAGCATGTGTATAAGTTAACTTTAAGGAAATTTCAGTTTCAATAACAATAAAAAATACATAGAAGTTCGCAATTACATTTGTAACGTGCTATACAACAAGCAAAAAACACAGGCCCGACTTCTCTTGTTGGCATGACTAGAAGACCAATATGGCACTTATCCCTTCTATGCTGCACCAGCTGCTGCAAATACACTACCTGACAGAAAATGTGAAGCACCCAAAAGACATGGTTAGACATCAGCGTAAATTCACACACATACACATCATCATATCTAAATGAATATAGCTGTCATTCTCTCTGACAGGCAGAATGGTTGCCAGTGTGTGTTCGTGCTGTTCATGTTTGGTGTTGTTTCCAGGCCTGGTAGGGTATACAAGGAATGTCCATAGTATTACATGATGTGTGATCACTGTGAAGGACACACATTGCCACATACTTGTGTGAGGCAGCATTATCAGCTTCTGACAAGAGTTTTACAGAATCCTCACTGTGGATCTCCTTTTAGCCAGCTGGTTGAAATGTGCAATATATAGATTTGTGGGGCATTTGGATGCAACAGTGGCCCAACGTTGGACCATGTGGTAATGTGTCGGCAAGCATACTGATTGTCAAGGTTCTGGTCGACCACGTCTGACCACAAGGGAGGATAGGCATATTGTGTCCCAAGCACACCATAACCCTTTCAAAACTCTGCTTGCCACCTGAGAACAAGTAATGGAGTCTCTACAAACATACTGTGTCGTCTTGCACCTTTGGTTGGAGACTGGCAGTAGACGGATTATGAAATTACCATCACATGCTTAGACTACCATTTACAACACAAACAGCTGCATTTGGAATGGTGCCATCACCAGGAAGCACGGACTGTTGATGAACAGCATCACACTGTGTACAGCGGTGAATCGCGTTCTGCACTACCCTGGATGACTGCAGCAACATGGGGAGATGTCCCATTCTTCCAACATTTTGGAGAGGCACCTTGGTGTTACTCCTTGTATCATGGTGTGACTCAGGTCACAGCTAGTAGTGACTGAGGGAACTCTCGACAGCACAACAGAATGTCTGTGACATCTATTACCTTACATGCTACAATAACATGGACCATTTCTCAACAGAACAATGCTCACCCACACACGACACCTGCCTCTGTGAACTGTGCGTCATGTTGAGGTATTCCCCTGGCCATTAAGATCACCAGAAATGTCCCCGTAGAACACATGAGGGACCACCTTGGACGTCAACTGTGCCCCAGTGCCAGTATCCAGAATATCAAGAACCAACTACAACAGTTTTAGGCCAGCTGGCCTCAGGAGAGGATACAACAACCTTATGACACCATACTGAAATGAATCTTTGGATGTATTGTAATATTAGTAATTTTCGCCTCACAAACATTAATATATGCTCAATAGTAAATGCCTGATGGCCTAAAGTTATCGAACAATTGTAAAGTAAAAGAAATGAACCATCGCATAGCAGCGACGGAGTATATTATTCTTTATCTTTGCCGTTCTTGCGCGGTGCCTGTAAATCTCTATGTACATGTATCGATTAATGGTATAAAAAAGAATTCTGTTGTTTCAAGACAAATGAGGCTTTTGGCGCCTCACATTTTACTGTTTGTATTCTATGAAAGGCGGACGCGGACTTGCTGCGTTCCGCAACTGTATTTTATATTCTATGTGAAAATACTGAGTGAATATGCTAAATGTTATTTTTTTTAATCAGAAAACATGTAGTTTCTTGTAACTGATTACGAACAGACAGCATCAAGAGGACATTTTGACTTATGTATAAAGTATTTAACCACAATGGTCATCTATTGTAATTTAATATGAAAAGGTATGTAGCATTAAAAAAAAAAGGTGTGTTACAGATAAGTGTGCTTATTTTAGTAAATTAACCTTGATGATTTCCATCTCCTCATTTACTTGAATTATAATTATTTTGTGTTACTTCATCACCAGAAATTACGATCACGCTGATGGGCCGAACGCAGCATGAGACAGAAGGAACATTATCGTTTTCCTATTATTTCTGAACCAACTTTTTTGTGTAGTGTTGCATTTCTTTTAAAGTCTATAAATCTTCTGGTCCCTTAGTGTTGATACGGGTATGACTACATCGCGACTATAAAAATGCACAGAAATGATAATGTTTCTTCTGAACGATCTCAAATATATATATCACTATGCTGCTCTTATTCAGGTATTTAATGCTCAACGTATGTTATTATAATAGTATAATCAATCCGTGATTCTGTTGCCAAGTGGCCCACCAAAATATTCACTTTTTCGACATAAAAAAAGTAACAATTCTTTTTATTTTCGTCCCTCAAGAGCAACGCTACAGTATCCAGGGCGGAGGGGATGCTATGTCATAGTGATAAATCGGCTCATAGTGTCAAGTTCTTTGTAAGTTTGACACGATTTTGTAATCCCTGCAATAACATCACATTCCCTCTCAATCCATGAAATTTCATTTCAGATTCTCCTCCTCTTGTGGATGTTCTCCTCCTCTTGTGGATGATTTTCAATTTTTTTGTCAGGCAGAGAATTTGGTACAGTTTGCTCTCTCCACAGTCTACACCGTCTCCCACCCCTCTCGTGTTTCAATTCCACTTTGAATCCTGACATAACTGAAAACTAGGAAGCTGCAGCAAGTCGTGCACCTCGTCATAATTTTTGAAAGCCTTTGGCTGTTTCAAAATAACAATCTAAATATGAATGGAACAGGAAAGGAAACGACTGATAGTGGTACAAGATAGTCTCCGCCCACCGCCACATAGTGGTTGATAGAGTATGTATGTAGACATAGATATCAGTGATTTCATAAATTTCAAAACTTCAATGAACTTTTATTATGTATTTTAACAATAATGATCTCAAGTTATGCCTTCTACTTGGTACTCTTAAATAAATATCATTCTTTCAAAAAAATATCTGGCTGAGTTGGCTTTAGTAACTGGGCCATATTCACGCTACACCTCTGAACACTAGGTTCCTTTCTTGCCTACGAGTCATCAACCCACATGCATTAAGAAACAAATTGCCTGTCACAGCAGCAGTACCCCTAACTTTATTGTCTCCTAGTTCTCCATGACATGGCTCTCCCCACAACTTACAGTTTAATTTATTCCTTTCATAAATGAACCTTATGGTGCAGTCATAAACATTATAATATGATTGAAAACTTCCTTTACGTAACTAGATAAATCCTCTCAATATGCAGCCAAACATTTCCAAGTACACAATTGAAAATTATAAACCAGAAAATTCTTGAGTATGGTGAATACTATTACTCAGAAAAATATAGAATGAAAGGCCATTTGGAGCTAAGCAGTTTTTTTTTTCATTAAGTAATTAGGTGTTTACAAGAAGCCAACAATCACAACAGTCAATCTAAACTACTTGTAAAAAGTTAAAACTGTGTACTGGACTAGGACTCTTCACCAACAGCTCTGCTTTTCTCAGAAAATAAGCTGCTAGCTGCTTAATTTGTAGCATACTGCCCATGAAAGGCATGCATCCTGGTTTGAGTCCTATTCTGGCACACAATATTAACTTATAGGGACCAGAAAAAAAGGGTTTTATTTTTTGGCCAAAATCAATGTCATTTTTTGCCCAATTTGGTGTAATTGTTTCACAGTTTTAGTATTATTTTTTAAAGACTTGTATTCCGAGTATGTTCTTTATTTCTGTCTTATTTATACCCAACTGTCACATTATACTTATTGGCATCACTATCTCATTTATTTCCATTATTGTAAAAGGAAACCATGTTAAACCTTTCAAATACACTCCTGGAAATGGAAAAAAGAACACATTGACACCGGTGTGTCAGACCCACCATACTTGCTCCGGACACTGCGAGAGGGCTGTACAAGCAATGATCACACGCACGGCACAGCAGACACACCAGGAACCGCGGTGTTGGCCGTCGAATGGCGCTAGCTGCGCAGCATTTGTGCACCGCCGCCGTCAGTGTCAGCCAGTTTGCCGTGGCATACGGAGCTCCATCGCAGTCTTTAACACTGGTAGCATGCCGCGACAGCGTGGACGTGAACCGTATGTGCAGTTGACTGACTTTGAGCGAGGGCGTATAGTGGGCATGCGGGAGGCCGGGTGGACGTACTGCCGAATTGCTCAACACGTGGGGCGTGACGTCTCCACAGTACATCGATGTTGTCGCCAGTGGTCGGCAGAAGGTGCACGTGCCCGTCGACCTGGGACCGGACCGCAGCGACGCACGGATGCACGCCAAGACCGTAGGATCCTACGCAGTGCCGTAGGGGATCGCACCGCCACTTCCCAGCAAATTAGGGACACTGTTGCTCCTGGTGTATCGGCGAGGACCATTCGCAACCGTCTCCATGAAGCTGGGCTACGGTCCCGCACACCGTTAGGCCGTCTTCCGCTCACGCCCCAACATCGTGCAGCCCGCCTCCAGTGGTGTCGCGACAGGCGTGAATGGAGGGACGAATGGAGACGTGTCGTCTTCAGCGATGAGAGTCGCTTCTGCCTTGGTGCCAATGATGGTCGTATGCGTGTTTGGCGCCGTGCAGGTGAGCGCCACAATCAGGACTGCATACGACCGAGGCACACAGGGCCAACACCCGGCATCATGGTGTGGGGAGCGATCTCCTACACTGGCCGTACACCACTGGTGATCGTCGAGGGGACACTGAATAGTGCACGGTACATCCAAACCGTCATCGAACCCATCGTTCTACCATTCCTAGACCGGCAAGGGAACGTGCTGTTCCAACAGGACAATGCACGTCCACATGTATCCCGTGCCACCCAACGTGCTCTAGAAGGTGTAAGTCAACTACCCTGGCCAGCAAGATCTCCGGATCTGTCCCCCATTGAGCATGTTTGGGACTGGATGAAGCGTCGTCTCACGCGGTCTGCACGTCCAGCACGAACGCTGGTCCAACTGAGGCGCCAGGTGGAAATGGCATGGCAAGCCGTTCCACAGGACTACATCCAGCATCTCTACGATCGTCTCCATGGGAGAATATCAGCCTGCATGTGTCAATAAAGTTTCCCCTTCCTGGGACAATGAATTCACGGTGTTCTTATTTCAATTTCCAGGAGTGTACAATCCATTAAAGAATAGTAACTATGCCACCAGACAAAGCTGAAATTTTTTTTGAAAGAAGGTATTGTCATAACGCCCAAGTTGTCTTGTGAGAGACAAAGCCAGCAACCCATGAACACTTCACTATAAAGTGAAAAATGCCTCTCGGAGCCTACATTTGAACATAGAAGCCTCCATCATAGCAGTAGACATTTGATGTGTCCACAATAATGACCACATCTCCTGCTGGCATGGAAAACCGCTTTTTCACTAGATTCTGAGTTAAACCATCATATTGGATGGTTTTTATATTTATACTTGCATTTAACAAAAATCTGCAGTTTCTCTGATGCACCACACTAAAGATCGGTTGCAACTAGTGAGTTAGTATTAAAGTCAGCTTACTCTCCTTCAAATATTATTCCACTGTTCCACATCACTCTGCACTCAACACAACACAACATTGAACAACCAGGCCCAGATTTTAATTTCAACTCAAGTTGTTTATTGCTCACCATTCATTAACACAGAATTACTCACTACAAATAGGAAATATCACACTTTTAAACTGCTCCCTACAACAATGCATAAGTGCTGAAGGTGCGAGAAGTCAAAAACACTCTCTCGACTTAGCTACAGAAATTTTATAAAACCACACAATATGTTAGGTTGGTGCATTAGTTTGTGATGTTTCTCATACGTTTAATAAACACAACAGATACACATAACAAGAGACTTTAGTCATCAATAACATATTCTCCTTCACTATTTACAACAGCCTGCCAATGCAGGGGTAACTTTTTGATTCCACAATGGTAGAAATCATAAGGTTTTGTGGCGAAGAACTCTTAGAGCTATGTTCAGATCACATTTTCATCCGGAAAGAAGTTCCTTGAAGGGTATTCGATAGATAGCGTAAAAGGTGAAAGTCTGATGGCACAAGATCAGGTAAAATATGGTAGGTGCAGAATGACTTCCCAACCTAACTCCCATATAGTGTTTTTTGTCAATATAGCACAAAACGGGTGGGCATTTTATAGAACAGCATCACTTCACATAGTGTTTCTAGCCATTGTTCTTCGACTGTGACTGCAAGATGTATCAGTTGTTGACAGCAAATGTCAACAGTGATGGTTACACCTCGATGAAGCAATTCATTGTACAGCACATTGCTGCTGTTCCACCAAATACATAACATTATCTTTTGTGGATGTGTGCAGATCTTTGTATGGGGAGTTACTGCTTTTTTAGGCTCAACCATACCTTTCTTTTCCTTATGTTAGCATAAAGACACCATTTCTTATCACCAGCAATGAGGAATAGTTGCTGTTGTTCACGAGCAAAGTGATGACGAGCAAGCAGACACACACACAAGGCCACACTCTGATTTTCATGATTTCGGCTTTGAGCATGCGGTGCCCACGCACCCAGTTTTTGAACCTTCCCCACTGCACACAAATGGTTCATAATGGTGGAATGATCACAGTTTATCACATTTTCCAGTTCTCTACTACACTGACCTGGATCATTGAGAATAATTAAATGATCTCCATCAAGCCCCACAGGTCTTCCTGAATATGGAGAGTCACTACTGTCAAAACAAGTCTCCTTAAAACAAGCGAGCCATTTATTTCTGTGCATATTATCCCCACACATAGAGCAAATCTTTCTGGCTGCCTCCGCTGCTGGCATCCCTTTCTTGAAATCAAACAAAAGATTGTTCTGGTTTCTCCACCTAGCACTCCATTTTCTGGCATCTACAGCTCCACTCACTATGTCAAAATGTAAACTCAAATAGTAGCAGTGAACCACAAATAAAAAATGACAATGATAAATAAACCCATTAGCAATTGAAATAACACTAAGCAAAACAAAATCTCTACAAACTTATGCACCAACCTAATAGTATAGTAACATTACCTGCAAAGATTCATACTGGGGGTAGGCACTCATGATGTTTCAAGGTGACTGGTTGCCTTCCCCTAATTTTGTGTATTGTTCTATCCTGGAATTTCCTACCTATTGTTCCATCCAAGAATTTCCACTATTGCTGATCTTTACATACCCTATGTATGGCTACCTACAGCTCAGAATGGAGTTCCATATTCCAATTGAAATACCTACAACACGTTTCCTGTAGACATAAGGGCGAAAACTGAAAATCTCCAAATATGGAGTAAAGTCATACATCTTATTGACAACTGTACTTATAGTTTACCAGACTCTTTAGACACAGTACTGTAAATTACAGTAAACCCTAACTTTCATATTTTTTTATTTTACTTTTCATTTTTACAGGTTGAACCCAATCTCCACAAACAAAATTTTGGAGATTGTTCAGGGACACTTTCCGGGTATTTTCACATAAGTAACCAGCTGTCTCTGGTAGCTAATCACAAAGTAATTGCATTTCATTTGATTTCTTACACAGTCATGGAAATGTTGGCAGTATGCACTGTGTGTCTTGTTTGGGAACAAACATGTTTCTTTCACTCACAGTACTTGCTGTTGTCCACAAGTTTTCATTCAGTAATGCCCAGTTCTATCTCAGGTTTGTGTTTCTGACAGTGTTAGTTGTGTTGACAGTGATACACAACAGTATGGGTAGTTTTACTGATGAAGTATTGGCCAATATGCGTCTTGTGTCTGGGTTCACCAAATGCAATGGAAGAGGAGGACAACAACCCCAACTGAGAAGTTCCCACAGGGACGGCAACTGAATCAGAATACTTCCCAACTGCAACTTTTGCAACTCTTCATCAGTAAACCTATCCTTATTATTGTCAATGACTGTTAACATACAACTAACACAGATGGAAAGACAGTACTGAGCAGTACTGAATAGAATTTGAAAGCAAAGAGTGAAGTGGGCATAACCGTTGTCACCATCAAATGGAGAAAGTTTCCATACAAAATCTGCAATGCAAACAACTGACATTTGCACTGTTGTGCAGATATTTTCACTACAATACAGATATCAAGATAAATGAGGAGCAAGAAATTAAATGAGATACAATTACTCTGTAATAGCAGATCCTATATATCAAAATATTCAGGAAATATCTCTGAACAACCTCCAGAATTTTGTCGGTGAAGTTTGGATTCACCCCGTGTAAACATTTACAGTGGTCTCTGAAATCAGTACAGTTACATAAATGTTTTATTTGGAGTGTCTGATAAAAACAGCAACTGAAAGTGGCACTGGCTTTTTTGAAAATATCTGCTTGTGTTCAAATCTTTAACTATTCACGTAACTTTACTTGTTCTACACCTATTCAGGCTCGTCTTCCTGACAGGAGTTACAGAACAGAAAGTATGAAACAATAATGCAAGGAGTACGAATTTGCTATCTTGTCCACTAGTAAATTGCTAATGTTGCCTTAATCAACTTTGTTACTGCTTTTCACTTACTAATCTGGCTCCTTGGGTGAAACATTTCGGAACCACTGGGAGCACAGAGCCATGCTTTCAGCTGTGTGGGCTCCGTCCAGGAAGAAGGTGATAGGGGGCACCCTCAGCACCTGCATCCTGCCCGGCCACTGACACTGCGTTAGACCCCGCTCGGTGCTGCAGGAGATGGCAAACGTTGGAGCGACTGGCAGCATTGTTGACTGCAGGATGGCTGCAAGCAACCGAGCAAACGAGTAATGTACAACGTGACTGAGAACACCATTGTGCAAACTGCAGAGTTGTATTATAATTTTTTATACTCATTACAAGCAATTTGTTTTTGGCACATTGAAGAGTACACAAGACAAGTTTTTCACCTTCACTCAATCTAGTCTGTTCTGAGGAAACAACAACAACAACAACAACAACAACAACAACAATAATAATAATAAAATAGAACAAAACTTTCAATCAAACTTTTCCTGCACGTATCACAGAAATAAAAATGACAATACATGGATAGAAACTTTCCATTCAAAGGAAAGATGAAACCTTAGCAACAAAAATGTGAAAAACCAACTACTCTAATTAGTTCTAATGGACCAAGAGATCAGAATGAACCTTCACCTCCCATGAATTGCAAAGAGTTCAAACACAACATCGACTAAGAATCAATAAGCCTGCTGGATCCTATAATAGCAAAAATCGTGGAAGTTCGCACATGAAGAAGCAAAAATGTACACAAAACAATAATAAACATATGTGAGAAAGAAGAAGTAAAAGATGACTGGAAAATAGCCTCGATTCATCATCTGCATAATAAATGCATAAATACATAGATGAATAACTACTGTGGTATCTCACTACTTCCAGTAATGTACCAGACATTGTCACTACTCACCTTAAATGACTATAACAAAATGGCGATCATAAACTGGGAAAATATCAAAGAGGGTTCCAAACAGGTCAGTTGACAGTAGAACAAATATTGAATCTGAAAACACTGAGAAGGTGGAGCACACTGAGAGCAGTTCCTTGCTGGCCTCAGTGTCATGCTCCGCTGATTGCTCGTAGCTCACTTATACATAGGATGGCATGAGCTTCATTTTCAATACTGACTGATCTGATTGCCATGCATATATGATTGTTTTTAATTAATTATTATCACCTGATGATTGTGTAATGCTCTGAACTTGCCATGCAGTTAATAAACAAATTTTCATTACAACTGACGCATATTCTTACTTTATATGTTACTCAGTTGCAGATGTCCACCACATCAAATCCTTTGTAAGAAATTGAACGTAACATGACTCTATATGGTGAAAAAAAAGTACACTTTCACCATAACAATCTGCCAGCATATTTTCTGGTTTTCAAACAAAGAAATGGAATTTTGACAGTATTAGGAAAAGAACAGTTTTCTGTTCAATGTAAAGATGACACATTGAGTTGCAGACAGGCACAACAAACAGACTGCAGTCTGAGCTGCCAGATAGAGCGGTCATGCATGCATGCCTTTTAATTGTCTTACACAGCACTGTGTCAGAGGAAGCTCAGTTGAAGATAGTCATCCATTTTTGATGCACAAAAAGTAAATTGAAATTAAAGGAACTGTCTGACTGGCTGTTAAACTGGACAGTGGGAGATGTGCTACAGTCATACTGTAAACACAGTGGCACATTTCTCGAAGCACTTTCTGCTTGGAGCAAACAGCACATTTAAACATTGACATACTCTTCTTTGGAAGTTCACTCTCAATAATATTTCGAAAATGCCTCCCAGTAGATTGTAGGGGATTACCATAATCAAAGCACTTTTCTCGGACAACTTTCCTCCTTTCTGTGGGATAAGCTTCAACAATTTCCCTTACCAGAGACAGATGAAAATCTGCTATTGACGTTTTTTGCCCTGTTACTACCTGATGGAGAGCACGAGTATTTAAAATGCACAAGGTGAGCAAGTGCAAAAATAGCTTTTTATACCACTTCGCCATCTTCCACATTGATCTGAGTGAACTCAGTAATATATCAGTATGTCAGTATGGTCAACTGTCCCCATACTCTAGTTATAATGTGTAACACACTGCAGTTTTTTGATTCTTACACCTGTCTTTCTGTTAGTCTTTTCCGTCTGAAATATTTCTATAGTATTACAGGTGGTCAATATCCATGTTTCTCTTTTTGTCACACTTTTCAGGGCAAGAATTATACCAGTGGACATAAACTGGATGTCTCCTCATTTCAGCTGTGTTGCGCTAATGCCACAAACTTTCCCCAAATTCTGGAAGCCAATTTCTGCAGTTAGACCTGTAAACGCAATAAAATCCAGAACATAACCAGTCCAACAGTCACACAGCACGAGTATTTTTATTCCAAATCTACTGCTTTGGACAAAATACACTGTTTGAAAGATAATCATCCTTTACACAGCAATAGGCTTTCATCAATGCAGAGCTTCTGATATGCATGAAACGCACTCTGGAATGTTGTGTGAACTTTACCCTTAATGTTTCTAATATTGAATAACCTGTCCCCTTCATTGTTGATAAAGTTTTCACTATAATGAAGCATTTAAAAAATTAAAATAAAATGGTCTCTGAACATAATTTTGCCGAATACCAGTGTGTTCAAGAGTATGTCCTTTTACCAACAGTCACTAATTTTCAGCTTTTTCCTATGAGCCATAGGCAGATAAACAGCAATGAAGGACTAGAGTTCCACAAATTCCATTTCTTTCCATCTTGAGAGATGAAAATGCACCAAGCATAATTGCATTGGTCTATCAGTAAAATCTGCTGGTTTCAATTGCAAAAGATTTCATCAGATCTTCTGCTAACTATATGGGGGAAAGTGTCATAATGCTAGTATTTTGAGCTAATCCACACTTGTGCCCTGGAGCTGAATTGCCAAACGCATGCACAAATGGATGAAAATCACTTTTCTTCCAGTCAAAAGTGTCACTAAAATGTTCTCTTTTTCCACACATTTTGCTCTCACAACCAGAAAACTTCAGGTTCTGAAGAATTTTCATGTCTTGTAGAGACAGAGGGACATGCTGGTCAGCTGATTTACTTTGCTCACAACTGTTACTTCGAGACTCTGTAGAAGAGTCATCTATCAAAGATTTCACTCTCACTGTTGTTTCCCATTAGAATCTCCACAATTCCTTCCTCCATATAATCATGACAGTGTACCATTTTCTCAATCCAAAATGAAGACGAAAACAGCAACACAAATAAGATCACAACAGCAAATGCACTACACAGACTAAACATTGGAAAGCTACCGAGGACTTGGGCAGAAAATGCAGCTACTTGGCCACTCTACCCGGCCATTGGGTGCCTTGCACATTAATGTGTCTGGAGCAAACAGACCTGAGCAGCTCTCGACACATCGGGAGCAGAAAGGTATTGGCAAGTTGGCGTGTGTACACACCTTCTAAAGCACCTGACGGGAGGAACAATGGCACACAAAAACACGTTCAGAGTACCTGGGGACAGCAGCAGTGGCACGTGTTAGCAGATCTAGAGCAGTCATAGGTTAAACCCAGATCTAGAACATTATAACCTGTTGGAAAACAGTTTACAGCAATCAAACCACATATGAATGGTGGTATAAGTATACTCACTGTTCCACATACTATGTGGGCATGAGCCATGTCATGCTACATGGTTTATGTCAAGATGAAAAAAAAGAGCAATATCATTCAATCAACTGCTTCTAGCTTTTAGATGGGAAAACTTTAGACGAGAAAAAATGACATTCGATGCCGTTTATGGCAACATCTCAGTCCCTCACATGGTGTGTGGGACTGTGGGTATATTTATAAAACCATATGTATTTGGTTTCAGACTTCTCCAACACCTCGTCTGAACTGCCGCAGCATGTAACAACTATATGTTGTAGAGTAGGCTTGAACATCCCACAATGCTTGATAATAACAAAATGTCAAAACTGCAGTTGCAGTAAATATTTTTAACAGCAATTTGTAGAATGACTTCATTCAATAAAGAAATGGGTCACAAGTAAAAGACGTCTGATTAAGTGCAGGAAGGGAGGGTGGTGTCATCACTGAGACACTATTTTGAAGAGTTTGACAATTTCTATTTTTGGAGACATTAAAAATTGACTGAAACACTGGGAAACATATATACACTGACGAAAGGATATCAGAACGCTAAGGAGGAGTTGAGGAACATAAGTGAAAGTTGGTAGGCATATTCCTACATCTGAAAGACGATGTCTATTCAAATTTTGATTCATATAACAACGAAAACAATCAATTATTGATAAAATTATTTACCTGGATAGATAAAAAATCTACTCATCAAGCTGCGGCAGAACACACAAATAAAAGACTGTTGTGACTGGCAAGCTTTTGGATGCAGTGGCTCCTTCTGCAGGCAGAAGGGTTGAAGGGGAAAGAAGAAAGGTGAAGGAAATGGACTGGTGAGGTCTAGGAAAAGGGGTAGATTTTGGGGAAGTCACCCAGAACCGAGGGTCAGGGGAGACTTACCGTATGGGTTGAGAAGGAAAGACTGACTGTTGGGGAATGCATTGGACAAGATTTGAAAACCTGAGAGCTTAAAGGTGGATGACAGGGTAATATGCAGGGCAGAGATTACTACTAAAACACCGTGCTCGAGTTAATAATAGTGAGAAGCTAAGTGCATTGTATGTAACAGAGGTGGGAGGGGGCGGTGAAAAATAAACGGAAAAGACAATGAAAGATGTACGAAATTAAAACTGAGTGAAGCAAAGAGTAGTTACAGTGAAGGAAAGCTTTTCTTCTCATCCCATATGGCAAGTCTCCCCTGACCCGTGGTTCTGGGTGACTTTCTCAAAATCTACCCCTTTTCCTAGACCTCTCCAATCCTTTTCCTTCACGCTTCTTCCTTCCCCTTCGACCCTTCTGCCTGACGTAGAAGCCACTGGCTTCAAAAGCTTGCCAGTCACAACAGTCTTTTATTTGTGTGTTCTGCCGCCACTTGGTGAGTATTTTTTATCTAACAAATTTCGCTTAAGTCGCGTTAGAGTGGTGCTAGTAGTGCCATTATGAGGTTTGCTTTAAAAACATACTGTAACAATTGTGAGCCTCAGGCTACATCCTACGTAAGCAATGGAAGCAACCAACAGTGCGCAACAGCTTCAGATGACAAAATACAACTGCAAATACGGTTACGGAAAGGTTCTAGGTGAGTGACGTCCGTGGTGCTGCCTGTCCTCTGCTACACCTTGTGATGTTTGAATTTGCTGCAGCACGCACGACAATGAGAGCGACAGCTACGAGTCTTCTCGGATCAGACATGCTAGCTGCTATGAAATACTTATCATCCAATTTTAAGAAAACTATTTGTCAAAAGAATTTGATTCTTCTACATCTTACACATTGCTAAATGAAGGACAGAATTTATTTTCATTATTCGTCATAGTAACTGTACTGCATGAAACTAAGTAAATGACCGCATGAAATTTTTAAGACTGCACAGGCCATACATTATTGCATATGAAATGTAGCCAACATATCGAAATTGTACTTAAAAGGTGAGAGAGGAATAATCTCTTAGATATTGGTTGTTACATCCACAGATGGGGCGCCCACAATATATCCGAATTGCTTCATGTGCATCAGGAATTGTTTCCTGTGCTTTGGGAACCAAGTGATCGTAGAAATTGTGATATTTCATAAATGGTTCAAGATATCGAAACGAGATTTTTTGACAAAGACAGCACACAGAAAGGACTTATTCTGTTGTATGATTAACACACAAATAGTTTTGGTGAAACGATCAAGCAGAGCAAAAACAAGACTCCCTATAAACTACGCAATGAGTATTTGTCTGAATTTACATAGCCAAATAAACAGTGTGGAATGGACAAATGGAGTATCAAAGCGACCAGTGTGAGGTCTAATATTGAAAGAAAATATTTAATTGCTTGAAAGTAATCAGGATAATTAAGGAAATATTAATTGCCAATTTGAGAAAAACAAATATTTCATGAACAGCTGCTGCTAGCTATGTAAATAAAGAGTCAAAAAGTTCATGTCTTCAAGGTCTAGCTATCTTGTGTGTAAGAAGATAAATTGTTGTGATATTTAACTGTCAAAAAGGCTTCCTTTGAATTAAGTGCTAAATTTAGGAATTTCGAGAAGAAGTTAGGACAGCAAATGAAGTATCAATAAGATCATGCTTTCTGAATGAAACATGAAAATATAAAAAGAAAGAAATCAGTGAAATATTTTTTGAAATGATTTGTCTAAAAGAAAACAGATCTGAGAAATATTTGATGTGCTTTTGAATGATGCTCAAAATCATGTACAGAAAATGAGGCGCAACAAATATTTCTCTCATGAGTGTTATTTCTTACTTTTAGACAAATTGTTTCGCAAAACATTTGACTTTATTTTCAAAAAATTGTATGCTTCACCTATGCAGACTGTTCAGATTAATTGAAACGCTTGGCCTTTAACACTGATTCCTGATGAATTATGTTCCGAACAATCAAATATCAGTAATAGTTTATGGTTGTTCACAGTGTTTTATTTGAAATTTAATGTGTATGATGTTCTGGGATAGGTGTGAACACACTCAAAGATAAAGTACTTTGGCAAGACCTTAAAAATATACATTGAGATGCAATGTAAACAGTACAAATAAAACTTAGTAAACAGCTTTGGTGACAGGATTGTAACAGAGTCAGTTAAAATGTAAGTTGGGGCCAGGATTGAACCTGGGTCCCAACAATGATCCTGACTGCTAACATATGATGCTACCGTTACACCATGCTTATCTTGTACTGAAGGTCTCTCAATCTTCCATATTTACCCTAGATAATCACACTTCCACATTTATCGGCTGTTAAAAGTTCTCAGTCATGTAAGAAACATTTGTTTTTAATTTCTTGATGAGACAGTCAATGTCTCTATGCTCATCCATGTATTTTCAAAGAATCTGTCTGGTGATCTTTGTAGTTGATGAAATAAATTATGAAATCCTCTGTGAAGATCCTCCCTTCATAAATAGTGCTCCATTATTGCCTTATTTTCCTAAGCAAAGCTAATTCCGTTGCCTTACTCTCAAGCTACAATATTCTACATTTTAGGGCACTGTTTTAGAGAAACGGCTGGTTGACTCTAGTAGCCGTCTTGTACTGGGAGATCGTCACGCACATGCAGAACACCCGAGTATATTGCCCAATGCTGCCCCTTGTTGCTGGAGTGTCATGTATCCAGGTGTCACCTGCTGTCGGATGGTGGCCACAAGAATGTACAGTTGCAAGAAGACATGACTCCAGATGGCAAAGTACCTTTACCAAGAGGAAAGACCATCATGTTTGGTGTACTGCTCCAGTCCATCATACTGCATCTGCAGCAGGAATATTAGCAGCAGTTGGCACCACAGTGACACAACAAACAGTTACAAATTGCTCACTAGTTAATACAACATTAGGTGAAGTTACCCTTTTTTCTACTCTATCTTGGATAAGCTTAATTTCTCTCCACAGGTCACCCATACCCTTCCTGGTATCATTGCGTTCGGAAGAAGAAATAGGCGATATGTTTCCAGATGTTATTCTCTCGGTAACCTTTTGATCTATAATTTCTCCAAATTGTTCCTTCAAACTAATTACATTTATAATATTAGAGTTAGCTATTTTCTCTTCGAAATTTCTTTCTATATTATCTACCCATGTATTGACACCTGTAATTTGCGATTGAATGACGCATTAATTCATTCTGCTTATCTACACTCTCTTTCAAAGTATTCACCCCTGCCTTACATCATTATACTTAACATTGTACACATTTTCAAAAGATCCTAACTTTTCAGTAAGTTCGGAATCTACATTATTACATTTGTTCTCAATGTTAAGTTCTAACCTTTTTGATAAATCTTCAAAAGTGTCCTCCTGTTTCTGACTAAGGTCAGTAAACATATGATTTATACGAGTGGTCAAAGAATTTGTCAACTTGTTATTTAAATCTACTTTTAAACCCTTTACTTTATTACTTACAGCGTCGAACTCAGTCTTCAAAGCACCCATGCCTTCACATAGATTACTAATTTCTTTGCTTTGAGACGTGTTTAACAAACCTAAATTTGTCGTTTGAATATTTACAGTTTCACTCTGAGAATTTAAAGTTTCACCCTGGGTATTTAATTGAGAACTTAATGAGTTTAACTTAAGAGTCTGAGCTTTGATTAAATTTATCAACTCATTCCAGTCAGGCTCTTCTTTGCCAATTTTCATGGCCACAGCCGGTTCCTGAGTTTCCCCAACTTCTTGTAAATTTTTTATACTTTTAAATCCTTTAGCTCTTGTAAGCATTTAAAACTAACTTTAAATACGATAATTACACAATAAAAGTTCACTCAACAGTATCTTGTACCACTTCATACTAAAGTAATCAAGTTATCTTTCACGCTCACCCAGCATAGAATTCACGTTGCGTAGGTGAGTGGATGTGGAGGCAAGTCAGCACAAGGGAACAGCAGCTGGTGCCAGCGGCGTTGGATGTATAATGGTTTCCGAGACTGCATCCCTTTGAGATGTGTGTGAGAGCTGTATACTCTCCACACTGGATCTTCTTGGTCGAGGCATTCTATGCATACTTCTTCTTAGACAAATACATCGAAATCTTCTTGGCTGTTTTAGCATTGTGAATTTTTCAGTTCTTCACTGTTTTTCCATTTAAATTTTGCTCCATTGCATACTTGAACATATTCCAATTTTCATCAAGTTACCTTCCATTCAGAAAGCTGTTGCACTCAGCGACTGTTATATTGACTTCTAAATTATAGATTGCAGTGATCAGTCATTCTTTTTAAATTTTATTGTGCAGATCTAGATTTTGGCAATAAGCTAGCCATTTTCAATGCACTACTGTTTTCGTTCAATGCGTTGAGAGAAAATAATAGTGCATTGAGAATGGCTAGCTTTTAGCCGAAATCGAGATCTGCACAATAAAATTTAAAAAGGACGACAGATTGCTGCAATCTATAATTTACAATCAATATTCTAATTTCTCAGAGTAATTTCCTTGTGTTATTATGTCTGGTTGCTATGGCAACACGTAACCGCTTCTTCTCTCGTTTCTGACTTATAATTCCTGTTTTTTCAGTCCTTTCACACAGGTCGCCACGTTCTAATGACTTAAAGTGTGAATCTGGGTTATATCAGTTTATTCCCCAAACCACCTTCCACTTCTTTATGAGGTGACTTACTAGGAACTTGTAGACACTCTTCTTTACTGGCTAGCCAGCTGCTGGAAACCCTCTTGACTTCTTCTCCGTCGAATAACGCTAGATACAGGAATTTTTTGACTCTTTCTACTTATGAAATAGGTAGACCTACAAACTTTACTTTTTGTCAATTAACGATGTATTTGCCCTCCATACACAATAAACTCTCACTTTCCACATAAATATGTAAATTCCAGTAAGTCTCTCATACAGCCAAACGTCAGAAATAAATTGATTTACAGTTAAAAGAAAGTTGGCTTAGATACCATAACTTTTCTTAACATGAATCAGGTTATAGCCTACACCAAGCTTACGTAAAGAGTTTTCAAGAGTTCTTTTTTAATTGTCTATGTTTTAATAACTATAGTCAGACACAATAAGCACAGAGCTGCATATAAACTCCAGGGTTCTTCCTTACACACTCACTAAAACATCTATGCATTGCCTGACAGGTACTTGTTGGTGCTGTTCGTCCGCCGCGTCTACTTTCTTCCCACGACTGATTTTAAACCTGCACACACAAACATATGACAAGCAGTAGGTAGGATTCTAACATCCCACTCATATCCAGAATATCGTGTGTTCAAGACAGTACAAGGCTGAGTGATTCTAGAATTTACACAGAAATTTTCGAATCACTACACCACCTGTGACTTCTGAGATGTCAAGTGAGAGCTCATCGGATAACAGCGTGGAGGTCTGTCATGTTTCCTGATGAAAGCTGGTTCTGCCACAGTGCTGGTCACGGCTGTGTGGTGGTTAGGAGGAGGCCAATTGATGACCTGCAACCAACCTGCCTGCAAGGTAGACACACTAGACCTACACCTGGAGTTACGGTCTAGGGTGCAATTTCATATGACAGCAGGCACACACTCGTGGTT
Organism: Schistocerca nitens; assembly: GCF_023898315.1. Lineage (NCBI taxonomy): Eukaryota > Metazoa > Arthropoda > Insecta > Orthoptera > Acrididae > Schistocerca > Schistocerca nitens. The sequence goes on from NC_064617.1 coordinate 869,123,777, forward strand.
ATCCCATGCATCCTGACTGCCGATCTACATCTCAATCTGCTGATATCAGTGCATATCTAAGAGGTAACTATAGTGAAAACTAATTTGTTAAATGAAAATGACTGCTTCATTCCTAATACACATACATACTGAGCCATTCTCATTAGACACAGGATATATAGATATATCATATAACATCACTAATTAAAGGACAATTACTATAACAAAACATAACAATTTATTTCTGAACATGTACCTTCACAATGTGAAACATTCAGAGAATTTATCAAAAAACTAAAATCTCAGTCAAAGGCTCACGTGTTCACTTACCTGTGGCTGGTGGTTTGGTAACCATTCCCAGACAGATTGTTGTCAGCTGCAAGGCAAGGGAGGCATTAAGCTTTTGCACATCCACACTCAGGTCTGGCACCCTACCACATGGCCAATTGTATGCTTCCAGTGGAGGTGCTTCGAACAGTGGACACTGTCATTAAAAAAAAATTAAAACATCATGGTAAGTTAGATATTCTCAATGCATTACATGTATACTGCAACTATAGAAAGTTAGGAACAATCTGAAACAGTCATTTCATTACTGTAACTACTTTAAAAAGAAAAATATTGAAGTGTAATCAGTAATTAAAGTCATAGTTATTTTTATTGACCTCAACTCAGTCTATGATAAAGCACGAATTGAGTGATTCCTAGCCAAGCCCACAAGGACAATCAAATGTAAGCAAACATATACTTTATTCAAAAGCATGCCAACTGAAGGAAAAGCTTAAGTTACACTTACTGAGAAAGTTAAAAAGAGAATAATGATGAATAATGGTTTACCGCAAGGATCAACACTGTGTCCTCTTGTTTAATTTATAAATACCAGATATGATGAAAGTGTTATCTCATAAATACATACTGTTTGTCCACGTTAAGCTGACGACTGGAACAGTGGCTTTCGGGAACGCCCATGCCCCCACATTACAGCTGCCAAGGGGAGAGGAGTGATGGGGGGGAAGTCAGCATTGGCTGCCTCCAGTGCTGGCACAACTACCGGCTTTTTGTGCGTAACATGAAATCGGAGGTAGCACTCGCAGAAATATTGCCCACTTAGATGACACTTCCGTTGGATCAGAAATCACCTAATTAGTTGACATACTCCTTGCTCGAGAGTTTTACCTATAACTTATGTGTTATTTATTTACTGCAAATAATGAAACATGAAAAGTAGATGAATGTCCAACTTATGACACTATCAATCGAAAGTTAAGAACTGATTTTTGGATCTTTTTGCACATTGCATTTATTTAACACAATGCAACAGTAATGTTTACAAAGTGTAATTAACTGTGCTTGAAAGAACTGTCAAAATGATGTTGACTAAAGAATATTGTCATTTGTGTTTGATTCAAGATCATCACTGTTTGATTCCAGATGATCATTATCATCATAGCTTGAGGGCATGGCATTCATGAGAACTTAATCAATGACAATTTCCATTACTACATCTTGTGTCCAATACTCTTGCACCAGTTGCTGCACTTTCCTACAGTAACCTTGCCAGTCCTGTGCAGTAACGGAAAGGAAAGCAGCATTAATAAGAGTCTGCAATTTTCCTTCAACATGTCACCAGCGACATTGTGTTTTATTTTGGCCCATGCCAATTCCATCAGATTTAGATCACAGTTGTAGAGCAGTAAACGGATTATTCTGTGGCCTCGGCTCTCAGCAATTTATCCATGAAGTACACATTCACGGTTGGTTTGTTTTCCTTTCTAGGCAATGGTTCAGTTTTCCTCATTGTGTTGTTGCAGTTTATTTTTCCTATCTTTCAACTACTATAACACTGTAATCCTGAAATCATATTTATCAGGCATTCTGTCAAACTTTTTGCTGTGGTATGGCGCATTATCCAGACAATCGCAGAACTGGGTGGAATATAGGAACCAACAGATCTGCAAACAGCCCCCCCCCCCCTCCAGCTACACATCCAGTAGTTTCATCAACTTCAAGAAATTCGCAAGTTAGTGAAAACAATTTCTTGCATGAAATTTCTTGACAAACTACAACTGTGTGCCAGGTTGGGTTTCCAGGTTCGAGTCCCAGTCTGGCACACAGTTTTAATTTGTCAGGAAGTTTCAAATCAGCACAAATTACACTTCAAGGTGAAAATTCGTTCTAGTTTCTTGCATCTTGCAGAAAGCACTTGCCGAATTTCTCATTTGTTTTCCCAAACTAACAGAAGTTGTCTGTGTTCAGTGGCAATGCAAAAATGTCAGTGTTGAGAATGAGAATGGCACAAAGACAGATGGGCCAAAACAAATGTACTATTGGAACCCCTAAACACACACAATTGGCACCACCAGTCAAGGAAGTATGAAATCAGTTTACCAATCAATTTGTTTCACCGTAAGTGAAAGCAGAATGGCAATATAGATGTCTTTTAATTTTAGCTGATTTTGTAATGTTAGCATAAACATAAATGCATTTCACATATGATAAAAGTAGTAAATACTGCTGGCAAAAACTGAAGGGTAATTAAAAGGCAGTCTCTTGGTTGAGATACCGCTCATCATTTTTGTTTCCTATTATCAAATATTTAATTATACAGTAGACAAGGGATGTTCAAGATTTGTGTATGACATCCTCAAATTTTTTAATCTAAGCAAAATGCTCTGACTTTAGTTAACTGAACAGTGATTCTTGGTAACATCATTATGTACTCCTCTAACACTTTTTCCTACTCTTTTATTTTTGTGTTTCATGATTTTTATTCATTAATAATAATAATAATAATAATAATAATAATAATACGACAACAGTAAAGAATGCTTTGGTTTTTAAGAATAACTGCACTTCTGCAACAAGTACTTGCAGAAAGTTCCTGAAATAAACTTGCCCAGTGACTTGAACAAGTAAACTTGAGTAAGATTTTGTTGTACTGTAACCACAGCAAGTGCTTACACAGATTACCTGCCAGTAAACTCAAGCCTCTTGGAATACTTCGTGTCTAGGGGGAGCTTGACGTTGGCAGCAGACAAATGAATATATTTCAACTGGTGCTGATTTTCTCTTATGATTTTTGCTATGGAAAATAATCATTAGTAACATAGGTAGTGATGGCACATTTCACAGTCCTACGTAGTGATGGCGCATTCCATAGGCCTAACAATTTGCATCAGGGCAGAGCAAATGGAAATCACATGTTACTTGTCATAAGCCACCTCTGTTTGACTTTTCCATGATTATTCATGTAATAATAACTAAACAGATAAATCATCACTGACAATACAGAAAGAAGCGCTACAGGTCTTATTTTCTCTGTGAGAATACTAATGAAGAAACACTAGAAATCAAACCTCATCATGATATTTATTGACAGAGAAACGTATAAATCGGCCACAGACAGCAGATCTGGAAATGCTTGGAAAATATACATGTACCAATCTTTCTGATCAATAAGGCAACAATGTTATTCCAGAGATGCTAAAGTGGTGTTCAGAAAGCAGATGGAGGATCTGAGTGGTTTCAAATACAGAGAGGATTTCAACAAGGAAACGTTTTATCACCACTATTTATCACAGTTCGAGACAGAACAATAAATTCAGTTCCATAGAAAGCAGGTGCTGGCAAGTGTAAATATTGCCAAACTATCAGTTTAATAAGTCATTTGCAATATACTAACACAAATTCTTTACAGAAGAATGGAAAAACTGGTAGCCAATCTCAGGGAAGATCAGTTTGGATGATAGGGATTTGTACAAACACATGAGACAACAATGACCCTACAACTTCTCTTAGAAGATAGGTTAAGGAAAGGCAAAGCTACATTTATAGCATCTGTAGATTTACAGAAAGCTTTTGACAATGTTGACTGGAATACTCTCTTTGAAATTGAGAAAGTGTCAGAGGTAAAATACAGGGAGCGAAAGGTTATTCACAACTTGTACAGAAACTGTATGTCTGTTACAAGAGTCTAGGAACATGACACGGAAGCAGTGGTTGAGAAGGGTGTGAGAAAGGAGACAGGGTTGTGGCCTATTCTTGACATTATTCAATCTGCACACTGAGTAAACAATAAAGGGAACCAAAGAAAAATGTGGAGCAGGAATTAAAGTTCCATCAATATGAAACTGATCGCCTCAAACCTAAGCGTACAGCACTTAACTGGACGTTTCTGGATCACTAGAATGTTTGCTCCTCTAGTCCAAATGTATTTAGATACTTATGAGATTTCAAGGAAGTCATTGGAGGACTTGGACTAGATAGTTGTAGCGTACCACTACCACTGAAATTGCCTAATGTGTACGTAACAAATGGAATTAATTTTGATCACAGGGCTCACATTAACAATAAAACTTGACACCATTCTTCAAGACAGTATCTGGAGGCAATATAAATCTATATTAATGACTCCAAAACCAGTGACCATCAAAAGCATGTACTGTGTAAAATGTTTGCAGGAAATTTGAATGTTCAAATTAATGGCAGAGCCAAGTATTGTGACCACAGAACTTGTTGTAATACCAGAAGCACTTCGTTTCTGATCCTAGATGACAGCATCCCTATGTTTGCTACTCAGTGACACTGTTCTAATGGTACTTCACAATTCTGACACCTATAAGACTGAAAACCCCATCACTGAAGTGTTGGAATCGATGCGTGAAGGCCTAGCAGTTAATTTCATTTGGGTGAAACAACATTGTGAGATCACTGGCAATGAAGCTGCTGACCACTTAGCCAAAGAAGCTGCAGTGGCAGAGCATATGACCCAGATAAAACCTGCAGTAGGGATTACCAATACATCCAACACAGGCGCACGACAGAAGACTGGCAAATCCATACCTGTATATTTTATGTAATTACGAGCTGACTGTATGGTCTAAGTTAAGGGCCAATAAATTTAAATTTAAACAGTTAGAAAAAAAAAATTGGCCAGGTGTGAATAGGACTCTTGCTCTGAGCATTCCATACAAACTTTATTACGTATATGGAAAGTTTATTCATCCTAGGAAACAAAAATTTTGACTATTTTTGCCCGGTCCTGATACTAGGAAGACATCAGCTCCAGGAATGCCAAAACTTCCAAGAATGTTTTAATTTTAAGTTTAAATTTTTGTGTAATTTTGCATTTGTTAATGTAATTTTTCACTTACTTTATTAATCCTCCAGTTATATTACCATGCTGTGTTATTAGCAATACCAATAATTTAAACTTTTTAAAAATTTGCTACTTAATTTGTTTGATTTGTGAACTTTTAACATTGCAGCGCATCAGCAATTGTGAATAATTTAATGATTATAAAGTATCCGCCTCAATTGCAAATAGAAACTGGATGTTGACCTAGGTTTACCTGAGAGCCTGCGGCCCACCGAACATTGGTTGGGGTGAGGAAGCACGCTTCTGACGTTTGAGCTAAGTACAGCTATTGACATGGTACACACGTACCATTTATTTTACATTTTATGCGAGTCTTTTTGCCCTTTTGGGCGTTCTGTATTAATGTTGGACCATGTCTCTTTAGGCAGTTTGTAGTTTTAGTGTGATCCGAAGAAGGCGCGGTTATCCGCACCGAACACTAGGTCAACATCCGGTTTCTATTTGCAATCGAGGCAGATTTTTTATAATCATTGTTTGATTTGCTGAATCAAAATTTAAATATCAGTGAGCATAATTATTTGTAATCCTATGCGCTCACACATCATTTAAGTTTTTAAATTATAATATATGAAGTAATGCAATGATAACAGAAACTGACTAATAGATACTTAAGACTCATACTTCACTTCAAACCACAAGTAATTTAGAAATTTAATCCATGGACTTAAATTCCCGGCTAAACTGGAAGTAGATATCCTACTAATTAATATTTCCCCCCCAAAAAAGGGTCCCCTAAGCATATAACCATAACACTGGGATCTTTAAGCCTATAGTGATCATGTATTTACATCAGAGGACCTTTGACACTACCTTCACTCACAATTAGGTGAAATTGTGGTCAAACATGGGTTTAATAAAACTTCCTGGCAGATTAAAACTGTGTGCCCGAACGAGACTCAAACTCGGGACCTTTGCCTTTCGCGGGCAAGTGCTCTACCAACTGAGCTACCGAAGCACGACTCACGCCCGGTACTCACAGCTTTACTTCTGCCAGTATCTTGTCTCCTACCTCCCAAACTCCTTTCTTTCAGGAGTGCCAGTTCTGCATGGTTCGCAGGAGAGCTTCTGTAAAGTTTGGGAGGCAGGAGACAAGATACTGGCAGAAGTAAAGCTGTGAGTACCGGGCGTGAGTCGTGCTTCGGTAGCTCAGTTGGTAGAGCACTAGCCCGCGAAAGGCAAAGGTCCCGAGTTCGAGTCTCGGTCGGGCACACAGTTTTAATCTGCCAGGAAGTTTCATATCAGTGCACACTCCGCTGCAGAGTGAAAATCTCATTATGTGTTTAATAGTTTGCATGAAAGTCAAAAACTAAATTAAAATTATTATTTAGGTATTACAATTGAACCAAATCGTTAAGTGGTGACTGGAAAAAGAAGTACATTGAAGTTGGAAATAACACTGTCAATCATCATATTAGCTCTTGTAGTGCCTTGGTTTATAAATGGAAACATTTCTTTGGAGGAGAGAGATAGTAAAATTGTGTTTTGGGGTTTGGTTTTCAAATTTAAGTTGAAGTCTCCTACAACAATCAGATGAGAAATATAACTGCTGTCATTGTTATAATTTATGACACTGTCTATGGATTCTATAGTAACATTGGTTAGACATTGTGACAACCTCTGAACAGCAATCAACTGGACTGAACCTCTAACATTTCAAAATGTACGCACCCATAACAGTTGTAGTGCTTCGAGAATTTCCGCGTAAATTCTAGAACCACTTGGCCTTCCTCCATCTTGAATCCACAATATTTGAAATGGAAGAGTGAGAGAGACGAATCCGGCCTACTGCGCACTGCATGTTTGTGTGGGCAGGTCTAAAAACAGTCACGAGCAAAATGTGGACGTGGCGACCGAACGGCGGCCGACAAGTACCAGCTGTACTATCCATAGTGTTTCAGTGTATGTGTAGAGAAGAGCCTGTGCTATTCTTTGCTGGTTTAGTGACTGTGATGATTGTTAAGAACAAATGAAGAAATGAGATTAGACTTTTAAGTAATTCATGTGTTGGACTTGCTAGAAGCAAGACATTTTCATATTTTCTGGTGTTTATTAAACGAACCCTATTGTAAATGTATTCTAACAGAGTCTAATGTTTGACGACTTGGTTGACTCGCACGAGTTCAAATACTTATATGAGAAGTGGTGAATTTGTTTTTTGTGGAAGTTGAAATATACCATCACTGAACTAAAAGTATTCTTCGAGTACCAAAATTATTTCAAGAGTAGAGAGAGAGTCTGATAAATTCCCTTAATGAGCATTATTCTTCAGAGAAGAAGTTTCTGGAGACCGACATGGTCGGCTATCCAGAGAAGAAGATCGGCTGTGCATACCATCGTTTCCTGTTGTCTAAAGCGTTAGACGGTCAGTTGCATCAAACGGGTTATTTAACCCTGTAATGTCCATGGCATGTTTGATTATACATTACACTTTTATTTTTATTTGCTGCTGTTACCATTAATTTGAATTGTGTCAGTTGCTTACGGCTGTTTCTGTGGACAGTCAGTTGGAAGCTGCTCTTAACAAGGGTTGTTTTTTAGCAACACAAAATACCGTAAGAGCACCGAAAGCCATTTTCTCTTAGTGTTCCTCTGAACTGACAAAATATTGAGAGAGGTAAGAATTTCATCCTATACTAAAGCTGTTTTATGTTTGGCTTATGGTTTTAGTATTTACTCTGAATAACAATTGGGCACTATGTTGTTTTTAGTTGCAAAATAATCTTTATGTATGCTTATGTGATATAATACTACATTGTCATATCATATATTATACAATGGGAAACTATCACCACTATTATATCTAATTCACTTAACATTTCGTTTTGTACTTTTTGAGTAAAATAACGGATACAATTGTTTGCGGAGGCTATTTTTAACCCTTGACACAAACATCAAGCTGTTACAAGCTTAATGTGTGTGTGTGTGTGTGTGTGTGTGTGTGTGTGTGTGTGTGTGTGTGTGTGTGTGTGTGTGTGTGCGCGCTGGTTTAACAATGATGGTTCTTAGCTCTGTCCCATGAAAGTCTGTTCAGTCATTTAAATTTCATCAGCTACATTATGTAAAAATGTTTCCACCAGAGTACTCTCTTGATATACACTATGAAAGAAAGAACACTTGTTTATCTCTGACAGTTGACCAACAATAATGATTTTTGTCTTTTGAAGTTATCTGTTTCAGCGCCTACAAAGGAAAAAAATGAAAACTGTGAATCAACTGTAAAAGACAAACAGATGTTCTTGCAACCGTCTTTGTAGTTCTTTTTGAAGTCTACAATTCAGTACCAAATCAAATGATTTTGTCCCAACAGTTTAGGAAGCCTATTGAAATTGGCAGCCCACTTTCTTCTGACTTGATTTAAAATTATTGCCGCTGCTTATTGCTTATGTTACATAAATTAGCTAAATCAAACAATGAAAACTCCAGGCTGGAGTATCAACAATGTAGGAAAAGGTAGATTGCTACTCGCCGTAAACATGACATGTTAAGTTGCAGACAGGCACAACTGTGGCCTTCGTCAGAAGGCTGTGGCCACAAGCTTATGAGAAAGTGTCTTAATTGTGTCTGTCTGCAACTTAATGTGTCATCATTATGGTAAGTAGCAATCTACCTTTTCCTACATTGCTAAATATACACTAAAATACAATCAATGTAAGTGTGAATTAAAAAAAGGAAACACGTAAATGAAATAAGTAAAAAGATCTCGAGTTGCAATTTCGTCCTGGAAAGTATTTCCATGTATGTGGGGATAGTGTGTCCATCATACCATGTCTACTAGTAAAATATAAAGTTTAAACAAAACTAAAACTAAAAATTTAAAAAGCCTTGACACAAAAAAAAACACTTAAAAACAGAATACATATAAAAACAATAAAGTATGAAATTTAAATACATGTATGCTGCCTAGGCAAATATTCGCAGGTAAACATCAAAACAACAATATCAGATAACTGAGTCCAAGTCTGAATTAATTTACACTGAAAAATTCGCAATATAGATAAAACCATCAATGACACCTGCCATCACGCAACCGCCCATTTGGGTCGCCGCACTTGGTCAAGCCCTGTGCACCATGAACTGCACACTACACAATTCGTGATTCAAGGAAGCATGAGTTAGTATGATATCATCACACCACTGCAGGACATAGGCCTTGCCAGGCAGATTAATGGATGAAACTAAGTCATATGATATAAAATAAATAGGTAACGGTATTCTTTAACAATTTAAGCTAATTAAAGATGAATTTATTTGTATATGTTATGCAAAAAGTAATTACAACTTCACTAGCTAGTTTGAGGTGTGGACGGTGGGTCATGCAGGACTGGAAGAGATGAAGCTGAACAGAATAGGTTTACACCCAGTAATAATGAAAGTATGCTGTTCTAGAAAGGATAGCTGCTATTAACTTCTAATTTGTTTTTTATTTACTTAGCGGCCCCTGAAGCAACAATGCTTGTATCAAAATATTACTACTTATACTAAACTTAAAGGGGCAAAACAGTTTTTTTAAAATTTTTAATTTAAGTTTTAAGCTAGATCCTTTTGTAGCATATTTTATTAGGAGGTCAAACAAATACTATTACAATTCAGATGATTCCTCTAATGCAGAAGAGTGTCTAAAAATACTTGAGAATCTCAGTGACGAAGATAGTATCAGCAGTGAAGTAGAATGAGGAGATGATCTGGATTTAGTCCTCGTTCCATCATGTGATGGAAATGATTCTGATTGTGATGATGCTCCCAGTAAGGACAAAAGACTCGTTATTTCAGTGATATTGATAAAGGAGTTCATTTGCAGCCAATGGAAGTACAAGCCATTTCAGACGGAAACAGAAATGATGATGTGGAGCCTGTGACAGAAAGCAACAATGGGTATAACAACACACCAGAACAATCAAAGAAATCTAAAACAATACCACGAAAGTGGATATCAAAGGAACTGAATACCCTGAAAGTTGGCAGTCAAGTCGATTTCATGGATAATATATCAGAGCCTTTTTTTGTGTCTGACATGAAAAGTTTCAATGAAAAATTTGTGGAATCCACTTGTAAAGAGACAGTGAAATATGCTGCTCTGAAAGGATATTTATAAATACAAGTTTCAGTTGATGAGATATACAAATATTCTGGAATTCTTATTCTTTCCGGTTACAATCCAGTCGCATTTCAAAGAATGTATTGGGAGACCTGTAAGTAATTCACTCAGCAGAAAAAAAGTTTGAATAAATCCATCGCTTTCTGCATTTCAATGATTACACAACTATAGATCCAAGTAATAAAGCTTACAAAATTGATCCTCAATTGAAATGTCTGAACACCATATTTTGGTAACTTTTTCAGCCACTAGGATGTATGTTCTCTTTAGATGAAGCCATGGAGCCCTACTGTGGGCATAACAGGATGAAACAATTCAGGGAAAAACATATTTGTTACTGGTACAAATTATGGTGCCTTGCAACATATGAGAGCTTTGGTTGTGAAGTTCAGTCAACACACTGGTGTTGGTGACAAGGAAGAAGAAAAAACATTGGGAATTTCAATTACAGAAATATTCTGTGCAGTGTTTCTTCCTCCTCATGCTGCAGTCACTGTTGACAACTCTCTACAACTCTTGGAACCACTGATCTTGCATGAATTTCACAGCATTGGCACTGTCCTAAGACGCAGGATTAAGAAAGCACCACTGAAAGACTTATGAGGTTTCCATAGAATCAGGATCCGGTCCAAGAAATAGTACTGGGTGCTTGTTGGATTCTGCCTTAATGGTAACCTTGTCAGTATGTGGATGCTGTATAGAAAGGTGAAGAACATACATTTGTTGGAGTTCTGATGGAGTATTGTAACGTAGCTATTTAAATTGCTAGAAATGGATAAACCTCAACAGCCCATGTCAAGATCCAGAAAAGGTGTATCAAATTATATCCCCAGAGAGAATGCTGGACACCTAGTGGACAAAATTCTCACTCAATGGAGATATGAAAATTGTGGAAAATGCACGCAATTTCATTGTATAAAATGTAATGTTGGTCTTCCCCCAGATTCTTCTTTTTTACAATATCTCAGGTAAAAATTGTGCAAAATATAGAAAATTTTGCTGATATAATGTGATGTTCGGCTTCATACAGATTTTTCCCCGCAATACCATTAGTGGCTGAATTACAAATGGGGAAATCAGTAACATGTCAGTCCTCTATGAATAAAATAAGATTTAACATTGTTTCCTTGGTACACAAAAAATTACAATGTGCTACTAAATTGTAAATATTAATGCCTGGTGTATGTTTTACCATATACAAAATAAATCTGTGTAAAAATTAAAAAAAGTAATATTTTAGTCACTGATACACACTGCTACTCTCAAATGAACTACTTTGACCTAACTTCATCATAATCGAGAACAAGAAAGTAGTTTTGGGGATTGATGGGTTAAGCAATACCTTTTACATGACCCACCTGTCACAGGACCTCTTAGATTGGGATGTGCATACGCAAAAGATCCAAAACCTGGATTTGCAGTAGCTACTGCCAGGCTGTCTACTCTGCACACCTCATCAAACCTATCAAGTTTAAAGGTGTTTCTTTGACATCCCCAGTTTTCATCATGATGTCCGGCAAAGGGATGATAGACCTTATTATGTGACAAATTTCTGCTTGATATATCTAACCATCCCTGAGAAACAGGGGTCTTAACAAATGGACAGTCATAATTCTCGATTCACAGGCGTTACCCTATAAGTTTTGAGGAGCAAGTTTGCAAGCATCAAAATATGTAAAACCAGTAGCTGTATCTTTTGATTGGATTAACGTAAAAGCTTAAATTTTCTATACCACAACAGGACTGCAGACCTAACAATATGACATAAATTTTAATTTCATACCTCTATCAGTTCCTGAGAAAAAGGTGTCGCGCGCACACACACACACACACACACACACACACACACACACACACAGAGAGAGAGAGAGAGAGAGAGAGAGAGAGAGAGAGAACAAAGTGGTCTCACATTTCTACAGCAAAGTGAAATCTACTGAAGGATAACAAAGTATCCAATGAAATTAAAGTAACCATGTTATGACCCATGGGCTGGTACACATGTACCTTCATAACCACAGAAAAGAAATTCATTGGCCCGACCAATTCAGAAGACTGAGAAAGACAGGAGGAAAAATGAAATAAAGGGGAATGCATTTCTTATTAATTAAGCTTGCGGGATATGGACAATTTGTGAAAATGGAGAAATGTAGAACAGCAATGAAGTATTTCGACACAGAACTACAAGTGAAAAGACCACAAAGGAAGGCAATGAAACTGTGACTAAAGACAGTGCATTTATGTTAGGAAAAAACGAGCTAAAACTGAGAAGATATTACGGACCATATATTATGTAATAATATGAAGAAATGTTAAGCATTTGTGCACCATGTCTGAGAAGATGGAGTTGGGAAATGATGTTGACATAGTATTTTGCAATCTACACTACATACTGATTTATTTAGTTTCTCAATAGTCACTTGTTTTCCAGCAACCAACATTCACTGATAGTTTCAATTTCTACTTAACACAACCATTTTAGCATTTTAACATGACCATGAACGCAACAATACAATAAATAAATTATAATTACGGTCAAACACTGGAGCTGGCAAATAAAAATGATCACTCATGGAAGAAATAGTTCTGGGTAGTATCCAACCACTTAACCAAAGAATTTATTCCAAAATCGAGCATGTTTCTTCTCTCTTTTGTGTGTGTCTGTTGACAACAGATTGCTTCTGCTATTCGGCGAGTGATCTCCTTTACTCATAATAATAAAATGTAATATGATAAGCTATTTTACAATCATATCCACTACTACAGTAGCAACTGTCTTCTCTACGTAAGGTTCTGTGGTGATGGTTCCTACACAGTGAGCACGTGACGCAAAAATGAAATGATTGTATGGCATTGTTAGCCAGGATATCCCAGTTGGGTTCAGCTGCCAAGTGCAAGCAGTTTTTGACCTTGAGAACCCTGTCTTAGCTTGAGGAGAGAGGGAGCTGAAAAACCGCAAAGTTGTGGCACATTTTTCAGTGTTTTGTCTATAGCTTTTCTCCATGCTTTCCACAACAAAAAGCATTTAGACCTATCTTGTATACTGTAAAATGTTCTATAATTTACATTGGTTAATCACAATCTTATAACAAATACTTACAAAGAGAGAGAGCTTTGAAGAAACAGTACACTTCCAAAAATTGCAAGAAGTAGTCAGAGTGATGATAATGAACATCACTATCCCATACACTGCTGCATATGATTGTGTTGCCATCATAGATGAAGACATACATATCCCGGTACTGCTGATGGTTTTAGCCCTATTTCCAAAAGAGTGGGAAGGATGTCCAATTTGACTCCCAGCATTCTGTACTTGTTCGGATATTCTTTCCCCTCACATATCAATCTAGTGTGACACTAGTAGAATTCCCTTTGGACAAGAGAATACAAAAGTTGGCACCATTTATGACAAAAACCCTACCATGCCTGTCTTTGTACTTTTGAATAGTCATTTCTGAAGCATGAGAAAGGCTTCTTGTGACATTGTAGGGTGGAGATATGAACAGAGATACACTGGACAGTTTTCTAAATCTGGAGCAAAATTAAGAATTCCATCAGTTCGTGACTGGACACTAACAAGAGAAGGGGTGATCACCATAACAAAATGCAACTTCAGATTCCTTACTGAAAATCACTTCCTGCGAAAGGATGAAAGGGTGTAGAACAAGGAACTGCAACTGCAAAAAAGCAGAACTCCGGTACTCAGCAATTGGCAAACATTGTTGTGGCCATGCATTCGAGAATTCTCCCATGCCGGACATTTATGAGGAGGATACAGAGAGGGATTATAATGAAGGGGAAACCCTAGTTGACAGCATCATCACTGAGAAAGAAACGGATGGCTAATTTGACTTTGCATGTGGGCCAATGAGGTCAAAGCATAAATTTTGAGAGCTTCTGTACGCTTTCACATATTCTTTTCATTTGTAATACTTCTCACTTTTAAAATATACTATCAGCTGGTATTAGAAATGGATGGTGTTCTGGGGGTTGTTAAACTTTGACCATTAGAAGTGTCTACCGCAAAAAAAAACTGTGTTTTGTGACTTTTTGGACAGCTTTACAGAAATGAGTATCCAACTAGGATTAGGTCTTCATGTTACACACTGACCATTACAGAGACCTACCATGACCCTTTTTTAAAAAAAGTTCTAATATTAAAATTATAAATCTAAAACCTGTCCTTTTTGCTTAAGTTTATGTTAACCTGAGCATTCTGCCATTCCTTTGAAGCACGGTATTATTGGTAGCATAGTGTAAACATACGTTTGACTGGTGCAAATTGCAGAAAATTTTGCACTCTACAAGAAATGTCTGAATGCTTGTTGTTGTAAGATGTAGGGCAAAAAATTTATAGAGAAAAACTGGAAAAATTCCCAAATTCCCACCTGATAAGGTGGCTTGGTCATTTGTCAAACTATAGCACACTTGAAGGGAACTGTCCAACTGGTTGGTGACCCTAAAGCAATTCTTCATATAGGTCTGCCAGTAAAAAGAATGGAGATTCCAAGACAAAAGAATACGGAAACTACAAGTGTGCTAACTCACCTGCTTCTCCTCTGCCCGCGCCTGCAACACCCTTATGGTTTCCTGTGGTTGCCCAGGCACCGTCACAGCAACCACACCTTCTTTCATAATTCCTGCCTTTTGCCAAGCAATCTTCTCCAGAGTATCTCCCAACAGGCTTGTATGATCAAGACCAAGAGAAGTAATACCAACTGCTTGGACCTTCCTGAAAATAATGAATTGTGATTGGTTGATTATAATCGTGATGCAAAACAGATATTGTACGAAAACACCGTTTCAATGTTATACACAAGTTAGCTCTCATATTTCAAATTCAGATTTACCAGACAACAGAACAATTTTTCCTTTTTTGAGTTTAAAATGGATATGGCCATTAGGCGATCTATTATACGGGTGATGATTAAACTTGTAAATACATAAGCAAGTAGCAAATTTTAAAACGGTTATGTCGTCAAGGAAAAACAAGACACTAAGTAAGAAATGAATTTAATTTCATTGGGTCCACTGTGAGTGAGACACCCGTATGGGAATTTTCCAGCTACTGTTTAATTTATTCCAGTAAAAATGTCAATTTTTTCAGTCACCTGTATCACATAAGACAACAAATTGAACAACAAATAAACTGTGGGTTATAGCAGTATGGAGGATCTGAAATTGTTGCTGAAATAAAAGAAATAAATGGTACATAATAACAAGTAACTGAATAGTGCAGCAGTATTTCATTAGATAATCGCCCACAGGGAATTTCTGACAATGTCCACTGAAAAACAGCAATTCAATAATGAAACTGATACTACAACAGTAAAAATTGTAATTTTCGAGGACAAGTCAGTAAGTAAAGCCATTTTTTCTGCTCCACAGAGTGACTCAACAGTGGCATGCATTATTAAGCTCACTTTTGTATTTGCATGTTAGGTGTCTTGGTACAGTGACTAGTTCTACCCGTAATGATTTCAGAACATGTTATTGTAAGTGCCCCTTTGCCTGTAAATACCAAGGAAGAAATCTACATCTACATACATACTCCGCAAGCCACATTACAATGCGCAGTGGAGGGTACCTTGTCCAACTACTAGTGGTTTCCTTTCGTGTTCCACTTGCAGATACAGAGAAGGAAAAATGACACCCTATATGTCTCTATGCAAGCCCTAATTTCTCTTATCTTGTTTTTGTGGTCTGTACGCGAAATGGACCATGGCAGCAGTAGAATCATTCTGTGTCAGAATGCCGGTTCTCTAAATTTCTCAATAGTGTTTTGCAAAATGGATGTCATTTTCATACCTGGGACTCTCATTTGGGATCACAAAGCATCTCTAATACTCATATGTTGATCAAACCTGCCAATAACAGTTCAAGCAGTACGCCTCTGAATTGCTTCAGTGTGTTTCTTTAATCAAACCTGGAAAGGATCCCAAGCACTCTAGCAGAATTCAAGAATGGGTCACACTAGTTTTCTATATGCGGTCTGTTACGAATGTGCTACATTGTCCTAAAATTTTCCGAATAAACTGAAGTCGATCATTCATCCTCCAACAGCCAACCCCAACTACTTGCCCCGCTCCACGTCACTTTGCAACGTTACACCAAATAAAACATTTATCCATTATGCATGTGGAACACTGCAACTTTGATGAATAAAAATTTCCAAAAATTTCTACCACCAATTGCATTTTTTAATTCTTAAACTTTTCAATATTTTTTCTTCCAATTTTTATTTACTATTCTCATACTATTTGTCATCTCATTTACGTATATAGAAAACAAAAGTGGTCCTATCACACTTCCCCGGTGCACTCCTGATGATACCCTTGTCCCTGATGAACACTTGTTGTGAAGTGCAATGTACTGGGTTCCGATACTTACAAAGTCTCCGAGCCATTCAAATATGTGGGAACTCTGTATGCTCAAACCTTTGTCAACAGTCTGCAATTGGGCACTGTGTCAGACACTTTCTTCGAATCTAGAAATACTGACTCTGCCTGTTACCTTCATCCATGATTTGCAGGACAATGTGTAAGAAAAGGTAAAGCTAAGTCTTGCACGAACAATGCTTTCTAAATCTGAGCTGATTTGCACACTGAAGCTTTTCCGCTTTAAGGATATTTATTATATTCAGACTTCGAATATGCTCAAGAACTCTGCAGCAAATCAATGGTAAGTATATTCCGTAATTTTACAGGTCCTTTCTTGTACCCTTCTTGTGTGCAGGAGTCACCTGTGATTTTTTCCAGGTACTTGAAACTCTGCACTGGTAGGGAGATTTGTGATGAAAGAAAGTCAATTAAGGGGCCAATGTCGAAGAGTGACCTCCATAAGAGCAAATTAGGATTCCATCCAGACCTAGTGACTTATTTCTTTCCAACTCTTTCAACTGATTCTTAACACCAGGGATTCCTATGTCCTCCATATGGGATTCTGTATGACAGTCCAACAACGGTATGTCCATATGATACCCCTGTATGTATTATTTTTTTAAATGTAAATTTTGAAACTTTGTCTTTGCTTTGGCAGCCTTCTATTGCCACACCACACTGGTCAACAAATGAGTGAGTAGAAGCCTTTGACCCATTTACTATGTAGGACTAGAATTTTCTCAGGTTCTCACCAGGATCTATCGCTTAAGTATGGAGGTGCATCAATATTTTTATAGAGACACAAGTTGCTACTAACTTTTTCCTGTAGACATTTCAGCACCCTTTTTGAACCAGGAATGCAACAATCTCAGATTCCTCAGAATTTTCCAAATTTTGTTATTACCCATTGTGGCCCTTTTCCATCCTTAATATACTTACTTGGAACGTACTTCTCAAGAGCTTGATTTACAATCACTTTAAACTTTGCCCGTAAGTCCTCTGCATCCAGCATATTTGAATTAAATGATGTTCTTCCACAATCTAAGTAGGGAACTAACAACTACTTCTTGACTTTTTCAAGCATAAAAACTCTTCTAGCCCTCCCAATAGATTTATAAACTTCAGCAATCATTGTCTATTGGATTTGGCATGATTAATTTAAGGGGTTGCCAGATGCCATTCCTGTCACCACCCCATTAACCACCACCCGCGGCCCCCACTTCACCCCACCTCCATTCGCAGGATCAAATATCTATACCCCAATTGTTTGGATATAGTGTTATTCAAGAGTAAGAGAGAGAATGTTTTCTAAATGTTACTGAATTGTGTAGGTGAGGGGGGCCTCGAGTGCCAGCTCAGTATTCATGTAGTCAGATGTGGGAAACTGCTTCAAAGCCATATACAGGCTGACCAGCACATCAGCCCTCGTTGTTAGTCGAATGTGGTGATTTGATGCAGTGCCGGTGCACCTGCCTATTATGCTAACATATATAGCTATCCTGGTGGGTTACATCATTATCACCAATCTCTCTCTTTATACCGACAGTGTCAATATGACTGGACTGATTCATTTTCTGTACTCTGAAAGGACTAAAGAAGCTGATTGTTTGTAGAATGGGAATGTAGATTGGTGATAGCTGTCAGTGGTCAAAACATTTACTAGTGACTACACCGCTTTAACAATTAAAGTATCTTTTTGGAATGAAAAGCCTTCAGATGGCTCATCCATTTCGAAAATGGTCAGGAACATTGAACTGACATACCTAAGCAAATGATTAGTGATGTCCATTGTGCCAGAACTGATGATACTGCACATTAACTGAACATTACCCACAGTACAGTATTTTCACTCACCCAACAATCTCTGAAGTATTGAAAAATTTGTGTGCATTTGCTACCACTTTGACAGACAAGCACAAACAAACAGGAATGTAATTTCGCCACTTTCAACGTGCTCTGAAGAGAAATAAGTCTTTCTCATTCACATGGTCACCACTGATGAGACGTCGGTCTATCACTATGAACTACAGAGTAACTGGCAGAGCATGGTATGAAAACATCCATTTTCAACTAATGCCATCTGATCATTTCATCAATCTTCACCTAAAGAAAAAAGTTCTAAGGCCAAACTTCTGCAGGAAAGTTAATCACAGTGTTTCAGGTTATGAAAGGTTCAGTTATGATACATTACACTCTCAAAGGTCAGTCAGTGATTGGTAACTGCTGCTGTAAACTACTGTGAGATCTGAGAAGCAAAATCAAAATGAAGAGGGGAAACTTTCAGATGGTGTGACTTTGCCTCAGGATGATTCCCATCCTCATACAGGTGGAAAAACGACCCAGGGCATTTAAAATCTTAGTTGTGAGGTGCTGTATCACCAACAGTACAGCCCTGACCTCACTCCAAGTGATATGCACCTTTCTGGTATTGTGGAGGATTACTTGTATGAACCTTTGTGTGAATCCAAGTTGCTGAGGTTGTGGAGGTGGTACATGAGTGGATACACACAATGGCACAGAACTTCTGCCAGTACAGAATTAGGAAGCTTGTCAAAAGATGGACCATTGCAATGTAGTTTTTAAAAAATCCAAATACCTTGCCTTCACTTTTTGACTTGTCACATATTTGTTTTTTAAAGTAGTTTCAGTTACACAATGTTTCAGTCAACCATTGTCCAATGTTCCCTTTGAAACACTCCAAGTGGTCCTTTCAAATCAAGGTCTCATAACCTCAGCAATTTCTTCAGTTTTAACCTCAGTTCATGAGCAATAAATTATAGTCAGTGTCCACATCTGCTCCTGTAAGTGTTTAGCAGTTTAAAATCAGTTTTAGAAATCTCTATCTCAGCATTACATAATATGTCTGATATCTCCTGGTGCACCTAAGTCTTTTCTAGATATACAACCTTCTTTTATAATTCTTGACCCAAGTGCTAGCTACGCCCTGTGCACAATTCTGTCGTGTGGCTGCCCCTTTCATACCTCCTTCCACACACAGCCTTGTTGTTCTACCACTTCTCCTCCTCCTGCTATCAAAATGCAGTCCCTCACCTCAATTATATGGTTCTCTCCCTTATTTTACTGAATAATTTCTTTCATTTCACAACATATTTGTTCAATATCTCTACTCGCAGAACTAGAACCCATATATACTTTTACTACATGGTGGAGTTGGCTCCATGTCTACCTTTGCTATGATAATTCAGTTATTATGCTATTCAATATAGTCCATCCATATACCGATTTTCTTATTCATTATTAGACCGGCTTCTGCATTACCCCTGTATGACTTGATGCTGATAACCCAGTACTCAGCAGCCTTAATGAATTTTATTCCTGCCACCACACTTCACTAACTTCCACTATATTCAACTTCAACTGATCCATTTCTCTTTTTCAAATTCTCAACTTACCTAACTCATTGGGGGATCTAACATACCCCACTTTCACCAGCAGATCATCAGATTTGTCTTAAGCCAAGTAAAAAGACGACCTGAGAAGGAGGAGGAATGGCAAAAAGAAAAAAAGAAAGTAAGAAGAAACTGTAGGGGCTGCGATGGAGGTGACTAATGCAAGTTGAATACAGAAGGTGGGCACAGAGAGATTTGAATGTCTCCTATATCACATCAGGTTTCTTTTCCTTTATGTGAACATTTTCGGTTAGGCTTTACTGTGACTGTTATTGACATTAAATGAAACAACAAGTACACTGTTACCAGTCACTGTTTATTTATCTCCACGATGTGTTTCAAAGGTTTAAACCTCCATCAGGTGGATTTACATTTGTTAGTATGACATTTGTGTATGTGTTGTGTTACGATTTTTTGGAGAAACTTATGGCACTGTCTAGTGGAGAAACAAAACACTATTTCAGAACATGGTTTTGGGTTTCTTTTGTCAAAAAATTAAACGTACATATAACGGTAAACAGTGGTCACAGGTACCTTTCACTGTCTTAAAACATCACATGTATACTGTCATATTTTGTAAGCAAATGTAGCGTATGGAAACTATTGGGAGCAAGGATTGTATAGCAGAAGAGAAAACATTATAACAAAGAGCAAAGAATATACATAATAACAACATTATTACAGGATAAATTTTAAAGGATTTGGAGGTGTTTGTTTTGAGGTGTCGAATACATGGGTTGTAATAAATACTTCACGTGGTATATAAATCCGATTTTGACAACTCAGAATAGTTTAAACTTCATACTCGTTTATACAATCAGGTGAAATGTTACAAACTTTAAGTACAAAAAGCATATCGGCTAAAGTGGTAAAATTATACACAAATAACAATTTTGGTTGGGATTCATAGATAGATATGAAAGGCTAGAGACAATAACAGAGAAGGAAAGTTGCTACTCACCATATAGCAGAGATGCTGAGTCGCGATAGGCACAATAAAAAGATTCACACAATTAAAGCTTTTGGCCTTTAAGGCCTTTGTCGGCAGTAGACACACATACACATACACACACACGTGCACGCACACACACAAACGCAACTTGCACACACATAAATGCAACTTGCACACACATCTGCAGTCTCAGAGAGCTGAGACCACATCGCGAACAGCAGCACCAGTGCATGATGGGAGTGGCGACTGGGTGGGGGTAAGGAGGAGGCTGGGGCAGGGAGGGATAGTATGGTGGGAGTGGCAGACAGTCAAGTGTTGCAGTTTAGACGGAGGGCAGGAGAGAAGGTGCGGAGGGGGAGACGGTAAGTAGCGGAAAGAAGAGAAATAAAAGAAATTAAAAGACTAGGTGTAGTGGTGAAATGATGGCTGTGTAGTGCTGGAATGGGAACAGGGAGGGGGCTGGATGGGCGAGGACAGTGACTAACGAAGGTTGGGGCCAGGAGGGTTATAGGAACGTAGGGTGTCTTGCAGGGAAAGTTTCCACCTGCACAATTCAGAAAAGCTGGTGTTGGTGGGAAGGATCCATATGGCACAGGCTGTGAAGCAGTCTTTCATGGGATTGGTAATGTCAGTGACCGGACTGGAGTAGGTGGTGGTAGGAGGATGTATGGGACAGGTCTTGCATCTAGGTCTATTACAGGGGTATGAGCCATGAAGTAAGGGATTGGGGGAGAGACAGAGGGAGAAAAAGAGAAACAGAAAGAGAGAGGGAGATAGGGTGGAAAGAGTGATTGTGTGAGAGCAAACTTTACAAAGCAAGGGGTCTTAAGATTACATCTGTAACATGTAATAACTGCCTAAAGATTGGGCTTATACATTGGTTAATGCTTTAAAATATGCAGATGGTGTACAATTTGTGCCAGTAGTTGATGTAAATATAGTTTCAAGCTGACAAGGGGTACAAGCTGTTGGTGTGATGATATAACGTAACTAAATATTTATAGAAAATATTAACATAGTGTGAGTGTGTGTGTGTGTGTGTGTGTGTGTGTGTGTGTGTGTGTGTGTGTGCATTGCAATTTTAATGACATAGGCAGTTGCTAAAAACAGAGATGATAGTATAGTAAATATTGTAATTGTTCGCATTTAAGGTTAATCTGCCCAGTCAGGCAATCAAGGCTATTTTTGAGTACCAAAACCCATGTGTGTGGGGGGAGGGGGGTCTATTTTTGACAAAGGCTTTGTTGGCCGGAAGCTTATTCTGTGACAGGCTTTTTGTTGTGCCTATCTGTGACTCAGCATCTCCGCTATATAGTGAGTAGCAACTATCCTCTTCATAATACTACTAGAGAAAAGAAATTTACAACTGGTAGGACTTACCTTAAAACATTAGTACAATCATATTCACCACCTATACCGACTTCAACAATTGCTACATCCACCTTTTCATGTAGGAACACATTAAATGCCATTATTGTCAGGAATTTGAAGTAGGGTGGCATATCAGTATCACTTTCCTGAAAACATTCATACATTTAGTTCAAAATGTGCAGTCATAGTGTTATATATGTTTATTACTTAGTGACACATTTGCATTAGACAAACACGGCTCTTCAAACATTCACTTACAGGAGACCTGATATTTTGTTTCCAGTGTAACCTCATGTATATGCATTTCTGAGAGTTGCTGAATACACAAAGTAACGAAAAGGAATACAAAAATTTTATATAATAAAACAGTCCCAACCACATAAAGATGTTTATGAATTTTCTAGTGACTGAATTCGATCACTGTTCTAGTTATCATCCGACTGCTTATTCTGTGATGAGATTAACATGAATGTACTTAGAGGAATGTAAACTACAAGCACAAAAATAAAAAATAGCAGACAGACAGCTGTACCCATGGGAGTCTGCTAGGTGGCATATAACCACTGTTGCATGACAAGCAATTTACATCGCTTAAATAGTGGAAGC
The DNA here is from genome assembly GCF_023898315.1 of Schistocerca nitens. Lineage (NCBI taxonomy): Eukaryota > Metazoa > Arthropoda > Insecta > Orthoptera > Acrididae > Schistocerca > Schistocerca nitens. Next base: position 869,146,725 of record NC_064617.1, read on the forward strand.
TCTGCCCAGCGTCTCCAGCCTACATCACTGTCAGTCAATGGCCATAAAACACATTAAATAAAGTCTAAATACAATTATTTGTGTACAATATTTACTTCCAGACCATACGTATATCAAAAATACAAATATGTCTTATCAAACCATAACATAAAACTTAAAACTGAGAAAAAAGAAAAGAAAAGAAAATAAGCTATTAATGTATAAGAATATGTGCGAGGCCTTCTATGGGCCCTGTGTGTAACAACCATTAGGCAAAAATGTTTAGCAGGAATCCCACAAAGTAACCATGGTAACATTCTGAAGAGTGATGTATTACAACTAAACATCAAAGATACAATCTTTGGCCTACAATCTTTGTATCACCAGTAATCGAGGTACCATCATCAACATCAATATGTTATTGCTACCGATCAGAAAACAAAACAGTTATTATATTTTGAAAATTATTTCTGTCACAATTATACTCAAAAATTAATGTGGCCTTTAAATACTAATAGGAGTTACAAGCAAACAATAGCAAGATATAAAACATTAGTGCCCTTCTATAGGGACAATTACACAGCGTATTTCAGGTACAGATGTGAGAAAATATTACTTATACTCATGGTAATCATATGAAGATTCATATGCTCCTATTCTTAGTATTATGTACAACATTAGATGTGAGGTATTAACCCCAGAATTTACAATTATGTTTAAGACATTAAAAACATTCAAGAACATTAGTCGAATAATACAAAAATAAATTGAAATAAACCTTTGACATTCACATCAAATGTCCACAATGGTAACTTAACCATACATTTGGTAATGATGATTAGGAAAATGCACCACCAGTACTCCAGCAACATCATTATACCCTCATTATACACTAAACGCTCACCTGCTATTCCATCTTGGTTTACGCAAATGTTACACCATGATTTGTAAAACGAAAATAAATAGTGTTACATCAAATGTAATAGGAGTGAACTAGTCCTTTTGTCAAAACCAATATTCCTGAATATACAGTGCCTTCAGCATGAAACATGTGCTAACATTGGCATGCAACGGTATTTCAACATTCCAATCAGTATTTAGACATTAGTCATTAAAACTTTGATTTAAATTGTAATTAGCTATAGCACAAAAATGCGAATATAGAGTAATCAAGTCAACTATTACTGAAACTATACCTCAACTTAACACAGTTGTTTATTAAACTTAGGTCAGTCCCATGATATTAAAAAAAAAGTCAGTAAATAAAGTGCCCAGGACATTGGCTATTAAAAGCATCACCAAATACAACAAGGATATATTCACACGATACTTTTGCCACAACAAAATATCAAACCCATATTAAAACAGACAAGCAACGAAACCTAGAGTAAATCCTCAAAGAGATTGAAAAACAATTTTTCTCTGAAATCTAACTGTTTTATTAAGTAATGATAGTCTTTTTCTTTTATGATGAACACAAATTTTTAATTTTTCTTTGACACTATAGTAGACAGTCAAAGTGAAAAAGTTTATAAATAAGTGCAAAGTTCATATAGTGTAGGCTTACTTCTTTGTTTACTTTTGTTTCATCACAGACAATACAGACTTAATTGTTTCTATTTCTATTGAAGTTTTGAATTAGTATCCAAACTTTAGGCCTGAACTTTCTAAGAAATTTAAGATATTAATTGAGTAGACCAGGAAGTTAGTCTTGTTTACTTTAGACTAAAACTGAAATTTGTTTGGCATGAGTGAGAAGTGTATGATTTGCATAGAACTGTTAGTTCTGGGGTGTGGTGTGAGGGTTGTTGCAGTTTCTTTCATGTGGGTGACTGTAGTGGTGTGGGAATTAGAGAGATAAACAAGGCTTATAGGTTTTGTAGGATTTGCTATAGAGATAGGCAGATAGTGGAACAGGAGGAGGAGACTGCTGACCTTCAGGTGGAACTAGATAAGGCAAAATAAGATCTGGAAAGATTAATGGGAGAGAAGAGAAAAGAGGTGGGAAGTGGCAACAGGTTATAGAGGAAATAGGAATAGGACATTCTCAGACAGTTTTGTTGTTAATGTGAAAAACATGTTTGATCTGTTGCCACAGTTGGAAACTGATGAGCCCCGAGTAGATGTAGGAGTAGACAAGACACAACAAACTTTTGAAAAGTGAGAAATGAAAAGTCAGAAAAAGATATGAAAAAAAGAAAGTTTTGTTGTTAGGTAATTTGGATGGTAGAGATGTTGGCCAACTGTTGCAGGATGACGTAGGGTCAGCTTACCAGGTCATAAGTTCTTTTAATCCCAGAGCAAGTCTGGGTCAGGTGATAGAGGATGCAGGTTCACTTTGCAAAGACTTCACAAAGGAAGATGCCATGGTAATAGCGGATGGGGCAGACAACAGCTCAGACAGGAACACTAAGTATTAGACTGAAAGTGACCTAGTAAAGATACCTTCAGCAACAAGACATACTGGTGTTGGCCTAGTATCTGTTCAGAGGCACATGACCAGCCTCATTTAAACTCTTCTGTTAGGAGAATTAATTTAGAGGTGGAATGGCTGCTTGGATCAGGTATGGTGTTTCATATCGGTGTGGTTCCTGTTGACTGACTATCAGTAGTTCGATGATATTAGGCATGGCCTTCACCTCAACAGGAAAGAGACGGGAAAACTGTCTTGGCTAATAGCAAATAACTTAAGGTGGGGAGGGTGGGGGGGGGGGGGGGCACTAGCATATGTGGTAAAGAAACAGTGGTTACAAGTGACAGAACAGCATATTTTTTAGGGTATGAAGGGCAGGACCAAAAGATGTTCAGATGTTAAAACAGGCAGCCAGAAAGCAAATTTTAATGTACACAATTCATGAAAGCAGCTCCTAACCAAAACTGGAAATGTTCAGAAATTGACAGAAAAATTAGGTTCATCCAGTTGTAATTCAGCCAGTGCACAAAATTAGTTACCCTTATTGCATCAGAATATCTGAGGACTGAGGGGGTAAGCTTAATGAGTTGCTTACCATGATTTGTATTGAAGAATTAAGAGTTGGGCAAACCAGTTTAATATGCTCTGCCTCTCTGAACATTATGTGACCACTGGTGTAGATACGTTAAATGTTACAAGATTTAAGTTATCCTCTTACTTCTGTAGAGAAAACATGGAGAAAAGAGGAGCTGCCACATCTGTCAGAAACCGTTTTACTTTCAAGAATATTGATATTATTAAATTTTGCTAAGAGCAGCACTTAAAAGCTTGTGCAACAGAAGCAGCATTTCACAATAAGTCCTGCATAATAGTAAGTATATACAGAGCACCTTCAGGAAACTTTAACCTCTTCATAAAAAATCTGGAAGCTCTGTCATCACACCTTACAGTAAAAAACAAGGAAATAGTGGTCGCTAGTGATTTTAATGTGGATTTGTTGAAATTTCTGTCAATGAACATTCATTGCAACCAATAACGCTATCATTTGATTTAATTCCTGCTGTTAACTTTGCAGTAAATGCTCAAAGACTGCTACTAATAATATCTTTGTAGACAAATTTAGGGAAAAAGTAGTCATATTACAAAACAACTATGAAAGTTACTTCCTCATTTGAAAATTGTTTTCTCTCACAGGTAACTCAAATCAAACAGATGCAAACAAATAAACCATGGATTACACAAAGAACAGAGATATCATGTGAGACAAAATGGAGACTGTATCTACTGTCTACAAACAGCTCTGATGTCAGCATTGTAACACATTACAAAGAATATTGCAAAATATTGAAGCAAGTAATCAAGAAATCTAAGCAGCTTCATTATGAGAAAAAACTAATTACATCAGACAACATAATAAAAACTACATGGGATCTAGTGAAGACAGAGACAGGTGGGGCCAGAAAGAAAGAGGAACAGATACCTCTAAAAATAAATGAGACATTGGTAACAAATGCATATAGTGCTGTAAACCTCTTAAACAAATACTTTGACTCCATAACTAACAGTTTGGGCTTATCAGGTTCAGTGCACAGTGCAGTGGAATATCAGAGACCAGTCCCTACAAATAACTTCTGTGAAATGGAAATGACACTAACTACTCCCAAAGAAATAGCATCCACCATAAAATCCTTACAATCAAAGTTATGATAACGTGTCAATGAAGTTAATCAAAAACTGTTCATGTCGGTTGAGTTCTATTTTAAGTTATTTGTGTAAACAATCTCTTATCAGCAGAACCTTTCCAGACTGACTAAAATATGCTGAAGCTAAGCCTCGTTACAAGAAGGAGGATAGCAAAATACCTTTGAACTACTGACCAATTTCACTTTTGCTGGCTTTTTGAAAAATATTTGAAAAGGTTGTGTTCAAGCCCATCTGACTGCAAATAATATACTGTCAAAGTCATAGTTTGGGTTCCTTAAGGGCTCTGATATAGAAAAAGCTATATACACATACAATGAGAATGTACTTAACTCGTTAGAGGCTACTGGCATTTTCTGCATAGGCCGTTGACTGTGTCAATCACAGCATTCTCTTCAGTAAATTATAATATTACGGTGTCACCGGCAGTGTTGCAAAATGGTTCGAGTCCTACCTAACAATAGGAAACAAAGGGTGTCATCGTGAAATGCCTGTGGAGTAAGCACTTAGTCTTCATCTCTCTGGGAATCAATTACATGTGGTATTCCTCAAGGTTCCATCTTGGGTCTGTTGCTTTTTCTTGTGTACAATAATGATCTCTTGTCAGTTATAGAGCCAGATGCTAAGTTTGTTTTGTTTGCAGATGATACAAACATTGCAATTCTTAGCAAGTCAAGTACAGATTTAGAAATGGCTACTGATCAAATTTTTAATAACATTAATAAATGGTTTAAAGCTAATTCACTTTAATTAAACTTTGAAAAGACCGGCTAAATGCAGTTCACAACGTGTAAGAGATTTCCTTTTAGCATGTATGTAGCATATCAAGAGATGCAGATACAAGAGGCTGACTGTGTAAAATTTCCGGGATTATATCTCCGTAATAAATTCATTTGGGAAGGGCATACCACAGAATTGCTGAAGCACCTAAACAAGTCTGCAACTTGCAGTGAGAATGGTGTCAGATGTAGGAAACAGAAAAAAATTGCATACTTTGCTTACTTTCATTCTATTATTTCATGTTGGATCATATTGCGGAGTAACATGTCAAAGTGAAAAAAGTTTTTAGAGTGCAAAAACATATATAATGATACCCATGTGTAGTGTAAATTCAAGAACATCATGTAGAAACCTGTTCAAGAAACAGGGTATTCTAACCACTGCTTCTCAGCATACTCCTCAATGAAATTTGTTGCAAATAATATGTCCCGAAGACCTAAAATCACTTACCTTGGACCAAAATGGGGTCCAATATCCAGGAACACATGTTTTCAATAAATTGCCAGCAACCATTAAAAACTTGGTTTCGGGTAAAACAGAGTTTGAAAGACTTTTTGGCATGCAACTCCTTCCACTATATAGATGAATGTCTTAACAGGGTCTGTAAGACCAATTTACGTAAAAATGTCTGCTAGATTTCAGTTTTGTCAGCATTTGACCACAACAGTCAAAATTAGGTATTTTGTGTATGATGAATTTATTAAAAGTGCATAATTATGTTTCATTCTGACAGTGTATTAATTCTGCAAATACTAGCAGTTCCCATTTTCTGTAATAAATCTACATATTTTGACAATCTCCTGACAAATGATCACGGAAGTGAGTATTATACTCGAATAATCTATGTCTTTTATGTCATACTTTCTGACATGTTCCACACTTGTGGGAAACATCTCATTTTTGGGTCTACGGAACAAAAACTGAATGTAATCTAATTCCAAATGTTTCTATTTTCTTCTTGTCTGTTCAACACCATGCTCTGTTAACTGCTCATCACTATTCACAACACCCCTATTCCATCACTGTTAGTTTTCTAACACTCAAAGTGAATGCCTTGGAGTGTTGTCAACCTCTGATAACCCTCCAACATCCAACTGTTGGCATTGTTGGGGCTGAGAGGGTTGGCTCTCCTCACAAATGTGGCCCAAAGAGATGGTCTTCTTTGTTCTCTAAAGTGTTGGTGGTACTAGAGGGTCTCTGAAAATGAGCTAGTGTGCCTCAATGGAACTCTGTGACAGTAAGTCTGCTTGTGGAGAATGACTTTGTTCGTTTCCTGAATTAATATAGTCAAGAATGGTGCTGATAATCATGCCCTCGAATGCCCTAAAATCAACATAGCCATTGGCATATATGAGTTTCAAGTAAAAAAAGAAATAATTGAGGGAAACATAAACTGGTTGATATGAGTTGCTCAAGTAAATTCCACAGTAGTATTGAGCAAAACTATAATACCAAAACCAGCTAGGCATGCTAGTTATAACTCTAGCACTTAATAAACTTGCTCTCTCATAAAGGTATGCCATGAACAGAACAGGGTACTGCCAACTGCAAGTGGTGGCTGGTGTTGGTACTAACGATGTCGGTCGCTTTGTATTGGAAGAGATTCTCTCTGGTTTCAGGGGGATAGCTAAAGTGGTAAAGACTTGCTTGCAAGATGAAGGTGGAGCTAACCATCTGCAGCATCGTCAGCAGAACCGACAGTGGCCCTTTGGTAAAGAGGTAGAGGGTTTCAGGAAATCACAGAAAGGGTGTCAGTCTAAAAGGGCGCCCAGCAAACAAAGTACAAAGAAGATCTAGCAGCAATTTGCATCTACATCGATACTCCGCAAGCCAATGTACAGTGCGTTGCAGAGGGTACCCTATACCATTACTACTCATTTCCTTCCCAGTTCCACTTGAAAATAGAGAGAGGGAAAAACAACTGTCTTTATGCCTCTATAAGGGCTCTAATTTCTCATATCTTATCTTTGTGGTCCTTACACGGAATGTATATTGGCGGTAGTAAAATCATTCAGCAGTCACCTTCAAATGTCGATTCTCTAAATTTATCAATAGTGTTCCTCGAAAAGAATGTCATTGGTACTACAGTTGTAAATTGTCATAGCTATGTTGGGAAAGAACCAGAGCTTCAAGCACTGACAGAAAGCACTAAAGCTCAAATCATTATAGGTACGGAAATAAGTTCAGCGGAAATTTTTACAAAAGGCCTAACCGTGTTCAGAAAGGATAGATTAAATTCAGTTGGTCGTGGAGTGTTTATTGCTGTCAGAAGCAATGAAATTGAGATAGATAGTTACCGTAAGTTAGTATAGGTAAAGGTTATGCTTGACAACAAGAATAAATTAATAATTTGTTCCTTTTACGAACCTCCAGGCTCATATGATACAGCTGCTGAAGATTTAAGAGGAAACTCGAGTGTCATTTCAAATAGGCACCCCACTCAAACAATTACAGTTAGTGCTGACTTTAATTCACCTTTGATATGTTGGCAAAAATACATGTTTAAAGTGTGTGATAGGTATAAAACATAATCCGTAGTACTGACTGCTTTCTCAGAAATTATTTTGATGAACTAGTTCAGGAGCCCACTTGGATTGCGAAAACGTAGTTGACTTCTTAGCAACAAATATGTTGTTGTTGTTGTGGTCTTCAGTCCTGAGACTGGTTTGATGCAGCTCTCCATGCTACTCTATCCTGTGCAAGCTTCTTCATCTCCCAGTACCTACTGCAACCTACATCCTTCTGAATCTGCTTAGTGTATTCATCTCTTGGTCTCCCTCTACAATTTTTACCCTCCACGCTGCCCTCCAATACTAAATTGGTGATCCCTTGATGCCTCAGAACATGTCCTACCAACCGATCCCTTCTTCTAGTCAAGTTGTGCCACAAACTCCTCTTCTCCCCAATTCTATTCAATACCTCCTCCTTAGTTATGTGATCTACCCATCTAATCTCCAGCATTCTTTTGTAGCACCACATTTCGAAAGCTTCTATTCTCTTCTTGTCTAAACTATTTATCGTACATGTTTCACTTCCATACATGGCCACACTCCATACAAATACTTTCAGAAACGACTTTCTGACACTTAAGTCAATACTCGATGTTAACAAATTTCTCTCCTTCAGAAACGCTTTCCTTGCCATTGCCAGTCTACGTTTTATATCCTCTCTACTTCGACCATCATCAGTTATTTTGCTCCCCAAATAGCAAAACTCCTTTACTACTTTAAGTGTCTCACTTCCTAATCTAATTCCCTCAGCATTAACCAACTTAATTCGACTACATTCCATTATCCTCATTTTGCTTTTGTTGATGTTCATCTTATACCCTCCTTTCAAGACACTGTCCATTCTGGTCAACAGCTCTTCCAAGTCCTTTGCTATCTCTGACAGAATTACAGTGTCTACGGCGAACCTCATAGTTTTTATTTCTTCTCCATGGATTTTAATTTCTACTCTGAATTTTTCTTTTGTTTCCTTTACTGCTTGCTCAATATACAGATTGAATAGCATCGGGGAGAGGCTACAACCCTGTCTCACTCCCTTCCCAACCACTGCTTCCCTTTCATGCCCCTCGACTCTTATAACTGCCATCTGGTTTCTGTACAAATTGTAAATAGCCTTTCGCTCCCTGTATTTTACCCCTGCCACCTTTAGAATTTGAAAGAGAGTATTCCAGTCAACATTCTCAAAAGCCTTCTCTAAGTCTACAAATGCTAGAAACGTAGGTTTGCCTTTCCTTAATCTTTCTTCTAAGATAAGTCGTAGGGTCAGTATTGCCTCACGTGTTCCAACATTTCTACGGAATCCAAACTGATCTTCCCCGAGGTCGGCTTCTACCAGTTTTTCCATTCGTCTGTAAAGAATTCGCGTTAGTATTTTGCAGCTGTGACTTATTAAACTGATAATTCGGTAATTTTCACATCTGTCAACACTTGCTTTCTTTGGGATTGGAATTATTATATTCTTCTTGAAGTCTGAGGGAATTTCGCCTGTCTCGTACATCTTGCTCACCAGATGGTAGAGTTTTGTCAGGACTGGCTCTCCCAAGGCTGTCAGTAGTTCTAATGGAATGTTGTCTACTCCCGGGGCCTTGTTTCGACTTAGGTCTTTCAGTGCACTGTCAAACTCTTCACGCAGTATCATATCTCCCATTTCATCTTCATCTACATCCTCTTCCATTTCCATAATATTGTCCTCAAGTACATCGCCCCTGTATAGACCCTCTATATACTCCTTCCACCTTTCTGCTTTCCCTTCTTTGCTTAGAACTGGGTTTCCATCTGAGCTCTTGATATTCATGCAAGTGGTTCTCTTTTCTCCAAAGGTCTCTTTAATTTTCCTGTAGGCAGTATCTATCTTACCCCTCATGAGATAAGCCTCTACATCCTTATTCCTTTTTGCCTGCTTCATTTACTGCATTTTTGTATTTTCTCCTTTCATCAATTAAATGCAGTATCTCTTCTGTTACCCAAGGATTTCTACTAGTTCTCGTCTTTTTACCTACTTGATCCTCTGCTACCTTCCCTATTTCATCCCTCAAAGCTACCCATTCTTTTTCTACTGTATTTCTTTCCCCCATTCCTGTCAATTGTTCCCTTATGCTCTCCCTGGGTTGCAAAATTCTACCAGACGGCTTCCTCTTTAATTTCTTAGCCCCAATCCATATTCACCTACAATGTTTCCTTCTCTTCCTTTTCCTACACTCGAATTCCAGTCACCCATGACTATAAAATTTTCGTCTTCCTTCACTACCTGAATAATTTCTTTTATCTCATCATACATTTCATCAATTTCTTCATCATCTGCAGAGCTAGTTGGCATATAAACTTGTACTGCTGTAGTAGGCGTGGGCTTCTCATCTATCTTGGCCACAATAATGCGTTCGCTATGCTGTTTGTAGTAGCTTACCCGCACTCCTTTCATTATTAAACCTACTCCTGCATTACCCCTATTTGATTTTTTTATTTATAACCCTGTATTCACCTGACCAAAAGTCTTGTTCCTCCTGCCACCGAACTTCACAAATTCCCACTATATCTAACTTTAACCTATCCATTTCCCTTTTTAAATTTTCTAACCTACCTGCCTGATTAAGGGATCTGACATTCCATGCTCCGATCTGTAGAACGCCAGTTTTCTTTCTCCTGATAACGACGTCCTCCTGAGTAGTCCCTGCCCGGAGATCCGAATGGGGGACTACTTTACCTCCGGAATATTTTACCCAAGAGGATGCCATCATCATTTAATCATACAGTAAAGCTGCATGCCCTCGGGAAAAATTACGGCTGTAGTTTCCCCTTGCTTTCAGCCATTCGCAGTACCACAACAGCAAGGCCGTTTTGGTTAGCGTTACAAGGCCAGATCAGTCATTCATCCAGACTGTTGCCCCTGCAACTACTGAAAAGGCTGCTACTCCTCTTCAGGAACCACACGTTTGCCTGGCCTCTCAACAGATACCCCTCCGTTGTGGTTGCACCTATGGTACGGCTATCTGTATCGTTGAGGCACGCAAGCCTCCCCACCAACGGCAAGGTCCATGGTTCATGGGGGGGAGCAACAAATAACCATGAGCAAATAGGGATCACCACCACAGATATAGGGATTAGTGACCATGAGGTTGTTGCAGCAAGACTGAATATTGTAACATCCAAACCTCAAAAATTCACACAAAATACATCTAATTAAAAAAAGCAGATAAAAATTCTCTTGATACCTTCCTAAGAGACAGTCTCCAATCCTTCCAATCTGACTAAGTAAGCATAGTCCAGATGTGGTTTGAATTTAAAAAAAAAATGTTTTGACTGCAATTAGAGATGTACACAAAATAAATTAATAAGAGATGCCACTGATTCCCCATGGTACACTGAACAGGTCAGAACAGAACACTGGAAAAAAGCATCCCAAATTTAAAATAACACACAATACCAAGATTGACAAAGTTTTACAGAAATTTGAAATTTAGAATGAACTTCAATGTGAGATGCTTTCAATAGCTTCCTCAATGAAACTGTCTTGAAATCTGACAGAACAATCAAAGAGATTCTGGTCATACCTAAAAAACACCAGCAGCAAGAGGCAATCAGTATCTTCCCTGCACGATAACAATGATGATGTTACTGATGGCAGTGTCACTAAAGCAGACTCATTCCATACTGTTTTCCAAAATTCCTTCATTAAAGATAACGAAGTAAGTACTCCAATTCGAATAAAGAACAACTGCCAACATGAGTAACTTTGAAGCAGTAATCTTTGGTGTAGTTAAGCAGCTAAAATCACTTGGCAAGGCCTCTGGTCCAGATTGTATACCAGTCAGCCTCCTTTCAGAGTAAGCTGGTACAATTGCCCCATACTTAATGATCATATACAGCTGCTTGCTCATGAAAAGTTCCGTACCTAATGACTGATAAGTTTCACCAGTCATAACAACAGCAAAGAAAGGAAATACCAGTAATCCACTGAATTACACATCTATATCACTAATATCGATATGCAGTGGGATTTTGAAACACATTCTGTGTTTGAATATTATGGAGTACCTTGAAGAAAGTGATTTACTAACAAGTAGCCAACACGGTTTCAGAAAATATCGATCATGTGAAACAGAATTCTCTCTTTATTAAGTAATGAGGGCTATCAACGGGGGAAGTCAAATTGATTCCATATTCTTAGATTTCCATAAGGCTTTGGACATCATTCTTCACAAGCAACTTCTAATCAAATTGTGTATCTAAGACGTATCATCTCAGTTGTGCGACTGAATTAGTAATTTCCTGTCAGACAGAACATAGTAATCAATGAAAAGTCATCGAGCAGAACAGAAGTGATACCTGGAGTTCCCCAAGGAAGTGTCACAGGCGCTCTGCTGTTCCTGATCTACAAAAATGATTTACGAGATAATGTGAGTATCCTTCAGATTGTTTGTAGGTGGTGCTGTCATCTACTGTCTTGTAAAGTCATCAGATGCTCAAAACCAATAGCAAAATGATTTAGGCAAGATATCTGTACAGTGCAAACAGTGCCAATTGACTAAATAATGAAAAGTGTGAAATCACCCACATGAATAGTACAAGGAATCCATTTAATTTCGCTTGTATGATAAATCACACAAACCTAAAGCCTGAAAGTTCAGCTAATTACTTGGGGATTGCGATTATGAATAACTCAAATTTGAACGAACACACAGATAATGTTTTGGGGATGATAAACCAAGACTCTGATCTTTTTGGCAGAACACTTACAAAATGTGACATGTCTACTAAAGAGACTGCTTACACTGTGCTTGTTTGCTCTCTTCTGGAGTACTGTTGTGCGATGTGGGAGCTGCAACAGAGAGGATTGACAGAGGACACCAAAAAAGTTTGGGGGGCAGCTTGGTTTTGTATTATCACAAAATAATCAAGAGAGTGCAACAGATAAGATACACAAACTGGGGTGGCAATCATTAAAATAAATGAGTTTTTTGTTGCGACAGGATCTTCTTGTGAAATTTCAATCATCAACTTTCTCCCCAAAGTTTGAAAATATTTTGCTGGCACCCACCCACATAGGGAGAAACGATCATTCATGAACCATCTGCCAAGTACTTAACTGTGAAATGCAGAGTAATCATGTAGATGTTGATATAAATAATAATGCATAATGGAGACAACTTCTGAACACTTTTATTTCGATTCTCATAGTATCATTACTGTTGTGACCTTCAGTTCAAAGACTGGTTTGATGCAGCTCTCCCCATTAGTAAGCCTCTTCACCTCAGTATATCTACTAAAACCTGCTAACTGTATTTACGGCTTGATCTGGTTTAGGAAAATTATGGTAAAATTTGACTAAACAAAGGGATAGGTTGATAGGACTCATCCTGACACACCGAGGAATAGTTAATTTGGAAATGGAAGGAAGTGTGGGAAGTAGAAATAGTAGGAGATCAAAGTAATTAATAAAATTCACAGTGAATGTAAGCAAAGCTAAGAAATGGAGGACTGAATATCACTTCTTATTAATGTACCTAGCTGCTCACTTGGTAAGAAAACTGGGTGAGACAGCCACTCTGCCACACATTAATATTTCCTCTTAACACCTTAGTGAGGAGGCTATGGTCATCAACAGTGCAAGTTTCAGCTTGCCCAAGCTGGCTCACCTAGCAAGCTGAGTTCCACAGGCAGAGGGCTAGCAGGAGAGCCTACTGCACTGTGCCCTTCCATTACACCATCAAGCACTCTAGCCCATTACCTGTGTTGCGTCGCACTTTGTGTCTTGTCTGCAACTGTCCAAAACTTACGGATAGAAAATATGACTTTGGTGTTATGTTCTACTTGATTCCTACTGTGCATCAATGGATTCTTGCATTGCGATTATCAGTGGTTTCATCCTATAAGATGGCAATTATATTAATTCTGTCATCGTATGCTTCATTTTCACTATTTGGAAGTAAAAAAAGAAATATTCATATTAATGATTTATAATTCTTATTGCTGCCATATACCCATATAACACAAGAAATATATATATTGTAAATGTCTGGAAAGAATAAAATATGAATACACTGGGACTACACTGAAGCATGGAGGCTCTAACATTCACTGAAACCATTGCCAACCTGTCCCTGCATAGTTACTGAAACTAAAAATAAAGGAGGATATGTAAGGACTTTGTAGAGTGGCATGGTGAGTGACCAACTCAGCGAGCTCATGGCAGGCCAGCAAAGCATATCAACGTGGCCGGACTGCTGGCGAGTTGCACTTGGCTGCAGAGTCTTCAGAACCACACGCATGGGCCTGTGTACCACACACACTGGGCATGTGGAAATCAGCACTGTGCATAATTTTGGAGGGACCCCAACAACAAGGCTGCTCTATTCCCAACAAATAAAACCTGCCTAGTAACAATAATAGGTATACATGTTGCACTGTACACATTGCATACTGGTTGGCATTCCTGTTTAATACTTTGGAGATCGAGCCCGAGCGTAGCTCGGGCCACAACATTGTGTTACAAAGATCGTGCCCGAGTACAGGTCAGGCCGCAATTTTCTCAATGCGCAAGCCACCTACTTCTTAAAAACTGCACTGATTTAATATGAACACAATGTACGGACATCTTGCAAACTGTCCCTTGACTGTTGCTGCCTGCTGTTGTCAATTTCTAGAATTATTTTGAGAGAAACAGTACCAAACATAACAGCTGCTGTCATGAATGGCAGAGCCGACTGTGATCACACTGACATAATTTCGTGTGCGTACTCATTCAGTTTCTCAATTTACTGTAATTCTGGTACAAATACATCACATATGTTGAGTGAACGAGAAATTTTTGGAAGCTCAAGAGGAAGAACTTGCTCAATAACCGACCTTGAACTTTTTTCTTGAAAGGATAGTTATACTTTCTGTCATCCGTATTTTACAGTTTATAATCTATCAAAGAACTAAAGTAAATATGAAAAATGAATCTTGAACTCTGATTTTTTTTAGTATGTATTACTCTTAAATTACCTATGTGCCAGCAATGTTTTAAATAACAGCAAAAATGACCAGTTTCCTAGGCTCAACATTCTTCTAAGTGGCTGGTCTCCAATGTGTTAAAAAGGGAGCATTGGGTCATAAAGCAGTGGCCTATTCTGTGTGTGCTGAGCACCACTTACTTCCATCTACATTGTGGGAGCTTGTGAAACTAAGGTTATATTACTCACAATTTTTCCCCTTCTTCTGTGACAGGGAATGAAACAATTGAATGAAGCAACAGTATCTCCCGAACACAATAATGAACTTAGTTTGGTCGCTTTAAGTAGATACTGCGATAACTATTTGCCTCATTACTACATATAAAAATTAGGATATGCAAAAATTTCAAAGAAAATAGTTAAAATGAGGCCATTTTAACTTACCTTCTGGAGATGCAGTTTATTATAGACATTCCAGAAGTGCTGTGTAAAGTCCTCTTGACTGAGGGGCTTTCCATTAATTCTAATCCTCTCCCGCACCGCCACCAGATGAGGCGATGAGAAGAAGCCAGTTTTAAGTCCATACTGCCTGAGAAGCGAATCACAAAAGGCACAAACAGACCCCTTCCCCTTCGTACCAGCCACATGGATTGCTCTAAGCGTATCTAGCTGTTCCAAAGTCACACCAGACCTGTAAAGATCAGAGCAACTGGTCACAACAAGTTTAATATACATTTAATGTAATGCCAAAACATTGTCTTCGAGAGAAAAGTGTCATCATTGGTGACAACTTCAACAAATCCTGATTTTAGCATATGGTCCCCCCCCCCCCCCCCCTCTCTCTCTCATTTACTCCCTCTCACTAAGCTACAGATCACAAATTTTTTTTATTCCATTGCTTGTTGTGTTTTGCATATTTTTCTTCTTGCTGAAGCGTGCATCATGCGCCACGCAGCAAGCAATGCCTACTAATGAAAATCATACTTCTTCTAAGTACTGTTCTGGAGCAGTTAACAACCATATGCAGTTTCAAGGAGTGCCTCGGAGCAGTGGGAGATTGCATGGATGATGATGATGATGATAAAGAGTAGCATGTAAAAGATGAATGTAAGATCTTAGTTTATAATTGGCCATGGTAATGATTTGCATCATAAAGCTTGAAATTATTATCCAGCTGTTTTGCAGTATAATGTTCTCCATAAATAACAGTTGTACAGTGGATTAATTCTAGATACATTAATCAATATCCACTGAAGATTCTATTCCATTTTCTATAAGTACATTTTATCATCTCTAAATTCAATCTGTGAAAGGTGTACATTGCTGAAAAGAGGAAATCTGGAGATATCCAATTCAGCTGTAGGAGAAAACAACATTAATTCCTTGGAGCCATTATAGAATGGGAGAAGATATTGAAACACTTTTCAACGTACAATGTACCGAGATGTGGTGATGTGTAACTCCTGTAATTGTTTTCTTGTGATATCTTTCTTAATCACGGTAGCTGACAAGTGCACTTTCAATACATTCACATGGAACACCCAGTCAGGTCATGTAAAGGTCAATTGGTGTCACTACCAACATAATTTGTCAACACTGTCAAAAGCACTGTGGATTTCCAAACACGAATCCTGACATTCTGGCAAAAGCTGTAACGGCAAACTATAGTTGCTGTGATTGTTACTTAGAAGCGTGAAATGGCAAAGGCCACAAGGCCCACCGACTTACCTCAGCACAAATCGAAACAATGAGTTTGCAAAAACCCTTATGCAAAAAAAAAAAAAAAAAAAAAAAAAAAATTTATAGGTTTTAAGAAACAAGCTCAAATTTCAAGAGTAACCCCTTTAAATCCTTATATTAAATGAGACAAAAGAAAAATTCAGTTGAGAAAACTACTAAAGTACAAAGAGACACAAAACTCCAAGTACTGCAAATAGAAATACTGAAAACTATAAAGAACAACAATATAAGAAAAAGATAGATTGCTATTTACCATAAAGTTGGCAAGTTAAGTTGCAAACAGGCAGAATTAAAAGACACTTACACATCAACTTTCAGTCACAGCCTTCATCAGAAAAAGGAAGAGAAACACACACACCCATTCATTCACACAAGCAAACACACCTCACGCACACATGACCACCATCTCCGGCAACTCAGACCAGAATGAAAGTTTCGCGTGGAACAGAAACAGCAATCTGGAGGTGGTGGGCAAAAGGAAGGGATAGCAGTGTATGGGTGGAGGGAGAGAAGAGCACTGTGTGGTGGAGTGTGCAGCGACTATACTCCCAACAGGTGCAGCATTGGGAGGCTGTGGGGCAGGGAGGTGGGGATGGGGGGGAGGGATGGAGTGAAAAAGGAGAGGACTGTGGAAACATGGGTGGATGTGTTGGCATCGGGTGGCACACAAACAGGGTGGAAAATGAGAACAGGGAGGAGATGATAGGACAGAGGTGGTGGGAACTGTTGGGCGGAGGGTGTGGGGTGTGCTTACCTGTGTGAATGAATGCGTGTGTGTTTCTTTCTTTTTCTGACAAAGGCTGTGGCTGAAAGCTAATGTGTAAGTGTCTTGACTGTGCCTGTCTCCAACTTGACGTGCCATTTTTACACTAAGTAGCTATCTATCTTTTCCTTACATTGTTGACAAAATTCACAGAAGCACAGGTCTCATACACACACACACACACACACACACACACAGCCACTGTCATCTCTGGGTGCTACTTTCTCTCTCCTCTCCCCTTTCACACCACCTCCCTTCCCCCTCCTCCCCAGCACAGCCTCCCAATGCTGCACCTACCTGTCCCTATCACATCCCTGCACACCACTCCAACAGGCAGCATTAACATTTTTCCATCCACCACCCCAACCCCTATCCTACTATCTTTCCCCCTCCCCATCCCATGTCTCCTCCACAGCCCCACAATACCCCCATTCCAGTTATGTCTGCTGCTCACCTCAGACAAGATTGCAGTTGGGCCTTAGTGCCTGTAAATGGCCCATTGACACTCAGTCAACACACATTTCGAAAACACCGTTATTGTGAAACACAACTAGCTCTTTACTTGCATGAAGTGTTGAGTGCTACTGACAAGGGATTTCAAATTGATTCCTCGTTTCTGGATGGCTTTGGACACTGTACCACACAAGCAGCTTGTAGTGAAATTGCACACCATCTCAGTTATGTGACTGGATTCATGGTTTCCTGTCAGAGTGGTCACAGTTCGCAGTAACTGATGGAAAGTCATCAAATAAAACAGAAGTGATTTCTGGCGTTCCCTAAGGTAGTGTTATAGGCCCTTTGCTGTTCCTTACCTATGTAAATGATGTTCCTTACCTATGTAAATGATTTGCAAGACAATCTGAGCAGCTCTCTTAGGTTGTTTGGAGATGACACTGTCGTTTATCGACAAGTACAGTCATCATAAGATAAAAAAAAATGCAAAATGATTCAGAAAAGATATCAGTATTGGCAATTGACCCTACACAACAAAAAGTGTGAGGTCATCCATAAGAGTGCTAAAAGGAATCTGTTAAACTTCGGTTACATGATAAATCAGTCAAATCTAAAGGCTGTAAATTCAACTAAATACCTTGGAATTACATTTATGAAAAACTTAAATTGGAAAGAACACACAGAAAATGTTGTGGGGCAGGCTAATCAAAGATTGCATTTTATTGGCAGGGAAGATCTACTAACGAGACTGCCTACACCACGCCTGTCCGTCTTCTTTCAGAATACTGTTGCGCGGTGTGGGATCCTAACCAGATAGGATTGACGGAGTACATTGAAAAATTTCAAATAAGGGCAGCATGTTTTGTATTATCGCAAAATAAGGGAAAGAGTGTCACTGAAATGATACAGGATTTGGAGTTGTTGTTGTTGTTGTTGTTGTTGTTGTGGTCTTCAGTCCTGAGACTGGTTTGATGCAGCTCTCCATGCTACTCTATCCTGTGCAATCTCCTTCATCTCCCAGTACCTACTGCAGCCTACATCCTTCTGAATCTGCTTAGTGTATTCATCTCTTGGTCTACCTCTACGATTTTTACCCTCCACACTGCCCTCCAATGCTAAATTTGTGATCCCTTGATGCCTCAAAACATGTCCTACCAACCGATCCCTCCTTCTAGTCAAGTTGTGCCACAAACTTCTCTTCTCCCCAATCCTATTCAATACTTTTTCATTAGTTATGTGATCTACCCACCTTATCTTCAGCATTCTTCTGTAGCACCACATTTCGAAAGCTTCTATTCTCTTCCTGTCCAAACTAGTTATCATCCATGTTTCACTTCCATACATGGCTACACTCCATACAAATACTTTCAGAAACGACTTCCTGACACTTAAATCTATACCCGATGTTAACAAATTTCTCTTCTTCAGAAACAATTTCCTTGCCATTGCCAGTCTACATTTTATATCCTCTCTACTTCGACCATCATCAGTTATTTTGCTCCCCAAATAGCAAAACTCCTTTACTACTTTAAGTGTCTCATTTCCTAATCTAATTCCCTCAGCATCACCCTATTTAATTTGACTACATTCCATTATCCTCGTTTTGCTTCTGTTGATGTTCATCTTATATCCTTCTTTCAAGACACTGTCCATTCCGTTCAACTGCTTTTCCAAGTCCTTTGCTGTGTCTGACAGAATTACAATGTCATCGGCAAACCTCAAAGTTTTTACTTCTTCTTCATGAATTTTAATAGCTACTCCGAATTTTTCTTTTGTTTCCTTTACTGCTTGCTCAATATACAGATTGAATAGCATCGGGGAGAGGCTACAACCCTGTCTCACTCCCTTCCCAACCACTGCTTCCCTTTCATGCCCCTCAACTCCTATAACTGCCATCTGGTTTCTGTACAAATTGTAAATAGCCTTTAGCTCCCTGTATTTTACCCGTGCCACCTTCAGAATTTGAAAGAGAGTATTCCAGTTAACATTGTCAAAAGCTTTCTCCAAGTCTACAAATGCTAGAAACGTAGGTTTCCCTTTTCTTAATCTTTCTTCTAAGATAAGTCGTAAGGTTAGTATTGCCTCACGTGTTCCAACATTTCTACGGAATCCAAACTGATCTTCCCCGAGGTCCGCTTCTACCAATTTTTCCATTCGTCTGTAAAGAATTCGCGTTAGTATTTTGCAGCTGTGACTTATTAAACTGATAGTTCGGTAATTTTCACATCTGTCAACACCTGCTTTCTTTGGGATTGGAATTATTATATTCTTCTTGAAGTCTGAGGGTATTTCACCTGTCTCATACATCTTGCTCACCAGATGGTAGTGTTTTGTCATGACTGGCTCTCCCAAGACCATCAGTAGTTCTAATGGAATGTTGTCTACTCCCGGGGCCTTGTTTCGACTCAGGTCTTTCAATGCTCTGTCAAACTCTTCACGCAGTATCTTATCTCCCATTTCGTCTTCATCTACATCCTCTTCCATTTCCATAATATTGTCCTCAAGTACATCGCCCTTGTATAAACCCTCTATACACTCCTTCCACCTTTCTGCCTTCCCTCCTTTGCTTAGAACTGGGTTGCCATCTGAGCTCTTGATATTCATACAAGTGGTTCTCTTCTCTCCAAAGGTCTCTTTAATTTTCCTGTAGGCAGTATCTATCTTACCCCTAGTGAGACAAGCCTCTATATCCTTACATTTGTCTCTAACCATCCCTGCTTAGCCATTTTGCACTTCCTGTCGATCTCATTTTTGAGACGTTTGTATTCCTTTTTGCCTGCTTCACTTACTGCATTTTTGTATTTTCTTGTTTCAACAATTAAATTCAGTATCTCTTCTGTTACCCAAGGATTTCTACTAGCCCTTGTCATTTTACCTACTTGATCCTCTGCTGCCTTAACTATTTCATTCCTCAAAGCTACCCATTCTTCTTCTACTGTATTTCTTTCCCCCATTCCTGTCAATTGTTCCCTTATGCTTTCCCTGAAACTCTCTACAACCTCTGGTTCTTTCAGTTTATCCAGGTCCCATCTCCTTAAATTCCCACCTTTTTGCA
The DNA here is from genome assembly GCF_023898315.1 of Schistocerca nitens. NCBI lineage: Eukaryota > Metazoa > Arthropoda > Insecta > Orthoptera > Acrididae > Schistocerca > Schistocerca nitens. Next base: position 869,167,048 of record NC_064617.1, read on the forward strand.
GTTTCTTCAGTTTCAATCTGCAGTTCATAACCAATAGATTGTGGTCAGAATCCACATCTGCCCCTGGAAATGTCTTACAATTTAAAACCTGGTTCCTAAATCTCTGTCTTACCATTATATAATCTATCTGATACCTTTTAGTATCTCCAGGATTCTTCCAGGTATACAACCTTCTTTTATGATTCTTGAACCAAGTGTTAGCTATGATTAAGTTATGCTCTGTGCAAAATTCTACAAGGCGGCTTCCTCTTCCATTTCTTCCCCCCAATCCATATTCACCTACTATGTTTCCTTCTCTCCCTTTTCCTACTGACGTTTTCCAGTCACCCATGACTATTAAATTTTCGTCTCCCTTCACCACCTGAATAATTTCTTTTATCTCGTCATACATTTCTTCAATTTCTTCATCATCTGCAGAGCTAGTTGGCATATAAACTTGTACTACTGTAGTAGGCATGGGCTTTGTGTCTATCTTGGCCACAATAATGCGCTCACTATGCTGTTTGTAGTAGCTAACCCGCACGCCTATTTTTTTATTCATTATTATACCTACTCCTGCATTACCTCTATTCGATTTTGTATTTATAACCCTGTATTCACCAGACCGAAAGTCTTGTTCCTCCTGCCACCGAAGCTCACTAATTCCCACTATATCTAACTTTAACCTATCCATTTCCCTTTTTAAATTTTCTAACCTACCTGCCCGATTAAGGGATCTGACATTCCACGCTCCGATCCCTAGAACGCCAGTTTTCTTTCTCCTGAAAATGACGTCCCCTTGAGTAGTCCCCGCCCGGAGATCCGAATGGGGGACTATTTTACCTCCGGAATATTTTATCCAAGAGGACACCATCATCATTTAATCATACAGTAAAGCTGCATGTCCTCGGGAAAAATTACGGCTGTAGTTTCCCCTTGCTTTCAGCTGTTCGCAGTACCAGCACAGCAAGGCCGTTTTGGTTAATGTTACAAGGCCAGATCAGTCAATCATCCAGACTGTTGCCACTGCAACTACTGAAAAGGCTGCTGCCCCTCTTCAGGAACCACATGTTTGTCTGGCCTCTCAACAGATACCCCTCCGTTGTGGTTGCACCTACGGTACGGCCATCTGTATCGCTGAGGCTCGCAAGCCTCCCCACCGACGGCAAGGTCCATGGTTCATGGGGGGAGTAGACATCATTAAAGCAAAAGCATGAAATTTCAATCACCAACTTTCTCCTCTGACTGCAAACATGTTTTGTTGATGCGGACCTACATAGGGAAAAATGATCACCACAATAAAATAAAAGAAATCTGAGCTTGCATGGAAAGATATAGGTGTTCATTTTTTCTGCACGCAATACGAGACTGGAATAATAGAGAATTGTGAAGGTGATTTGATTAATCCTCTGCCAGGCACTTAAATGTGATTTGTAGAGCATTGATGTAGATGTAGATGACACGACAGTGACCATGTGTGTGTGAGTTGTAATGACATGAATTTTTTTACAAACAATGAAGAACTGCGTTCCAAACCTGAATGTTTCTAGCATTCTTTTTCATCATGCCTGTATGTGATTCAACATCTCCTCTATGTGCTGAGTAGCACTCTATCCTTTCATTGTTGTTGTTTTACTATTTTGATTGCTTCTGTCTGCAATACACCAAATTTCACTTTCTGAAAGTAAGTACTGGCCATTTACACTGTTTCTTTGTAATTTCTCAATACATATTATGGCAGTCATACCTGAAACTGTTTAGAAACTTACTTTATGAGGGAATTCTTCAAATGAAATCATTTCTCCATGTACTTAGGAATAAAAGCAATCTTCCCAACATGATCTTCATCCCATTGAGTCTGAGGAGCAGATTTGAGTACTGGCATTGAACTTCACAGAGAAAAACAAAGGTATCTTTTATCGAGAGCTGTGACCCACTTTACAAGTTATTAACTGCCTGCAACATACCTGTTTCCAATTAATCTCAATTTGTGGGTAACTAACATACCCCTTAATGTGATATTCACAAGGGATGCACAAGTTAAAAATATTTTCGTCAGCAATATGTACATGATAGCTAATTTATTTCTGAATGCCAAGGCGTGAATCAGCTCCTTTGTATGCTGTTAGGTATACAGTTATTCACACATTTCTTACTTAAAGGAAGCAAATAGCAGACGCATAATACCATGTTGCAAAAACTAAATTAAGTTCATCACTTAAGAGATCTACAACGACAAAGTCTTAATGACCTTTGGCTGCTCTTGCACAGCATTGCCCACCTGGCCGAATACCTGCAGGAGGAATGAAACAAACTTAGGATTTAATGTCCTACTGATTACACTTAGAGATGAAGCACAAGTACCAAGTGGAGATACAAACTAGTCATGGCCTTTCAAAAGAATCATCCCGACATCTGCCGTAAGCGATGCAGGAAAAGTGTGGAAAATCTAAAAGATGATGGTCAGGTAGGCATTAGAACTGCTGTCCTTCCAATTATGACCAAATACCTAAGAGCATTTTAGTTCAAGACCACAATGCATTGCACCTCCCATTGTCACCGCTGCTTCGTGCATGTCTCGTCTGGTTAGCAGATATTACTCATAAATTCTTCCTTTCTATCCTAACCATTCCGTCTCTAATAGTTTTTTTTATATATATCTGCATGCTGCTCTCTCATTTTATCCCAGAACAATTTCCATGGGGGTTGCAACATTTTGAAATTGCCATTTTACACATAAGTGAGTCAATGAGAGAAGATACCTCACACCCCAAAACAAAATTTTACAGCATACACAAGAATCTCATCACATCTCAAACAATTTATAGTTACCCACTCAATATTAGTGATACAGGTAGATTACTACAATACCTGAAAGGTAGAGATGAATCTCTAATATTCACTAAATTCACTTTTTATAATATTAATTTCATTATTGATGTCATTTTTTCAACTGCAGTATTTTAAGTTATTTGCTCATATGACTAACCTAGAAAGTAGCTAAAAAATGATAAAATTAGAAAATGAAGATACATACAACCACAAAGGATATTTTTATCTATATATTATCAATGATGTCAGGTTGAAACTAAAAATTGAAAATCTGAAATAAATAATCATCATTAAAAATTAGTAGTCACAAAGTTCCATATGCTAACTTTTCTAAAAAAAAAAAAAGGGGGGGGGGCTATGCTATCTAAGCAGTGTTTCTGAAAATACTTTGAACAGGTATTCACTGCACCAAAACAACAGGAGTAGATCAGAAAACCAAATGCCAAAAATTTCTCCATTGCTGAGTCACATTGAACATTTCAGACTAGACCAAAGGTCAAAATTCAACCACAGAAACTTGCTAAAAATAAACAAACTTCATGTTGTCACAATATCAATATAAGTCAATCTGCTGATGCACATACTCACTGTATCCTAGATGACAATTTGCTATTATGTAGAAATATTTATATTTAACATTTGCATATGTTTGAAATTAGTTTATCTTTTAACAAGTCACGCATCTAAATGATACACGTAATGAATGCACTTTTACTAACTACTGTTGGCTATTCATTTTTTGCGAAGTTTGTGTAAAGTTCTATGAATGTATACCTGACCACAAAAAATGTATACTACTAAGATGAGCCAGCTACCAGTACATGCCACATCGCCATACCATTTGATACATCTTAGTAAACATTAATAAAAACCATTACAGCTGTATTTCAGGTATGTTTAATACATCACAAACTGGTTTTGTTCTAACTGAATGTCTTCAGGAGACTACAAATTCACCAACAGTCTTTGTAACTAGTTCTCATAAAGTGGCAGAAATGTGCTAGTATCATGCCTATAAATGTCTGATCACTAAATACAATGCTAAATAGCATATTCTGGAATAAGATGAGCATGTTGAGTTGTGTTGTGTAAGTAACAAACATACCTAATGCAGAGAGAGACCTGGTCACATTACCATGGACATCTACAAAAGCATTTGACACAATTCAGAAGTGTTGGGAGAGTTGTATGTTTGTGCCTCAGCAAGCAGAGGATATTTTGGGTATCTGGTATCAGTTGTTGATCTGCAAACTTTTAAGAGTGTTCTTTCATTAGTAACAAATGATAGAAACATTTTCATATATGACATTATGTTTAGGAGAGAGGAGACCTTTATAAAGCTTTAGAAATCTAGAAATTTACACTGCTTAACAGCACTACATCACATTATCACCATCCATTTGGCAGCCACGGAATTAAGAAAATCATTTGCTGTTATCACCACCACCACCACCACCACCACCACCACCACCAACACTACCACCATTGTGGAAAATATGAAGGAGAGAAATGTGTAGCTGCCTGCACAGTTTCCTTGTTTACTACATACAGACCATCACAAAACAAGACCTGTACCAGGTAAAACATTAACCCAGAAAATAAGATGCATTCCAGCACATAACTTAAAGTATTTTATCAAATCATACATTCCAAATTCAAAATATTGAAAAGTAATATCACAGCATCTAGCAAGAATTTTGTACTTGTCTCACCTTATTAAATACTTTTTCGTGTCTTCAATGTTCTGTCTCTGTTCAGAATGAGTTCGTGAACCTTTCTTTCTGTACTCCTGAAGTAATGCTGCACTTGTCTGCAGAGAATTTAGGGTCTTCACAGCTTCCTGCACAGGAAATTCAAGTCCAATAACATAAAAACAATACCACTTATTATTAAAACAGAAACAAACAAAGACACCAAGAGTATAAATCTTACATCAAACCTATTCCGTACATTGTGAGATGCCTCTGTTTCTTGTCTGCACACCATTATAAGGCAAACGAAAGAAATAAAAGCATCATATCACTGATTCAAAGTACAGCACTCGGAGGAAAAAACGTCACTGATATCAACAGTTGTGTAATTGATGCCCACAGCTCAGTCAAATATCTTATCATGTATGACATAATAACTGACAATGAGTGATCACACAGACTGGGATTTACATGAAAGTAATTTTAGATAGAAGCCAGCAAAAATGCACAGTGACTACAGTAATATGTTACATATTTCTGCACAGTCATGTAAAAAACTTTCAACCTTTGATCACTTTTAGCACTTAGAGCTGTAACAACAGTAACTTTACACAACATATATGCTGAGGCTAGTTGTCACTAATATGTAGAGTGTGCTATTAGCTTTCACAGGATGTTTTAAAATAAAACGTTCTCCAGTTACACAATAAAATCCAAGTGAATTATTTCAAGTCGGTTTCAACTTAAACTGAGAAGATGTCAGTTTACTATTTATTCAACATAGAAAATTATGTAAATCATCCAAATTTGGTTTGACCTGGGAACAACCATTGAAGTATACATGGTATTAACACTATGGTCTATATAACTTTGACAACTTTCGAGTTACCTAACACACAGTTAAACCAGATTATTAATTGGGTCACTGTGTTTCCACTGCCACTAATTTTGACCTTTTTCGCACTGTAAATCAACATGTATTTTCAATATCTGACAGTTATCCATATGCTCATCTGTAAGTAGAACCATTAGGCATTATTTCAGCAGTCTGTCTTTAGTCATCAACATGTTAACATCCCTGCTCATAGTCTGCATCTCCATGTCGTCAACAATCATTCAGGCTGTACAAGAGTCCTCACCTAGTGACAAGCTCGGGAACACCTATGTGCAAACGTCTTAAAGAATCTGTGGTTAGTATTTACTCAATTAACATCTCTGGACCAAATGTTTTACTAAAACTTTAGTGGCACACTCTATGAACAGTTAAAAATTGGCAATCACATTTAATTGTGTTTGTGGGCATTTAAAATGTGTGATTTTAAGTTCTATATTGAGATTGTTGAATAAGTACTGAGCCCCTGTTTAAATTTGTTAAATGCAGCTGCTAGCCTGTGTTTTCTCAACTCAATACAAAATCAGAAGAATGGTCATTCCATGGTAACTCATGTTACAAGGTGATGTTTATAAGTTTTGGACAATTAACAGAAGGAAATGTTTCTATTAAATATTTTTATACCTCAAAACATACTTTATATAGAACGCTCTGTAAACCTATATCACATTGTTACATTTTTATATTTATAAAACCAAATCTGATAATTATTCTTGGTAACTCACGTTACATTTCCAAGAAATGGCTTTTGCATGTGATAAAGAAAATACAAAAGTATGCTCCGTTTTATGTGAACATTTCTTGTAAGATTTACACACAATACCAGAAGATCTTATAAGTATTTTAACAAAGTTCCGAACATTTAATCTCCAATAAAATAAATATTAAAACATAATGAACAGGTAACTTGCAATACAACATACGGTAACTCACGTTACATTATCACAGATCACAGTCAAACCTGAAATAACCATGGGAATTTACAACACTGGGAGGGTTCAATTTTCTGCCAAGCTTGTCTTTAGTGTATTATATCTCATCTTTAATTTCAGGCCACTTCCATAACTTCCAATCTTTCATCATAACATCGGTTTTAAACTCACCATTTTCAATTTTAGTAACAGTACCAAGAAAATATAAATTGTCATATTTTACCACCACCCAGTCATCTACTTGTATATCTAGTGATTTTTCTGTTCTGTTAGTGTTTCCCTCTGGAGCCGACGGAGTAGTGTGTCTCCTACAACTTCAGTATTATAGAGTTTCAAGCGATGAATTTTAGAAATGTTCAAGAAAGGCTTGAAGTTCTTGATTAAGGCTGAGAGGTGTAGTTTTTTGCTTCTTTGCCTAAAGTCTTCTTCACCCATAAAAACTGCTGACACCTTAGAAGAAGAATTCAACAATGCTTTTACAAAATCTGTTTACAACACATTTCCTGTTTTTCACCCGAGACCAAACTTGGTGTTTGACAGCCCCACCAATTCCATCCACTGGCCCCTTCCCATGAGAAGTTGCAAAGTACTTCCATGTAATTATTTTGGCATGACTCTTACTTAGAACTTTTATAGCCTCTGCAATATATCTGTTTTTAAACTGGGAAGCAGGACCATCTGACCAAATTGTAGCTTCTCTAATATTTTTTGGTAGTTCTTCAAGAAGTCTATCAACATAGAGAATGACATTGTTTTTTGTGTGGTCCAGATTATCAGATACTAACTTGTAGGCGTGAGAAGTGCCTGAATGCGAAATCATGGCAGTAAAAATACTAATTTGATTCTGCTGCCAATGTGCACTTTGCACTTCATCTTGACTTACACATGTAAAAATTTCAGAAAAATTGATTTGCATCATGGCAGTTAGCATCGCAGAAGACAGTAATTTCTTGTCATTCTGATAGTTCTTTGATTGTTCTCTCTTAAAGTAGAAGTGCTCTAAAAATTTAGGTCCCATGGTAAGAATATGATCAATAAGATTCTGTAATGTACCTTCTTGCTCTACTTTCAAAATTTTGCCACCACTCTCCTGCCACACATACTATTTCATGCTGTACTCTTGTACAGCAGTACATAAATCAAGAAGTTTAACTGCCAATAAATCTTTACATTTCATGCACTTTCCCAACCAACAATCAGCTGTAGGCTCTGCACATGGAAAAAATTCTGGCCAGTTACTGGTGTACTTAGGTATTTGAGGTACTATGCTGTGAAGAGAGTTAATAGCACAGATGATATCTCCAGAGACATACATTGTGTGGAAGTTTATTTGCAAGCATGACATGTAAGGGTCTTAATCCTGCGAATTTACTTTTACCAATCACTTTGCCATTTCCTTCACAAAACACTGCATGGGCTTCTTTCAAAGAAAACATCAAGTGTCATACTTGCAACTTACCTTTCTCATCTTTTACAGTCACAACATCTTTGCACCCAGGGGCCTGTCTGCTAATGCCATCCCTTTCATAGAATTTTCTCACTGCACTTATTATTTTTCATCACTTATTTTTTGTTTAGAGATTCTTTCTGCTTCTAAAGGTTCATCAAATGTATGATACAACCTTCTAATAACACATTTTTGTTTTCTGGGTGATGCTGGAAGTACACATTTCAATTTTGATATGGCGTTTCCCAATGAAGAGTATTTTTATATGGTGGAGAGGCAGAACTACTTGGTGTAGCTGAAGATGCTTCCTTTAACTGCTGCCTGTCCTTGGCAACTCTTTCTCTAACATTCCATTTCCTGTCTGCAGCAATCCTTTCTTGTTCTCTTTTATTCAAACATTTTTGCCTTTCCTGCTTCTTTTTCCTGAATTTTTTCATAGCTTCCTTTTGTTTGATTTTATACTCTACATATGTGCCTTCATCTTTCAATTTCTGCCTTCTTCTTCTTCTCCTCATCTTTTCAGCTGCACCTAAAGGCATTCTGCAGGAATTAAAAATTGCTGTAAAATAGAAATAGCTATTCCCTATGGGATTTTATGTGGCATATGGAGATAAATATACATTAAATATGTTGAAATATATTGTTAGTTGTGTTGTATGGAATTCAGAACCAATCTGACTGCTCAAAATAATAACTAATCCTACAAAAATTATGGTAACTCGTGTTACATAAATAAAGGTAACTCACGTTATGTGAATTAAATATCCTATACCAGGAGAAGGCTTCCAGGAGGAAATTTATTTGAGACACCAAATTATCAGGTACACTTATGTGAAGGACAGCATAGCATATAAGATTCTATACTGTAATGTATTTTGTGAAAATCTTCAAAAAATTGGCATTTGGTAACTCGTATTTTTTGGGTTAGGTTATACAAATGTTTTTGTATTTATCATGCTTATTGTTTGCTTCTAAAAATATACCAAAAAGAAGAAGTGATGTATAAACCACAAAGAATTATTATAAATTTCATGATTTTTTCTTACCGTGAAATTGATCAAATCTTCTGCATGAACAAACTCAACAATATAATCTTCAAAACAATGGCTCCCACAAGTAAACAATAGGTTTTGGAGGGAAAAATAAATCTTGCCAACAAAATTCAGTGCCCAGCCTACATATGTAACAGGGGAAAATATTCCCACAGAAAAATTAATTTTTTGATAATGATTCCTCATTTACATGGAATGACCCAGAAGCTGATAAATAGTAACATGTGTTGAGAGTAATAAATGTGATAGAAGATTCCAAACATATCTCAACAGTATTGTCATACATTTAACAACAGCAATACAAGACCAACCAGTTTCAGGAACAGACGCAGCGTACTTAGAACAATATAGCTCTTCAGCTAAAAAGTTTCCAGTTTACTTCTCATTCTCTCTAGTAACTTAAATCAAGCCAATCCTCTCATCTGAACACACTGGTAAAATCATCCACTGAGCAATGTTAATTTCTTTGAACTTAATAGTCTTTCTTACCCAAAAGTAATAACTGAATGGTTACAGTATTTATGGCTAGAATTTAATTTAATTACAATACAGAGTAACATTCACCACTAAGGCTGTGTGTGTCAGAGGAGATAGGCAAGGTACATACTTAACTATGAGACAGTCAAGACACTTGAATGTGGAGTGTGGGGACATTTCAGTCAGTGGAAGATGCTGTAAGTAGGCTTTGCACCTACCCAGCCAGTAACCAATGATACATCCAAGGGAAGCAGTCACATAATTCATTGATGCTAGTCTTCCCACAGACAGATGCAAATTGACAATGATCCACCCTGCCACCAGACAGTATCCCAGACATCAATAGAGGTCACTGGCCCCATAGTCCTATTCTCCTCTATAGGCCACATGACAAAATGAAGCCTATAGTATCCTAACACCCGGGCTGTTTTTAGACTGGCTTTCGAGCCCCGGCGGACAGTTCACTCCGAGTGGGCTTCCTGGACCAGTGCTGAATGCAGTAGCATTCCATTAATCAGGAACTCACACTGGAGCTGCCGCATCAATGTCTTCAATCCCTGAGTCAGTGATCAGCTAGTGGACTTGCAAGATTTCGGATCTTTTTTTTCCATTAGTGCTAAAGCTGGATTTGCTGTGTTCCATCATACTGAAATTCTGATCCTTGACTGTCCTTCAGGGACTTTAACCTGTATCAATTCCAAATTTACAACTATCACGATACTCTTTGGACTGTCCCATCGGGACCTGATTTTTGCTAGTAGTGCATTGTGTATTTACTAATTAGTGACATTTTCAGGTAGTAGTTATGTTCTAAAGACCTTCAGTCAATACTGATGTATATTCTTTAACCAAGATGTGACTGTTTTGCTCAGGCCTTCAGCCTCCATATAATTGCTGCTGTTATTTCCATATTCATGAAGGGACTTTCTTATAAATACTGTTTATGCATATTTGATAAGAAATCGTCTTTCTAAATTAATTACTCCTTAAGTGGTACTCAACACACAACAGAGAAATTGTATTCTTTCTTGTTAATTAAATTTGTTCTACCAAATTTGCATGAATATTTCTTGTCTGTCAAACCAGGCAGATATAACAGTACACTTCATTCTTGAGCTACAGTAGAAACACCCACACAAATCCAGCAGAATTATGCATAATTCAAGTGATAACAATTACTAAATAAGTTATTAAAAACCAAGTTGAGCATACAGGAACCCTTTACACATACTGAGTTTTCATATTTGTAATGCTATTTACTACAAAAAAACTTCCGGAAGATAAACAAATAAGTCAAATTAATGTGACGAATGTCAACGGAGATGGCCAATCTTCTACAAACATGTTCTACGTAGCCAAGTGAGAAACTGTTCAGTATGGTCATTACACAGCATAGCTGAGGATTCTATGCTGTTAAGCCATAAATTGTTATCAAATTACCATTTTGTACTTAAAAGTAAAATAAATGTTAAGAGTGCCTCATGTGACATTTGATGTAATATTACACAACTATCATGAAGATATAGTGATTCTATGTACAAAAGTTGCAGTGTTCAATATACTCGTAGTGATTAGGCAATATAACCATAGCACTGACTTACAGATTGGTCTCACACGGCACTGATTTTGCCATATAGTTAGACAGATGTGTTTGTTTAACACAAGTGAAGAAATAAAAACTTAGCATATTACTGTAGTGGCAATAATAGTGATTCCATTTACTTTCATTGTAGAAAGTAGTTATGTTAAAAGCTGCAACCTTAGAAGAAGAATTACAATGGGAAAAATAAGACAGCTTTTGGAGACTTAAGCTGAGCAGGTCTCTCTTCCTACATCAGCAAAACCACTGAGTGCAGATTGTTGGGATTTACTCTCGCATTTTATCCGTCACAGCCCTTCATATGCAACTTAATGTAGGAAAGAACTTATGGAAAAGCATTTTCATATGCAGTAACATATCAGAGCAGGAAGATCCCATTCTGCTTAGCAGTCCAGGAATCACAATAACTAGATGAGAAGATTGGATTACAATCAGGCCTTCCCAGTAGTGAAAATACACTGTGTGATCAAAAGTATCTGGACACCCCCAAAAACATTCGTTTTTCATATTAGGTGCATTGTGCTGCCACCTACTGCCAGGTACTCCATATCAGCAACCTCAGTAGTCATTAGACATTGTGAGAGAGCAGAATGGGGCACTCCGTGGCACTCACGGACTTCGAACGTGGTCAGGTGATTGGATGTCACTTGTGTCATACATCTGTATGCGAGCTTTCCACACTCTTAAACATCCCTAGTTCCACTGTTTCCAATGTGATAGTGAAGTGGAAACGTGAAGGGATATGTACAGCACAAAAGCGTACAGGCCAAACTCGTCTGTTGACTAATAGACACCGCCGACAGTTGAAGAGGGTCGTAAAGTGTAATAGGCAGACATCTAGCGAGACCATCACACAGGAATTCCAAACTGCATCACAATCCGCTGCAAGTACTATGACAGTTAGGCAGGAGGTGAGAAAACTTGGATTTCATGGTCGAGCAGCTGTTCATAAGCCACACATCACGCTGGTAAATGCCAAACGACGCCTCGCTTCGTGTAAGGAGCGTAAACATTGGACGATTGAATAGTGAAAAAACATTGTTTGGAGTGACGAATCACGGTACACAATGTGGCGATCCGATGGCAGGGTGTGGGTATGGCGAATGCCCTGTGATCATCATCTGCCAGCATGTGTAGTGCCAACAGTAAAATTCAGAGGCAGTGGTGTTATGGTGTGGTTGTGTGGTCGTGTTTTTCATGGTTGTTGTTTTGTGTGGCACTACCACAGCACAGGCCTACACTGATGTTTTAAGCACCTTCTTGTTTCCCACTGTTGAAGAGCAATTGGGGGATGGCGATTGCATCTTTCAACATGATCAAGCAACTGTTCATAATGCACGGCCTGTGGTGGAATGGTTACACAACAATAACATCCCTGTTATGGACTGGCCTGCACAGAGTCCTGACCTGAATCCTATAGAACACCTTTAAGATGTGTTGGAACGCCGACTTCGTGCCAGGCCTCACCGACCGACATTGATACCTCTCCTCAGTCCGGCACTCTGTGAAGAATGGGCTGCCATTCTCCAAGAAACCTATTAGCACCTGGCTGAATGTATGCTTGCAAGAGTGGAAGCTGTCATCAAGGCTAAGGGTGAGCCAACACCATATTGAATTCCAGCATTACCGACAGAGAGTACCCAGAACTTTTAAGTCGTTTCTAGCCAGGTGTCCGGATACTGTTGACGACACAGTGTATTTATGAGATTACACCAAACATGAAAATACGTTCAGAAGCATCCTGAAAGTAAAGGTGATCTTATTAGTGGGCATGTGCCATATTCATGGAAAGGGACTTTCAGAATTGGCACAGATCTCTTGAGGTTTCACCTGGTCCTCATCCCAAGAGGCCACCTTCCTCATGTTGACCTCCACTTTAAGGATGGCGACGTCAGTACCTCTGTGCCCTAAAATGAGAAATATCCTCCCCACTTTTCACACAGTGGTGTTCTGCTGCCCACCCGACTTAAGCAATATCCCTGACCGTCACTACTCCATCTCTGGTTCCAGCCCCTTGCTGCATGGCTCGTATCTCGCCGGCAATAGCCCTAGATGCACCCCCCCCCCCCCCACCCACTCCAGTCCGAGCACAGGTATTTCTTACCCCCATCAAAGCTAGGGCTACATGTGAAAGCAGCCCATATATGATCTACAAACTAAACTCCAACCACTGGGTTACATGATACGTGGGCATAACAAATAACAAGCTATCTGTCCTCATGAATGGCCACCGACCAATTGTGGGTGAGAGAAAGCTGGACCAGCCAGCTGCAGATTATGCTGTCCAACACAATGTGTTTCTTTTCAATGACTGCTTCACAGCCTGCGTCATCTGGATCCTTCTCACCAACACCAGCTTTCCTAAACTGTGCAGGTGAGAACTCTTCCTATGACAAATCCTTTGTTCCCGTAAACCCCTGGCCTCAGCCTTCGCTAGTCACTGTCCTCCATCTACTTTCCCCATTCCCAATTCTCACTTCAGCCCTACACATGTTCAGTCTCATCTGTTCACCTGTACAGTCCTTTCTCCTTTTCTGTTTCTCTCACCTTCCTGTGAAGACAATGTGTTGAGTCACTGTAAAAGCCATATCTGGGCTGGTATTCTAACAATTTTACTGATTAAAGGATTTTCATTCTAATACCCCTAAAATCTTGTGCCGTTATCTGTGAAGTAGTAATAACGTGAATAATAATTTTTTTGACCACCTATAAATAGCTATATGATTTGAGGCTTTCGCAGAGAATATGCCGCTTCAATGGTTTGCGCTTGTACTGCTGGATCGGATCATCAGATGTCCACAATATTATGGAGGACAAGTTTTTCCCCATCATCAGATGATGCTGATGGAATGAAATGTCTGCTGTGAGTTCAAGATATTTATACCTGCCAGTCCAAATCTCAAGCCTAGCCAGCCCCGCCACATGCTCAGTGGTTGGAGTGTGTGCATCTGCGGCAATGGAGGGAAGAGTCTCAGTTACCTTCCAGATGCCGTCCCTGTTGCATCTCGTGTCCAGGTGTCAGTTTGCTTCAATGGAGCTTAATATAAGCTATCATGCCTTGCTGAATTGGAAGCCAATGACCCTGTCGATTAAATTGTTAGTCACAAGAATTTCAATTGCTTCTTTGAAAATGTAGTCTCAAAATTTATCAGTGGTGGCCAGGACTTTCACTTGCTGGTACTTCATTTGATGACCAACAGCAATGTGGTGTTTTGCTACTGCAGACTTGTGTATACCTTAATCCAATGCAGACGGCTCTATATCTCCATGCCTCCTGCTGCCACCATCCCTCGCATAAGAAAAGCATGCTTAACACTCAGTACACGAGCCAGAATCCATCTCATATGAACAAAGTTGGATGGTGCAGCTGCGGCACCTGGAATCCCTCTTCCACAAGAATGACTACAGCAACTGACATATTCAGACAGCTCTGTGATGAACAAGCCCCAAGAACGACACAGAAGACGAAAACACGGAAGAAGAAGATGAGAAGACCGCTTTCATATGTTTGGCGAAAACACCACATAATGCCAGTTTTCTGCCCGCCAGCAAAAACATGAGCTTTGTTAGGGACAGTGAGAGATGAATTAAGTCTCAAGAAAGTGGGGATGTACGAAGTTATGTATGAATGTAGAGAAACTTATACAGGACAAATGATCCACAGAGCTGAAGACTGATGTTTAGAACATGGGTGCCATGCCTGCTTACTGCAGCCCAACAAGCCTGCAATAGCAGAACACTGCATTCAAAATGGACATAAAATGAATTACCAACAAACGAAAGACATGGCTACCACCAGTAAATTTTGTGATTGCATCTTCAAAGAAGCAACTGAAATTCATGTGACTGATAATTTAGTCAACAAGGACACTAACTTCCAATTGAGCAAGGCATGAGAGGCAGTACCATGGTTCATCAAAACATAGCATGACACCCTAAGCAACACTCATGGCATGTGGAAACCAACTGGGTCTCCCCCCCCCCCCCCTCCCCGCTCCCCCACTGTTGCAGCAGCATGCACCTCCACTGAAGTCATGGACTTTCAACGATCAGATCCAGTATTACACCCAAGAACCCTGGAAGCACAACAAACATCTAATTTTTATTTTCTAGTATTTCCTTCTAATAGCTGGAAGGACTTTGCTGGCATAAGTTTTTCTTCCATACAACATTAAAGAAATTCTCATTTATGTAAAACCAAGATATTAATTTGTGTGTGTGTGTGGGCAGGGGGGAGGGGGGGGGGAGGTAGGGTAAGGAAGGTTATGTTTCAATACCCCAAAATTAGTGAAGAATGTCAGCAGAGTCCTTAACATCTTGCCATTTGCCTTAATCTATTTAGTGAAATCAAGGGAAACCTAAATCAGGGGTTTAAATCTTGCTAGCCAATGTGCTAACATCCTTGGTATACATTCAAGAACAAGGATGAGATGACGAACAACATAAATATCTGGTTGCATTAAATTTGGAGACTGAGGCGGTGATACTTGTATTTGCACCACACAGTGGTGCACACGTGTTATATGTTTGCTGACTAAATCAGCAGGTCAGTATTTGTTCTGCCTGCTCCAATTACAACACGCAAGAGTAATGGTCAGAACCTGACCTGTTAAAACACCCAAGCACCACAGCGGACAGATGAGATTGTTGCCATTTGGAACCGTAGTAGGTTACAACATTACTATCTACCAATAACAAATCATCTTGTATCTTTTTTCTCTCTCTTGAATGAACTAACAGTTCTGAATGTTAATTATTATTGTTTACTGGCAGTTCTTGGAATTTAATCTCCTGAAAGTAAGTGCTCACCAGCCATTTTGTTTCTTTTAATTTCAATTTTTTCAGTTGAATTTTCCTTTTGTCACATAATGTTTACTGTATTTTGCTCTAATTACTTGAGAGTCACACATCACAATGTTCCAGCAAATTATTCTTGCTCATTTCTCCTCTAGCACTAAGAGGTATTTTGTAAAATGTCTGTCACTGTGGCATATAAAACTCTAGTCCTCATAATAAAATGTGTTCAGCAGAAAAGTTGTTCACAGAATTAAAGCAAGACAAATAAAAGAAAACAGAATCCAAACCGGTACAACAGAGGCTCAGGATGAGCTCTGCCACAGATTCTTCAGTACTTCTGAATCTCATCGTATTACATATTTACCATGCATAGGATTTATTTACAATTATCCATAAATCTTCATAGTTTTCATGAAAATGCATGTATTTGTTTCTGTGCTACAGCTGGGAGAAGCAGGTTATTTATTGCCTTGAATTCCAGTGCAAATTGGTTTAAAAATAAGGTATGTGGATGGATGAGAACATTAAAAGGACTAAATGTCAACAGAAGCAGAAGAAAATCTAATTTTATTACACAGATGGTCAAACAGTGATAACACTAAGCAATTAAATGTTAGTAATAAACTGCATGGGAAAAGAGGAATAACTATGATGGTTAGGAAGCACAGAACTAACACTATCAATGGCTTGATTTAAATGTTTAAAAGTGATTATAATGTAAAAAAATGGATATCAAACAATGGAAAACTACTAACTAACTAACTTAAAAAAAAACACACAAACTTGCATGCAATTTAACAGAAAGAAAGAGTTCTAGCATTAACTATGTGAGTTAACACTAAAAAAACCACGCAAGTGTACTAGTCACTGTAAAACATTAACATCGTATATGACTAGTTTGAGTTTGACATGCTTCTTACTCATTAGTACTCGTAATTTATTCCCCATGTGTGGATTGGTGTACACCCGTCACACGTCGTGCTGGTTTATGGAAGTAGATCTTTGCAGATTCTGTTAATTGGAATAAAAAGAGAAATAAATGTATATAAGAAGTGAATAATATGTAATTTACTCTCTGACATGCTTGACATTATATTTCAACAATGTAACTACTACTACTCCTCCTCCTCCTCCTCCTCCTCCTCCTCCTCATCATCATCATCATCATCATCATCTGCCTCCTGACATACGCTGGAAAGTGTTCTCCCCTTAGTATGTGCAGTGGGGAATATTTTGAGCAAACTTATGGAGAACCCACAGGTAGGCTGCTTTCTCCAGTGGCAACAAACCTATTCATGGAGCACTTTGAGGACAAAGGTTTGCAGCTGTCCACATGTAAATCTAGTAATTTTTATTCCACTATGTGGATGATACTTTTGTCACATGGCTACATGGATTGGAGAAATTAATTGGGTTCCTTCAACACCTCCACTCACATGGTACCAATATACTGTTCACTGTGGAACTAAAGAAGGAAAGACAGCTATCTTTCTCAGGTGTCCTTGTGAGATTGGACAGTTCACTTGGCCACAGCCTACACCACAAGCCTATGCACGCTGACCTATGCCTTCATGCAAAGAGCTGTCATCTTCCATAACAGAAGAACAATGTTCCCTGAGCTTTGGTCCACAAACCTATAAATCAATGAGATACTGAATTGTAACATCTACATGAGGGTTTTTCAAAATAATGAGTATTCCGCTCATCTAGTCAAATGAACACTTTGGCATGATGTAACCAAAAAGGGGACAACAAACAAGGAAATCCAAAGACAGAGATATAGCTCCCCTACATGGGTGTGATTTGAATGAAAATCACTGGAATTCTGAAGAAGTATGACATTAAGCACATAGCTTGCCCACTGAATAAGACAAGCAATTTACTGGGAAGTGCAGAAGATGACACAGGATTACACAAGCCTGGAAAGCATTGTGTGTCCATGTGGTGTGTCATGCATCAGCCAAACTAATTGGAAAAATGGAGACCCAATATCTGGAGCAAGAACACCACACACATTTCTTGCAACCAAGCAAAAAAAAAAAAAAACACTTCTAAAGATTCCAAGATCCTGGAATGGTCTTATCAGAGAGGCAACTGAAATGAGATTAGCCACAAGTTCAGCACAGCCCAAGATCCCGCCATACAATCAAAAGAAGAGTGGAAGTGGACTCACATGAGCCCAAAAACATGAGAACTGGCTCCAATCAATCCATTTGAATATCAATAACCATTCATAGGAACACACTGATGGACCACAAACACTTGAGGTCTTCTCAGGGAATGCCAGTGGGTGTTAGGGAAGCAAAAAGGCAGAAGAAGGAAGGAATCAGTGGATATAAAGCGGAGAGCAGCTTCCTCGGATGAGCCAATACCTCAGGTAGCATCTAATGATAATCATGAGTTACACTGTTGAAACGTTGTGCCAAAAGGACATGACATCCTGGCTGCATACCTGATAGACGCTTATGTATCATCAGTGGCAGCAGAACAAGGAAACTTACAAAAAACAATATACTACTCTGGCATACATACAGATTTCACTCTGTGTGAAATATTTTTTTAAAAATGTGACATAGCAAAAGATGGAACTTCTCATTCCATACAATAAAATTCATTTTTAGTGTAGACTATAGATACAATGGTGCCCCTTTCCTTGTTCTGTTTGTCAAAGTTAAGTAAAGCTATAAGTTATGTCACTTAGAGAGAGAGAGAGAGAGAGAGAGAGAGAGAGAGAGAGAGAGAGAGAGAGAGAGAGTTTAAGTGTTAGGACGCCTTTTCGAAGGTATCTGTCTTGAGTATAGCCCTTCATAGTAGTGAAATGCATATGATAAACAGTTCTTTTAAGAACAGAATGGAAGCTTTTTGAAATGTGGTGATACAGACAAAAGGTGAGGATAAGATGGACAGACCAGGTAACAAACTGTTAAAGCGGATAGCACTTTCTTTGCTGATGATGCAACCATCATAATCAAGACCAAAAGACCTTCAACAACAGAATGAGCAGTAAATCAAATATTCAGATGTATAGTCAATTAGTTCGCAGTACATGGTCAGTCACTTGGAAAAAATAGTGTTATTCTGTTCCGTATAGAAGGCAAGGTACACAGTCAACAATGATAACTGAACATGAGAGAAATGTAATATGTAAACTTGACTGTGCACGATTTCTGAGTGTGTATTTTGTTTAAATTGTAATCACATATTACAGATTTTCACAAAACCTTGAGTTCGAAATTTGCTCTATGTGAATTGCTGATTTTAGAGTTGAAAGGATTAATAAATTATCTTACTCAGCATACTTCCATTCATTTATGTCATCTATACTAATAATAAATCTGTAAAACTGCCATGTCTTCCTATCTCTTTGAACAAGCTAATCTCCAAAACTACTAGACAAACTTTCATGGGGGTTTTGCAGGTATCTTGAGTGTAGCTTTGGGCATAATATAGACTTTATTTCATCAAAATTGGATCATGCAAAAAAGATGTTCATACATATTATAAAAATGTATATATGTGTGCATATGTTCCCATCACATCTGAAAGCACTGTCTGAAAGTATTGGACAGGTTTCAACCAAACTTGGTGGACATATCACTTACTGCCTGTAGAGAACTGCTGTGGGGGCAAGAATCACCTACCTATCAAGGGGTGGGAAGGGGTGGCAGAGGCAAGGGTGAAAAAGAAGTGTAGACCACGATGTGTAAATGCTAAGATTTTATTCATCTATATGGATCTCTGAAAATCACACTTAAGTGCCTGGCAGAGGGTTTATCGAATCACCTTCAGAATCATTCTTTATTATTCCACTTTCTAACAGTGTCCAGAAAAACAAACACCTATAGCTTTCTGTGCGAGATCTGATTTTCCTTATGATTGTTTCTTCCTATATAGGTCAGTGTCAACAAAATATTTTCACATTCAGAGGAGAAAGTTGATGATTGAAATTTTGTGAGAAGATCCTACCACAACAAAAAAGTCTTTGTTTTAAAGATGTGCACCCCAAATCCTGTATCATGTCCTGATATCCTCTCCCCTATGTCACAATAATGCAAAACGTGCTGCCCTTCTTTGAACTTTCTCAATGTACTCCATAAACCCTATCTCATAAGGATCACACACCTCGGGCAATACTCCAAAAGAGGACAAGCAAGTGTAGTGTAGGTAGTCTCTTTAGTAGACCTGTTGCATCTTCTAAGTATTCTGCCATTAAAACGCACTCTCTTGTTCGCTTTCCCCACAACATTTTCCATGTGTTCTTTCCAATTTAAGTTTTTATTCGTTTTAATCCCTAGGTATTTAGTTGAATTTATGGCCTTGAGATCTGATTGATTTATCATGCACCCAAAGTTTAACAGATTGTTTTTAATACTCGTGGATTACGTCACACTTTTCATTATTTAGGGTCAATTGCCAATTTTTGCATCATACAGATATCTTTTCTGAATCATTTTGCAATTTTTTTATTTTCTGATGACTCTACTAGACATTAAATGACAGAATCATCTACAAGCAACCTAAGACAGCTGCTCAGATTGTCTCCTAAATCGTTTATATAGGTAAGTATTTGAGAGCAAGAGCACTTGCAAGTCTTCTTCTATAGTAGAAAACAGGCATGGGCATGTGTGTGTGCGCGCTCACACACACACACATGTGCACACACACACACGCGCACGCACGCACGCGCACGCGCGCACGCACGCACGCACACACGCACACACGCACACACACACACACACACACACACACACACACACACACACACACACACGCGCGCGCACGCGCGCGCGGTTAATGTCGCTGGCCACTTTGGCTGGACTGCCACAGGGGCCAGAGACATTTGGTCACGTGTGTGTGTGTGTGTGTGTGTGTGTGTGTGTGTGTGTGTGTGTGTGTGTGTGTGTGTGTGTGTGTGTGTGTGTGTGTGTGCGTGTGCATGCACGCGTTTTCTGCTTGTATGAATGTGTGAAGAAGGCTTTTGGCCATAAGCCACAGCTGTCTTTCCGTTGTGCCTGTCTCCAACTCAACATCTCATCTATATGGTGAGTTGTTGTTGTTGTTGTTGTTGTTGTGGTCTTCAGTCCTGAGACTGGTTTGATGCAGCTCTCCATGCTACCCTATCCTGTGCAAGTTACTTCATCTCCCAGTACCTACTGCAACCTACACCCTTCTGAATCTGCTTAGTGTATTCATCTCTTGGTCTCCCTCTACGATTTTTACCCTCCACGCTGCCCTCCAATGCTAAATTTGTGATCCCTTCATGCCTCAGAACATGTTCTACCAACCGATCCCTTCTTCTCGTCAAGTTGTGCCACAAACTCTTCATCTCCCCAATTCTATTCAATACCTACTCGTTAGTTATGTGATCTACCCATCTAATCTTCAGCATTCTTCTGTAGCACCACATTTCGAAAGCTTCTATTCTCTTCTTGTCCAAACTATTTATCGTCCATGTTTCACTTCCATACATGGCTACACTCCATACAAATACTTTCAGAAACGACTTCCTGACGCTTAAATCTATACTCGATGTTAACAAATTTCTCTTCTTCAGAAACGCTTTTTTTGCCATTGCCAGTCTACATTTTACATCCTCTCTACTTCGACCATCATCAGTTATTTTGCTCCCCAAATAGCAAAACTCCTTTACTACTTTAAGTGTCTCATTTCCTAATCTAATTTCCTCAGCATCACCCGACTTAATTCGACTACATTCCATGATCCTCGTTTTGCTTTTGTTGATGTTCATCTTATATTCTCCTTTCAAGACACTGTCCATTCCGTTCAACTGCTCTTCCAAGTCCTTTGCTGTCTCTGACAGAATTACAATGTCATCGGCGAACCGCAAAGTTTTTATTTCTTCTCCATGGATTTTAATACCTACTCCGAATTATTCTTTTGTTTCCTTTACTGCTTGCTCAATATACAGATTGAATAACATCGGGGAGAGGCTACAACCCTGTCTCACTCCCTTCCCAACCACTGCTTCCCTTTCATGCCCCTCGACTCTTATAACTGCCTTCTGGTTTCTGTACAAATTGTAAATAGCCTTTAGCTCCCTGTATTTTACCCCTGCCACCTTTAGAATTTGGAAGAGAGTATTCCAGTCAACATTCTCAAAAGCTTTCTCTAAGTCTACAAATGCTAGAAACGTAGGTTTGCCTTTCCTTAATCTTTCTTCTAAGATAAGTCTTAAGGTCAGTATTGCCTCACGTGTTCCAATATTTCTACGGAATCCAAACTGATCTTCCCCAAGGTCCGCTTCTACCAGTTTTTCCATTCGTCTGTAAAGAATTAGTGTTAGTATTTTACAGCTGTGACTTATTAAACTGATAGTTCGGTAATTTTCACATCTGTCAACACCTGCTTTCTTTGGGATTGGAATTATTATATTCTTCTTGAAGTCTGAGGGTATTTCACCTGTCTCATACATCTTGCTCACCAGATGGTAGAGTTTTGTCAGGACTGGCTCTCCCAAGGCAGTCAGTAGTTCTAGTGGAATGTTGTCTACTCCCGGGGCCTTGTTTCGGCTCAGGTCTTTCAATGCTCTGTCAAACTCTTCACGCAGTATCGCATCTCCCATTTCATCTTCATTTACATGCTCTTCCATTTCTATAATATTGTCCTCAAGTACATCGCCCTTGTATAGACCCTCTATATACTCCTTCCACCTTTCTGCTTTCCCTTCTTTGCTTAGAACTGGGTTTCCATCTGAGCTCTTGATATTCATACAAGTGGTTCTCTTTTCTCCAAAGGTCTCTTTAATTTTCCTGTAGGCAGTATCTATCTTACCCCTAGTGAGACAAGCCTCTACATCCTTACATTTGTCCTCTAGCCATCCCTGCTTAGCCATTTTGCACTTCCTGTCGATCTCATTTTTGAGACGTTTGTATTCCTTTTTGCCTGCTTCATTTACTGCATTTTTATATTTTCTCCTTTCATCAATTAAATTCAATATCTCTCCTGTTACCCAAGGATTTCTACTAGCCCTTGTCTTTTTACCTACATGATCCTCTGCTGCCTTCACTACTTCATCCCTCAGAGCTACCCATTCTTCTTCTACTGTACTTCTTTCCCCCACTACTGTCAATTGTTCCCTTATGCTTTCCCTGAAACTCTCTACAACCTCTGGTTTAGTCAGCTTATCCAGGTCCCATCTCCTTAAATTCCCACCTTTTTGCAGTTTCTTCAGTTTTAATCTGCAGTTCATAACCAATAGATTGTGGTCAGAGTCCACATATGCCCCTGGAAATGTCTTACAATTTAAAACCTGGTTCCTAAATCTCTGTCTTACCATTATATAATCCATCTGATACCTTTTAGTATCTCCGGGATTCTTCCATGTATACAACCTTCTTTTATGATTCTTGAACCAAGTGTTAGCTATGATTAAGTTATGCTCTGTGCAAAATTCTACCAGATGGCTTCCTCTTTCATTTCTTAGCCCCAATCCATATTCACCTACTATGTTTCCTTCTCTCCCTTTTCCTACACTCGAATTCCAGTCACCCATGACTATTAAATTTTCGTCTCCCTTCACTATCTGAATAATTTCTTTTATCTCATCATACATTTCATCAATTTCTTCATCATCTGCAGAGCTAGTTGGCATATAAACCTGTACTACTGTAGTAGGCATGGGCTTCGTGTCTATCTTGGCCACAATAATGCGTTCACTATGTTGTTTGTAGTAGCTTACCCGCACGCCTATTTTTTTATTCATTATTATACCTACTCCTGCATTACCTCTATTCGATTTTGTATTTATAACCCTGTATTCACCAGACCGAAAGTCTTGTTCCTCCTGCCACCGAACTTCACTAATTCCCACTATATCTAACTTTAACCTATCCATTTCCCTTTTTAAATTTTCTAACCTACCTGCTCGATTAAGGATGTAGGTTGCAGTAGGTATTGGGAGATGAAGAAGCTTGCACAGGATAGAGTAGCATGGAGAGCTGCATCAAACCAGTCTCTGGACTCAACACCACAACAACAACAACAACAACAACAACAACAACAACGGAATCATCTGCTACTTGCATACAACAGAACTGCTGAAATAGCTAAACAACTTGACATGAATGTTGTGCTTCAACAATAAAAAGCTTGTTACTTCATTTATGTTCGTTCCAAATGTTGTAAGTTAATATACTTTGGGATAGCTCAATCAGCCAAGCAAGTACAACAATTTCTTTTTAGTCTGAATTCAATAACATCTAGCACAAAGCTGTTCAGAGACCTGAATAAAGTAGCTACTGATCCTTACATTTAGTCCTAAGTGAAAATTGTCACAAGCAGCATTTATGTTTCAAATCAACAGCTCAATTCACAGACTCAATACCAGGAATACGAACAATCTTCATATAGACAAAGCCACTCGCTTTTTTCAGAGAGGCGTCCATTACTGAAGAAGATGGAATTTAAATAATTTGTCAGATGCAATCTAAATAGTTTAACACCAATCATCAGCAGTTAAGCTACTAATAAAATACATTTTAAAGCTACTAACAAAGAACATTTTAAGAGGAGCATCTATCCAGTGATCAATTTCTTAGAAAAACTGATATGTTTTGTAGTAAATAACAAAACACTTAAGATGAAATTATGTAATACCTGACTTCGGCACAGAATCTATGCAATAAAGCAATTTGCACAATTAAGCCTTTAAACCGTTCTTAGTTTTTGTAGTCATTGGCTACAATGATCTAGGAATATCTGGTGCCCTTTATTGTTGTTATTGTGGTCTTCCGTCTGAAGACTGGTTCGGTACAGCTCTCCATGCTACTCTATCCTGTGCAATCCTCTTCATCTCCAAATAACTACTGCAACTTACATCCTCTTGAATATTCTTACTATATTCACCTCTTTACGCCCCTCTACGATTTTTAACCCCCCACCACCCAATACTAAACTGGTGATCCCTTGTCTCAGAATGTGTCCTGTCAACCAATACACTTTAGTCAGGTTGTGCCACAAATATCTTTGCTCCCCAATTCTGTTCAGTTCCTCCTCATTAGTTACATGATCTACCCACCTAACTTTCAGGATTCTTCAGCAGAACTACATTAAAAAAGTTTCCTTCAATTTCTATAATATTGCCTGCAAGTTCATCTCCCTCGTATAGCCTGTCTACATACTTCTTCATACTTCCCCTTCTTTGTTTACAACTTTTTTCCATCTGAGCTCTTGATATTCACACAGCTACTTCTATTTTCTCCAAAAGCCTCTTTAATTTTCTTGTAGGCAGTATCTATCTTTCCCTAGAGAAGTATTCTTCTAAATCCTTGCCTTGGTCCTCCAGCCATTCCTGCTTAGCCATTTTACATTTCCTGGGGATCTCATTTTTTTAGACGTTTGTGTTCCCTTTAATCTGCTTCATTTGCTGCATTTTTATATTTTCTCCTTTCATCAATCAAATTCAATATCTGCTGTTTTATCCAAGGATTTCTATTGGGTCTTGTCTTTTTAACTGTTTGATCCTCTGCTCCCTTCACTATCTCATCTCTCACAGCTACCCAGTAATCTTCTACCATAATCCTTTCCCCTCTTCTACTCAACCATTGCCTATTGCTTCCAATAAAACACTAAACAACCTCTGGTTCTCTCAACATAACCATGTCACATCTCCTTATTTTCCTAACTTTTTTCAATTGCTTTAGTTCCAATCTACATTATATTACCAATAAATTGCTCCTGGAAACATGTTACAATTAAAATCTGGTTCCCAAATCTCTGTCTTAGCATAATATAATCAATCTGAAATTATGCTCTGTGCAAAATTCTAAGAGGCAGCTTCCTATTTCATTTCTTTCCCACACTCCATATACACTTACAACTTTTTCTTCTTTTCCTTTTCCTAATATCGAGTGGCAGTCACCTGTCACAATTAAATTTTCATCTCCATTAACTATCTGAATAATTTATTTTACCTCATCACACATTTCTTCAATCCTGTGTCATCTGCAGAGCTAGTTGCCATATAAACTTTTACTATTGTGGTATGTGTT
Organism: Schistocerca nitens; assembly: GCF_023898315.1. Taxonomy (NCBI): domain Eukaryota; kingdom Metazoa; phylum Arthropoda; class Insecta; order Orthoptera; family Acrididae; genus Schistocerca; species Schistocerca nitens. The sequence goes on from NC_064617.1 coordinate 869,192,757, forward strand.
GGCTTTGTGTCTATCTTGGCTAAATAATGCATTTATTATGCTGTTCATAGTAACTTAGCCATATTCCTATTTTATTATTAATTATTAAACATAATCCTGCATTACCCCTATTTGATTTTGTATTTCTACTCTTGTAGTAACCAGACCAGAACTCCTGTTCCTCCTGCCACTGAACTTCACTAATTCACACTATAACTTAAACCCATCCATTTCCCTTCCTACATTTTCTAACCCACTTGCCCAATTATGGGATCGAACATTCCACGCTCCGATCTGCAGAACGCCAGTTTTGTTTCTCCTCATGACGACATTCTCCTGAGTAGCCCCTGCCTGGAGATCTGAATAGGGGACTATTTTATATCTGTAATATTTTATCCAAGAGGCTGCCATCATCATTTAACCATACAGGAGAGTTGCATGGTCTCATGAAAAATTACAGCTGTAGTTTCCCCTTGCTTTCAACTGCTTGCAGTACCAGTACAAGCAAGGCTGTTTTGGCTGATGTTACAGAGCCAAATCGATCATCCAGACTGTTGCCCCTGCAACTACTGCAAAGGCTGGTGACCATCTACAGGAACCACACATTGTATGGGCTATCAACAGATAACCTCCTGTCATCATTCCAACTGCTGTACAGCTATCTGTGCTACTGTGGCACGGAAGCCATCCCAACAATGGCAAGGTCCATGGTTTAGTAGTAAGCTTTTTGATTACCGTGTAGATTAATTTTCTTACTCAGTACCCTTGAGTGCTGTTTCATTTAGGATGTGTGGAAAGAATATTAGTGTATCAGCTGTTTTGCAAATATGTATTACATGTTTTTGTTTTTCTGACTTGTTGCACATCCTCAATGATGCCAACTACATTGAGCACTGAAACTGTAATGTCAAGCAGGTGGAAATTTAAGGAGACGGAACTTGAATAAACTGAAAGAACCAAAGGTTGTAGAGTGTTTCAGAGAGAGCATTACGGAACAATTGACAAGAACAGGGGATAGAAATACAGTACAAGAAGAATGGGTAGCTTTGAGATGAAATAGTGAAAGCAGCAGAGGATCAAGTAGATACAACGGTGAGGGCTAGTGGAAATCCTTGGGTAACAGAAGAGAGATTGAATTTAACTGATGAAAGGAGAAAATATAAAAGTGCAGTAAATGAAGCACACAAAAAGGGATACAAACGTCTCAAAAGTGAGATCAGCAGGAAGTGCAAAATGACTAAGCAGAGATGGCTAGAGGACAAATGTAAGGATGTAGAGGCACATATCACTTGGGGTAAGATAGATACTGCCCACAGGAAAATTAGAGACCTTCAGAGAAAAGAGAACCACTTGTATTAACATGAAGAGCTCAGATGGAAAACCCATTCTAAGCAAAGAAGGGAAAGCAGAAAGGTGGAAGGAGTATATAGAGGGTCTATACAGGGGCGATGTTCTTGAGGAAAATATTATGGAAATGGAAGAGGAGGTACATGAAGATGAAATGGGAGATACGATACTGCGTGAAGAGTTTGACAGAGCAATGAAAGACCTGAGTCGAAACAAAGCCCCGGGAGTAGACAACATTCCATTAGAACTACTGACAGACTTGGGAGAGACAGCCCTGGCAAAACTGTACCATCTGATGAGCAAGATGTATGAGACAGGCAAATTACCTTCAGACTTTAAGAAGAATATAATTCCAATCCCACAGAAAGCATCTGTTGACAGGTGTGAAAATTACTGAACTAACAGTGTAATAAGTCATGGTTGCAGTAGAAATGTCGGAACACACAAAGCAACACTGACCCTACGACTGATCTCAGAAGATAGGTTAAGAAAAGGCAAACCTACATTTCTAGAAGTTTGTAGACTCAGAAAAAGCTTTTGACAATGTTGACTAGAATATTCTTTTCAAATTCTGAAGGTGGCAGAGGTCAAATAAGGAAGCTAAAGGCTATTTACAATTTGTACAGAAACCAGATGGCAGTTATAAGAGTCGAGGGGCATGAAAGGGAAGCAGTGGTTGAGAAGGGAGTGAGCCTATCTCCGATGTTATTCAATCTGTATATTGAGCAAGCAGTAAAGGAAATGAAAGAAAAATTTGGATAGGAATTAAAAATCCATGGAGAAGAAATAAAAACTTTGAGATTTTCTGACGACATTGTAATTCTGTCAGAGACAGCAAAGGACCTGGACGAGCAGTTGAACGGAATGGAAATAGTCTTGAAAGGAGGATATAAGATGAACATCAAAAAAGCAAACCAAGGATAATGGAATGTAGTCAAATTAAATCAGGTGATGCAGAGGGAATTAGATTATGAAATGAGAAACTTAAAGTAGTAGACAAGTTTTGCTATTTGGGAAGCAAAATAACTGATGATGGTCTAAGTAGTGAGGATATAAAATGAAGACACAATTGCAAGGGAAGCATTTCTGCAGAAGAGAAATTTGTTAATATCGAGTATAGATTTAAGTGTCAGGAAGTCTTTTCTAATAGTATCTGTATGGAGTGCAGCCACGTATGGATGTGAAACATGGACGATGAATAGTTTAGACAAGAAGAGAGTACAAGCTTTCAAAATGTGGTGTTACAGAAGAATGCTGTAGATTAGATGGGTAGATCACATAACTAATGAGGAGGTACTGAATAGAACTGGGAAAAAGAGGAATTTGTGGCACAACTTACCAAGAAGAAGGGACCGGTTGGTAGGACACGTTCTGAGGCATCAAGGGATCATCAAGTTAGTATTGAAGGAAAGCGTGGAGGGTAAAAATCATAGAGGGAGACCAAGACATGAATAAACTGAACAGATTAAGAAGGATATAGGCTGCAGCAGTTACTCGGAGATGAAGAAGCTTGCACAGGATAGAGTTGCATCAAACCAGTCTCTGGACTGAAGACCACCACCACCACCACCACCACCACCACCACCACCGCCACAACAACAACAACATGCAGTTAAGTGTTGCTGGGTATACCTTTTTGTTGGAGAAGCAAACTGTGTATGGTGTGCTGTAAAGAAGTATTTTAGTATAAACTAATTTCAAGTGAATGGCAAAGCGTAAACACCGTGCTAACGTAGTAGGTTTAACCACTCTAAACTTATCTCCCCCACCCCCCACCCCACCATGTGCATCAACTCACTTTCCAAACACCACATAACAGCGCCCCTTTAATGAGATTGTGGCAACATTTTACTGTGCAAGTTGCCGGCACAAGAGAGAAAAGGTGAACCGCTGATTTAGCAGAGTATTTACTGTTGATGTAGAGTTTGTTCATTATTTTTTTGTATTTATGTTCATACGATTTAGTGTGTAATGAAGGTCTGTACTGAGTAATCATCGTATTCTCAGTTTATAAGGGAATTATTTCTTGTTGTCTAAATACCCAGGGTGGTGTTCCTTGGGGAGGAGACTCTTTTTGTAATTATAATGAACGCGACATTGCAACTGCCAGAGACTGATGATAAAGTGAAACAAACCACATCTCTAGCTACGTGACAGCCACTGACACTAATTGGCAAAACACGTATTCCATGACTTGTTTTAGTCATGTCAAACTTCAACCTTTATGGTACAATCACCCACTGATGCAGTTTATGTACATAAAGTGCACCTTTAAAAATATTTCATAATGAACAGCTAGATAACATGCCCATCTCAAATCTTCATAAGTTACCAACTGGTATTTGCACAGTCATGGTAACACATCAAGATTTGTCATTGCAGATATTGGCAGAGATGGCTGATGCAGTACTGAAGCACCAGTAGGTGCTAAAATTGGGAGTACAACTGGCAATGGTCAGGGAACGAGCGTTGAAGTAGCAAGCACCAGCACTACCACTGAAATGCGTATCATGAGTGCTGCTGTGACAACACAGGAGGAAAGAGTGAAACAGTTAGAAGATCAAATCATACACTTGGACTGGACGCAACCAGCACAGCTATAAGCATGCTCTTGAGTGTGGACAGGGCACTGGAAAGATGAACGGCGTAGATTTGATACAACTACTGACCAACAGCTTTGGTATAAATAACGTTTAGGAGATGCGGCCCACCATAACAACAGCCTCTGATGTCACCAAAACGCTGTACACATACGTTAGAAGACACTGACATTGTCATCAACAACGCATGTGTCCGCAAATGAAGGATGAGAGACACCGTATAAATGCAACACTGTCGGCACCGCACTGGTGACTGAGGTTACTCGTGTACAATAGCATCTCCAGTAAAATTTCCTTGTAGATTCGGGGTCTGAACAGTGTCTACCCCAAATAGCTGAGAGTTGTGCATGCCACACCGACACAGCATATCCTCACCAATGCAAACAATCCATGGATGACACTGGATTTGGGCCTTCAATATGAGCCTACCTGGATATTTATTATACCAATGTCACTGGCACCACACTCAGAGCAGACTTTTTGGCTCATTTTCATCTATCAATGGATTTAGTCAACCATCATTTAATTACAGTGAGCTGCAGTGCCAATCTGTCAACTGTGTCATCTGTGATGGTAAATGAGGAGCCAACTCTGGCTGTACACCAGTGCACATGATGCTGACCACAGGTCAAAATGTTTTCTGGTCGACGGAAACCGTTATTACAGTAAATGATGGCAATCATTCTGTCCACATACTTCAAGAATTTGCACCACTCATCGATCTGACCACACCTGGCGGGAAGTGTCACCAGTCGACAGTGCACTATATCCGTACATCACCTGGACAACCTGCTGCAACTAGTCTGAGTAGCCCTCCACCTCTCAAGCTGCTGCCATCACAAACAGGGCTCAAGGAACTTTTGAAAGCAGGTACTGTGACAAGATCTGATAGTTCTTGGGCATCCCCATTCCACATGTTGTGCAAAAAAACAACAGCTCCTGATGACTATATGGGGAATACATGGAACTCAATGCAAGCACAACTTCTGATCATTACCCTGCACCTAACGTTACTGACTTTAACAGTGCCACCGCTCATGCTCAGGTGTTTAGTGTGGTCAATTGAACAAAGGCATTTTTGCAAATTCTGGTGGTGCCAGAGGACACTAAGAAAACTGCTGTAATAATGCTTTTTGGGCTTTACCTATACAAATGTATGCCTTTTGGATAGAGAAATACCATGTAGACATTCCTGTTCTGTTACATGGATGATATCCTCATATTTTCACCTTCTGTTGAGTAGCATGTGGCCTTATGTGATGTGACTCACCTTTGACAGCTTTTCCAGTGCCTACAAGAGTATGACAACAGGCTGTCACCACTTCCTGGACATGTGGCAGCAGTGCAAGGTATGGTTGGTTGGTTGACTGATTTGGGGGAGGGGACCAAAGTGCGAGGTCATTGGTCCCACAGTATTAGGGTCGGATGGCGAAGGAAGTCAGCCAAGCCCTTTCAAAGGAACCAGAAGCGATTTAGTGAAAACACAGAAAACATAAATCAGGATGGCCAGATGCAGATTTAAACTGTCGTCCTCCCAAATGTGAGTCCAGTTTCCTACCCACTGTGCCACCTTCTCGGTTGCAAGGTATGTCTTTGCCGACAACCTACAAACGATTGTGCAGATCATGTTACATTACTATCAGCTACACCTTCCAGGGCTGGAAAGTGAGCAGGAACCACTTAACCACGCCACTCTCAGGCAAGCAATTGGAAGAACTTTGACAAGTGAAGCAGCATTTCAGAAAGTCAACCAGTTTGGCACAAGCAGCACAGCTGGCTCTCCTGCAAATTAGTGTCCTTTTGGCTCTAATGGTAGATGCGAGCCAAAATGCAATTGACACAGCACTGCGAAAGAGTGTAGATGGTCAATGACAACCGCTCACCTCTTACTCACAGAACCTTACACCGCAGCAGAAGAAACAGGGTTCTATCGATAGGAAATTTCTGGTGTTCTACACTGCCATTAAACATTTCTGACATGTAGGGTACTGTTCAGTTTTTTGCACATTCAAAGGATCATATTTGTGACAACTCGCCATGATGTGGAACATGTCAGGAAAGGGACAGATGACCTCAGCAGTTTGGTCCCACAGGAACTTACCACCATGTCAGAAAACAGAGCTTGTACTGCAAGCTCCAATTAAAAACCTTGTTTTCAAGGAGTACTGCATCAAAGATATTCCAGTTGAACAGTAATGCCAATCCATGTATAGTGCAGTCATTACTGTGGTAAGCCCACTGTTGTGCGCCACAGCAATTACTTACATAAAAACATTTTTAGCATGATCTGCCTGTATTGAATCTTTCACATTTGAGGGATTTACCATTTGGCAACAAGTTTGCAGCCATCCAATGGCATTCAGCCAAAACAACAGCACAATAAAAGTCAATGTGATGAATTCCATTTTTACACATCCTTAAAAAAAATCATCAAGGAATGTTGCCACACTCAACAGCTGTGCCACTGGCAAGATACTGACATGGTCATTAGTGGTGGTGAAGAGTAACATGAATCATCAAAACTCAATGGGGCCCCAGGGCCCAATCAAGTTCCTGTTTCACAATCTGTGAGTGATAGTTACGAATTATTTGGGAATAAAGGGGATGAGACTCACCAAAAGGAAGAAGTGCTGCATCGTCAATAAGCACACAAGCAAAAGGTGCAGAGCATTGCTAGCTTTCATAATGAACTTCCGTTTTCAAGCTTGTAGGAAAAATATGTATGCACACACACACGCGCGTGCACGCCCCCCCCCCCCCCCCCACACACACACACTACTGAGTGGGAATGGGGAGCCAGCGAGTTAGCTTAGGTTTAGGTCAGGAAGGTTACGGGAGCAAAGGATGTGCTGTAAGGATAGTTCCCGTCTGCACAGTTCAGAAAATCTGGTGGTGGTGGGGAGGATCCAGATAGCATGGGTTGTGGAGCAGCCACTGCAATCTCACATGTTGTGCTCTACTGTACGTCATGCCGCTGGGTGGTTCACCTTGTTTTTAGCAACAGTCTGGCAGTGGCCATTCATTCTGGTTGACAGCTGGTTGGTTGTCATACCAATGTAAAACGCTGTGCAGTGATTGCAGCAGAGCTGGTGTATAACATGGCTGATTTCCCAGGTAGCACTGCCTCTGATGGGATAGGATAAGCCTGTGACATGGTTGGAGTAGGTGGTGCTGCATGGGTGGAATGGGCAGGTCTAGCATCTCAGTCTTCCACAGGGGTATGACGCCCACAGCAGGGGACTGAGGGTGGGAGTGGCACAGGAATGGATTAGGATGTTGTGGAGGTTAGGCCTTTGTGAGACCTTCAGCATACTGGGCGAGGGAGTTCGCATCACTGCAGATGCAGCTACCACGAGTGGCCAGCTTTTATGGGAAGGATTTTTTGGTGTAGAAGGGGTGGCAGCTGTCAAAGTGCAGGTACTGTTGGTGACTGGTGCGTTTGATGTGGAGTGAGGTGTGGGTAGAGCCATCTGAGAGGAGGATATTGAGATCTAGGAAGGAGGCACAATGGGTGGAGGAGGACTAAGTGAAGTGGGTGAGAGAGAAGGTATTTAGGTTGTGGAGGAATGAGAATAAGGTGTCCTGGTAGTGGGTCCAGATTATAAAGATGTCATCAATAAACCTGAACATAGTTATTGATTTGGATGTAGTTGGTTAGGTGTATGAGGAATGAAGTGGTGGGTTTGGAATCTGCAGAGCATTGGGGGAGGTAGCATACAATCGTGGCAAGGCCATGGCCATGGCCGTGAGGGGTGTTGCTGTATAGGGAGGTTGCATCAACAGTGACAAGTAGGGATCCATGAAGTAAGGGTATGGGGATGGTGGAGAGTCAGTGCAGGAAGTGGTTGGTACCTTTAATGTGAGAGGCTAAGTTTTGGACAAATAGTTGGTTATGTTTATCAACAAGGGCCGAGATTCTTTCAGTGGGGGCACTGTAACCAACCACAATGGGGCACCCAGGATTGTTAGGTTTGTGGATTCTGGGGAGCAAGTAGAAGATGGGTGTGCAGGCTGCTGTTGGGGTGAGAAAGAAGATTTATTCAGGGGAAATGTTCTGGAAAGGGCCTAAGGATTTCAGCAGTGATTGGAGGTTATGTTGGACTTCTGGGATGGGGTCACTTTGACAGAGCTTGTAGGTGGAGGTGTCGGGCACTGGCAAAGGCCGTCTGCCAGGAAGTCACTCCAGTTCACAACAATGGTGGAACCTTTGTCTGCAGGGAGGATAAGGTCAGGACCCATTTTTAGGTTGTGTAGGGCAGTGCTTTCTTCTGTTGAAAGGTGGTTGTTCTTAGGGAGGGACCTGGAAAAGCATGGTGAGGCCAGGTTGGAAGTTAAACATTCCTGGAAGGTAACTATGGGATGCTTAGGTGGGACTGTGGGAGTTTAACACTTGGATGGTGTTATGAACTGGGACAGGCAGAGTTCAAAGCTGGGATTGGATTGGCTTTCGTTGGAGGAATTGGTGGCAAAGAAGTGTTTCCACTGTAGGGAGGGGGAGAAGGAGAGTGGGTCTTTCACAAGTCCAACATGGTTAAACCTGGGAGTAGTGCTGAATGTGAGGCCCTTGGACTGAAACTTCTGTGGAGCTAAGGATTTTGGTGGGGAGGTTAACAACAGTGTTCTGGGACTGTTTCAGCTCTGGATTTTGTGGAGTATTGGTTGGTAGGGTATTTTAGAGGATGTGGTAGCTTGAAAAGATCAACTAGGCACGGTCTGGATGCTATGAGGGGTTGACAAGAAGGAACACTGTGGGTAGGATGGGGGTTGGATAGTGGTGCCCCAAGGCGGGAGAAGCATCTCAGCAGGCTGGGTAAATTGTGGAGGTGGTGTCTGCAATGTTCTTCTAGCTGTTGGAGAGTCATGATTTCAATTTTGATGATGAGTTGTAGGTAATGGGGATTGCATAGTAACATTATTCTGCGGAGGCAGTGGAGGTGGTTCAGGGATGCTTGTGCCATGGAGATGTGTTTTTGTAGAACCAGGTGTGTGAGGGAAAGGAACTGGCAGAATCTGAAAAGATGAAGGCCATTGTGGAAGGAGGAGTGGGATCCACATGTAGGGATTTTCATGGTTGGGCCATTGGGGGACAGGGGATGGGGAATTCCATGGCTTAGACACTCTTTAAGGAACACAATATGGGACACAGTTTTTGGCTAGGGATAGGGGAAACTTTCCTGAATTGGTGCAGTTAAATAGAGCAGGGGTCTATTGTGAATGTGATTTTTTTTTTTGGGGGGGGGGGGTGAGAGGGAGGGATTGGGGGGGGGGATAGTGCTGAGGTAAGAAGTTGGGGTTCGAAACAGCGAGTAAAGATGTCAGGTGGTCATGGGGGGGGGGGGGGGAGGCGGGGGGCGTTGAATAATGTTGATGGCTGTAAGGAATGAAAAGCATTGTTCTGGGAACCGTGGGTGGTACTGTGACTGGAGCATATCCAATTGCACGTGATGTACCATCACACAAGCGAAATAAATATGATTGCACACGATTTGTCATCACACATAAGAAATAAAAAGGAAACAAGTACAAGCAAATCGGGAGCAATACCTGTTAGTGAATTAACTCTGCTCTTGGTCATAACTTATCATATGTCCTTTCAGCAGAGATATCTCTTATGAGTGGAAAAGATGACAGGTCCACTCACATGCAAAAGAAGACAGTAGAAGTCGTCCACATAACTACAATTCTCTATCACTGACACAATTGCAGGGAGTACTGGAAGATATTAAGAGTTCAAATACATTAAAACCTACACAGAATAAAATAGCCTTCCCCACAGAAACCAGCATAGGTTTCAAAAACACTTATCATGTGAAAAACTCAACTCTCTCTTCACATGTGATACCCTCAGAGTGAGGTTAATTCAGTACTTGTAAGCTTTCACACAGCCTCTGATTCAACACAACTCCTGAAAAATCTATGTTCCTATGGGATGTCTGGATCAGAAAATTCTTGACAGGCAGGGCATAGCATTTTATCCTGGGTGAGACTCTCCGACAGACACTGCAGTAACATCAGATGCACCCCTGAGGAGCATAGGAGGACTCCTGCTGTTCTCGTTATACATTAATGACAATAGACAGTATTAGGTGAAGTCTAAGACTTCTCATGGATGATGCAATTATCTATGTGGAAACTCCACCTAATAATAACTGCGGTAATATGCAGTTAGATCTCAACACAATATCAGTATGACTTATCACTGGCAATTAGCTCTCAATCTGGAGAAATGAACAATTTGAGAGGTTCCATGCCCTCTTTGCATGTCTCTTCTCATTTTCATCAAATTTATTAATGTTCTATGTCATTGCACGGTATTAACAGACTGAATAAGGTCACCGTAATGAGAGCATTTGTGCTGAGAGCTCAAAAAATACTTTTCACTTAATTCCTAAACATGTCGGGTTACTTCCCTGGGTGGCCTGTGTGAGGCGAGCATCAGAGGACGCAGCACACTGCATTTCCGGTTGGGGGCTGCAATTCCCTGTATTCTGAGGGGTTCGTACGATAGGCTTCAGCGCCTGGCGGAACGACTGACGTCGGACGAGTTTTGCCTATTGTATGCAGGGCGGAACGACCTGCGAGACATCTGAGTGTCGCCGCAGTTTATGTGTTTACCGTTCCGGCGCATCCAGAACGAAGGTTCCTGGCACCGACTGACTGCATTATCCTCTTGATTCTGAGACTACTTGTGGACTGTGCTCTGCTGGGTGCGACTGTCTGGCACCGGATGGCCGGTGGTCTAGGCAGGTTGTTTTCGTAGCCGGTCAAATGGCAAGTTCAGTGCCCTCAGCTGAACAGCAGAGGCACGATTGATTAACTTGACATCATAAAGCCCGGCTCGAAATTGGAGGGATCGGTCGCTATTGAAGTGAATGATGTTCTGAGACAGTGGTGGGGAATTTTGGAATCAGAACTGAATGCTGATTCGCAGTTTTTCGAGGAGAGTAGGGAGTAGAGCAATGTTGGCTTCACTCTTGCGTTGCGTGCGGGCAGTGGATTCGGGATCTGATCTTCCTCAGAGTCGGACGGTCTTGCGACTTGGTCACTCATTTTCGGAAGAACTTAGAATTCTCGGACAGCCTTCGCGGCCAGGGGTTGACAAAGAGTTGCTGCATGACAGAAGTCGGCGCCTACATCATCAGGACGCTGCCCACCGACAACGTGCAGCAGATTTCAGTACTGGTACAGTATTTTGTGGCTCCGGCATTGTAGGACCTTATCAATTTTATACTGAATCCCTCAGCAGCACACGCTCTCACTTTACTACAAGTCCACCTTGCTTGTTTCTCCATGTGATCCCATTTGAGCTCTCAGTACTAATTGTGATACTGCTAAATAGGTGGTAGATTAATATTCGATTCATTAGGACCTCCAGTCATTATCATCAATCTATTGCATCACAGAGAGTAGGAGCCCCTTGTTCTCCAGCCAACTCTTATTCTCATAATAATCCAGTACACCCTATCCTTTAACCTACTGTGTGTGCCGACAATCATGAGCATTTATGTTCTGATATATAATAAATCTCATCGTAATATTTAATCTGCATATCATTTTGTAAATATAGGCAGAATCCCATTTCCTGTTGTTTATTATGATAAAGTTCTCTTTTTTTAAAGTAGATTACAATTTTTATTAAATTATTGTGAGTGTGCACTCCGTATTTTACCAACTAGCAGGATCCATCATTATTTCCTTCCATTACCGTTGTGTGCATAATCAATTATGCTGGTAGATAAGGAGGGGGTCAAGTGCATGTCTCGTTCTCATGCAAAATTCAACTGAATTAAAGAGGTACAAACTCTTCTCCACCCCAGCACCTCGCAAACTGTGCAGTTCACAGAGCATAAAAATGTGGCTTCCTTTGACTATAGAATTAATGAGTCACAACCAGACTCATTCTTGTCACATAAATATTATGGAGTAATAGTTTTGTATCAAAATGACACGGAATGACCACATATGCTCAGTTGGAGGTAAAGCTAATGGCAGCCAATGATTCACTGGTAGGATACTAAGAAACTTCTGTTTATCCACAAAATAGATGACATATAAAACACTTGTATAGCCCATACGGCCCAAGTTTGATACCATCTCATATCAAGCCGGACTATCAGTGGACATCAGCATGTAAAAAGACAGGCACCGAATGGTCACACGCTTTTTAACTGGTGAAAGAGTAACATAATTGTTGATAAATCTTAACCATAAAGTCAGACAAGGAAACCTCCAAGTTGGAATTGTGCTGGAGTAAGTTGTCACCAGCACACCAATCGGCATAAGCGTAAAGATCGATTAGTAGGCACTGGATCAAGCGCACCAGACACATCCACAAGCAACACGCCGCCAACGCCCTCTCAACAGCATGTATTTAGGCTGCTGCCACTGACTGGAGGAACTATCTCACTCAACACACTCACTCACTCATCCAGTTTGGCATCTGTCAGTTTACTCGCAGAGCGGGTTAGGCTACAACAGTACATAGCACCGATTAGTGACTATAGCAGGACTATTACTGATGTGCTTATACTACAAAGATGCATTCTATTCAAGGTACGTAAATGTTCCAGTTCATGTAAATGAAGAACCATATTAGCCATTTGTGCATTTGCGTTGTAGAAAGAGGATGCCTGCTACCCATAACAGCATTCTCTCCATTGCTTCCTTGCGGTGCAAGACTCTACAGTGGTGAACGGGGATAATTTAGTGGCAATCGAAGTTAATCAACTTGGCCAAAAATTTGGCTTCCTTCTTTTCTGTTTCAGCTTGCAGGGGTGCTCATGTTCAAATGTTTCTAACTGCTAATTTGTTGTTGTGTTCATGCACATATTCCAGGAGGGGAGCTGCAAAACTAATCAAATTTCTCTTTTCAGAGGCCCTTTGGTTGCTTTTTGATATAATGTATTTGTATAGACCATAAATTTCCCGCCCGCTCCACCCCCTGCCCCCCATGCCTCAGCCACAGGTGGCCAATGTGATGGATCTAACACAAGCTTTTCCATTTCAGAACCAACAAATCACTACCTTACTGACATTGGTACAACTACTGACTGTACAAGCTGCATTGGCTGCACAACTACAACTGACCAACCAAGCTGCTCAATAAGTGCTACCGACCAGTATACGAACATTCCTGTAATTTATGGAAACAGAGGATGAATGGACTGAATATCTTACTCAGTTCCAAGCACATTGTCAAGTTCATCGTGTTCAAGGTACTGTAAAGTTACAGTACTTTCTTTCAATTGCAGGGTCCCCAGTCTTCAGGTTAATACAAAAACTATTCCCAACCGCATATCCCCCGAACTTAGCAATGACCAAGTGATCGCTGCATTAACTCCACACTATGACCAGCAAGTCCAAGTAGCTGGAGCTAGGTATCAGTTCTTTCATTTGCAGAGAAATCCGGAACAGACGTACTGCCAGTGGTACACAGCATTAATGGGTATGACTAGGAAGTGTAAATTTAAGTGTAGTTGTGGCAACTTTTGCAGTGATTTAATAGTACTTGATGCAATAACATTCAAAGTCCCAGATAGTAGAATATGGGAACATCTTTTACACCTGTGAATTTAGTGAAGTCTTGCCCTAGATGTTTTGCCTGCCATAAAACACAGAACTGCCCATCACGTAACACAAAGTGTTACATGTGTGGAAAAAAAGACAATGTCCAAGGAGTCTGTTTATGGCACGAAAATGCCAAATTTGCCGCTCCCAGAAAAACCAGGCTTGTGCATATACAGTGAATGCTGCATTTTCAAAACCTACAACAGGTTCTGACATAAGTAAGATTAAGGCTGTGCCACCTTCCTGCCCCAGCACTGTGCAATGACATTCTAACAAACTATCTGTCTCATTACAAATTGCTGGCCGCCGTGTGAACTTTCAGTTAGACACAGGTGCCTGAATAACTTTGCTTAATCGTGCCACGTACGAACAGTCAGGCTCACCATGCTTTTCTAAATCTAGCAAGCACCTCGCTGCTTACAAAGGACAGGAAATTCCAGTGCTTGGACAGTGTAGTTTGCCTGCCTCTTACAAATCTCACACTAGGACAGTAAATTTTCCATGATGAAATCAAGAGACAGTGAGAACATATTCAGTTTAGATGACGTTTGATTTGTTTGGACTTGGGATGCAAGATGGTGTACTTGAGTGTCTGCTTTTGAACCAAAAGACAGTGTGGCTAGCTTTCTTAATGAATTTCATGACCTATTTTCAGAAGGAATGGGAAAAGCTAATTGCTTTAAGACACAGAGCAGCTACTGAACTGAAAGAATTGCAAGATAATGGTGTAATTGCTCCCATTCAAGCTAGCCAATGGGCAAGTCCTCTCATTTGTTGCCTAAGCCTTCTGGTCACACTCGCATTTGTGTTGACTTCAAGTCTACAGTCAACCCACAGATGGTAATTGACACTTATCCATTATCTGGCCCTGAGGAACTTATGAACTGGCTTGGTACAGGCCATTACTTTTTTAAGATAGATTTGCGAGATGCCTACTTGCAAATTCCATTGGATGAAGAATCACAGAAAATTTTTGTTATAAATACACACTCAGAATTTTTCAAGTATTTGCATTTGCCCTTCAGTAGTGCTTCTGCACCCGCCATTTTTCAATGTTACTTGGAACAGCTGACTGCAAAAGTGTCATTTTGTTCAAACTACCTTGACAATATTGTCGTCTCAGGTCATACACCAAAGGAACACACTGGCAATTTGCATACTCCTTTTCGAGTGTTGTCAGAAGCAGAACTAAAGTGTTGTCTCCAAAATTGGCAGGGCATGGACACCCACACTGAATAGATTACGTCACAGTATCGCACATGCGCGGACAACCACCAGCACCTGAAGCATGTGCACCAGTCATTGTTGCCATCATTGCCCCAGGACACGCCCTTAGGCATGGATGAGTGTCGTGGCAGCAGTTTTCAGGAGGATGTTCCTGTTGCTTTGCAAGCCAGATTGCAGAGTATGGTTGGGAGTACACCGTCCTCCACAGTCATGTCTCATGGCTCATCTACATCCAGGGTCCTACTGCCCCCCTCTTTGTCATTGAGGTCCTCCACAACAGTGCAGCAATTCAGGGGAAAGGAATGTGCTGGCATAAGCTTTCGCTAGCACACCAGTTGGTAAAGATAGGGCGCAGAAGGGGGAAGGGGAGGGAAGGTGGAAGAGAGGGGGCGGAGGGGAAAGGGGGGCAGAGAGGGGGAAGAGAAGGCGTGGAGGGGGAAAGAGGGGGCAGAGGGCGAAGAGAGGGGGAAGAGAAGGGGGTAGAGAGGGGGAAGAGAGGGGGCAGTCAGGGCGGAGAGGGGGAGGGAGATTAGAGCCGACACAGAAGCATACCGACAATCCTCCTTTCCACGAACAATACGAGACTGGAACAGAGGGGAGAACCGATAGACGTAATCAAGGTACCCTCCGCCACACACCGTCAGGTGGCTTGCGGAGTATGGATGTAGATGTAGATGGAGGTGGCGGTCGGGGCGGAAGGGGGTGGGGCAGTCGGGGCTGACGGGCGAGAGGGGTTGCTGACAAGCGAGGGGGGGGGGGGGTCGACGGGCGAGGGGAGGGGTGCGTGACGGGGGGGAGTGGGGGGTGCCTGACGGGCGAGAGGGGGGGTCGACGGGCGAGAGGGAGGGGGGTCGACGCGCGAGACGGAGGGGGGTCGACGCGCGAGACGGAGGGGGGTCGACGCGCGAGACGGAGGGGGGTCGACGCGCGAGAGGGAGGGGGGTCGACGCGCGAGAGGGGGGGCGACGGGGGAGAGGGGGGTGCCACGGGGGATAGGGGGGTGCCACGGGGGAGAGGGGGGGGGACGGTCGAGAGGGGGGGGGGGTTGCGACGGGCGAGATGGGGGGTGGGTTGCGACGGGCGGGAGGGGGGGGGGGGTTGCGACGGGCGAGATGGGGGGTGGGTTGCGACGGGCGGGAGGGGGGGGGTTGCGACGGGCGGGAGGGGGGGGTTGCGACGGGCGGGAGGGGGGGGGTTGCGACGGGCGGGAGGGGGGGGGGTTGCGACGGGCGGGAGGGGGGGGGTTGCGACGGGCGGGAGGGGGGGGGTTGCGACGGGCGGGAGGGGGGGGGGTTGCGACGGGCGGGAGGGGGGGGTTGCGACGGGCGAGAGGGGGGGGGCGACGGGCGAGAGGGGGGGGCGACGGGCGAGAGGGGGGGGGGGCGACGGGCGAGAGGGGGGGCGACGGGCGAGAGGGGGGGCGACGGGCGAGAGGGGGGGCGACGGGCGAGAGGGGGGCGACGGGCGAGAGGGGGGGCGACGGGCGAGAGGGGGGGCGACGGGCGAGAGGGGGGTCGACGGGCGAGAAGGGGGGGCGACGGGCGAGAGGGGGGGGCGACGGGCGAGAGGGGGGGCGACGGGCGAGAGGGGGGGCGACGGGCGAGAGGGGGGGGCGACGGGCGAGAGGGGGGGGCGACGGGCGAGAGGGGGGGGCGACGGGCGAGAGGGGGGGGGCTACGGGCGAGAGGGGGGGGCGACGGGCGAGAGGGGGGGCGGCGGGCGAGAGGGGGGGCGGCGGGCGAGAGGGGGGGCGGCGGGCGAGAGGGGGGGCGGCGGGCGAGAGGGGGGGCGGCGGGCGAGAGGGGGGGCGGCGGGCGAGAGGGGGGGCGGCGGGCGAGAGGGGGGGCGACGGGCGAGAGGGGGGGCGACGGGCGAGAGGGGGGGCGACGGGCGAGAGGGGGGGCGACGGGCGAGAGGGAGGATGCAGACTCAGTTTCTCAGGTGGACTGCAGGGAGAACATGAAGACACGCATGATGCATAGTTGGGGTCTGTTTTGTGAACAGATTAGAGCTAGTGCAAAAGGTGTAGCTGCACATTCATGGCCCAGGAGTCACCAACAGGTGCCCTTAGCATGTGCAGCAAGGAAGAGCAGAACTATGTTCTATTATATGAATGTATGGAGTCTGTTCTTCCAGCCATGTCCGACAGGACAGACCCCATGCATTCATATAACTGATTCGCCTGGATGGACAATGGATCCATCTCCTTCAGTGCAGATGCACAAATACATCCAACCTCCTGCGGGAATCTCAGAGTAGTAAGCTTGGAGTAAATGGGCAAGGACTGCGGGTAGGTGGCACTCGGTGGGAGTGTAAGTCGGTTGTGTGGTGTGCCAAGATAGTTCGTGCAGCTGCAGTAAACACTGTGTTCCAGATGGCGCAGTGGTTAATGCACCTGCCTAGTAAGCAGGAGGTCCTGGGGTTGAATCTCAGTCCAGCACACATTTTCATTCATCACCGCTGATTCCGCATAATGTCCCAATGCAGCTGACATCAGTAGGCTCACCGCTTTCCTTTCCTTTCTCCCCTCTCCACATCCAATTTACGTACTATATTTTATACAATAAATTTCAATACAATGTTCCCGGTTTAGAAGCTGCATCACTTTGTATAAAACACTCAAGCTTCCAACTGTTGTATCCGCCTCTGTTATTAGGGATTAAAATTACTGACTGCCGGCACTGGCATGGCATTGTGCTAACACATATTCTACTAGTTGTCGCTAGGGAGGTAGTTGGCTGCACAGCTTCTCCCAGCAGTACACCAATGGCATCCTGGCACTGTCTGCTTCCAATGTGTCGTCACTTCCGCTGCGCTGCCAATGTAGTATTTTGAGAGTGTGTGTGTGTGTGTGTGTGTGTGTGAGAGAGAGAGAGAGAGAGAGAGAGAGAGAGAGAGAGAGAGAGAGAGAGAGAGAGACAGAAATGCCGGATCGCCTCTACTTCCTTTGGATAACGTGGTGGAGTGAACTGCAGATGCTCTACAAACCACAGAATGATCAGTGATAATGATCTGCAAGGAGAAATTTGCAAAAGAAGAATCAGGTGGGTCATATAAATTGGAGACACCTGGGAAGAAGAGGCACCTGGAGAAGAGGGTCACAAATCTCAACTCTTTTCAGGAAGATGTGATTGGTCATCAGATATACGCATACTATTCAAGAAAGAAAATGTGACACAAAAAGCTACATGTTACCCGTGTAGCAGAGGACCTATTTCAGGGTAGTAAATCATCCTTGTTACGAGTCATGGAGAAGCTAAGATGCCGCTACAAATTCATTTCTGGCCATAAGGTATTAATGAAACACCAAGATATTGCAACCTGTTGTTGCTGCTTCCTTATAGAAGTAGTAGGGACAAACTTTTGACGATATTGTTTGGCTTGCTGAAACTTGTGTGAATGCAGGACACAGTTTAAAAAAAGACTGGGCAGATGATACTATCAATGGTAGTATGACAGCTCCGACTGGGAGAGAAAAAAGAATAACTGTACCACATGCCAAAAATTCAAAAGGGTTCATTTCTAATTTTCTGCTGTTATTCACTTCAAATAAGGCTTCCAATTACCAAGAAGAGATGAACCAGAATATTTTTGTGAAATCGTTTGAAGACACTGTGCTTCAAAACTTAATGAAAAACTCTACAATTGTCATGGGTAATGCTCCGTATCATCAGTTATATAAGACAAGGTGTCCACGAAGACAATAAACAAAAATGACACTGTTTGCTGGCTAGAGAAGCATAAGATAATGTTACACAGTAACTTGACAAGGGCAGAATTATTAGAAGTTGTCTCACAACACACGCCAAAGAATCCAGTTAACAATGTGGATGAAATAGCAAAAAAAATATGGACATAAAGCAGACTGCCTCCCACCATTGCGACTTCAATGCAACAGAACTGATTTGGGCTCAGTTTAAACACCATATTGTTGCAGAAAATGAAAAAAAAATTACATTGACCAAAATGCAATGGCTCTTGAGAGAAGCAGTTAAGAAAATGACACCACAAGACTAGCAAAAGGTAGTGAATCGTGTGAAAGGAGCGATACAGGAAGCATGGAACAATTAGGTGAGTTACAACAGTGTGTCAAACTCTTGTAATACATGTCACTATGAGTAGTGACAATGAGATACACTAGCACTGACTCTTAATTGAGCAGTGTCTTCCCACTGTCTGTAGTGTTTAGTGTATGTTAATGAACATCTTACTTCCATTAAAGCTTGCATTTGTGACTATTTTGATCAATTTCTCTTTCCTTTTGTCAGACTAAGGAATACTGTTCATCTCCTTATGGTAAGTTAGACTTCATTTTAAATACATTTCATTTTGTGTAGACACAAAGACGTTATGAGATATTCAACAATAAGAAGGAAACTTTACCGTATGTGGAAATTTCTCCTGTTTCAATAACCAACATTACATTGGCCCTAATTAAAATTTAAAAAAAGATTTTTGACAAGCTTAGAGAGAGCACTGAGAGTGATACTATACATAAATTTCAGAATTTGTACATTATTTTTGTAGGAGATAGTGACTTTAAACTTGACACTTGTTAACCTTTAAATAGTGACACAACTACATAAAAAACGCAATGAGGTACAAAAAAATTTTAAACAATTTGTCGCCAAGCGAGGTATTTTAGTAATCGATGCAAAAAAAGTATTGCTGTGAGAGCAATAGTTTTTCAGATGTGATATGATAAGTTTGAAGCAGTTTATGAATGGAAAAATTTAATCTGTTTCAAACAAATTAACGTAACTACTTCCATAATTAAAATTAAGAACAGATTTTTGACTTGCTAAGAGACACTACAGAGGTCTACATTTTATGTGAATTTCAGATTTCTTTTACTTGATTTTTGCAAAAGATAGAGACTTTAAAGTGATTTTCTTTTGCTGAAGAGAGCACTGTGCTGTGGCGGCTGCCTGCTGACAGTACTAGACATGACAACGTTACAACTCTGGAGCTTGAACGTCAAGTGGCCACCGCTTTAAAACCAGTTTAGATGCGGCTTGTAAACTGAGAGGATTTTATTGAAGCACGTTACCACCAAACACTCCAAGGAAACATATGATAAGAGTTACCTGGAGAAAACTGCCTGTAAACCAAAGAACACAGTACAACACGGGCCAACCGAATGGGGCAGTGAAGTTGTTAAGACACAGACCTCATATTCTAGAGTTTAATGATCGAAAAGTCCACGGGTGTACTGCTGGTCCACAGTATCAAATGGGCATTATGCATAGTGACCATTGGACACAGAGGACTGGCAGTACACCTATGGACAGTTCAATTGACAAATATGTTGTCTATAATTGTGAAAGTGTTATCAGTGAAGGATTTTGTGCACGAACTGACCTCTCGATTATGTCCCATAAATGTTCAATGGGATTCATGCCGGGTGCTCAATGTTCTTCAAACCAGTCATGAACAATTTTGGTCTGGTGATATGGTGTATTCTCATTCATAAAAATTCCATCTTTGTTTGGGAACATGATGTCCAGGAACGGCTTCAAATGGGCTCCAAGTAGCTGAACATAACCATTTCCAGAATGAGATTTTCACTCTGCAGCGGAGTGTGCGCTGATATGAAACTTCCTGGCAGATTAAAACTGTGTGCCCGACCGAGACTCGAACTCGGGACCTTTGCCTTTCGCGGGCAAGTGCTCTACCAACTGAGCTACCGAAGCACGACTCACGCCCGGTCTCACAGCTTTACTTCTGCCAGTATCTCGTCTCCTACCTTCCAAACTTTACAGAAGCTGTCCTTCGCAGGAGAGCTTCTGTAAAGTTTGGAAGGTAGGAGATGAGATACTGGCAGAAGTAAAGCTGTGAGACCGGGCTTCGGTAGCTCAGTTGGTAGAGCACTTGCCCGCGAAAGGCAAAGGTCCCGAGTTCGAGTCTCGGTCGGGCACACAGTTTTAATCTGCCAGGAAGTTTCATAACCATTTCCAGTCAATGATCGGTTCAGTTGGACCAGAGGACCCAGTCCACTCCAAGTAAACACAGCCCACACCACAATGGAGTCACCCACCACCAGCTGGCACCGCGCCTTGCTGACAACCTAGGTCTATGGCTTTGTGGGGTCTGCACCACACTCGAACCCTACCATCAGCTTTTACCAACTGAAATTGGGACTCTTCTGACCAGGCCACAGTTTTCCAGTCCTCTAGGGTCAAACCAATGTGGTTCAGAGCTGCAGGCGATGTCGTGCTGTTAGCAAAGGCAGTCACGTTGGTCATCTGAAGCCATAGCTCATTAATGCCAAATTTTGCAACGCAGTCCTTATGGATACGTTTGTCTATGCCCCACATTGATTTCTGTGGCTATTTCACGCAGAGTTGCTTATCTGTTAGAACTGACAACTCTATGCAAACGCCACAGCTCTTGGTCGTTAAGTGAAGGCCATCAGCCACTGTGTTGTACACGGTGAGAGGAAATGTCTGAAACTTGGTATTCTTGGCACACACTTGGTACTGGATCACGGGACATTGAAGTACCTAACAATTTCCAAAATGAAACATCCCATGTGCTTAGCTCCAGCTACCATTCCGCGTTCAAAGTTGTTAATTCCTATCGCGCGGCCATAACCACGTCAGAAGACTTTTCACATGAATCCCCCACCCCCGAGTACAAATGACAGCAATGTCCTTTTATATGTTGTGTACACAATACTACAACCATTTGTATATGTGCATATTGCTATCACTCTACTTTTCACCTCAGTCAATATATTCTGTACATTTTTGAGCTATTTATTTTCATTGTATTATGTGACAAATCCAGTATATTGTAAGATGATCCATGGATGGATGCATGGATGGATGAATGAATGAATGCATAAATAAATAAATAAATGTATCTATCAGAGTAGTGATATTTCTCCGAGAGGTAAGTATTGGCCTCACAACTTTACAGTTTTCTCGAAAAAATTACCTCAGGTATACAAAATATTATCTGGAACACACTCCAAGAAAGTCTCTGTAAACTTCATGAGAACCTGCTTATAAAACTTTTAGTAAGTGGAGAAACCACAAATATGTTTCAGTTCTTTACTTATCCATACAGTGAAGATTTCAAAATTATATACAATCTGTTACAGTTGTTATTAGCGGTCTTTGATTTTCTTAAAATAAAAATTAATTTGCCCAGTCTTTGGCTTCTACAGACATTTATCTGCTCGTTTATAGCTAAGTAAGCTGGTCCATGACAGTCACAGTGGGCTGGGCATGGCAGTTTTGCGGGCGAAACTCGACCAATAACATAATTTCTTTTAGTGAACTACTCTATGACAATGCCTCAGAGTTGTCACAGAACTATAGATAGCTAATGTTTTCACCTGCAGCCATTAGTGCTTTGCAGCTGAAAGCTGGCAACAGTGCTGGGAGCTGTCAGGGATCTCCTCGTGTTGTCTCTATTTCTGTACTGTATGGAATTCACCACAACGCTTTTCACTATATGTGAACATGCAACTTTTCAGTTGAAAATATCCCGCGTTTTTATATTCTACAATTGAAAACAAAGTCAAATGGATGTTAGAATCAAACTGTAGCTTGATGGATGTTAAAGGCAAATTACAGTGAGGTGTAGCATTTGTTTTGCAGATAATTCTACATTTCACTTGACAACATTCGCATCTCTATTGAAGTGAATTATGTCATGCTGAAGTTTCCCAACTATGGACACATCACAAAGCACTGCTTTTAGATAAGTCTGAACTTCTACAGACATTCTGTTGTAATCCTTTTGGTCTAAAGGACTATTATGTGAGATCGGCTTATAGGTTGTTACTTTGGAAACAGCTGATCAGGTGAAAACTATGACCAAGAACAATGTTAAATCTGGTTAGAAAGTTACAACAGAATTCATCTTCATCACCATCAGAAGATGAAGCAGAGGAAATACATCCATCAGAACCACTCAACACCATCTCCACTGTTTATTGGGATCTCTTCTCTGAAATTACAATGTGTGTCAATGAGGAATGCCAGAATGGTAGTAGTGCACTTACAGGGTACCCAGGATTTTCTGTTGTGTTAGTTGGTAACTGTTTGCATAATGAGCGATGGCAAGCGAACACAACGAATCAGGAGGTGGATGATTAGACAATATTGCAGAAATTAGTGTTTGATAAACACTGTCATGAAGCCAAATGTATGATGTTACCTGCTGGCAAAATGGAATATAATGTGCAGAATTCTGTCATATAAAACAGAGCATTCCGTAACATTTAAACTGTACTCTTCGGCTCCAACTGAACCACCACCTCTGAAATTAAAACATTCTGAAAATACGCGATAATGCTTTTGGAACGATCCTCAGGCTATGCTACTGATCAGTCCGTCACCACAGTCAATTTTCCTCCAATCACAACTGCTGGCTTCATCATCTCCCAACATGTCTATAATACTGGAATACGAAATAATAATCCAAGGAATCCTGTCATATTCTGAGAAACATATACAAGAAATAAATATGTAAACCTGCAACCAACCTTATAATCCATAACAGCCAGATCAATAGCCACCAGCCTCACACTCTCCATATCTAAAACAAAAGTAATCAATTTGTATCTTCTGCTGAAGAAAGTCATTAGATTCCATGAATCTCAGTGATTACCGTATACTATCACCCCACTGGCTACAAACAATAGCAACAAATTTCCAACAGCAGCGTGCAAAAGAAGAGTGGCGGTACACAGTAAGCACACACTTCAGCCACCAAGTGATTGCACACACCATTGCTGCTGCTGATCAAAAAGATTTTCAAGCACGTAGTACGAGTACAGCATGGCGTTAGAGGATATTAGATGGCAGGCAGCTGATTAAAGAACTGAAAGAAAAATTGCAGCTTCCAAGGCAGATAGAAAAAGTGCAGATTTTGTCATCATCACCTCAAAGTTAAACTACAGAAGATGTGATGCAGGGATTTTGCCTCAGAAAGAATGGTAAAATATTGGCACATAACATGCAGAATTATCTGCAAAACAAATGCAACACTACAATTAAATCTTGCCTTGTGCATACACCTAACTACAATTTGATTTTAATGTCCACTTGCCTGTTTTCAAATTTTAATCATACAATTGCTGCATATTTTCAGCTAAAGAGTTGCATGTTCACAGATGGTGAATTCCAGGACAGCAAAGAAAAAAACTAAACAAACAGATTAATATTTCTCAGAGTCAAAGGCTGAGCAACTTACTTTTTGAAACTTCCTGGCAGTTTAAAACTGTGTTTGCGTTTCACAAGCAAGTACTCGACCAAATGAGCTACATGAGCAAGACTCATAACCCCTCTCACATGTTACACAGGGGAAGTGTGAAGTTTGGAAGGCAAGAGACAAGGTATTGGCAAAAGTAAAGCTGCAAAGACGCGACATGTCGTGTTCAGGTAGGTCAGCTGGTAGGGCAACTTAATCACCAAACGTAAAGGTCCCCGGCTCAAGTTCAAGCTTTAATCTTCCAGGGAGTTTCATATCAACCCACACTCCGTTGCATAGGGAAAATTCAGTCTGAACATTAATTTTTTATTTTAAGAAAATAAAAAAATTAATAACAAATTCAACAGATTTACTTTTGGAACTCAGACTAACTGACGAATAATTTTTTTTAAATCAACTATTTTTATCCTGGATAACTCAGAAATTATTTGAGTAACCAAGATACCATTTGCACAGTCTTATGACATGCTGGCTGGCTGGAAAACAGGGGGAAAAAAGTCAGCAGCAGGAAGTCATACTATCATTAAGACAAAAGCTGCTAAAACATGATCCAAATTTGTCACGACAAGATTTGTGAGCTACTTTGATGGCAAATTTTGATTATTATTTTTTATTATTTTTCTGGCTAAATAGCAAAACTGATTGATAACTTTTCATATATCACTTCCTAATCTACTCCCCTCTGCATCACCTGATTTATTTCAATGAAATTCCATTATCCTCATTTTATTTTTATAAATTTTGCCATCTCTGACAACTTTGCAAATTCATGGGCAAAGGCAGAAGTTTTCATTTGTTCTGCCTGAGCTTTAATTCCCTTCACTGCTTGCTCAATGTACAGAATGAATAGCATTGTGGATTGAGTGCAACATATCCTCACTCCCTTCTCAGCTACTGCCTCCATTTCACGTTCTTCGACTCTTCCAACTACTATTATATCATCATACATGTTCAACAGTGCTAATGAATCCAAGTCTTGAAATTTATTGTTTGCTTGTAAAATAAGTTTGCAGATTGGGTCACTTTCAAGTCTCCTGCTTCACCATAAATACACAGTGGAGCCAATGAGCTCTGAGCTGTGTGCTCTACAGAGGCTGCTCACATGGTGACAGGGCGCACGCGCGCGCGCGCGCGCGCACACACACACACACAGTTCACAGACCACATTACACATCCACGGAGCACTAGTCGACCCTCATCGTTGGGAATGTACCAGTTTCTAGCAGCTGTTGTAGTTGGGATGAAAATGGTACGTGACAATCTGAGGAGATTCATCAAAACATTCTTGAGACAAGCGTTGTTCAGTTCTACCATTATGC
Organism: Schistocerca nitens; assembly: GCF_023898315.1. NCBI lineage: Eukaryota > Metazoa > Arthropoda > Insecta > Orthoptera > Acrididae > Schistocerca > Schistocerca nitens. The sequence goes on from NC_064617.1 coordinate 869,218,021, forward strand.
ACCATTCCATGAAACAGGAGATTTGACAGTGATCTAAAATTCAAATTTATATTTTATATTCAAATCATACACTTCCAGACATGGGTTCTTTATCAAAACTTATCCACTAAGTTCCCTCTACAGCCCCTAAGAGGCCTTTACTATGAGTTGTGAAACACCATTTACATTCCTTCCATCTTCCAGCCTTCCTTCTTCACTTAGTACTGGTTTGCCATTTGAGCTCTTGATATTAATACAGCTGCTTTTCTTTTCTCCAAATATTTCTTTAATTTTTCTATAGATTGCATCTATCTTTCCTGTAGTCATGCATGCTTCTACAGCTCTGTATTTCTCCTCTAACCATTCACAAGTTGCCACTTTGCACTTCCTGTCAACCTCATATTTTTTATGTCTGTTGCCTATTTCCTGTTGCCTGCTTCACTTGCTGTGTTACATTTTCTCCTTTCATCAATTAAATTCAATATCTCATGTGTTATCAAATGATTTCTACTACAACTTCTATTTTTGTGTAGTTGTTCCTCTGTTACCTTCACTATTTCATCCCTCAAAGCTACCTGCTCGTCTTCTATAGTGTACCTCAAGCCTCGTTTTAATCAAAAGTTGTCTTTATGCTTCCTTAGAAACTCCACAACTTCTGGATCTATCAATTTCTCTGGATTCCATCTCCCTAGTATCCTACTCCTCTCCTCTTTCTTCATTTTCAATGTCCACTTCATAAACAAATAATTATGGCCCAAATACTGCCACTGGAAATGTACTGAAGTTCACAATCTGGATTTGAAATCTGTGTGTAGAATCTCCAGGTCTCTTCCATGTATGCAACCTTCTTTAGCTATTTTTACACCAACTATAACCGATAATTTAACTCTGCACTGGGCAAAATTCTTTCATTCATTTCCACCATTCATTCTCCAACTATATTTTCTTTTATTTCTTTTTTACTATTGAATACCACATTTTTATCTCCCTTAAAGATCTGAATAATTTCTTTGATCTCCTGATACGATTATTCAATCTCATCAACATTTGCAGATTAAGTGGGATACACAGTATGTGTGAGACTTTTCAGAAATAAAACTCTGGAAATGTTGACCACATCTAGCAAAAGAATAAATGATGTGTCTAAAATAGCAGAACCAACTGCAGGATGCCAGACACAAACAATAGCACAGCAGCCATCACCAGCAGCTGCTACTTCAGCAGAACCAACACCAGTGTCAGCTAAATCAGCATCAACAAAAACAAATCTATTATCAGAAGCAGCCATAACAATCGAAAAAGCAATGTCATCATCACCCCAGTCAACAGCAAAACCACAACCACCATTGGCAACAGCAGCAGCATCCCCAGAATCATTATCATCAGAAACACAGGCAACAAGAGAAGAATCAACACCAATAACAGAAAATGCATCATCAACATTGTCAGAAGTAAAAGGAACCATTCATCCCCTTAACAAGATAAGAATTTCACCACCATGCCATCTGAAGGAGCAGTCAACATTGTAAAACTCATCACATGGTCATATATTGCAGAAGACGAAAGCAGCAGTTCCATTCCATCCCAATGAATTTTTGCTGGAGGGCTACAGGAGAACCACAGTAAGATAAATACAAGTGTGATGTTCTTACATATTAATGTGCAGTCTCTTAAGAGCAAACTTAATGAACTTCAGTATTGGCTGGAAAACAAACTGCACTGTGATTTCAATAAATTAACGCTAGCTTCGCAATGAGGAACTAAAATTAAGTGTACCATTGGGATATGAATTGGCAACCAACTACTGTAGAACAAGTATTAAACATGGCGGTGTATATGTGTATGTTAAGAATAGTGTGAGCCTAATCTATGAAGTTATAGATGTAAGTGGACTGTGTATAGAAGCAAAATTTGAAGCTGCAGCCATAATGTTGCCAAAACAGGAAATTATAATAGCTTCAGTATACCGCCCCCAAGAACACAATGAAGATCTGTTTGTGGAGCTTCTGGAGAAACTGATATTCTTGCTACTGAAATACAAAGATTACAGAATACTAATATTTGGTGATATCAATATAGACATTAGGTTTAAGAATAGAAATGCTGATCAATTGCTAAATACATTAAGGTCCCTTAACTTCAGTTGCGTAAATGACAAACCCACAAGACAGGAAGCATGTCTAGATAACATAACATGTAATTTTCATCTAAACAAAACAGAATTCAACACAAGCAAGCTAGGCATTTCAGACCATGACAGACTAAGGCTCAGGCAAACTCTTAACAGTAAAGCAACTGAAACATTCACAGACTGCACAAAAATTTTAAGAACAATTAATGAACGAATGCTACACAAGTTGATAAGTAAATTGAATTTAATAAAATGGGATAAAATAATAACCACTGTGGGTGCAAATGAATCTACAAACAAATTTTTACAACTGTGAACTGAAAATGTTGAAGCACATTGTCCTAAACGTTGCAAGAAAATATCACAGCAAAATCGTTACACCAGACCAATAAATCCATAAAGCTGGTACACCCCACATATAAGTAGAATAAGAATCATAATGCTGCTCTACCATGATAGGTCTAAGCACAATAATGCTGACAAGGAAATGTATATGAAAGTGAAAAAGATTTACAGGTCTGAAATCAAGGCAGTTAAGTGCAAAGCAAATGATGCATATGTATTGAACTCAGTGAATAAATGCAAAGCTGCATGGGAAATTATTAAAAAAGAAATAAACTGTGATGATAAAGTATACCAGACACCAATTCTACCTGATATTCTAAATGCACATTTTGTCAGTCCTCAGTCAGATAGCAGCATAATGGGGGATGTGAGTAAGGCAGAGGCACTGCTGCCAGCAATGAACAGTAAGCAGACAGACAGCTTTCAATGGCCTCATGTAACAGACAAGATGGTTAATGAATCAATAGCTAACCTCAGTAATTCTAGAGCAGAGGATTACTATGGTCTCTCAAATTATGTTATTAAATACATCAGAAATCAAATTGTAACAACACTGACTAAAATAATCAACAAAATTTTAAATGATGGTAATTATCTGGAATGTTTAAAAATATATGTAGTTAAAACATAACATAAGGAAGGAGATATAGCATCTCCATATAACTGTCAACCAATATCATTTACACCCACAGTATCAAAAATAATAGAATACTGCATGCATAAACAAAGGAATCAATATTTTGAACATAATGATATCTCCTCACAGTATGGTTTCAGATCCAGCATTCTACAGTCAAAGTAGTTGAGAGTATGGTACCAAAAATATAAAATTGTTTTGAAAATAAAGATATTATCTGTGCAACACTGTTGGACCTCAGGGAAGCTTTTGATGTGGTATACAATACTCTCATGAAAAAGCTCTACCACTACAGAGTGAGAGAGAGTGCTCTATGCCTAATACAGGCTTACTTGGATAGTAAAAAACAGTTAGTTAAGGTAAATAATCAAATGTCAGGATGTCTCCCAGTTATACAGGGTGTACTTCAAGGATCTGTTCTTGGACCTTTCCTTTCCATTATTTACATAAATGATTTACCTGCAGTTGTATCATGCGATGCAGTGCTTTAAGCTGATGACACAACATTCATCACATGTGATACCAACCTTGAAAATGTGCAGCAGTGTGGCACTGCCAATGGAGAGATGCACTACTTGGTTTGAGGCAAATGTACTTCATAAGAATCATAGTAAAACTGAAGCTATTGTATTCAATCTGAATGCTCCCAGTCATGATAACAAAACAGTAAAATTATTAGTATTTCATATAGGGCCTAGATCAAAAACTCAGCTGGGATACACACACAGGGAAGTTGTGTGGCAAATTGGCACGTGTCATCTATCTGCTGTACAAGCTGAGAAGCAGCGTCAGCAAGGAACTTCTATTATATGCATACTTTACATACTTCCATTCCCATCTGAGTTACAGAGTACTATTATGGGGCAATTCCGAATGCCCAAAATTAGTGTTTAAATGGCAAAAGAAAGCCATAATGTGCATAGCAGGACTTAGCCCATATGAATAAAGTCAAGATTATTTTACGAAACTAAATATAATGAAAGTGCCTGGCCTGTATATTTACAACTGCCTTGTTTTTGTTAATGAGAATATGAGTAAATTTGACTTAAGGAAGATGGTTCATGACCATAACATAAGAAGTGGACATAGAATTAATATGCCATATGCTAGGCTTGCAAACACACACATCAGTTACAAATATTTTGGTCGTCTACTTCAACAAATAACCTGAAAATGCCTATATCGTGCCAGTAAATAAATTTAAAACTAGTCTTTCGGGGTGGATGAAAAGTAAAGTAATTTACTCTGCTCCCGAGTTCCTCGAGTATGTGACAAATGATCCACTTTCCTTATGAGAATGAACAATAAATTAACTGAATGTATCATGTACTTATTGTTAATTATCTGTTTGATTATTTATTTGTCATTTGCTGAACTATGTAATTTATTTATCTTGTAATTGATCTCTTCGGAAACTTTTAGTTGTCTTGACACTTGCATAAGTATGTATTGTATCCATCTTGGATTATTATATTGTAGTTAATGACACTTGTCCACTTTATTATTATTATTGTGTTAACACTGACGACACCAATTGTATGTAAACATGCTCAAAGGCAGAATAAAACATTAGTACCTGTAAAACATTTGTATTTGTGTGTATAAACGTGGTGGGAGTTGCCTTTGTGCCTACGATAATGCACTCATTAGGCTGTTCACAGCAGCTCATCTACATATCTCTTTTTTTCTTGTTTAGTATCAGAGCTACTCCTGCATTACTCTTACCAATTTTGTGTATTAACCTGACAATTCCATACATAAATTCAACCTAACCATTTATCTTTTTGAATTCTCTAACATACTTGCCCAATTAAGGGATTTAACATTCGATGCTCCAACCCGCAGAACTCCAGATTAGCTTGTCCCAAAGATGAGGTACTATTACGTGGTCCGCACCTGGGCATTCGAACTGGGAGCCTCCAGCATATGACACGAAAGTGGATTCCATCATCATTAAAGTATACTGAGAAGAGGTGCATGCTCTTGGGAAATACAACAGCTGTCGTTCTCCCCTGCCTTCAGCCATTCACAGTATCAACGTAACAAGACAAATTGGTTAATGTGTTACAAGGCCAATCAGGCAATCATCCAATTGGCGTAGGCCAATCAGGCAATCATCCACTTGGTTGTCTGCCTCTCTATAGCTGCGTGGTCAGTGCAGCAGAATGCCATGCAAGGGGCTCGGGTTCGATTCCCAGCCAGGGACTGGCTGTTGTGTTGTCTTCATCATCATTTCATCCTCATTCACACAAAAGTCGCCAATGCATCAAATAAAATGACTTCCACCAGGTGGCCAGTTTCCACACAGTATGGCTCCCGGCCTAGCTACATATATCATTATTATCCACTTGGTTGACCCTGCAAAAACTGGAAACACTCTTGACCCTCTTCAGGAACATTATGTTAGCCTGACCCATGCACTGGCAAACACTGAATGTAATTATACCTATAGAATGGCTACCTGTATTGCACAATTCACAACACAGCAGCGATCTCCACCGCTCGTGGTGGTCTCTTAAAGCTAACAATTGTATTAAGATACCTGTTTCAGGTTTCCATGTTATTGATATGTGCTATACTTAAAAACAGAGTAATAAAGTTAAATTATATCTGACAAGTGGTTAAACAAAAACCGTGACAGATAATGTTTACTGCAGTCTACGTACGCTACTAAAGAATTTGGAGCAATAGGATAGTAATTCAAATTTTACTACAGTAAGAGTTTACTGTACAATAGTGTCTCGATCACATATCTGTTACAAATTATTTTGCAATACTCTGCATGGGAGCTAAAATGTGAATTGTATGCTCTTTAAAGCTATATATTAAGATCTCTATAGTGCTGGAATTTTATTTAAGAAATAAACACTACGTAGTAATTGGTGTTATTTCAAGGCTGTGTTATTATTTGTACACTCATATCAGTGTTTCGTAACACTATGCTCAAGGCACACGTATTTCTATTACTTTTAATGTGTCACTGATGTTGCTTACCCACCTCGTATTTATAAGAGCTCTGCGTGACCGATCGCCAACGTTTACATGAGAAATAAAGACTGTCTTTTACCATCTTTGAACGCTGGAGTATAAAACACATGTGCAAATCTACAACAACCTTGAGGATTTAATTCAAATCACAAGCGCTTACAACCACGCCACAGATGTACGAAACGTGCAGTGTGGCCAACACAAATCCTACATCCATTTACTTCAATAGTGTGCAAACCATTGCGAAGTGTATAGCAGAGGGTACTTCCCGATCTCCTCGTTCCATATGACGCGCGGGAAGAACAACTGTTTAAATGCATCTGTGCGTGCTGTAATTAATCTAATCTCGTCCTAACGATGTCTACGGAGTGATGCGTACGGGTAATAGTACATTCCTAGAGCCATGTTGTAAGTCTAACAGGTTTTCTGGGACTAGTGTAGCAGGGGATACAACCCGTCGGCTTTGGACAATGACGTCACAAGTCGCCAAACGAGAAGCGATTCTTCTTAGCGTTGTAGCTCCCTTGAGTAGCTGATAAGTGTTTTTTGGCTTTTTAAAAAAAAAATCTCACGAGATAGAATAAACAGATCCACTTTATTAAGCAATCAGTAAAAAAACGAAACTGAAACATAATAGCAAAAGCGAAAATGGTAAACTGCTCTCTGGCGACTTGTGACGTCATTGTCCAAAGCCGACGGGTTGTATCCCCTGCTACACTAGACCCGGTTTTCTCTAGGTAGTTGGCGTCTATCTTCAAGTGCCTGCCAGTTCAGCATCTCTGTTACATTCTACCACGGCTCAAACAAACCTGAAACCATTGACCCTGCTCTTCTGTCTATAATTTCAATATCCTGTCGCTGTATACGTTCAATATCCCCAGCTTGTCCTATTTCGTATGAGTCCCACATACGTGAGCAACATTCTACGATGGATCGTAGGAGAAATTTGTAAGCAATGTCCTTTGTAAACTGATGGCATTTTCGTAGTATTCTGCCAATAAACCGAAGTCTTCCACCTGCTTTACCTACGACTAGGCGTTTGAGATCATTCCATTTTTATATTTCTACGAAGTGTTATCAGCCAGGTATTTGTGTGATATGATCGATTCCAACTGTGACTCCTCGATGTTGTTGTTGTTGTGCTCTTCAGTCCTGAGACTGGTTTGATGCAGCTCTCCATGCTACTCTATCCTGTGCCAGCTTCTTCATCTCCCAGTACCTACTGCAACCTACATCCTTCTGAATCTGCTTAGTGTATTCATCTCTTGGTCTCCCTCTACGATTTTTACCCTCCACGCTGCCCTCCAATGCTAAATTTGTGATCCCTTGATGCCTCAAAACATGTCCCACCAACCGATCCCTTCTTCTAGTCAAGTTGTGCCACAAACTTCTCTTCTCCCCAATCCTATTCAATACCTCCTCATTAGTTACGTGATCTACCCACCTTATCTTCAGCATTCTTCTGTAGCACCACATTTCGAAAGCTTCTATTCTCTTCTTGTCCAAACTGGTTATCGTCCATGTTTCACTTCCATACATGGCTACACTCCATACAAATACTTTCAGAAACGACTTCCTGACACTTAAATCTATACTCGATGTTAACAAATTTCTCTTCTTCAGAAACACTTTCCTTGCCATTGCCAGTCTACATTTTATATCCTCTCTACTTCGACCATCATCAGTTATTTTGCTCCCCAAATAGCAAAACTCCTTTACTACTTTAAGTGTCTCATTTCCTAATCTAATCCCCTCAGCATCACCCGATTTAATTTGACTACATTCCATTATCCTCGTTTTGCTTAGACATAAGATACTACAGGCCCGTCCACACGCAACGATCTGTCTGCGCAAATGTCTGCGCACTTAACATCTGCGCAGACAGATCGTTGCGTGTGGACAGAAGATTTGCACCAACGTGAGGTGTGTGCAAACCTGGAAGTTGGAGGTTTGAGCGAAACCTCTCAAATCTGTGGGTTCAAAACGCATCTGCGCAGACAAGTTGGAGCGTGTGGACAGGAGATCGCCGCAACTCTGGCGCTAAACAGCTGTTTCCTCAATCTGGTGTTTGTATTTGTGCGCACAGGGAATTAAAATGGCTGGGAGTTTGTAAGTGAATTCATTGAAATATATAGAAACCACCCATGTTTGTGGAAGATTAAAAGTAAAGAATACAGTGACCGAGACAAAAAGACAGCAGCATACAATGCTCTAATTGAAAAATTGCGGGGAGTTGACGCCTCGGCATACAGAGAAACAGTAATAAAAATAAAAAAAAATCCTTGCAAACTGTATACCGAAAAGAGTTATCCAAAGTTCAGAAATCTAGAAGATCTGGTGTAGGAGTAGATCAAGTATACCAGCCAACGAAGGTTCGCCCTGCAACTCTCGCAGTAAATTTACGTGAGAAAACTGCTTTCGCTTCAGCAGCCACTGTCTACACCATTCTCACCGCTTTCTCTGTTGCCTGCGGTTGGTCTGAATATTTTTTGCAACACAAGTTGCGAAGACAGACCACAACAGAACTTCCTCCATTTCTATATTTCAAAATAACTGAATTAAATTTTTGACGTTTACGGGGAGCGTAGTCGCTTGCCACTGATATTTCTTTTCTACACCGACAGATGGCGGGCGAGTAGTAGATTGGGGTTTGTGTCGTGTGAACACACCACATTTCCAGCGATCTTTTGCATGTACAGACATCTACGCCGATGTCTGCGCAGACAGATAGTTGCGTGTGGACCGGGCTTACGTTTTTTTCTTTTTTGTGAAGTACACAGTTTTACATTTCTGAACATCTAAACAAGTTGGCAAAAGTTGCAGGGGCAACTCAGTGGGTGATTGCCTGATAGGCATTGTAACATTAGCCAATATTGTCTTGCTTTGGAATCTTATCAAGATCTGACCGAATATTTGTGCAGCTCTTTTACAGATAGTTCTTGATTATAGATAAATGCATCATCTGCAAAAGCCTGAGGTTACTATTAATATTGTCTAGAAAAGCGTTAATATACAACACGAACGGCAAGAGTCCCAAAGCGTTTCCCTGGGTACACTCGAAGTTACTTCTAATCTGTCGATGTCTCTCCGTCCAATATAACATGTTGTGGCCTCTGTAGCAAAAAATCCGCAATCCAGTCACAAATTTCGCGTGATGCCCCATACGATCGAGGTTTTGTTAATGAACGTAAATGTGGTACTGCGTCAAATGCTTTTCGTAAGTTAAGAAATACTGCATCTACTTAATCCATGGTTTTCGGGATGTAGAGTGAGAAAAGCGCGAGTTGGGTTTCATGTGAGGGGTGTTTCCGGAATCTATGCTAGTCTGAATGGAGGGCGTCATTCCTTTCGAGATAATTCATTATGTTTGAGCTCAGAAAATGTTTTAAGATTCTACAATAAATGGACGTCAATGATATTGGACGGCAGTTTTGTGGATCGCTTCTACTACCCCTCTTGTAGATGGGTGTGACCAGTGCTTTCTTCCAACTACTGGACACAACTTTCTGTTCAAGGGATCTGCAGCAGGCTATAGTTAAAAGAGGTGCTAACTCAGCTGCATAGTCGACATAGAATCTGATAGGATTACGTTAACTCCTGGAGTTTTGTTCAGTTTTTAAGATTGCAGTTGTTTCTCAACACCACTGACACTATTTAATGTCTATTTCACTCATCTTTAAACTGGCGCAATACCCATGTATTTTCATTTGTAAAGGAACATTTGTAAATCGAATTCAACACTTTCCTTTTAGTTTGCTACCCTCAATTTCTTATGAATGAATTTCCGAAAGATCGCAGTCATCAATTCATTTCGTCATTACCGAAATGGAGGCAACCTATAGTAGCTGTGGGTACATAAAAATACAAACCAAGAGGTATCATGTTTGTGTCGTGACCTCAGAAGGAGCCGTAGTACATTAATTTGGAATACATTCAAAACATTTGTGGGCGCCCTTCGTCCATGAGCAGCATTTCGCATGGGAAGAAGCTTTAACTCCATATCCGAGGCGAAATATTTGCTTCAGTAGGCATCAGAGTGATACCGAATTGAACACTTTTCGAAAAATACGTAAGAAATGAATGCTTCTCGCTCCTACTATCCATGGCGATTAGAATACAATCTACATCCATACTTTATAAAACTCTAAGAAGTACATGGCAAAGGATACTTCCTATCATACCATTCATTGTGGCTTCTGCCCTTTCCAATAGTGTGTGGAGCAGAGAAGACTGACTGCCCAAATGCTTCTGTGCACGCCATAATTAATATATTATTGACTTCATAGTTATCCAGACAGTGATGTGTAGGAGGCTGTAGTACATTCCTAGATTGTTCACTTATTACTGGTGCTGGTAACTTTGAAAGTATATTTTCATGGGTAGTTGGAGACTATCGTTTACCATTTACCAGCGTAGGTTATTCAGCATTCCCATGACACTCTGCTGTGGGTCAAAAACCTTGGACTATTTTCTAGTCTCATTGTGGTTAACTTCCGTAATGGATTTTAGGAGGATCTGGTTTCAAAAGCCAAATGGTAGCCACCCCTGTTAGTTATTCTGTCTTGTCCACACTCATGCTAATAGATTAAGGATAATGCTGATACACGGTGAAACAACGGTCTAGTGGGCGGTTTGTGGGTTTAAATCACCTCGGGGTATGACCGTGCAGTGCTTTTGACATGCTGTCGTCGCATGGTGGCGCTGGCAGCAGTCCACATATGCAGAGGTGTGTTGGTGCATGTCAGAGTATGGTGCATTAAGTAAGTGTGCAGACGTTTCCAGACGTGCTAATGGTGACTGTGTGTTGGAAATGGCTCAAAGAACACATATTGGTGACATTATGAGGGGTAGAATACTAGGGCTACCGGAGGCTGGTCAAACACAGCAGGTCGTAGCACGGGCCCTCCATGTGCCACAAAGTATGATCTCAAGATTATGGCAAAGATTCCAACAGACAGGAAACGTGTCCAGGCGCTACAGTATGGGAAGTCCACAGTGTACAACACCACAAGAAGACCAATATCTCACAATCAGTGCCCACAGATGGCCATGGTGTACTGCAGATAGCCTTGCTCGGGTCCTTACCGCAGCCACTGGAACAGTTGTCTCCAGACACACAGTCTACAGACGACTGAACGGACATGATTTATTCGCCCGGAGACCTGCAAGGTGCATTCCACTGCCCCTGGTCACGGGAGAGCCCATAAAGCCTGGTGTCAAGAACACAGTACGTGGTCATTGGAACAGTGGTCCCAGGTTATGTTAACGGACGAGTCCAGGTATAGTCTGAACAGCGATTCTCGCCGGGTTTTCATCTGGCGTGAAGCAGGAACCAGATAACAACCCCTTAATGTCCTTGAAAGGGACCTGTATGGATGTCGTAGTTTGATGGTGTGGGGTGGGATTATGATTGGTGCACGTACACCCCTGCATGTCTTTGACAGAGGAACTGTAACAGGTCAGGTGTATCGAGACGTCATTTTGTACCAGTATGTCCGCCTTTTCAGGAGTGCAGTGGGTCCCATCTTCCTCCTGATGGACGATAACGCACGGCCCCACCGAGCTGCCATCGTGGAGGAGTACCTTGAAACAGAAGATATCAAGCGAATGGAGTGGCCCTCCAGTTCTCCAGACCTAAACCACATCGAGCACGTCTCGCATGCTCCCGGTCGACGTATCGCTGCGCGACTTAAAACACCTACGACACTTCAGCAATTCTAACAGGCACTGGTGCAAGAATGGGAGGCTATACCCCAGCAGCTGTTCGACCACCTGATCCAGAGTATGCGAACCCTTTGTGCGGCCTGTGTATGTGTGCGTGGTGACCATACCCCATATTGATGTCAGGGTACATCCGCAGGAAACAGTAGCGTTTTGTAGCTCATGTGTCTCGGGACGGTTTTCTCAGCTTATCACAAATACCGTGGACTTACAGATGTATGTCGTGTGTGTTCCCTATGTGACTATGCTATTAGCGCCAGTTTTGTGTAGTGCCACGTTGTGTGACACCACATTCTGCAATTATTCTTAATTTATGAGCATTAGTGAAATATGAAGTTGTGCAAGGCCTTCCTCTATTTCCTTGATGCAGTGGATTTGTTGTTGTTGGCTAGCTTGAAGATATTAGGGATAACCTATGGGGTACATTCTGTACAAGTGGCCCTATTAAGCTGGGTGTCTTCTTCTAACTGCATTGGCGAGGTTTTCTTGGTGTTGCCAAAGAATTCAAAATTATATTTGTACCACAGTCTGGTATGATTCTTGGTCCAATTACCCTTAATGTAATTTGAAGATCTTACTGGGATCTTATTGGTTAGGCATAGACACTCTGCTGTGTAGAGGAGTTATAGTATCTTAGTTTGATACTCAGTTATAGACATTTTGAGGCCCAAGTTTTTCTCCAAGCATAGTATGTCGTACATTAATTTCCTTTGATCGAGAACTGTTGTTTCACTGACATCTCCAGCGTTTTTCTACGGTTTCAGTTCTCTTGAAAAGTTTAGTTGTGCTGATTCTCATCATTCTAAAGGCATTTTTAATGTTGTTGTTGTGGTTTTCAGTCTGAAGATAGGTTTGATGCAGCTCTTCACACAACTCTATCCTTTGCAAGCCTCTTCAGCCCTGAGTAACTACAGAAACTCACATCTATTTGAACCTGTTTGCTGCACTCTACTCTTGGTCTCTCTTTGCAGTTCCTATCCCCACACTTCCATCCAATTCTAACTGACGAGATCTTGATGTCTCAAAATGTGTCCTATCAATCAGTTCCTTCTTTTAGTCAAGTTGGGCCTTAAACTTATTTTCTCCTCAATCTGATTCAGTACTTCCTCATCAGTTATTAGAGCTACCCATCTAATCCTCAGAATTCCCCTCTAGAACCACATTATACACTCCTGGAAATGGAAAAAAGAACACATTGACACCGGTGTGTCAGACCCACCATACTTGCTCCAGACACTGCGAGAGGGCTGTACAAGCAATGATCACACGCACGGCACAGCGGACACACCAGGAACCGCGGTGTTGGCCGTCGAATGGCGCTAGCTGCGCAGCATTTGTGCACCGCCGCCGTCAGTGTCAGCCAGTTTGCCGTGGCATACGGAGCTCCATCGCAGTCTTTAACACTGGTAGCATGCCGCGACAGCGTGGACGTGAACCGTATGTGCAGTTGACGGACTTTGAGCGAGGGCGTATAGTGGGCATGCGGGAGGCCGGGTGGACGTACTGCCGAATTGCTCAACACGTGGGGCGTGAGGTCTCCACAGTACATCGATGTTGTCGCCAGTGGTCGGCGGAAGGTGCACGTGCCCGTCGACCTGGGACCGGACCGCAGCGACGCACGGATGCACGCCAAGACCGTAGGATCCTACGCAGTGCCGTAGGGGACCGCACCGCCACTTCCCAGCAAATTAGGGACACTGTTGCTCCTGGGGTATCGGCGAGGACCATTCGCAACCGTCTCCATGAAGCTGGGCTACGGTCCCGCACACCGTTAGGCCGTCTTCCGCTCACGCCCCAACATCGTGCAGCCCGCCTCCAGTGGTGTCGCGACAGGCGTGAATGGAGGGACGAATGGAGACGTGTCGTCTTCAGCGATGAGAGTCGCTTCTGCCTTGGTGCCAATGATGGTCGTATGCGTGTTTGGCGCCGTGCAGGTGAGCGCCACAATCAGGACTGCATACGACCGAGGCACACCGGGCCAACACCCGGCATCATGGTGTGGGGAGCGATCTCCTACACTGGCCGTACACCACTGGTGATCGTCGAGGGGACACTGAATAGTGCACGGTACATCCAAACCGTCATCGAACCCATCGTTCTACCATTCCTAGACCGGCAAGGGAACTTGCTGTTCCAACAGGACAATGCACGTCCGCATGTATCCCGTACCACCCAACGTGCTCTAGAAGGTGTAAGTCAACTACCCTGGCCAGCAAGATCTCCGGATCTGTCCCCCATTGAGCATGTTTGGGACTGGATGAAGCGTCGTCTCACGCGGTCTGCACGTCCAGCACGAACGCTGGTCCAACTGAGGCGCCAGGTGGAAATGGCATGGCAAGCCGTTCCACAGGACTACATCCAGCATCTCTACGATCGTCTCCATGGGAGAATAGCAGCCTGCATTGCTGCGAAAGGTGGATATACACTGTACTAGTGCCGACATTGTGCATGCTCTGTTGCCTGTGTCTATGTGCCTGTGGTTCTGTCAGTGTGATCATGTGATGTATCTGACCCCAGGAATGTGTCAATAAAGTTTCCCCTTCCTGGGACAATGAATTCACGGTGTTCTTATTTCAATTTCCAGGAGTGTACAAGATTCAATTCTTTTCTTGTCTGAACTGTTTATCGTCCAAGTTTCATTTACATATATGTCTACACTCTAGATAAATGTCTTTGGAAAAAGAGTTCCTAACATTTAAATTTATATTCAATGTTAACAAATTTCTCTTCTTCAGAAACACTTTTCTTGCCATTGCCAGTCCACGTTTTATATCCTCTCTTCTTCAGCTGTCATCGGGTATTTTACTGCCAAGGTAGTAAAACTCATACATTAGTTTAAGTGTCTCATTTCCTAATCTAATTTTCTCAGAATAGTCTTCAGTATCAGCAATTAACTTAGTCTCTCTGGTGTTGATCAAGAACTCTGCTCTCTCCTAGTTAATGTTAAGCTTGAAGTTTCCTAGACGTCTCTTGAATGTCGTCTCCCAGTAAGACAGTGTTATCAACTAAAACAGCCATGAGATACTTTGATCCCAGTTCTTAATCTGGTGTCCACTGGTACAGATCTGCTTCGTTCCCTGACGACTTTATTCAGGACACAGATAAATAATATACATGAAATACCGCTTCCATGTCTCGTTGTATTGATCAATAACTGTCTCAGAGTTTTTCGCTAAACTTTAGACTGCACCAGCTTACTGAGTTTTTCATTGAATCGTAGTTCTCTTAGAATGCTAAAGAGAATGATTCTATCACTGGAATCAAACTCTTTTTGGATTCGTTACATTCTGTATTGGAGGATGATTTTGAGGTTTTTGTATTTGTCCAGTACAGGATCTCCATGCTCTGAAACCTGCTTGATATATCCCCAACTCATTGACCAGCTGTCTTGTTACACATTGTTTGAGGATTCTGGAAAAGGTTTTCTATGTGCCTGCAAGGAGACATATTCCTCTTTAGTTGCCAGGACCTCTTTATCTTCCACTTTTTGATAGTCAAGTTGATAATGGGTGAGGCCCAGTCCTCAAGGAATTTCTGGGATGCTCAAACATTTAGGATTACTGTATCTATGCACCTATGTTTATTTTCTCCGCCTAGTTTCTGCATTTCTGCCACTATCCCATCTTCCTCAGAACTTTTGCTGTTTTTTTAGGAGATTCACGATTTCTTTGCCTTCTTTGTATGTTGGAGGAGGAATCTGCTTGGCGTTGGGATTAGTGGGTTCTCTTGAGTAGGTTCTTCTGGATTGAGAAGTTTCTGGCAGTAGTCAGCTAGATTTTTAGTGTATTCGCTGTCACTAAGGCGCGGTGATCTATTTGTTTGCTGGGGATGTAAAGCAGGTGGAGCAAATTGGGGCATCTATTGGATGAGGTTCTGGTACAGGTATCTAGAGTTATTCCTTTGAAAGTTCTCTTCTGCCTGTTTGTTGTACTTCCTCTTTGCCCCTCCTGTGATGCAAACTGTGGTCTTCCTTTTTATAAGCAAGGCTTGTAGGCTATCTTCATTTTTGTTCTGGTGCCATTTGATCCACACTAGCTGTCAGGCTTGTTCACCATCATCACTTTCAGTGGACCACCAAGTGCTCATTCTCCTTAGATCTGCTGGAGATTGTCTCCTGAATTGGCATCCCTAAAGTTGTCTCAGTTTTTGGAGGCGTTCGTGATGTTGTTATTCTCGTTCACTCTCTCTTGGTAGCTAGTACCACAGTTTTTAAGTTTCATAGTATAAAATCTAGAGACCATCTTATTCTTCAGTGTGTGGTGTTTCCTATCACTGGATGTCAAAATCAATTGAGCTCTGGGCCCACATAAATTAAAAACACGCCACAAATCCATCTAATGGACCTCATCGATAACAATGATTTATTTAAAATGGCTGCAGTTCCATTCCAGAAGTTGGTGCCTGGGTTCACTTTTCCAGTGTTCCAGATGTTAAGAAAGAGGTCGAAATATTAATTCATAGTATGTGGTTAATTGATAAACGTCATTCATACTGTTCACAGAAATCACAGTTCATACTCTAATAAAGCATCGGCCATATTGTTTCAGAGTTACCAATTTAATTTTGGCAGGATATCACCAAAACTACATGAAAGATACGGTATTGCAGTGGCTGTGTTGTTCAGAAGTATGATGAAATGTTCCTTCGGAAATGCATGCATGTCCAAAGTAACATTCACTGACGTGACTACAGCCATTATCAAACACATGAAATGTATTCACAGTTGCGAATATGTATCATCATCAACTGTATAATGGAATGACGAAAATGAAAATTTGTGCTGGATCGGGACTCGAAACCGGATTTCCAGCTTATTTTTTGTTTATAGTTCATTGTTGCTATTTGAATTTACATATTGCCAGTTTGTCATTTATAGGTAGTGAGTGGAACTGTCAGTGCTAGAAAATGAAGTGTCAAAAAAAAGGAATCAGAACATTTCGGACATACTCTTCTCTTTGAATTCAATAGAGGAGTGACAACAGTGGAGACAGACAGAAACATTTGCGCCATGTATGGGGATAATGGGATTCGACGGAGCATAGCAAGAAAATAGTTTTCTCGTTTTAAGGAGGACTGTTTCGACAATAGTGACTGTCCACGTTCAGGAAGACCTTCGGGATCTGATGAAGATAATATTAGTGCATTAATCCGCAATGATCCACATCAGTGTACTCGAGAACTGGCAGATGTGATGAACTGTAATCATACTACCTTTGTGTGACACTTGCATCCAATGCGGAAGGTTCAAAAATCGGGTGTATGGCTACCACATACTCTCAGCCAAATCACAAAAATCATCGGCTGGTCAATTGTGCATCTCTACTTGCTCATCATCAGCTGGCTCGTGACATAAGAAAAAGAAGAGTATGGTTGAGCAAAAACAAAGTAGCCTTTCCCTATAGGAAGAGCTGTGGGCATCATCAAAAGATAAGTTACGCAATCGGATGGAATAGCGACAGTGTGATGTGCTAAAGACTGCTTCCCCAAGGCTATCATTGTTGACATTCATTGTCAATAACTGAATTGTGTTGCAGACGCAGCCCAAGAAGAGCGACCAGGAGGACTGAATTAACCCATTAAGTGCCATGATCCCCATTTGGGGATTTGTCTTTGTAACGGAAATTTTGTAATTCTAATAATACTGGCAGTGAATGCTATAATTTCCCATTGTTGTCCAGACCTTTGTCGAGTGCTTGCATTGAAGTTTCGTCAGTTGTTGTTAAACGAGCCAGTTGTAGACTTTTATTTCTGTGAAGAAGCTACGTTTTTCAGCATTACAAGAGAGCGTAAGTTATATTATTATGTAAATAACTAGCAGTATCTGTCTACAGGCATGTTCTGTAATGATTTGAGAAGATGTTTATCAATCATTTATTTCAAAGATCCTTTTCATTTCGACATGGCACCTGTTAGACCTTCGATCCCCATTTTAGGCTCATGGCAGTTTCTATGTAAAACTTTATTTTGCTTTTATTTGCGCCTCAGGCACAAAGACTCGTTATGAAGCACATTCTATGAGGAAAATTGAAGAAATTGTAAATGACCCGAACTTCATGGCTTCTTTTGGTGATGATGGTAATGTGAATGAAACCATTGACCTTGTCGAGCTCCTTCCAGATCGTGTACGTGTTATGTCTGAGTGTGAAGATATCGACGGAAATAAGCCCACATCAAAAAAAGTTTTGCGTCACCCCAGTTCCCAGAACCCTATAGATAGACGCTGACTGTGGATATTGTGTAACAGACACAGTGCCTTTGACAGTTCAGAGATGTCACTAAACCCGCCCAAAGATGTAAGCAACCATGCATGAGCAGCGCCTATTAGATGGAGGGGGTCCTTCAGCCGATCAGTTCCAGTAGTTCTACAAGGAAGGAGGTACACTACTCGTATTGTCTGTAGTTCAGTCATACGTAAATGGTCAATGCCGCGGTTCGATCGCGTCCGCATTGTTACTTTGTGCCAGGAAAGGCTCTCAACAAGAGAAGTGTTCAGGCGTCTCGGAGTGAACAAAAGCGATGTTGTTCGGACATGCAGGAGATACAGAGAGACAGGAACTGTCGGTGACATGCCTCGCTCAGACCGCCCAAGGGCTACTACTGCAGTCGATGACCGCTACCTACGGATTATGGTTTGGAAGAACCCTGACATCAACGCCACCCCGTTGAATAATGATGTTCGTGCAGCCACAGGCCATCGTGTTACGACTCAAACTGTGTGCAATGGGCTGCAAGATGCACAACTTCACTCCCGACGTCCATGGCAAGGTGCATCTTTACAACCACGACACTGTGCAGTGAGGTACAGATGGGCCCAACAACATGCTGAATGGACCACTCAGGATTGGCATCACGTTTTCTTCACTGATGAGTGTCGCATATGCCTTCAAGCAGGCAATTGTCGGAGACATGTTTGGAGGCAACTCGGTCAGGCTGAACACCTTAGACACACTGTCCAGCGAGTGCAGCAAGATGGAGGTTCCCTGATCGTTTGGGATGCCATTATCTGGGGCCGACGTATGCTACTTGTGGTCATAGAAGGCGCAGTATCGGCTACACGAAATCTGAATGCCATCCTCCAACCGATAGTGCAACCATATCAGCAGCATATTGGCGTGGCATTCGTCTTGATGGACGACACTTCGCGCCCCCATCGTGCACATCTTGTGAATGACTTCCTTCAGGATAACGACATCACTCGACTAGAGTGGCTAGCATGTTCTCCAGACATGAACCCTACCGAATATGCCTGGGATAGATTGAAAAGGGCTGTTTATGGACGACATGACCCGCCAACCACTCTGAGGGATCTACGCCGAATCGCCGTTGAGGAGTGGGAGAATCTGGACCGACAATGCCTTGATGGACTTGTGGATAGTATGCCACGACGAATATAGGCATGCATCAATGCAAGAGGACGTCTACGGTTTATTAGAGGTACATGTGTGTACAGAAATCTGGACCACCACCTCTGCAGGTCTAACTGTATGGTGGTACAACATGCAATGTGTGGTTTTCGTGAGCAATAAAAAGAGTGGAAATGATGTTTATATTCATCTCCATTTCAGTTTTCTGCACAGGTTCCGGATAGTATTACTTAAACAACAATAGTTATCACATCTGATATCATCGATATTATTCTTAATGGCGTTCGATGTATCGATTGATTATCGATTGTTTAGGGAAGGTACTTCAAATGACAAATAGCTTTCTAAGACTTTGTATTGCTTAAAATATAACAATAGAAGATATGCAAATTATGTTTTATAAAAACTAAGGTATTTATTTAAATTCTTGTCCTTTAGTATGTTGTTAAAAATACAACATTAAAAGGTTCACTTAAGGTGTTTAAATTTTACTCCTTCAGTCTGGTCGGTTTTCAAGTAATCATTTATCCTGCCTTGGAGAAAACCCTCTCTGCAGGAACTGAAGTCGCTGGCGCCACAAAAATTTAATGGCTGTTACACGCAACATACTATTAGATTTTGCACAATATCCTAAAACACAAGCGTGCTTGTCTACTATGGATTGTTCAAGTTATTGACGTAGGCCAATTATGGATTCACTGACTGGTGTAACGACATCGACGTTACGCTGTTGCTAATTGGACAAGAAAAGTAGATCATCCGACTTCAATCTTGTAGACGCATTAGTAGACGTAGGCCTATTAGCACTGCTCATGGATGCTTCGGTTCCAGGTATTATTTTTGTAGTTGGTTCGATGATAGCAGCATACTCTTTCTGGAGTATTTGTACAGCGTTCTCTGCCTCTTGAAATGTCCTGAAGCAAGTTTTTTAAACCTATATGCAGCGAGAGACAGCAGTGCTGGCACCTTCACCCATCATGTCGATGTAATCCTATAATATACCAGCGCCGCTCAGAGATTGCACTTGACAGAACCTGATAGCGTTTCGTCGGCTTCACTGTGGCGGCGATACAACAGCTTCGATTACCCAATAGCTGAGAGTTTTCTGTTACCACTGGAAAGTTCCGACTCGGTTAGTACGGCCTTTATGATGTTTGTTTTGTCGGGCGCTCAACTGCGCGGTCATCAGCGCCCGTACGAAGTCCCAATTTTTCCACAGATCAATTTTTGCACAGGCTAATCCAGCCACTGTCACGAATGATGATGATGATGATGATGATGATGATGATGAAGAAGAAATGATGAGGACAACACAAACACCCAGTCTCCGGGCGGTACGGCCTATATCTACAACATGCTGTGGTTAGTCTTTTCTGGCAAATACATGCATTAATACTGACGCTGTTTTTATAAGCACCGAAAGTTTTAATTCTGTTCCGATTCGCCAACACAATGGAAGCACTTGCATATAAATCGCCACAAAAGGAAGTTACACTCCTGGAAATTGAAATAAGAACACCGTGAATTCATTGTCCCAGGAAGGGGAAACTTTATTGACACATTCCTGGGGTCAGATACATCACATGATCACACTGATAGAACCACAGGCACATAGACACAGGCAACAGAGCATGCACAATGTCGGCACTAGTACAGTGTATATCCACCTTTCGCAGCAATGCAGGCTGCTATTCTCCCATGGAGACGATCGTAGAGATGCTGGATGTAGTCCTGTGGAACGGCTTGCCATGCCATTTCCACCTGGCGCCTCAGTTGGACCAGCGTTCGTGCTGGACGTGCAGACCGCGTGAGACGACGCTTCATCCAGTCCCAAACATGCTCAATGGGGGACAGATCCGGAGATCTTGCTGGCCAGGGTAGTTGACTTACACCTTCTAGAGCACGTTGGGTGGCACGGGATACATGCGGACGTGCATTGTCCTGTTGGAACAGCAAGTTCCCTTGCCGGTCTAGGAATGGTAGAACGATGGGTTCGATGACGGTTTGGATGTACCGTGCACTATTCAGTGTCCCCTCGACGATCACCAGTGGTGTACGGCCAGTGTAGGAGATCGCTCCCCACACCATGATGCCGGGTGTTGGCCCGGTGTGCCTCGGTCGTATGCAGTCCTGATTGTGGCGCTCACCTGCACGGCGCCAAACACGCATACGACCATCATTGGCACCAAGGCAGAAGCGACTCTCATCGCTGAAGACGACACGTCTCCATTCGTCCCTCCATTCACGCCTGTCGCGACACCACTGGAGGCGGGCTGCACGATGTTGGGGCGTGAGCGGAAGACGGCCTAACGGTGTGCGGGACCGTAGCCCAGCTTCATGGAGACGGTTGCGAATGGTCCTCGCCGATACCCCAGGAGCAACAGTGTCCCTAATTTGCTGGGAAGTGGCGGTGCGGTCCCCTACGGCACTGCGTAGGATCCTACGGTCTTGGCGTGCATCCGTGCGTCGCTGCGGTCCGGTCCCAGGTCGACGGGCACGTGCACCTTCCGCCGACCACTGGCGACAACATCGATGTACTGTGGAGACCTCACGCCCCACGTGTTGAGCAATTCGGCGGTACGTCCACCCGGCCTCCCGCATGCCCACTATACGCCCTCGCTCAAAGTCCGTCAACTGCACATACGGTTCACGTCCACGCTGTCGCGGCATGCTACCAGTGTTAAAGACTGCGATGGAGCTCCGTATGCCACGGCAAACTGGCTGACACTGACGGCGGCGGTGCACAAATGCTGCGCAGCTAGCGCCATTCGACGGCCAACACCGCGGTTCCTGGTGTGTCCGCTGTGCCGTGCGTGTGATCATTGCTTGTACAGCCCTCTCGCAGTGTCTGGAGCAGGTATGGTGGGTCTGACACACCGGTGTCAATGTGTCCTTTTTTCCATTTCCAGGAGTGTATTTATATACTTGGAAGAATGCAACACAATGAATGTAAAGCCACTGCCAGCTGATTTTGCTATGGTGTATATTAATTTTGGTTCAGACGGTGTTGCGGTTCACGTTCGTTTCTCATTTGTTAGTCTGCTATCGCTCAAACTCTCAAGAGGAAACTTTGGGCGCGGAAGTAACTACATTTGAGAAAACGCAATATAGAGACGTCTATGATCAAATGTGTTGCTTATTTGTAGCAATGAATAAGAAAATATATTAGGCCCCTAAGCCTGTTGTGACGCAATTATTCAATGATTTGTTGCAGTTGGCAGTGTCTGTAAACAGAACACGAATGACACGACGGCTTCAGATTTCTATCGACAAGGTGGCTGGGGGGGGGGAAGGGGGGGGGGAAGTGGAGGAGGGGCGGGAGTGGGGGAGGGGAGGGTTGAAACTGCCAAGAAATACCTTACAAGTTACGCCGACGTGACTTGCACCGACATGTACCGATCACAAGAATGAAACGAAATTAACATGACATTGACGAGTTAAAGAAAGAAACATTTTAAAAAATGTTAGTTATATGTGCATAGATTCTGCGTTGTGGTGGCTTGCAGTTTTGTCACTTTTAATATGGGTGTAACTAATTTTTCGTCTATCAGAAAGTGGCAAGTCGATGGTAGTATGGCTTCATTCGCGTTGCTTTTCCCCATGTCCGTTGTTAACACTAAAAAAATTGCATTTTGTGAGGGCTTTCTCTAATTTACTTTTTATCTCTACCTATACTTTTTAGGTCAGTAAACATTTAAGTGTGGTTTTATCTGACAACCCATTCTGTTGTCTAAGGCATAAACAATTTTTTTCAAACCTTGATGGTCGGAAGTTCTGTACGGCAGCATATCGATAGCAATCATTTTTTTTTTTTTTTTTTTTTTTTTTTTTTTTTTTTTTTGAGCTGGAATCGTACAACTGACTTCTGTTAAAGTAATTTCTTATAGAGCTTCTCGATTCTTTTGGTCGCACCTCTTGCACTTGATCTAGCTCACAAGTTGATCCCTCACCTTTCAGCTCTGTTACTAATTCGTGGTTCTCTAGTTTTACACCATGCTTTCTTTTTACGTGTCTCTTAAATTAGTCCTACGCCGGCACGGTAGCTCAGCGTGTTCGGTCAGGGAGCTGGCTGGCCTCTGTAATAATAAAAAAAAAAAAAAAAACTGATTGAAAAGATCAACAACGAACTTCAACGGATGTTATGTGACGTCCGCTAGGACGAAATACAACGAACCATAACGAACAAATTGAAAAAAAAAATGAAAAAGTAAAGAAAAGCGGTTCTAGGAGCTTCAGTCCGGAACCGCGCTGCTGCTACGGCCGCAGCTTCGAATGCTGCCTCGGGCATGGATGTATGTGATGTCCTTAGCTTAGTTAGGTTTAAGTAGTTCTAAGTCTAGAGGAATGATGACCTCAGATGTTAAGTCCCATAGTGCTTAGAGCCATTTGAACCATCTTCATCCTCTAGCTGGTGAAGCACCTGGATATGATATTCCTTCTTTTTAAGTGTGGAGTGAAGCTCTTCCCACACTGTGGATTTCGGCATGGATAGTTCATGACTCAGCCGGCGGGTAGATGTCGATGGACTTCTTTCGATAGCTTCCCCCAAACACTGCGGAGATGGTGGTCGCCCAGCGCGTCTCTCATCAGGTACAGGTCCTGTACGGCGGAGTTTGTTGACGAGCTTCCGAGTGGCAAGTCTTGTAGGGGCATCCTTCCGATACTTTCTCTGAAACAGCCTCTGAACCACAGCATAGGTTTCGCCACGTAACCGATGTTCCAGAATTGTGATTCTTTCGGCAATTGTTAACACTGTGATGTCTCTTCACGGTACCTGTAACAGAAATAATCCATATGTACGTTTTCCGCAAAATGGATACTTACTTTATGGGCACCCTGTACAGTACAATCAAAAACACTTAACAAATCTTTTAAATGTCATTTTTCTCTACTAACTGCATTTTATTACAATTGCCCTATTCACATTTGTATTCCTTGCTACAAGCAATTAAGGTAACACATTTGAAGATGAAAATCAGTGTAATGCGCTTTCATAAATCCATGTTATTTAGGTCTGTAGTTTTTACCATAGGCATCTGATCGGTAAGAGATGATCACGTCTGTGAGTTGTCATCAGTGGGAGACAAACGATAAAATTCCCTCTTTCACGATCCCTCCCCCAATCTATTAACAACATAGTTTCTAAACAACTTAGACTGAATGGCGCCACCATATTTGTTGTTAATTAAATACCTCCATACAGTCTACTTTCCCTCTGCACACCAAACACCATAGAGGTAATACGAACCGTCAATTTTTCAGGCGCCAATTCAAAAAGAATTATATCATAAACAATAAGACTATCGATAGTTAAACAATACTACCGATAGTGACGATAGTGCAGATACTATTGATTAATCGATAGTTTATCGATGTTTAAGTCACACCAGTTCTGGAAGTCTTGGAACCGAGGTGTTGAAACCTTTTTTGATGTGTGTATTTGAAAATACTGTTCCATCTGGTGTGCCAGGTTCCTTGGAAATTCATGGCAATGGAGAAAAGGAAAATGAGGAACATGCAGGCCAACGAAAGAAGAAAGTGAAGGCAATTATCATTTCTAATAGGACAACAGAAGAAGCGACTTACTCTAAAACCTATCCTGATACAGCAGAAACTGAACAGCGAAAATCCAATTTGGTGGCAGCACTAAAAGGAAAATCTTCTGTTGAGTGCTTTGAAGACTTTTTTGATGAACAGGTATTGAACTTGATTGTCAGTGAAAGTGTCCGATATGCTACACAGGACAACAATCACAGCTATGAGTTATCCAGTGGGTGCATAAAAAAAGTTCATAGATATACTACTCTTCACTGGATACCATGCTCTTCCACGGGAAAAGATATACTGGAATCAAGATGAGGCCTTCGACATAAGATGTGTATGAGTCGCAAGAGATATCTGGAAATAAAGCGCCACCTTCATTTCAATGATAACGCACGTCTGAACAGAATCCCACCTGACGAAAGGGATAAACTTTTTTAAATTTCAGAATGAGATTTTCACTCTGCAGCGGAGCGTGCGCTGACATGAAACCTCCTGGCAGACCAAAACTGTGTGCCCGACCGAGACTCGAACTCGGGACCTTTGCCTTTCGCGGGCAAGTGCTCCACCAACTGAGCTACCGAAGCACGACTCACGCCCGGTCTCACAGCTTTACTTCTGCCAGTATCTCGTCTCCTACGTTCCAAACTTTACAGAAGCTCTCCTGCGAACCTTGCAGAACTAGCACTCCTGAAAGAAAGGATACTACAGAGACATGGCTTAGCCACAGCCTGGGGGATGTTTCCAGAATGAGATTTTCACTCTGCAGCGGAGCGTGCGCTGACATGAAACCTCCTGGCAGACCAAAACTGTGTGCCCGACCGAGACTCGAACTCGGGACCTTTGCCTTTCGCGGGCAAGTGCTCCACCAGCTGAGCTACCGAAGCACGACTCACGCCCGGTCTCACAGCTGCCAGTATCTCGTCTCCTACGTTCCAAACTTTACAGAAGCTCTCCTGCGAAACTTGCAGAACTAGCACTCCTGAAAGAAAGGATACTACAGAGACATGGCTTAGCCACAGCCTGGGGGATGTTTCCAGAATGAGATTTTCACTCTGCAGCGGAGCGTGCGCTGACATGAAACCTCCTGGCAGACCAAAACTGTGTGCCCGACCGAGACTCGAACTCGGGACCTTTGCCTTTCGCGGGCAAGTGCTCCACCAGCTGAGCTACCGAAGCACGACTCACGCCCGGTCTCACAGCTGCCAGTATCTCGTCTCCTACGTTCCAAACTTTACAGAAGCTCTCCTGCGAAACTTGCAGAACTAGCACTCCTGAAAGAAAGGATACTACAGAGACATGGCTTAGCCACAGCCTGGGGGATGTTTCCAGAATGAGATTTTCACTCTGCAGCGGAGCGTGCGCTGACATCAAACCTCCTGGCAGACCAAAACTGTGTGCCCGACCGAGACTCGAACTCGGGACCTTTGCCTTTCGCGGGCAAGTGCTCCACCAACTGAGCTACCGAAGCACGACTCACGCCCAGTCTCACAGCTTTACTTCTGCCAGTATCTCGTCTCCTACGTTCCAAACTTTACAGAAGCTCTCCTGAACTACACAAAATATATTTTGATAACTTTTTCACGACTTTCTGTTTGATGAAAGGGCTCTCAAAAAGGAGAGTAAGGGCAACTGGAACTGTCCATATGAACCGAATGAATAACTGTGCAATAGAATCTGAGAACAGCATGAAGAAGAAACGAAGAGAAGGGTATGACTATAGGTTTGACAAGAATACGGGGATAATGGCGGTAATGTGGAAGGATAACAACTGCGTAAAGGTCTTGTCAAACCATGAGACAGTGCATCTAGTAAGCCAAGTAAAGAGATGGAGCAAAGCTGAGAACAAAGAAGTGCGAGTTTTGCAGCCAAGAATGATTTCAGAATGTAGCAATCATATGGGAGGTGTGAACAAACTGGGCTGAAATGTGCAGCAATATTGTGTAAGAATTCGATGAAAGAAGAGGTACTTCCCATTGTTCACAAATGCATTAGATGTAGGGTTGGTCAACACGCACATCTACTGCCTCTCGAATGAAAATGTTCCACTGCTTCAATTCCAGAGGATGGTGGCAAGGACATATCTTGTTCAGTCATCTGCTGCTTCTGATCTGAAAAGGGCAGGACGTCCATCACACCCACAATCATCCCTTCCACGTGTTCCAATTGAACTCAGGACTTCTGGGAACGGACATGTGATTGAACCCACAACACTGGGGAAACAAAGAAAATGTGCAATTTGCAAGAAAAATGTGAGGAAACAGTGTCCTGTGTGAATGTGGGACTCTATATCGATTGTTTTATTGTCTGGCACAAAAAAATGAAAGAAAATGTAAAAAGAGAGTGTCATGTGACATGATCCCCATTTGGGGATCGATTAAAATAAATTGTAGTTTTTATTTTATATTCCTTTTCATCATATCCAGTGCTGTTTTTCTGGGGGAACGAGCGAGGTGGCGCAGTGGTTAGCACACTGGACTCGCATTCGGGAGGACGACGGTTCAATCCCGTCTCCGGCCATCCTGATTTAGGTTTTCCGTGATTTCCCTAAAAATCGTTTCAGGCAAATGCCGGGATGTTTCCTTTGAAAGGGCACGGCCGATTTACTTCCGAATCCTTCCTTAACCCGAGCTTACGCTCCGTCTCTAATGACCTCGTTGTCGACGGGACGTTAAACACTAACCACCACCACTCTGGGGGAACGCTGGGGGCCGGCCGGTGTGGCCGTGCGGTTCTAGGCGCTTCAGTCTGGAACCGCGAGACCGCTACGGTCGCAGGTTCGAATCCTGCCTCGGGCATGGATGTGTGTGATGTCCTTAGGTTAGTTAGGTTTAAGTAGTTCTAAGTTCTAGGGGACTGATGACCTCAGATGATAAGTCCCATAGTGCTCAGAGCCATTTGAACCATTTTTGAACGCTGGGGGATGCGTACCCCTAAACTTTTTCGTCGACAAAGTAATTTTTTTACTGTATTGAGAACTTGGAAGAATGCCAAAGATTTATTTCAGGGACGTAAATTCTTTATTTCATTTTTTCGTGTTGGAAATTGCAATACGAACGATGCCAGTGCAGTTTTTGGTGGAAAAGCGATGTCATTGTTTCAAGCATTTCGAAGCTGCTGCAACCGTTCTCGACAAGTGAATCGCTGGCAGCCAGTTCGGCAAGCATGTAGTGCCCTCACCCGCTAATAGTGGGCGATGGTAGTGCTAAAGTGCTAAACGGATATGCGGACGCTCAACCGCCGAGCTACCGCTAGACGTCTCTAGTCCCGCTACCATGATCCTTCGCGATTCATTGCCATCTTTTTTTTGTTGTTCTTTATTCGTTTGCGTTTGCTGTCGGAGTACCCTCAAACCTTTCTTTTTTTTTTTTTTTTTAGAAAAAAAAGCACTGATCGTATCTATGTCAATCAGAAAACACAGGAATAAATGTGGTGGTGGTGGTGGTTAGTGTTTAACGTCCCGTCGACAACGAGGTCATTAGAGACGGAGTGCAAGCTCGTGTTAGGGAAGGATTGGGAAGGAAATCGGCCGTGCCCTTTCAAAGGAACCATCTCGGCATTTGCCTGAAACGATTTAGGGAAATCACGGAAAACCTAAATCAGGATGGCCGGAGACGGGATTGAACCGTCGTCCTCCCGAATGCGAGTCCAGTGTGCTAACCACGAATAAATGTAGATCGAAGGAAAAATGTTTGGTACTTAATGGGTTAAGTGATGCTACTCCACGATAACGTCTGATCGCATTCTGCTAGACTGACAAAAAACACTATACAGGAGTTGGGGTTGGGAAGTCGTTCCTCACCCACCTTATTCACCTAATCTTGTCCCCTCAAATTTTCAACTTTTCCGCTCTCAATCGAACAACCTTTAAGGAACTTCCTTTCCGGATGAAAATGCGCTCCAAACAAGGCTCGACGAGCTCTACTTCTCAAAACCACATGATTTCTACAGTCGCAGAATCGAAAAGTTACTCCAGCATTCACAGATTGTTGTAAACAGTGAAGGTAACTACATTATCGACGACTAAAGTCTGTGTAGTGTGTCTGTTGTGTTTAACTGGTGGAAAAACGTTACGAACTTATGTGCCAACCTAATACGAGTGTCGTCCACAAAGTAAGTTCCGTTTGTATTTCCATTTTCAGATCGCTGCTGCCATTGTGTGCTTCGTAGTGCTTCTTTATAATGTCACCAGTAACTGAAAATGTCGCCGCATGTGAAATCAGATTTGTGATTCGTTTTCTAAATGTAAAGAAAGTTAAACCAAAGGAAATTCATCGTCAAATCTGCGAGGTTTACGGACAAAACGCTATGATTGATTCAATGGTTAGAAGATGGGTCAGACTGTTCAATGAGGGACGTGATCAAGTCCACGATGAAGAACGAAGTGGAAGCCCGTTTGTGGTTACTGATGAACTGGTTCACACAATTGAAGAGAAGATTAGGTACAACTGTAAGTTTACACTTAGTGCCCTTGCTCTGGAAGTTGCACAAATCTCACGATCAGTAATTCATGAAATTGTTACTGAAAAGCTGAAATTTCGAAAACTTTGCTCATGTTGGGTACCCAAAATTCTTACTGAACAACACAAAAAACAATGGATGAGCAGTGCACTTCAGTATTTGACACGCTACAATGAAGAAGGCGACAGTTTTCTTTCTCGGATAGTCACGGGGGATGAAACTTGGGTATCGTACAACTCCCCTGAAGCAAAACGGCAATCAGTGGAATGGAGGCACACGTCATCCCCAACGAAGGGTAAGCCCTAAGCAAATCTTGACACCTCCAAAAGTCATGTGCACCGTTTTATGGGACAAAAAAGGCATTTTGCTGATTAATTTCTTACCACGACGCCAAACAATCAATGCACATGGTTATGGTTCAAATGGCTCTGAGCATTATGGGACTTAACATCTGAGGTCATCAGTCCCCTAGAACTTAGAACTACTTAAACCTAACTAACCTAAGGACGTCACACACATCCATGCCCGATGCAGGATTCGAACCTGCGACCGTAGCGGCCGCACGGTTCCAGACTGAAGCGCCTTGAACCGCTCGGCCACATCGGCCGGCAATGCACATGGTTACTGCGAGACCATTAAGAAATTGCACCGCGCAATACAGAACAAGCGCCAAGGATTACTGTCAAAACGTGGTGTTTTCTCCACGATAATGCCCGACCTCACACGGCGAATGTGACCAAACAACTCTTACGGGATTTTCACTGGGATGCGTTTGATCACCCTCCGTACAGCCCGGACCTCGTTCCTAGCGACTTTCATCTCTTCTTACACTTAAAATCTGTCCTTGGTGGTCAGCACTTCAACGATGATGACGAGCCGAAAGAACATGTTACCACTTGGTTGAATACAGAGGCGGCAACCTTCTATGAAGAAGGCGTACAAAAACTTGTGCCACGCTATGACAAGTGCCTACAAAATTTCGGAAGCTATGTACAAAAGCAGTTTAATAGTTGTAGATTTTTGTACAATATATATTTTTTCTGTATCTGTTCACATTTGTTTTATATAACCAAACGGAACTTACTTTGTGGACATACCGCGTATACTCCTGTACAGGTGAGACATTTTAATTGAAAGTCGCTTGCCCGCAGTCGGCGGGTAACTACAATACTTCAGCGCCCCCTTGTTCAGAAGTACGATACAATGTGGAGACTACGGTCGTTACGAAATAAATTCGCAGATGCGAGTATGGACAACCATCAGTTGTATAATGGCATGATGATAGTGACAATTTTGCCATGCCGGGAATCGAACCTGGATTTCGCGCTTATCACGAGCGGTCGCTCTACCATTAGGCTATCTGAGCACGACTCATGGCCAGACACAAACTTCCATATGACGTCAGCCATGTGTCTAGCCTAATGGTAAGGCGACTGCTGTGATAAGCGGGAAATCCGAGTTTGAGTACCAGTCCAGCACAAATTTTCATTGTCATCATTCCATTATATATTCGCTACTAAGAATATACTTCATGTACATGAATGGTAAGTCAGGCGACATATCCTAATCTTACAAAGAACTGCTTTTGGTGCCTCTCACCACCAGATTAGGGGATGTGAGCTCACAGAAATGACAAATAAACATGTACTTCATTGTAGAAGTAAGTTAACTTGTAACAAACAATATTTTAATTTATAATACTCTTAACACAGTAGAGCCTGTCACTTGCAAATTAAATTGATTGGAATGTATCCAAAGGTGGTTACCACAATGTTTCACGAATTTCCTGCATACTGGAATAATAGCAGGTCAGCAATGTCTGTTAATCAGTGCAACGGAAAGCCAGCCAAAGTTGAAAATTTCAGTTTTTTATTTACTGCATGTGTTATCTGTATGCATTGTAACTGTTTATTTGCACTTTATAACAAATATACATTTGTCTTGACATGTATCTTGCTGTTGCTTTTTTTTTAAAAAAAAAAAACTACCATTTTGACGATCTGGATGATTTGGAAACAGGTAATGGCGTGAAACTAGTCACCAAGTGAATAAAACAGTGAAATTTGCAACTTTGACTGATTTCTTGTTTGACTGAACAATATTTCAGTCATATGTTCAGCCGGACTTTCACAAGCATGAATTTCTTACAGGTGAATCCCCCACCACCATCCTTACATGCAGATTAGAGTTTCCACTCGCAAAGTTGGAAATGCTACTTATGCAATTTTCACGATGGCGACAAGTGAAATTATTCGTATGGGAGCTGTGCAGGTTTTAGTTTAAGAGCTTACAGTGACGTTGATGAAGAAAAAACGGATCCACAGATGTTGGTTATGGAAATGGGCATATCGAAGGAATCATTTGGGAACATGCAATATGTAAATAAGGGAGTTATCTGCCAAGGGCGACGTTTCGCTCGGAAATCACTTTTAAACAAGTAAATTCAATTTAGAAATATTTTAGCCATATTTATAGCTCTAAACAAAAATCTAATATCGATACACATATGCTAGATGCTGTTCCAGTTCTCATTAAATTAAAGGTACCAACAGAATACAAGTGCAGCCGAGGATCTAGTAGGTAAAAAGACGAGGGCTAGTAGAAATCCTTGGGTAACAAAAGAAATATTGAATTTAATTGATGAAAGGAGAAAATATAAAAACGCAGTAAATGAAGCAGGCAAAAAGGAATACAAACGTCTCAAAAATGAGATCGACAAGAAGTGCAAAGTGGCTAAGCAGGGACGGCTAGAGGACAAATGTGAGGATGTAAAGGCTTATCTCACGAGGGGCAAGACAGATACTGCCTATAAGAAAATTAAAGAGGCCTTTGGAGAAAAGAGAACCACTTGTATGAATATCAAGAGCTCAGATGGAAACCCAGTTCTAAGCAAAGAAGGGAAAGCAGAAAGGTGGAAGGAGTATATAGAGGGCAGGAAGTCATTTCTGAAAGTATATGTATGGAGTGTAGCCATGTATGGAAGTGAAACATGAACGATAAATAGTTTGGACAAGAATAGAAGCTTTCGAAATGTGGTGCTACAGAAGAATGCTGAAGATTAGATGGGTAGATCACATAACTAATGAGGAGGTATTGAACAGGATTGGGGAGAAGAGAAGTTTGTGGCACAACTTGACTAGCAGAAGGGATCGGTTGGTAGGACGTATTCTGAGGCATCAAGGGATCACCAATTTAGTATTGGAGGGCAGCGTGGGGGGTAAAAATCGTAGAGGGAGACCAAGAGATGAATACATTAAACAGATTCAGAAGTATGTAGGTTGCAGTAGGTACTGGGAGATGAAGAAGCTTGCACAGGATAGAGTAGCATGGAGAGCTGCATCAAACCAGTCCTGAAGACCACAACAACAGAATACAAGTATTGCATTCCGAACAGTATGGACTTGCAATGCACCAAAGGTATATCGGAAAGTAAAGCTTTTTCGTAATAGTTCAACTTATTTTGGCTTTAGAGTTAGTCGAGGTCATGATTGCTCACAGGCAGGGCCATATTTAGGCAGGTGCAACATACTGCAAAGTATTGGGGTGGCAAAATGTTGCTACAGAAAAAAATTTAAGTATTATTTTAGCGTTCATTGCGTCAGCACTCACGCAGTCAATAATTTATTGGCAGAGTGTTGACAGATGCTTGTACCTGTCATTATACTCGAATTTTACTACTATTCCACCCGTATAACGGCTACCATATACCAGCACATTAAAGTTCTGTCAAACAAGGAGATCGCAACCTGTGAGGGCACCCGCCGCGGTTTCTGTTTCACGCTACGCTGTGGTGTTGTCCCGGTCAAACTGAAGGCCTCTGACCGCCCTTGGCTGAGGTGTGATGCTTGCAGGCTGTGATTTTGTACAAAGTCTGTGGCGAGCAATTGTGCGCAAGATGGCGGCAGAAACGGTAGGACTGACTGAGTTTGTGCGTGTAAATGTACTTTTGTACGATGTACGACATCGTAATTATAAAAATGTGATGAAAAAGGCGGCAACAAGCAAGAAAATTGATGCAAGTGTGTATCAAACAGGTGTTTTCTTTGTTTATAAACAAATGCGAAGTTGCAAGATATACTGTATCACCAGATGAATATTGTAGTGTACAATACAGTTCAGTTGAAATAATGATGTGCTGGCACAAACTTGTGATGCCTTTGTAATGCAATTTAAGCTACAAATACGCAGCTTAGACAACAGCTTCTGCAATATCGATTGTTGAATCTATAGGCCTTAAAAAGACTCATCACTCCTGAGCGAGTATACAGTAGCCATTTTCCATCACACGACGGCCCCTGCGTATTTGTTTATTGTAAATTGCTCCTGAAGGGTCCTCCAAGGTCGCTGATTTGGGCAAAAGGGCCATGAGATAAATTTGTAAGTTAAACCCCTCATCAAGTCTCAGTACATGAGGGACGGGCATATTTGAGCCCGACAACGATTTCTGAGGCAGAATTCATCTTCCTCTTATGAATTCGTGGAAAAAAATGCAGAGTTTTCAAAACCTGTTCTGTCACAGTGGCTGACAGAGCTGCCCACGTTGATCACCACATAGCTGTAATCGTGATCAGTAAATGAAAGTAGGACAATTGAAAACAAGTTTTCGTAACAAAAATAATTTGAACCATTGTTTTTAGGACGCTTCATGCTAACATGCTCCCGATCTATGCTGCCAGTCCAGTTAGGGAATTGCCACCGTTCCATCAATCCCATCTCAATTTTCTTCCAGATTTCCTCTGCTGGTTGTGTTTGTAAAACGTTGTACTGTTCTTGACACAGCCGGCCGGAGTGGCCGAGCGGTTCTAGACGCTTCAGGCTGGACTGATGACCTCAGACGTTAAGTCCCATAGTGCTCAGAGCCATTTGAACCATTTTTTGTTCTTGACACACGTATTTGATTAAACTTGCGACAGTCGTCCATCCCATGTGGAATTAAAAAGTGACGGTGTGTTATGGATCACCAGTGGCCAAATATCTGGAACAAAATGTACTATTTGTCATAAATGCTTCATATGAAATAAAATATTTTGCGTACGCTTGACTGACAGGTGAGACTGTTCGAACAAAACGGAAGAATCTATGAGACACCTACTGCAAATACCTAAAACTGACAGAGAGAGGCACTGGTTCAGCCAAGGAGTATCAGAATTGGCCATGGGCAGGTCATCTGGAGTTTCGTCTTGACACAATGTTGCCGTGTTATACATAATCAAATTTTGAAGAATCAAAGGGTTGGATTGTTTTGGGGGAGGAGACCAACCAGCGAGGTCATCCTCTTATCGGCTTAGGGAAGGATGGGGAAGGAAGTTGGCCGTGTCCTTTTCAAAGGAACCATACAGGTATTTGCCTGAAGAGATTTAGGGAAATCACGGAAAACCTAAATCAGGATGGTCGGACGCGGGTTTGAAACGTCGTCCTTCCGAATGGGAGTGCAGCGTGCTAACCACTGCGCCACTTCGCTCGGTGAAGAGTCACAGGAACCATTTTCTGACGAAGGGGATTGAGAGGAAGAGGCATAATTGAATCAGTATGTCTGTTCATTCAGCGAAGTCCGCAGCTCGTGGTCGTGCGGTACCGTTCTCGCTTCCCATGCCCGGGTTCCCGGGTTCGATTCCCGGCGGGGTCAGGGATTTTCTCTGCCTCGTGATGACTGGGTGTTGTGTGATGTCCTTAGGTTAGTTAGGTTTAAGTAGTTCTAAGTTCTAGGGGACTGATGACCATAGATGTTAAGTCCCATAGTGCTCAGAGCCATTTGAATCATTTGAGCCATTCAGCGAAAAAAACAAAACGAAAAGAAATAAATGAACATGTAGCTGCAGTCACACATTATCAACACACCAGAGACAGTAACAGAAAAGAGAAGTGCGAGCTCGACCACATGGCAACTTATTTTTGAGTTGTGCACAGTCGTTCAAGATATTCCCATCTCAAATATAAACTCATTTAAAGTGCAACTGTCACAATATTCGGAGAGATTGAACTTGAGATATTAAACACTGAAACTACGCCACATCTTCTCTCACAGTCCTCGCATCATCCAACTCAGCAGTGTCACAATGTATCATACAATCAAGTCACTAATAGAATTTTGGAACCAGGAGAATCTTCCAATGGCTCTTCTAGCTCTAGAGAAATGTATGAGAAGGCAAAAGTTCATTTCGGTGTAGATGATGACGATCGACCTGTAGCTCGCACTTGTGTGCCCACAGTGTTGACAAGTTTTTCAGTTAAAAAAATGCTTCAAATGGCTCTGAGCACTATGGGACTTGACATCTGAGATCATCAGTGCCCTAGAACTTAGAACTACTTAAACCTAACTAACCTAACACACATCCATGTCCGAGGCAGGATTCGAACCTGCGACCGCAGCAGCAGCGCGGTTCCAGACTCAAGCGCCTAGTACCACTCGGTCACAGCGGCCGTATTTTTCAGTCAGTATTTCATTTATAACGTTCCATATTTTATGATTATTACTATTTTTGAAAACATAAAGTTAAAGTAAATAAAATAAAGTAAGTGGTTTCTGCCATAAATAATGTTATTTCCTAAATAACGTTCTACTAAGCAGCGACAGAAGGCTCAGCTAACATCATAAATAAAATGCTTGCCTCAAATAAACTGACAAGTCTTTCCTCTGAACCCGTGGCCTTTCTCTAGTTCATTTCAGTTTTTGGGAGTTACGGTTAAATAACTTGTGTAACGTTACTAGTTGTTTGCGAGACATTCGAAAATAACTGAAGAAGCGGACTTCACAGGATCACAGTTCCTCTGCATCTACACCTACATCTATACCCTGCAAACCACGGTGAGGTGCTTGGCAGAGTGTACACCCCATTGTACCATTTATTAGGGTTTCTTCCTGTTCCATTCACGTGTGGAGCTGAGAGGAATGATTGTTTGAATGCCTCTGTGAGTGAACTAATTTTGAAGTAATTATTCTTATTTTATCTTTATGATCGTTACGTAAGAATACGTAGGAGGCTGTAGTACATTCCTAGAGAAATCATTTAAAGCCAGTTCTTGGAACTTTATTAATAGACTTTCTCGGGACAATTTACGTCTATCTTTGAGAGCCTTCCAGTTCAGTTCCTTTAGTATCTCTGTGACATTCTCCAACGGATTAAACAAACCTGTGACCATTCATGCCACCCTTCTCTGTACGGTTCAATATCCCCTGTTAGTTATATGTGGTACGGGTCCCACATACTTAAGCAATATTCTAGAACCAGTCGCACAAGTGATTTGTAAACAATCTCCTTTGAGACTGACTGCACTTCACCGGTGTTCTACCAATAAACCGAAGTCTGCCATCTGGGGTTCCTACACCTATCGTTATCTGGATTGGATGGAGAATCTATCTATATCCGAATCCCGCTCCAGCTACTGCCGGGTCTGGGTGCTGACGAGTCCTCTCCATTTGGCTCGGTCCTCCCACCACTTTTCTTCCTCCACTTGCTGCCAGGTCACACCTCTCCTTTCTACAGATATTCTCATTCCCATTTTCCACCGTGTTCTTGGGCGTCCTCTAGGTCTTTTCCCATCCATCTTTAGTTCTTCCATAATTTTGGGGAGTCTCTGCCCATGCATCCTCTTAACATGCCCATACCATCTTAATCTCTTTCTTTCAATTTCTTCTCTCATACTTTCTTGTTTAAGGTCCTTTCTAATCTCTACATTCCTTACTCTGTCCATTCTTGTTTTTCCCTTAACTGCTCTGAGAAATTTCATTTCCCCTGCTTGCACTCTGCTCCAGTCCCTTTCTGTCACTGTCCATGTTTCTCCACCATAGGTGACAATAGGGATGTAATAATTCTTATACACAAGGAGTTTTGCTCTTTCTGAAACTTCTTTATTCCAAATCAGGTGTTTTACTGTTTGGTAGAAATTGCCTCCCTTCTGTAACCTATTAATTTCGTTAGTTATTCTTCCATCCCTAGATATTTCACTCCCTAAATAGGTGAAACTTTTTACCACTTTGAGGGGTTCTCCACTCAAGGTAATATTTCCGTTGATTCCTTTCTCTCTTCCAAATACCATTACTTCACTCTTGTCTTTATTTATTTTTAATCCATACCTTTTCATTATTTCCTTTCACGCATTAAGCTGTAACTGTACATCTACCTCTTTATCACCCCATGTTACCATATCATCTGCAAAAAGCAAGTTTTTGTCTTTTTCTTTTACTATATCTTTAACTGCCCTATTCATTCCCTCCATCACAACATTAAAAAGTGCAGGAGATAGAATACTTTCTTGCTTAAGTCCATGTCTTATTTCGAAGTATTCAGAGTTCCCCAATGGTGTTCCAATTCTACAATTGTGTGCTCTGTACATTTTCTTTATAATATTAATGTATAACATCTTCTATATCAATCTTCTTCATTTCTTCCCAGAGTCTTTCCCTGTCAACTGAGCCATATGCCTTTTCTATGTCTATAAAAATCGTTATCACACTTTTGTTATACTCCCAAGTTTTTTCCATCAATTGACAGATGGGAAAATATCAGGTCGATCGTGCTTCTTCCTTTCCTAAACCCATGCTGTTCTTCACTCAGCTCCTTTTCTATCTTTTTATTTATGCGATTTAGTAAAATTCTTTCAAAAATCTTGGCTGTATGACTCATAAGGGTTATTCCTCTGTAGTTTTTACAAAGTCTTTTATTGCCTTTCTTGAAGATGGGAACAATGTCTCTTGTTCTCCAGTCGTCAGGTATTGTACTATTTCTCCACATGCTTGATAGTACTCTATACAGCCACTACATTCCCACTGGACCTGCTGCTCTTATCAGGTCCACTGATACTTCATCAGGTCCTGGGGCTTTCCCCCCATTCATCTTCTTCACAGCTTTTTCCATTTCTTCCCGTGTAATTTGTCCTAATTCTGCTTCCCAACTTCTCTCAATTTCTCCATTATTTGTTGTTTCCTCATGTACAGTCGTGCCCAAAAGTATCCGAACGACCTGAATTGCATTTTGCCTGATTCGCATGCAACCCACATAACGCAGCTGTCTAGCAGGTCCTCTAATCGCTCCTTGGTCCAGTCGTTTGACTATAGAAAATTGTTCCAACAAGTCACCACTATTAAACACTGCTCTGTATCGCAATAACTCAAGATGTAAAGTAATACTACGATACTACAAATATCAGGGAACACCTTATCACAGATAAGACTGTCCTTAAGGCTTGTAAGCTCACATTTATTACAATAAATGACATACCTGAAAAGTTATCACTCTCATTATTACGTCAGGTAGGTAATTCACGTAGTAAGTTCGTCGTATTCATGATTTCCTCTTCAAAGTAACATACCGTACTTAT
The DNA here is from genome assembly GCF_023898315.1 of Schistocerca nitens. Taxonomy (NCBI): domain Eukaryota; kingdom Metazoa; phylum Arthropoda; class Insecta; order Orthoptera; family Acrididae; genus Schistocerca; species Schistocerca nitens. The sequence goes on from NC_064617.1 coordinate 869,256,506, forward strand.
TATTTAACACAAAATGACATTAAAAATATAAGTTATTCACGAGCAGCTAGTTGAGAATATGTATGAACTTCAAATGACACGACGAACCGTCTCGTTCTGCATATGGATTGAAACTCAGGTCATGCAGACTAAGCAAAGATTTCGTGACTGACGCAAACTAACAGTCATTCCTGATTAGGCATACAGAGAGTGGTATACCTCGATTTTAGACAGTATCAGTTAGCAAATATCAACTTTAAATTACGTAACGCAAATATTTTTAACTGACGCGAATTCCTACCCAGCATCTATTGTCACTGTTAACGAACTACGAGAGATGTTAAATATTGCTTCTTCACAAGAAACTTACTTCAAATACCGTGAGGCAAAGCTTTGTGTTGGACAGGGATTCGAACCCAGAACCTAATAAGATAGACATCGAAGCACAATCAACTGTGACATATCGGATTTTCTCGGCAGTAGCTAGATGTTTTAACTGAAATGACGAGAGGAAACATTAATTTTTTCCTTCCCAGGACTTCAACCCGGCACCTATCGCTGTTATATTCTAGGGAAAACTAACGTTAAATATGGGTTTGTTGCACCAGCAGCGACATGTGAGCATGTTTGAACTAGAAATAATATGACGAAGAGTTCAGTGCTGACTGGGAATAGAGCTCCACGCATATCGTTGTTGACTACACTCAAAGAGACGTCAGCTACCGAATTTTTCTCCACCAGCAGCTCGGAATAACATCTTGAACTTACAGTGATCTCTCAAATAGTTCTGTGTCTCACTGGGAGTCAAAAAGTCACATATCGTTAGTGTAGTTAACGAATGAAAATACAATAAAAATCAAAATTATTATCCACCAGCAGATAGGTGTTCTCATGCTATAACTTGATAATACATAATGGAATCTTTAGTGCCGGGTGAGGATTCGAACCCATTCACGCGCAATATGTGGAGATGTTGAGGAATCTGCAGTTTTGAACAAACAACAAACTGTAGCCGAGCTGTATTGTCACGAAGGGTTCAAATTCCGCGTTAAGGGCGGTCTGAGTTGCATCCCCAGTTCAGAACCAATTTTATCGACATACACAAGCTCATATAAAAGATGGAATAAGTGTCCTGTGAGCATACATAGCGTTTGTTTCGTCACTAGAAATAAATAACTAGTATAAGAAAGGTTACTGGTGATAGAGTTTCTACGAGTACATGTCGCCACTCCGGACTTGATTGTGGCTCAACCTAACGTCTACTTGGTAGAGAAGGAATATCATTTTTAATGTGAGTTTCAGACCACAATGCCGTTATATCTTCTTCACTTGGTGTAGCCAGAAAAGAATGGTATCTTTCTCTCCCTATCTAAAATCATTGACAGAAGTGGAAATCGAGCCCAGACCATAGGTATAAGAACCTATCATCAGTCCAATACACCACCAAATCATCCTTTGTCTGCCTCATTTTTCTACCGTAACACCGTTGCGCCACACTGGATGAGAATTCTGACACACAGGCTCCCTGTAGTAAATTGCAGCATGTTCAGTAAACTCATTTACTTGGTTGACCGAATCACCATGAACTAGCTGACTCGGCTACCCAGTGCATGTATTCATCTTTATTTTGTAATCACCAAAATAAAATCACGTAACTGCCACCAACACAGAACGGCCAACAGTGTAGGATGCAGAAATTAAAGTAGGAAGTGTTCCTTTCCACTTGAGCTACTCTATTGCGCTATCGGTTTGTTGAAAACGTCGTGCAGTGCAAAAGAAAAGGTATAACTGTTTGTCTCTCATAAGTATTGACCTGGCGATATGCATTATCCCACAGCGCTGTGGAATGCAGAAGTTCTGGAGGAATTGTTCTTCACTTCTGGAGGTGTTAAAGCTACGTGTCAGCTAGTGGCGTAATGGTAAGTATCCTGCACGGTAGATAAGATGTCGCCAGTTCGAGTACATTTACTGATATATTTTTTAAAACGCAATTGTGCTGTCTGCTAAAATTATCAATCTAATGGAACTTGTAACATAATTTCCTTTTCTCAACCCAAAATAGTCGTATGTGGGAAAAGGGCTAACTTCTGCGACATTTTGTTCATTTCAGGTTTAATAGACAGCCAGACAGTAGATGCATCTCGAAACTTTTGTATTATATATGGGTAGAGCGCATCGTGCCAAAAACGTCGGAAAAGTATTTTCTACATTAGCTGTCGTCTGGTAGTGGCATTTTATTCTTCTTCAAACCTTGTTTGACAGCTTTAACTCAGAACAAGTTTTCTACATGCATGTAATCAATAAACTGCATATGCATTTTCAGACTGTTATAGATGACATCAGAGAATTCGCATATAGCCGGCCGAAGTGGCCGTGCGGTTAAAGGCGCTGCAGCCTGGAACCGCAAGACCGCTACGGTCGCAGGTTCGAATCCTGCCTCGGGCATGGATGTTTGTGATGTCCTTAGGTTAGTTAGGTTTAACTAGTTCTAAGTTCTAGGGGACTAATGACCTCAGCAGTTGAGTCCCATAGTGCTCGGAGCCATTTGAACCAATTCGCATATATCGTTGATGATTAATTTCTCTCTCATGTTTGCTATTGTTTTAACAACATTAAAGGAAACCTTACGAAAATTGTGAACTGTATTATAAAATATGAAATAAAACTACCCACGATAACCTTACGACGAAAGTCTGTTTTAATAAAACTGAGTATCAGTACACAAGCGTGCCACTATCGTCACGAATTGGTAAAATACTACTCACTTAGATTTTGATTGGGTCTGTGTTTAATTGGCATGCTGTGTCATACTCGAGAGGTAAGCAAATGTGGCATATCATAAACAAAGTTATGTATTCCTAGAAACCCAAAATTTGCTTGTCAGCAGCGGAAAGAGGCGTTACCTGTTGTGCAGCATTGTAAGTTTTTCACCATTGCACTATGAGTGGAAAGTATTTTCTTGTGATTTCCTTATCGATGTTTGATCTGACTGCTTGTAGCTCTTTCACAGAAGGGATAAAAACGCTACACTGAGTGAGACTGGAACTGCGAACCCTATCACACGTCTTTTCATAGGTCAGCACATTACCACAGAGGTGGCGAAGAAGTATGTGCCTTACCTTCCTCTTAAGAGACCAATAGTGGCTAGAACTCGTAAACCGCTATTTGAAGGACGAGATTAGATGCGATTTCCACGTGCAACGACTTTCGTGGGCCTGCTACGGCCTGGAATATGTAATGCGTCTGATTCGCATTTCTGTAACTAGGTTTAGGGACTGGAGCGTAGTTACTAATAAAACTCAGAACTGACTGCAAACTAAGCATCATAAATCAGTAACTCTCATAGTTGTTTTTATATTTCTTTCGTAAGTGTACTCAAAACTAAGAAATTCATTCACAGACGTTTTCGTGCCTCACCGATAGTCGAGCACAACAGAAAAATAAAAAGAAAAAGAATGTGTGTGTGTTGCCAAAAGGCAAAGAGATCTTACTGCCTTCCGATATACGTCGCTATCAGTTCCTCCATATGATTTGGTCGACATGATCTGTTTCAAGTTGTGTATGACAGACAATGTTTTAGAAAATCAATTGTTTTCCTTTGCAATAAACAGAAAGATTTTCATTCTAAGCTATCCAAGTACAAAATTTTCGCCATATTAGTTCAAATTTAATATTCGCTTCTATAACGTAGGAAAGTATTATAGACGGGCCTTTTATCATTACAGGGCCTGGGCAGTTCAACAGCACACTGACAACAGTAATGTGCTTATACTGACAACCTGATTGTTCGTTTTAACTGATTTTGTAACAATTTAAATAAAATAACATGGCCTTCCAGTGGAAGACATTTCGTCCCCCTTTTCCTTCTGTGAAATTTGCCAGTAAGCTTTTTGCCTTCCAACCAGTGAAATGCGGTAGAGTACGGCCGGTAAATGATTCACAAATCACGACTTTGTGCCGTTAAGAGGATTTATTTAAACGTCACAAGACTGCACATAGGTGCAATCGATTTCGAGGTGCAAAGTGTTTGTTATCTTACTTTTGTGACAGGTGGGAATAAGTGATTTCCAAAGACTTTTTATTGTACTGAAATAATCTTTTGTCACAAATTTTGTAGAAAACTGTAATCGTGATGGAAGATTATACACCTGAATGTTTGACACAACTGGTAGGAGAAAACGCTGCATATTAACCAAACCCCGCGCCTCCTCTCCGTATCCCCCTATGACACGAGCACGGGATTCTCCTCGCATACCGCTACAGAGCTGTTCCTAGCACAGCTGAGAATTGGCAACATCGTTACAAACATTAGGCAACACTGTGACAGGGCAATCACTTCCGCGTACGGTACTGAATTGACTCGCTAAATTCACTTGATATTCCCTTACCATTTGAATGACTCGTGCTGTATAATCCTCATGTAAACTAAGACACTGAGACAGAAAATTCAGTTTTTTGCCTAAAGAAATGCTATTCTTCACATAAGTGACAACGTTTATCATCTTTCACGATGCGTTATTAGGCTGAGCGACCAATACCATGATGAGAGCGGCGTAGAGGCAGCAGTGTGTCCGTAGCCCGGTGGTACCGCCCGTGTCTCGGGTCAGGACTGCTCAAACTGGATCAGAAACAATGAAATTAATTCTGTGCCACATTGAGGTATTGCATTCTAGTATAATAAAATAATCATCAAATAAAAACGGTTTTGGGCCTCCTTTGCTATCAAGAGTGAAACACAAATCGTAGACAGATTTTCTGGGTCAACACTCAACAACATTAAAGCATTTTACATGGTCGAGAGTGCGGAGTGGAGCAGACGTTGGCGGCAAAAGGCGAGACTATGCAGTGCCTCAGCCCCCGCCGGTAGGCAGTAAACGGGTCCCAGAGAACTCAGACGCATGCGGTGTTCAGAGGCAGATGGTCGGCAAAGAAATCTTTCGCTAAAACATTGTTGGACCAAACTATTATTATCAGTGTGACAGAAAGCGAAATCTATTGTAGATTCTCTTGAATTACACTCATAGCTTCAGCACCGAGAGGAAAGGGG